>NC_079190.1:194502849-195207849 GCF_029499605.1 Hyla sarda | reverse complement strand
TCCGGGCATGCTGGGAGTTGTAGTTTCACAACAGCTGGAGGCCCCCTGGTTTTTAGTATACAGTATTAGGTTTTATATGTGCTGGCTGGCCCCCGCCTGCAGCCACACACGGGAGCCGGCCCGGGCACATAAAAAGAAGTATTCCTATCCCAGAGAGCGCGCCCCCCCAGATGTTGCGCCCGGCCCCCCCTGCACCCCCCACGAGTGCCTCTGCCACTGCAGTGTTTGCAACTTGTGCTGTGGGCGGGCAGGGGAGGTGGGTCATTATCAGCACATTTTTTGTTGTTTCGGCATTTCCCCAAAACAGCTATTTTCGGCCAATATGTATCGGCCGCCGATATATCGGTGCATCCCTAGTTAAATTGCTTGCACAAATGCAGGAACAATGAGCGTGACACATATTAAATTGCAGACTGGTACAGAGGGAGAGAGGGCCCTGCCCACAAGGGCTTACAATCCACTAGGAGAGGGAGGTAAGTTAGGGAGACAGCTGGTCATCTGTGAGAAGGTGGGGAAGTAGCAATTCTAGACACTTCCAATTCCCCATAACAATAACAGCTGAATAATAGCTGAAGATGACTTGGATAGACTAAGTGTCTGGGCATCCACTTGGCAAATGAGGTTCAATGTGGATAAATGTAAAGTTATGCATCTGGGTACTAATAACCTGCATGCGTCGTATGTCTTAGGGGGGATTAAACTGGCAGAGTCACTGGTAGAGAAGGATCTGGGTGTACTTGTAGATCGCAGACTACAGAATAGCATGCAATGTCAGGCTGCTGCTTCCAAGGCCAGCAGGATATTGTCATGTATCAAAAGAGGCATGGACTCAAGGGACAGGGACATAATACTCCCCCTTTATAAAGCATTGGTACGGCCTCACCTGGAATATGCTGTTCAGTTTTGGTCGCCTGTACATAAAAGGGACACTGTGGAGCTGGAAAGGGTGCAGAGACGCGCGACTAAACTAATATGGGGCATGGAACATCTTAGCTGTGAGGAGTGATTAAAGGAGTTACAATTGTTTAGTCTTGAGAAGAGACGTTTAAGGGGGGATATGATAAACGTATATAAATGGCCCAAACAAAAAATATGGAGAAAAACTGTTCCAGGTTAAACCCCCCAAAGGACGAGGGGGCGCTCCCTCCGTCTGGAGAAGAAAAGGTTTAGTCTAAAGGGGCGACACGCCTTCTTTACCGTGAGGACTGTGAATTTATGGAACGGTCTACCTCAGGAACTGGTCACAGCAGGAACAATTAACAGCTTTAAAAAAGGGTTAGATACATTCCTGGAACAAAATAACATTAATGTTTATGCATAATTATAAAACTACATCCCTTTCCCTTATCCCCTTACACCCTTCACTTCAATTCCCTGGTTGGACTTGATGGACATATGTCTTTTTTCAACCATACTAACTATGTAACTATGTAACTATGAACAAGCAGATATAGGAGATCAGAAATTTCACAGACTGACTAGGGACAGAAGTGGAATTCAGAGACAGTGCTAGTACTGGTGCTTTCTTTACCAGCAGTTTTCTTTTGAATATATAGGTCCCATTCTGGTCCTGATCGGACAACAGGTGTCTGCAGTATTGACTGGAAGTTACTTTTTTTTATCCTTTTCTACCAGACTGGCTCCATTTCTATCAGTGAATAGAGAATGTGACTTCCAGTCCTAATAGCAGATGCTGTGGAATTTGACAAGCCAAATCAGCAGTTACATTGGCTCAGATTTATCAATATGTTGGGGACAAAAACTGTCTGGTTTTGCCCAAAAACAACCAATCATAGCTGAGCTTTCGTGTGTAAATGAGCTCTGGTAAAAATGAAAGCTGAGCTGTGTTTGGTTGTTATGGGCAAATCAGACAGTTTTTTTTCTCATACAGTAGAACTAGAATGGGGCAGGTGACAATAACTTTGATTGGTTTCATTTTTTATCTGTGGAGGGTACTGGCGATTGGGGTGATTGAACATAGGGGTAGGGTACAGTTTGTGACTCCAGGGCACCGTCAACTTCCACAGTCCGAGAATGAGATAGCTTCTTCTGTGCCATGCACAGGGACAAGGATGACACTGATTTAATGTTATGGATAACTATCCTTACTGTTGCAGGAATTAGAAAATACTTGACAGTACAAACTTGAATGCAGAGGCATGTGCAGAGTGTAAACCATGGAGCCTGCCACCTTGCTGATATTTGTAGTATGTGAAACAACAGATTAACCTCCCTGGCGGTATGATTCTGTCTGGAAATTTGTACCAAAAGCGGTACAATTTTTTGCACTGAATTTCACATCTCCCCCCGCCCATTTCACATCTCCCCCGTCACATTCCCCCTCCTTTGTCACATTCCCCCCTCTCCCTTGTCACATCCCACCCCCCGTCACATTCTCCCCCCTCCTTGTCACATTCTCCCCCCTCCTTGTCACATTCCCCCTCTCCCTTGTCACATCCCCCCCTTCATGTCACATTCCCCTTCCCCCCTGTCACATCCCCCCTCCCTGTCACATTCCCCCCTCTGTCACATTCCCCCCTGTCACATTCCCCACCCCGTCACATTCCCCCCTCTGTCACATTCCCCCCCTGTCACATTACCCCCTGTCACATTCCCCCCTCCCTGTCACATTCCCCCCCATGTCACATCCCCCCCTGTCACATTCCCCCCCTCCCTGTCACATTCCCCCCTCTGTCACATCCCCCCCTGTCACATTCCCCCCTGTCACCCCCCCCCCCTCTGTCACATCCCCCCCTGTCACATTCCCCCCCCCTGTCACATTCCCCCCTGTCACATTCCCCTCTCTGTCACCCCCCCCTGTCACATTCATCCCCCCTTGTCTTGTTCTGCAGCAGCATACACTAGGTTTGCCGGGCAGATTTCAAACCTAGTGTATTTGCTGCAGAACAAGCCCTTTCCCCTTAAGCCAATCACTGGCTTTACACCACTACGGCCTGTGATTGGCTGAAAAGTGAAAGGTTCTAGAAGATGAATAGTGAAGAGAGCAGGGACCGGAGCGCACGGAGGGGAACGGCATCTTCAGGGACCGGTGCATTGCCGTAGAATGAGATTTGCCATAGAATGAGATGGTCCGCCTCCATCACATCCTATTGGCTCACTATTGTCACGTGACATATTTAAACGTCACGCATCGATGCGCACAGCAGTGTCAGTTTGGCTACCACAGGGAGAGTATCTCCTCTCCCTGTGATAGCTGAAGCTGCACGGAGCTCACATGGGCTCTGTGGCCCGACAGAAGTTCACACATGTACGCAGCTCATACGGCTGCCTCATATACATTTACTGTTGATCCACAGCGCTATCGGTATCCCGATGCCCGATGGCGCTGTCATCAGTGTGCGTCCCCGCGAGCGCCCCACGCCCGCAGCTCTACTCCCCGTCCCGTTAACGCTCAGGGAGCGGGGAACAGAAAGTAGAGCATCGGGCGCAGGTAAAGAAGTACTGTGCATTCGCAGCACTACGCGAGTAACGTAACCTGCGCCCGATGCTCTACTTTCTGTTCCCCGCTCCCTGAGCGTTAACGGGACGGGGAGTAGAGCTGCGGGGGACGGGGAGTAGAGCTGCGGGCGTGGGGCGCTCGCGGGGACGCACACTGATGACAGCGCCATCGGCAATAGGGATCCCGATAGCGCTGTGGATCGCTCCCTGAGCGTTAACAGGGGACGGGGAGTAGAGCTACGGGAGACGGGGAGTAGAGCTACAGGGGACGGGGAGTAGAGCTGCGGACGTGGAGCGCTCGCGGGGACGCACACTGATGACAGCGCCATCGGGCATCGGGATCCCGATAGCGCTGTGGATCAACAGTACATGTAATAATAGAGTAAATGTAAATGAGCCAGCCGTATGAGCTGCGTACATGTGTGAACTTCTGTCGGGCCACAGAGACCAAGTGAGCTCCGTGCAGCTTCAGCTATCACAGGGAGAGGAGATCCTCTCCCTGTGATAGACAAACTGACACTGCTGTGCGCATCGATGCGTGAAGTTTAAATATCTCATTCTATGGCAAATCTCATTCTACGGCAATGCACGGGGATTAGGTGAGCAAAAGTTTTTTTCTATTTTACTCCTTTTTCCTTTTACACTTAGCTCAGTGTTTTTCTAACAGGGTGCCTCCAGCTGTTGTGAAACTACTACTCCCAGCATGCCCGGACAGCCTTTGGCTGTTAGGGCATGCTGAGAGTTGTAGTTTTGCAACAGCTGGAGGCCCCCTGGTAGGGAAACACTGACTTTTAGTATTTTTCTTTACCTGCTCTTTCCGGCCCCCGCAACAGGAGCCGACCAGAGCAGATAATCGCATGTTTTCCCGGGGGCCGCATCGCTATATCGCATTGCTTTTGCGATATATCGTGCAGCCCGGCCGGGAACTTTGTAATTCTACCCCGAGCGTGACTCGGGGTTACCGATCCTGGCAGGGAAAATTAACCCCGAGTCACGCTCGGGATTACCGCTCAGGAGGTTAATGATTATGGCAGCCCACACTGGATTTAGAGACTTTATGCTGTATGACTGACTGAAGACTATGATTCTTTCACTTGTGCACTGGGATTTTCCTGAGATTGTCGTGTCTGCAGACTTTAGGCTCTTTCTTCAGGTCTCCTCACTCAGTCCCTCAGCTCTTCAACTCTGAGACTCACTTAACTGACTAGGTCCAGACTCAGACCCAGATGCCTCACAACCCTCTCCTAACTGAACAGCTCCCCACACACACTACATAAAGGCTAATTTTGGGGGCTCCCATTGGGGCATCATGGTCACCTGGTCACTCTGCAGCATTCCCTTAAGGGTACATTACATAATTTAAGGATAACATAACACAGGAATACTACACAGTATAATAAATTAGACCAGGGGGCAATGGGCCCAACATAGAGATAGCAGGGATGCCCGATGCAATCGTTAGCATACAGGAAAGCCTTTGGTGCTAGGACACCACATATCAGCCTGAGCTTATAAACAAGAATTTTGGGGGGGCTGAACAACTCCTTTCATTTACAGTAGAAAGCTACACTAATATCACATGGCAAAATATATACAAATATATATAAAAAAAAATGCATAAAAATACAAGGTTTGTTTAATAAAAGAAAAAAATGATACCCCAAATCATGAAAACACTATTACTATGGTTAGAAAAAAAAAAAAAAAAAATACATCTTTATTGTGAACACAATTACATATATCCTTTAAAAGATCATAAAATCAATGGTACAATTGATATCCCTAAAGTATAACACAGATTATGCAAGGCTGACATGTAATGACAGGTAAAGGAAATCCACACCTGATAGTGTTAATGCATAACGTAGTATATAGTATACAACACAAGTAACAAAGGTTAACATGGAGGGGTAAAGAACATACAATCAATCACAGTATAGATCACATAAGAAGCCTTCTCACAGTGTGTGTCTGGGTTTGACACACACTGTGCAAAGGCTTCTTATGTGATCTATACTGGGATTGATTGTATGTTCTTTACCTCTTAACCTTTGTTATTTGTGTTGTATACTATATACTACGTTATGCATTAAAGGGGTACTCCGGTGAAAACCTTTTTTCTTTTAAATCAACTGGTGGCAAAAAGTTAAACATATTTGTAAATTACTTCTATTAAAAAATCTTAATCCTTCCTGTACTTATTAGCTGCTGAATACTACAGAGGAAATTCTTTTCTTTTTGGAATGCTCTCTGATGACATCACGAGCACAGTTCTCTCTGCTGACGTTATTATAATAATAATAACCCTATATTTATTGTTGTCCTTAGTGGGATTTGAACCCAAGTCCCCAGCACTGCAAGGCAGCAGTGCTAACCACTGAGCCACCATGCTGCCCTTAGAATACATCTGCTATGCACGGTTTCTAAAATGGACAGAGATGTCAGCAGAGAGCACTGTGCTCGTGATGTCATCAGTGTTCCAAAAAGAAAGGAATTTTCTCTGTAGCATTCAGCAGCTAATAAGTACTGGAAGGATTAAGATTTTTTAATAGAAGTAATTTACAAATATGTTTAACTTTCTGCCACCAGTAGATTTAAAAGAAAAAAGGTTTTCCCCGGAGTACCCCTTTAACACTATCAGGAGTGGCTTACCTTTACCTGTCATTACTTGTCAGCCTTGCATAGTCTGTGTTATAATACATAAATGTATACATAAATTTAGGTGCACTACTGTGGTAGATGTAAACAGTGAAAGTAACACTAAAACTGATGTTAAAATTGAGACATTAACCAGTATATAGTTATATGAAGGACATACCTGAGCCCGCACACCAACACCAAGGTTTCTCAAGTGGGACCTAACACTAAACCTACTTGTGCCGTATAGGCAATGCCAGGGGCCAGTGGGCAATTACAGCGGCATTAGGTCTGACTCACAGCCTGCTCCCAGTTCACTCCAGTCTGGCTAAGCACACATACAATGGGAGGAGGGAAGAAGGCTATGAGCCCCACCAAAGTAGGATGATATGTTGCCGGCCTCACTGGTGCACCATAATGCTGCCTGTAATAGTGATTAAGGCGCATTAGATTTGGAGTTTATACACCACCAAGTATAAGATTTGTGTGGTGACGGGGTGGTGCTGGTGATAGTGTAGGGTATATTGGTGCTAACCCTTAATTGTCATGATGCCAGGGTGTGGTTTCCTCAATGTAATAGTCCTACCGTCAACCGTCCCACAAACGTCAGGGAGAAATAACGGAATGTCCACAGCAGATTTTATGAAGTAAACTTGAACAGGCTCCTCACAGGTTTGCTGGGACTCCGGATCAATGAGCTTTGGTGCCAGCCACTGTGCTACAATTTTTAGGAGATTTGAGTTTCTAGTAGTCACACAGAATTCAGTAGTTTGAGCTTTTAATAACTCACGTTTAGTGGCTGCGGATTCTTAGGCTTTGGGCCTAGCTTGAATTGATGCTGATGAGATAATGAGATGTGCTTGCTTGATAATCCGGAACTAAGAGAGAATTGCTTGCTTTGCAGCCAGGAAATAAGAGCGAGAATTTAGTGCCAGCAGCCCCTTATATATTAAGAGGGCTGGACAAAGCTCATTGGTCAGCAGAACCTGGCAGTCCTGACCCAGGGAACTCTGGGTATCACATGACCCAAAGGTCCTTAAACCATAATACAATTAATTAAAGGCACGTGACCACTAAGGTCCTATACAGAGGAATTCCTATACAACCTATTAAATATATATATTTATACATTAAATACCGTTTATATGAGGCGACTAGGGGTTAGTGTGGTGTCCCAGTACAGGTATATTATGTCAAGGTATTGTAGGCCCTGTCAGATTGAGACCTCCAGTGTCCTGGGGGCTCCCCTGCAGGGACTCAACCATTTCTAATGTATATTTTGCACTGTTATAACTTAGTAATCCGTTATTGGGTATCTGTAGCTTAAAGTATGTTTCCTAGCAACCTCATGTCTAGTCAGGGTATATGAGAATGGAGGACTGAGAGCTAGACTAGACTTTTGTGCAGAATGTTATGTTATGCTGTTATTTATATGTAACTTTATTGTAACTCCTAAAGGGGATACAGACAACTCTATGATCCACAGCTGCCTGGCCAATGGGCTGTAGTTTAGCCTTCCCTTATAAGGGGTGGCATTTCCTGTAGTAAGTGTTCTGACGCAGAGAGAGAGAGTGTGGTAGTGTTCTGACGTAGATACAGAGTTGGTGCAGATGCAGAGATGGAGAGAATCCGCAGAGTAGGATAGCCCGCAGAGGGTATACACCGAGGAGAGATAAGAAAGAGCATGAAGTAACCCCAAATAATACCAAGTCTTTACTTCAGCCTTAATCAGAGGACTTCTAAAGGAGAATCCATTGAATTCCACAATTCACAATCTACCGACACTTCAGTAAGTGACTTTAATCTCAAGACTACAAAAGACTTTAATCGCAAGCCTAATATAGCGCAGGCCTAAAATTCCTAGTCCGGCCATAGAAGCCAAACTCATATGCAATATAAAGTCCAGGCCCTGCAAGCTGTGTGGTCCTCTAGAGACTGTCTGTTAATCCTTTGGGAGACTTTGGTTGAGCGCTGTGAAGATTGTACCACCTGTCTTCAAGCTAGTAAAGCCTCCGTTAAACTGCAACCTAGTGTGGAGTCCATTCTTTCCTTGCTAGCCTGTGGGGAGACGGAGTTCCACGGACCTGTAGTAACCCGTGAGCTACCAAGACTACAGTGTCGTCATGAGACATTAAGGGTTAATACCATCCGACCCTGGGTTTATACCCCCAAGAACCAAGTAACTAACCCCAGCGTAGTGGCAGTCGCGGATAACACCCGTGGTCACCACACTAGTCCTAAAGGAGAGCCCTATTGTCATGGAGGGGCTCTGGCTGAGGGGACTTTAGACAGAGGAACAGGACCAAGTCCTGTTCCGGGACATCACATTTGAACAACAAGAAAAAAACATGGTTTCAAATGGCAGGAAATACTAAACCCTAAATGCAGTTGTGCATTTATACTGGGAGAGCAGATTCTGAGCTTGTGGTCCATTGCTAAGGGAAATCCCCAGCATAAAATGCATACAATGGGGGATGCCTGCAGCAGACTACAAGTGTCACAATGGCATCCTACACTCGATGAAAAGTGTGGATGTGTAACATATAGGATAATACATAAATTTAGGTGCACTACTGTGGTAGATGTTGACAGTGACATATGGCTAACATTCAAACTGATGTTAAAATTGAGACATTAGCCAGTATATCCTTACTGTATATACTCGAGTATAAGCCGACCCGAATATAAGCCGAGGCCCCTAATTTCACCCCAAAATCCCAGGAAAAGTTATTGACTCGAGTATAAGCCTAGGGTGGGAAATACATCATCCCCTCCCCCCTGTCATCATCCAGACCCCCGTCATTAACACCCTCATCATCATCACCCTGTCATCATCACCCTGTCATCATCACCCTGTCATCATCACCCTGTCATCATCACCCTGTCATCATCCCCCCTTCATCATCACCGCCTGTCATCATCCCCCCTTCATCATCACCGCCTGTCATCATCCCCTTGTCATCATCCCACACCCCCCTTCATCATCCCCTTGTCATCATCCCCACCCCCCCCTTCATCATCCCCTTGTCATCATCCCACACCCCCCCTTCATCATCCCTACCCCCCTTCATCATCCTCTTGTCATCATCCTCTTGTCATCATCCCACACCCCCTTCATCATCCCCCTGTCATCATTCCACACCCCCCCCCTTCATCATCCCCTTGCCATAATCCCCCCCCCCCTTCATCATCCCCTTGTCATAATCCCCCCCCCCCACCCCTTCATCATCCCCTGGTCATAATCCCACCCCCCCCCCTTCATCATCCCCTGGTCATCATCACCACATGTCATGATCATGGTCTTCAACCTGCAGACCTCCAGATGTTTCAAAACTACAACTCCCAGCAAGCCCGGGCAGCCATCGGCTGTCCGGGCTTGCTGGGAGTTGTAGTTTTGAAACCTTTGGAGGTCCGCAGGTTGAAGGCCACTGCGGCCTTCGACATCATTCAGCCCCCTCTCACCCCCTTTAGTTGTGTACTCACCTCTGCTCGGCGCTGGTCCGGTGCTGCAGGACTGTCCGGTGGGGAGGTCGTCCGGTGGGATAGTGGTTCCGGGCTGCCATCTTCACCGGGGAGGCCTCTTCTCCACACTTCGGGCCCAGAATAGAGGCGTTGCCTTGACGATGACGCAGAGGGACGTTGGTAATGAACGTACGTCGGCGGCGTCATCAAGGCAACGTGACTATTCCGGGGCCGGGCCCGAAGCGCGGAGAAGAGGCTTCCCTGGTGAAGATGGCAGCCCGGAACCACTATCCCACCTGACGACCTCCTCACCGGACAGTCCTGCAGCATCGGACCAGCGCCGAGCGGAGGTGAGTACAGAACTAAAGGGGGTGAGAGGGGGCTGGATGATGTCGAAAGCCGCAGTGGTCTTCAACCTGCGGACCTCCAGAGGTTTCAAAACTACAACTCCCAGCAAGCCCGGACAGCCGATGGCTGCCCGGGCTTGCTGGGAGTTGTAGTTTTGAAACCTCTGGAGGTCCGCAGGTTGAAGACCACTGAGGGCGGAGAGTTCACTCGAGTATAAGCCGAGGGGGGTGTTTTCAGCACGAAAAATCGTGCTGAAAAACTCGGCTTATACTCGAGTATATACGGTATATGAGCTCGCACAACTATGCCAAGGTTTCTCAAGTGGCACGGGACAGAACACTAAACCTACCTGTATGGGCAATACCAGGGGCCAGTGGGTAATTACAGCGGCATTAGGTCCGACTCAAAGCCTGCTCCCAGTTCACTCCAGTGTGGCTAAGCACACATACAGTGGGAGGAGGGAGGAAGGCTATAAGCCCCACCCAAGTAGGCTTGACTAGGGGATATTATAGCTGCTAAGACCCCCACCAGATCATCTATCATTTAACACCTTTAACTTAATTTTAGCTTATTCCCTCCCATAAATGACATAAGACATGTGTTGGTTAAACAAAGGCCACAGCAGCCCATTTATTAAATAACATAAATAATCAATTACAACATTGTAAACCGATGTATGAACGTCATACATAACAATATAACCTGTCCTAACATTAGGATGTCTATTAGCGCAAGAGAAGAACCTGAGGGGCACCGTTACCAGACCACAGGTGATGGGATCTTCACTTGCTCCTAGCCGTAGCTCACCTGCACAGGAGCACCATTTTGTGAAGCCCACCAACCTGAACTCCACCTTCTGGCTGGGAACCGCTCCCAGCCCACCTCCACACCATCCAACATACCATGCCCATCCACTGGTGCCTCCCCAGATTCCTCTCCTGACCCCGCCACTGTGACAAAATTAAGGGCGGGCGGGCGGGACACTTCTTCAGCCACGCAGATTGTGACCCCCGTACCAATGCCCTCTCCTATATACCCTCCTTAACTCCTCCCTACTCCCTCACTAAAAGCCCGCGCTTCCCTAGCTCCCTCCTCTAAACTCCTCACATTTAACCCCTACCTTCCCGCATAATACCCCTGTCATGGGGCCCCTCCGTTCCCATTCTGTCCCCTCCAGGGCTTTCTTGACTAGGGGATATTATAGCTGCTAAGACCCTCCACCAGATCATCTATCATTTAACACCTTTAACTTAATTTTAGCTTATTCCCTCCCATAAATGACATAAGACATGTGTTGGTTAAACAAAGGCCACAGCAGCCCATTTATTAAATAACATAAATAATCAATTACAACATTGTAAACCGATGTATGAACGTCATACATAACAATATAACCTGTCCTAACATTAGGATGTCTATTAGCGCAAGAGAAGAACCTGAGGGGCACCGTTACCAGACCACAGGTGATGGGATCTTCACTTGCTCCTAGCCGTAGCTCACCTGCACAGGAGCACCATTTTGTGAAGCCCACCAACCTGAATTCCACCTTCTGGCTGGGAACCGCTCCCAGCCCACCTCCACACCATCCAACATACCATGCCCATCCACTGGTGCCTCCCCAGATTCCTCTCCTGACCCCGCCACAACGGGGACAAGTGACCCCTTACTTGTCCCCGTTCCTCCACAGCCTCAATGCCCTCTCCACCGTCTCCTTCAACTCAAGAAGCCACAAATCCATACCCATCCCATTAAGATGAATACCATCCGAGGCCACAAAATCCGCACCCCCTTCCTCCAAATCCCGGTGTCGCGCCACCAAACCACCATTCCTGGCCACGAACTTACTCACCGCCTTATTCACCTTAATCCTCGCCTTATTGATTGCTACCACCGACCGAGCCTGCCTCCATTTCTGCCTGGCAACCATCTCGGACCACACCAGGACCAAATCCGGGAAAGAGGACCACAAACGCAACAGGTCCAGTTTAATGTCCCTGATCAAATCCCGAGACCTGCGCACACCCAAATCATTCCCACCTAAATGGACCACCAATATATCTGGGGACCGGTCCAGCTGAACAAAGAACTGGACCCTGGACAACAGTTCTGACCACCTCATGCCCCCCTTTCCCAACCAGCGAACCTGGGCCACCGAACCGTCCAATCCCAACTGTCTGCCCGCCGGCCGAACCCCTGCCCTCACTGCCCCTCGCGTCACATACGAATGGCCGACAATCCAGACAAGCCCAGCCGCTCCACCTGAAACGACAAAAGAAAAGAATACAGTACAACCCACAGGCGCAAACACACGCACATCACAACAAATGAGGACGAACGTACAGCCTATACCTCTCAGATTCCCACCTCCCAATCTGCTTAACCATTTCCGGTCCCAGGCCCCACCGAGACGCCTCGGTCGCCGCACCTATCCGGAAGGAATGAGAACTGTAGTCCTCTGCCACGAATCCCGCCGCGCGCAAACACTTACGGAAAACCCCCACAAACTGAAAACAAGACAGAAAACCCCCGTCAGCATGGACCAGCAACGGACCCACAATCCCCACCCGCAAAGCCAAAAACGCAGAGTAACAAGCCACCGGGCACATCTCCGAACTCCCCAGGCGCGCCAAACGCACCACCGCCCCCCGACCCAACTGATCCGTCTTTGACCGCCGAACACGGCACTGCAAAACCCCCTCCACCAAAACCACATCCGAAAAAAGAAGCCCCCCGGCCCGACAACGACTAGGAGACACCAACTCCGATATACGAAAAGCCCCAAAAAACGCCAACGCAAAAGCCAAACGGAACAAACATAGCTCATATACCGAAAAACACACCCCAGCCAATAAAGAACCCAAGCGCAACAACAACGAAAATGTCACTGGTTTGCGCAAATCCCTAGAACTAGCCCCCTTACGAAACCCCCGCACCGCCTGCCGCACCAAAAAAGACTTCGTCCCATCCGGCACTCCCCGGACCTTGAACCAAAAGGCCAGAGCCGCCATCCGGCGACCCAGACCCGACGGGGACACCCACTCACAAAAAGCCCTGCCCACATAAAATAAAAGAGCCGCCTCCCATTCCGAAGGGGCGCCCGTAATGGAAAGCTGCCGAAGCAATAACTCCCAATCTGCCCACCACCGACTATAAGACTCCCACGTTGACCTGGTCACAGACCGTCCCACAAGGCCCATCGCCACAGCTAAACCAGCCTCCACAGCCACTCCGGACAAGGGATCCCCTGCTCCTCGGCCTCCGGTGCCAACTCCCGAAATCGGTCCCACTGCAAACGAGAGAGAGCATCAGCGACTGAGTTAACCACCCCCGGCACATGCAAAGCGACAACATGCGAATTAAGCTCCAAACCCCACAGCACCAGGTGACGCAGTAGCGTAACAACCGGCGGAGAATTCGCCGTCTGATTATTGATAGCCTGTACCACCCCCATGTTATCGCAATGAAAGCAGACCCTCCTATTGCGAAACAAGTCCCCCCACACCTCCAGCGCCACCACAATCGGAAACAATACAAGCAAAGCCAAGTTCCGCGTCAAACCCGCCACCCGCCAGACCTCCGGCCACCGACCCACACACCATTGACCCTGCAAATAGGCCCCAAAACCACAACCGCCCGCCGCGTCAGTAAACAACTCCAAATCCCAATTAGAAACCGGGCAACCCATCACCACTGACCGACCGTTGTACCTGCCCAAAAAATCCTGCCAAACCCGCAAGTCCGCCCTCAAGTCTGCCGACAACCTGACATAGTGGGTAGGCCGCGAAACCCCCGCGGTAGCCGCCGCAAGCCGCCGGCAAAAAACCCTCCCCATAGGCATGATCCTGCAGGCGAAATTGAGACGACCCAGTAGTGACTGGACCTCCCGCAATTGCAATTTCTTAACCCTGCATGCCCTATTGACCTCCTCTTTCAGCTCACTCAGCTTCTCATCCGGCAACCGACACTCCATCGCCACGGTATCAATAACGATCCCCAGAAACTTAACCGCCGTAGACGGGCCCTCCGTCTTGTCCGGCGCCAACGGGACGCCAAACCACGTTGCGACCCGCTCCATCTCCTGCAACAGCACCGCACAAACCCGAGACCCGGCCGGTCCCAAAAAAAGAAAGTCATCCAAGTAGTGCAACACCGAGTCCAACTGGGACTCCCGCCGCACCACCCATTCTAAAAACGAACTAAACTTTTCAAAAAATGCACACGAGATAGAACAACCCATGGGCAAACAAAGGTCAACGAAAAAACTATCACCTAAGCAACAACCCAACAAGTAAAAACTGTCAGGATGAACAGGCAGCAGGCGAAAAGCTGCCTCTATGTCAGTTTTCGGCAATAAAGCCCCCTGCCCAAAACGCCGCACCCACACCAACGCAGCGTCGAAAGAAGTGTACGACACCGCACACAAAACCGGGTCAATGCCGTCATTCACCGATCCCCCTTCAGGGTGGGAGAGATGGTGAATGAGGCGAAACTTGCCAGGCTCTTTTTTGGGCACTAGGCCCAAAGGCGACACCCGCAATCCCTCAATAGGAGAGCCAGCAAAAGGACCAGCCATCCTCCCCAGCTCCACCTCGCGCAAAAGCTTTTCTTCCACCAGCTCCGGACGGGCCCGTGCCGAAACCAAATTCCGCACCTGCCCCCCCGAACCCGCCGACCCGGAAAAGGGGATCCGAAAACCCTCCGCAAAACCCAAGCGCAACAGCTCCGCCGCCTCCCTATTTGGGTAAAGCGCGAGGAAAGGCAACATCCTTTCCACCCGCACCGGCGTCACCCCTCTTCTGGTCAGCCTCTCCCGGCTTACCCTTCCCCCGCCGGAAACAGCGTGACAAACCGTGTCCCCCACCCCCGCAACCGGAACATTCGTGCTTGAACCGGCAATCCGCCCCGAACTTGCAGCTCCCTTCATTGAACTGCCAACAAACCCCACGCCCGGCCCCCCCTGACCGCCCTGACCCCAAACCCGAACCCCCGACACCGTCCCGAAAGGACTGCGGCCCGGTCCCGCTACGAGGAGCCGCCATCAGCCGCATCCACAAACCGATATCCTTATGCTCCCAACGCAGATCCGGACGCACCGCCATGCGTTGCCGGAACTGCTCGTCGTACCGAAGCCACGCCGAGCCCCCATAAATCCGATACGCCTCCCCCACCGCATCCATGTAGCAGAAGAGACCGGAGCAGGACTCCGGCGCCCTCTCACCCACCACGCTAGCCAAAATGGCGAAGGCCTGAAGCCAATTGGAGAACGTCCGCGGTATCAGCCGATACCACCGACGCTCTTCCTCCTCCACCTTTTCCAACCGCTTAGACTCGTCCGGCCGGACCCTGTCCAAGTTGAACTTATCCAGCGGCAGGAACGAAAAAATGTCGACATACTCCCGCTTCCAAATTTTATCCCGGACTTCCGCCTTGAGATGAGCGCCCAATGGGCCCTCAAAACAAACATAAATCTCCCCCCTAGCCGCATCCGCAAGTCGAACCCCTCCCCCAGAGCCCGACGCCGCCACCACCGGGGCCCCTACCGACGAGCCCGACCCAGTCCCCCCAACCGGTCCTGACACCCCAGCACCCCCCCCAGCCTGCTGCACCCCCCCAGCCCCCCAAACAGGTACCGGAGACACCTGGGACCCCCCCGCCCCCAGACCACTCCCCCGCAGTAAAGCATGCAAGCCATTAAAAAACAATTGTAAATCGCCCACCCCCCCCCCCCCCCCAAAACCCCCCAGACTGGAGACAGTGGTAGACTCACCCGACCTCACCGGCTCGGAACCAGCGGCCGTAACTCCAGAAGAAGGGCGACTCCGGACATCACGGGTGACAGACACATCTTCCAAGGAAAGGACCGGGGGGACCCCGTCCGACGACTCCGCAGCAGCAGAATTCGCCCCACCAGCGGCTTGGACGGACAGTGGCGGCGACCGAACCCCGCTGACGCCAACACCTGCTACAACCCCGGAGGGGAGCAGGGGACAAGACAGCGGGTCCAGGGTCTCAGTAGATTCTCCAGCCAGCAGCAGCAGATCATCCTCACTGACCTCACTGAGAGCAGCCTCGATCTCGTCTCCTCCCAGAAGCACCGCCCCCCTGCCAGCAGCAGCAGCAGGGGACACCGCAGAACCAGCCCTCCTGCTCCCCCTGGAAGAGGAAGCAGAGGGCGCAACATGAATCACGGCCCGGGTAGCAACCAGGCCTGCAGGAGACTGCCCCCCCGACTGAGGGGCAGAGGAAACAGCAGCTCCGGATCTCCGCCGGGCCCGCCCTCCAGAGCGGGCCGCACCACGCGCCGGTCCCTCACCGAAGCCCAGGGGCGCGCCGACAGCACGCCCCGCACCGCTCCTCACAACAGGCCGACCGAGGGGTGCCTGACCGGACCGCCCCCCGCCCGACGCTCCGGACCCACGGCAGGAAGCGGCCGGAGAAGGACTCACCCGTCGGCGCCTGGGAATAGGGGAAGCTGCAGGTGACAGGCGCTCCGGCGGGCGAGAGCGCCGACCGCTAGAACGGGGCCCGGACTCCCCCGCCGAAAGCACCGGAGAGGCGGTGAGGGATGGGAGCGCGTCCTCCAGCCACTGGGAGCCGCACCGGAGGATCTCATCCCGCACGCGCCGCAGAATCGCCTCCATGTCTGCCATGGCACAGGTAGGGACACTTCTTCAGCCACGCAGATTGTGACCCCTGTACCAATGCCCTCTCCTATATACCCTCCTTAACTCCTCCCTACTCCCTCACTAAAAGCCCGCGCTTCCCTAGCTCCCTCCTCTAAACTCCTCACATTTAACCCCTACCTTCCCGCATAATACCCCTGTCATGGGGCCCCTCCGTTCCCATTCTGTCCCCTCCAGGGCTTTCTGATATGTTGCCAGCCTCACAGGTGCTTCAAAATGCTGCCTATAATAGTGATTAAGGCGCATTAGATTTGGAGTTTATACACTTCCAAGTATAAGATTTGTCTGTATTATACTATAGGGCAGTGATTTTTTTTTATTTCCCCCTCGGCCTGCGCACCTGCGACTCACGGCACCACAGAGGGGGAAGGGAATCCTGCATGCGCACTGCGCACACAGCGTCTTTCAGCGCCCTCGGCGTCCCCAAGGGTCCCCTTCCCCCTGCGGCACCAGACTCCCGTGCCATGGAATTGTAAGCTGCGCCAGATTCCCGTACCAGCTTGCTTAACCCCTTAAGGACGCAGCTTTTTTCCATTTTTGCATTTTCATTTTTTCCTCATCACCTTCTAAAAATCATAACGCTTTTAAATTTGCACCTAAAAATCCATATGATGGCTTATTTTTTGCGCCACCAATTCTACTTTGCAGTGACATTAGTCATTTTACAAAAAAATCCACGGCGAAACGGATAAAAAAAAATCATTATGTGACAAAATTGAAGAAAAAAATTTCATTTTGTAAATTTTGGGGGCTTCCGTTTCTACGCAGTGCATTCTTCGGTAAAAATAACACATTATCTTTATTCTGTAGGTCTATACAGTTAAAATGATACCCTACTTATATAGGTTGGATATTGTTGTACTTCGGAAAAAAATCATAACTACATGCAGGAAAATTTATATGTTGAAAATTCTCATCTTCTAACCCCTATAACTTTTTTATTTTTCCGCGTACGGGCTGATACGAGGACTCATTTTTTGCGCCGTGATCTGAAGTTTTTATCAGTACCATTTTTGTATTGATCGGACTTTTTGATCACTTTTTAAAAATTTTTTCATGATATAAAAAGTGACCAAAAATACACTATTTTGGACTTTGGAATTTTTTTCGCCCACGCCATTGACCGTGCAATTTAATTAACGATACATTTTTATAGTTCGGAAATTTCCCCACGCGGCGATACCACATATGTTTACTTTTATTTTTATTTACACAGTTTTTTTTATGGGAAAAGGGGGGTGATTCAAACTTTTAATAGGGAAGGGGTTAAATGACCTTTGTTAACTTTTTTTTTCATTTTTTTTTTGCAGTGTTATAGCTCCCATAGGGACCTATAACATTGCACACACTGATCTCCTATGCTGATACCTGCAAAGCCATAGCTTTGCAGGGATCAGTAAGATAGGGGCTCGATTGCTCAAGCCTGTAGCTCAGGCTTGGAGCAATCAATCCCCGATCAGACACCGCGGAGAGAGGTAAGAAGACCTCCGCCTGTGTCCCCTTACCGTGATGTCCCGATCAGCACAACGATCGGTGCCGCACGCTGTTAGCCCAGGGTCCCGGCTATCGTTAGCAGCCGGGACCGACCCGGTGTGATGCGTTTTTCACACCGGGACCGGGCTTAGGACGTACAGGTACGCCCTAAGTCCTTAAGAGGTTAAGGTACTTTACCCCTTCCACCCCTCTGTTACTCCTTCTAAACCCTGTCCAACACCCCTCCGTCACCCATGTCAACCCCCCCCCCCCGGTCAACCATGTCCACCCCCACCCCCCGGTCACCCATGTTGTCCACTTTGACCACCCCTCTTTCACCCCTGTCACCCATGTTCCCCCTCCGTCCACCCCTCTGACCACCCCCCAGTCTACCCCCTACCCCTCTATCACCCATGTCCTCCCCTATTCACCCCTCTGTCTCTTTGTCACCCCAGTCCACCCCTCTCTGTCACTCCTGTCCACCCCTTCTTTTACCCCCTTGTCACCCTTGTCCTCCTGACCCCCTGTATCCCATGTCCACCCTCCTGTCATCCATGTCCACCTTGGCCACCCCCTATCCACCCCTGTGTCATCCTTGTCCATCCCCCTGTCACCAATGTTCACCCTCCATTGTCCCCCCCCCCTGACCACATGCATGTTGTTACGCCGAGCACTCCGGGTCCCCGCTCCTCCCCGGAGCGCTCGCAACTTCCTCGCATTTGCAGCACCCCGGTCAGACCTGCTGACCGGGTGCGCTGCAATGTCTCTCTCAGCCGGGATGCGATTCGCGATGCGGGAGGCGCCCGCTCGCGATGCGCATCCCGGCTCAAGTACCTGACTCGCTCCCCGTCGGTCTTGTCCCGGCGCGCGCGGCCCCGCTCCTTAGGGCGCGCGCGCGCCGGGTCTCTGCAATTTAAAGGGCCACTGCACCACTGATTGGCGCAGCAGGCTTAATTAGTGTGTTCACCTGTGCACTCCCTATTTATACATCACTTCCCCTGCACTCCCTTGCCGGATCTTGTTGCCATTGTGCCAGTGAAAGCGTTCCTTGTGTGTTCCTAGCCTGTGTTCCTGACCTCCTGCCGTTGCCCCTGACTACGATCCTTGCTGCCTGCCCTGACCTTCTACTACGTCCGACCTTGCTCTTGTCTACTCCCTTGTACTGCGCCTATCTTCAGCAGTCAGAGAGGTTGAGCCGTTGCTGGTGGATACGACCTGGTTGCTACCGCCGCTGCAAGACCATCCCGCTTTGCGGCGGGCTCTGGTGAATACCAGTAGCAACTTAGAACCGGTCCACCAACACGGTCCACGCCAATCCCTCTCTGGCACAGAGGATCCACCTCCAGCCAGCCGAATCGTGACAGTAGATCCGGCCATGGATCCCGCTGAAGTCCCACTGCCAGTTGTCGCCGACCTCACCACGGTGGTCGCCCAGCAGTCGCAACAGATAGCGCAACAAGGCCACCAGCTGTCTCAACTGACCGTGATGCTACAGCAGCTATTGCAACAATCTCCTCCGCCAGCTCCTGCACCTCCTCCGCAGCGAGTGGTCGCTTCCGGCCTACGATTATCCTTGCCGGATAAATTTGATGGGGACTCTAAGTTTTGCCGTGGCTTTCTTTCACAATGTTCCCTGCACTTGGAGATGATGTCGGACCAGTTTCCTACTGAAAGGTCTAAGGTGGCTTTCGTAGTCAGCCTTCTGTCTGGGAAAGCTCTGTCATGGGCCACACCGCTCTGGGACCGCAATGACCCTGTCACTGCCTCTGTACACTCCTTCTTCACGGAGATTCGAAGTGTCTTTGAGGAACCTGCCCGAGCCTCTTCTGCTGAGACTGCCCTGCTGAACCTGGTCCAGGGTAATTCTTCTGTTGGGGAGTACGCCATCCAATTCCGTACTCTTGCCTCCGAATTATCCTGGAATAATGAGGCCCTCTGCGCGACCTTTAAAAAAGGCCTATCCAGCAACATTAAAGACGTGCTGGCCGCACGAGAAATTCCTGCTAACCTGCATGAACTTATTCATCTGGCCACCCGCATTGACATGCGTTTTTCCGAAAGGCGTCAGGAGCTCCGCCAGGATATGGACTTTGTTCGCACGAGGCGGTTTCTCTCCCCGGCTCCTCTCTCCTCTGGTCCTCTGCAATCCGTTCCTGTGCCTCCCGCCGTGGAGGCTATGCAAGTTGACCGGTCTCGCTTGACACCTCAAGAGAGGACACGATGCCGCATGGAGAATCTGTGCCTGTACTGTGCCAGTACCGAACACTTCTTGAAGGATTGTGCTATCCGTCCTCCCCGCCTGGAAAGACGTACGCTGACTCCGCACAAAGGTGAGACAGTTTTTGATGTCAACTCTGCTTCTCCACGCCTTACTGTGCCTGTGCGGATATCTTCCTCTACCTTCTCCTTCTCTGCCATGGCCTTCTTGGATTCCGGATCTGCAGGAAATTTTATTTTGGCCTCTCTCATCAACAGGTTCAACATCCCTGTGACCAGTCTCGCCAGACCCCTCTACATCAATTCTGTTAACAATGAAAGATTGGACTGTACCGTGCGTTACCGCACGGAACCTCTCCTAATGTGCATCGGACCTCATCACCAAAAAATTGAATTTTTGGTCCTCTCCAACTGCACTTCTGAAATTCTTCTTGGATTACCGTGGCTTCAACGCCATTCCCCAACCCTTGATTGGTCCACAGGAGAAATCAAGAACTGGGGTACTTCTTGTCTCAAGGACTGCCTTAAACCAGTTCCCAGTACTCCCTGCCGTGACCCTGTGGTTCCCCCTGTATCCGGTCTTCCTAAGGCTTATATGGACTATGCTGACGTCTTTTGCAAGAAGCAAGCTGAGACTTTACCCCCTCATAGGCCTTATGACTGTCCTATTGACCTCCTCCCGGGTACTACTCCACCCCGGGGCAGAATCTATCCTCTGTCTGCTCCAGAGACTCTTGCCATGTCAGAGTACATCCAGGAAAATTTAAAAAAGGGGTTTATCCGCAAATCCTCCTCTCCTGCCGGAGCTGGATTTTTTTTTGTGTCCAAAAAAGATGGCTCCCTACACCCTTGCATTGACTACCGCGGACTTAATAAAATCACGGTAAAAAAACGCTACCCCTTACCTCTTATCTCGGAACTCTTTGATCGCCTACAAGGTGCCCACATCTTTACCAAACTGGACTTAAGGGGGGCTTATAATCTCATCCGCATCAGGGAGGGGGACGAATGGAAGACTGCATTTAACACCAGAGATGGACACTTTGAGTATCTGGTCATGCCCTTTGGCCTGTGCAACGCCCCTGCCGTCTTCCAAGACTTTGTTAATGAAATTTTTCGTGATCTCTTATATTCCTGTGTTGTGGTTTATCTGGACGACATTCTGATTTTTTCTGCCAACTTAGAAGAACACCGCCAGCATGACCGCATGGTTCTTCAGAGACTTCGGGACAATCAACTTTATGCCAAAATGGAGAAATGTCTTTTTGAATGTCAATCTCTTCCTTTCCTAGGATACTTGGTCTCTGGCCAGGGACTACAAATGGACCCAAATAAACTCTCTGCCGTCTTAGATTGGCCACGCCCCTCCGGACTCCGTGCTATCCAACGTTTTTTGGGGTTTGCCAATTATTACAGACAATTTATTCCACACTTTTCCACTATTGTGGCTCCTATCGTGGCTTTAACCAAGAAAAATGCCAATCCCAAGTCCTGGTCTCCACAAGCGGAAGACGCATTTAAACATCTCAAGTCTGCCTTTTCTTCTGCTCCCGTGCTCTCCAGACCTGACCCATCTAAACCCTTCCTATTGGAGGTAGATGCCTCCTCAGTGGGAGCTGGAGCTGTCCTTCTACAAAAAAATTCTTCCGGGCATGCTGTTACTTGTGGTTTTTTTTCTAGGACCTTCTCTCCAGCGGAGAGAAATTACTCCATCGGGGATCGAGAACTACTGGCCATTAAATTGGCGCTTGAGGAATGGAGGCATCTGCTGGAGGGATCAAAATTTCCAGTTATCATATACACTGATCACAAGAATCTCTCCTATCTCCAGTCTGCCCAACGACTGAACCCTCGCCAGGCCAGGTGGTCGTTGTTCTTTGCCCGTTTTAACTTTGAAATTCATTTTCGCCCTGCTGACAAGAACATTAGGGCCGATGCTCTCTCTCGTTCTTCTGGTGGCTCTGAAGTAGAGGTCTCTCCGCAACACATCATTCCTCCGGACTGTCTGATCTCCACTTCTCCAGCCTCCATCAGGCAAACTCCTCCAGGGAAGACCTTCGTTTCTCCACGCCAGCGTCTCGGGATTCTCAAATGGGGACACTCCTCCCATCTCGCAGGCCATGCGGGCATCAAAAAATCCTTGCAACTCATCTCTCGTTTTTATTGGTGGCCGACTCTGGAGACGGATGTTGTTGATTTTGTGCGGGCCTGTACTGTCTGTGCCCGGGATAAGACTCCTCGCCAGAAGCCTGCTGGCCTCCTTCATCCTCTGCCCGTTCCCGAACAGCCTTGGTCACAGATTGGTATGGACTTTATTACAGACTTGCCCTCATCCCGTGGCAACACAGTTGTTTGGGTGGTCGTTGATCGATTTTCCAAGATGGCACATTTTATTCCTCTTCCTGGTCTTCCTTCAGCGCCTCAGTTGGCAAAGCAATTTTTTGTACACATTTTTCGCCTTCATGGATTTCCCACGCATATCGTCTCGGATAGAGGCGTCCAATTCGTGTCTAAATTCTGGAGGACCCTCTGTAAACAGCTCAAGATTAAATTAAACTTCTCTTCTTCTTATCATCCCCAATCCAATGGGCAAGTAGAAAGAATTAATCAGGTCCTGGGTGACTATTTACGGCATTTTGTTTCCTCCCGCCAGGATGACTGGGCAGATCTTCTACCATGGGCCGAATTCTCATACAACTTCAGAGTCTCCGAATCTTCTGCTAAATCCCCATTTTTCGTGGTGTACGGCTGTCACCCTCTTCCCCCCCTCCCTACTCCCTTGCCCTCTGGTTTGCCCGCTGTGGATGAAGTGACTCGTGATCTTTCCACCATATGGAAAGAGACCCAAAATTCTCTTTTACAGGCTTCATCCCGGATGAAAAGATTTGCCGATAAGAAAAGAAGAACTCCCCCCATTTTTGCTCCCGGAGACAAGGTATGGCTCTCTGCTAAATATGTCCGCTTTCGTGTCCCCAGTTACAAACTGGGACCACGCTATCTTGGTCCTTTCAAAGTCTTGTGCCAGATCAACCCTGTCTCTTACAAACTCCTTCTTCCTCCTTCTCTTCGTATTCCCAATGCCTTCCATGTCTCTCTCCTTAAACCACTCATCATTAACCGCTTCTCTCCCAAACTTGTTTCTCCCACTCCTGTATCCGGTTCTTCTGACGTCTTCTCCGTGAAGGAGATTCTGGCCTCCAAGACAGTCAGAGGAAAAAAAAATTTTTGGGTGGATTGGGAAGGCTGTGGTCCAGAAGAGAGATCCTGGGAACCTGAGGACAACATCCTAGACAAAAGTCTTATTCTCAGGTTCTCAGGCTCCAAGAAGAGGGGGAGACCCAAGGGGGGGGGTACTGTTACGCCGAGCGCTCCGGGTCCCCGCTCCTCCCCGGAGCGCTCGCAACTTCCTCGCATTTTTAGCACCCCGGTCAGACCTGCTGACCGGGTGCGCTGCAATGTCTCTCTCAGGCGCCCGCTCGCGATGCACATCCCGGCTCCCGTACCTGACTCGCTCCCCGTCGGTCTTGTCCCGGCGCGCGCGGCCCCGCTCCTTAGGGCGCGCGCGCGCCGGGTCTCTGCAATTTAAAGGGCCACTGCGCCACTGATTGGCGCAGCAGGCTTAATTAGTGTGTTCACCTGTGCACTCCCTATTTATACATCACTTCCCCTGCACTCCCTTGCCGGATCTTGTTGCCATTGTGCCAGTGAAAGCGTTCCTTGTGTGTTCCTAGCCTGTGTTCCTGACCTCCTGCCGTTACCCCTGACTACGATCCTTGCTGCCTGCCCTGACCTTCTGCTACGTCCGACCTTGCTCTTGTCTACTCCCTTGTACCGCGCCTATCTTCAGCAGTCAGAGAGGTTGAGCCGTTGCTGGTGGATCCGACCTGGTTGCTACCGCTACTGCAAGACCATCCCGCTTTGCGGCGGGCTCTGGTGAATACCAGTAGCAACTTAGAACCGGTCCACCAACACGGTCCACGCCAATCCCTCTCTGGCACAGAGGATCTACCTCCAGCCAGCCGAATCGTGACACATGTCACCCATGTCCACCCCCTATTCACCCCTCTGTCCCTTTGTCACCTCTGTCCACCCCTTTGTTACCACCTTGTCACACCTGTCCACCCTCTGTCACCCCCTGTCACCCATGTACACCCCTCTGCCACCCATGTAAACTCCTCTACATCCCTCTGCCACCCATGTACACTCCTCTACATCCCTCTGCCACCCATGTACACTCCTTTATAACCCTCTGCCACCCATGTACACTCTTCTACACCCATCTATCACCCATGTACACCCCTCTGTCACCCATGTACACCCCTCTACACTCCTCTGTTACTGAGGTACACTCTGCTACACTCCTGTCACCAATGTACACTCCTCTACACCGCCAACACCGCTCTGTCACCCATGTACACTCTTCTACACCCCTCTGCCACCCGTGTACACTCCTCTAAACCCCTCTGCCACCCATGTACACTCTTCTACACCCATCTCTCACCCCTCCGTCCCCCATGTACACTCCTCTACACCCCTCTGTCACCCATGTACGCTCCTCTACAACCCTCTGCAACCCATGTACACTCTTCAACACCCATCTGTCACAGTTCTGCCACCCATGTACACTCCTCTACACGCTTTTGTCACCCATGTATACTCCTCTACACCCCTCTGTCCCCAATGTACACTCCTCTACACCCCTGTGTCACCCATGTACACTCCTCTACACCCCTCTGTCACCCATGTACACTCCTCTACACCCCTCTGTCACCCATGTACACTCCTCTACACCCCTCTGTCACCCATGTACACCCCTCTGCCACCCATGTAAACTCCTCTACATCCCTCTGCCACCAATGTACACTCCTCTACATCCCTCTGCCACCCATGTTCACTCCTCTACAACCTTCTGCCACCCATGTACATTCTTCTACACCCATCTATCACCCATGTACACCCCTCTGTCACCCATGTACACCCCTCTACACTCCTCTGTTACCGATGTACACTCTTCTACACTCCTGTCACCCATGTACACCCCTCTACACCCCCAACACCCCTCTGCCACCCATGTACACTCCTCTACACCCCTCTGCCACCCATGTGCACTCTTCTACACCCATCTGTCACCCCTCTATCCCCCATGTACACTCCTCTACACCCCTCTGCCACCCGTGTACACTCCTCTACACCCCTCTGCCACCCATGTACACTCTTCTACACCCATCTGTCACCCCTCTGTCCCCCATGTACACTCCTCTACAACCCTCTGCCACCCATGTACACTCTTCAATACCCATCTGTCACAGCACTGCTACCCATGTACACTCCTCTACAGCCTTTTGTCACCCATGTACACTCCTCTACACCCTTTTGTCACCCATGTACACTCCTCTACACCCCTCTGTCTCCCATGTCCACTCCTCTACACCCTCTGTCACCCATGTACACCCCTATGTCACCCATGTACACTCCTCTACACCCATCTGCCACCCATGTACACTCCTCTACACCCCTCTATCACCCATGTACACTCCTCTACACCCCTCTGTCACCCATGTACACCCCTCTGCAACTCATGCACACTCTACTACACCCCTCCGTCACCCTTGCTCCCGCAACCCCTGTCACCCATGTCCACCACCGTCACCCATGTCCATCCCGACCCAGGTCACCCATGTCCACCCCCCGGTCACCCATGTTGTCCACTTTGGCTACCCCTCTGTCATCCCTGTCACCCATGTTGTCCACTTTGGCCACACCTCTGTCTGCATGAGCAGGCACACCAATCACCTCCCACCACCACAAGGGAGGGACACCCCCTTCCCTTTGAGGATTTCTAACATTGTGAGATAACAAAAGGAGTTTTTTTTTTTTTTTTTTAAATGGGTTATAGAGGCATATAAATTAGATGCACATAGCCAGGACTAGGTACTGAGTAACATATATATATATATATATATATATATATATATATAAAAATTGTGGGATCTGACAGGTACACTTTAAAACTGTTGGATTGTTTGAGCAGCATCAGATATATATTTGTATTTTCTGTCTTATACTTTTCATCTGACTACACATTAACATGACCATCAGTGACCATGGTGCTTTGCCACTCAGGCAGGAAAAGAGATCAGATTCATGCACTTGTCAAGCTATTATCTTGCGTGAACAAGCACACTGGGGTGCCATTTAGGCTTAGTCAGAAGCTATTGGATTATGCGGCTGTATCATATGTAGTCAGTTTATGCTCATATTCTTCATATTCCGGATACATGCATCTTGTTAACCCTTATTTAGTTGAAATAACAGTTATTTTGTGCTGCATGACATTTTATTAGTTAAATCAAATAAATGAGCATTCAATCTTGATACAATACTGAGTCCTAATATACCCCACAGCAGTATTTTTATAGTGTGCTATAGTACTTGTCATGAAATCTTATAGACCAGTAAATTAAATGTACTGCAATTTGTCTTTATCTCAGGTTTGGTCATTGAAGGCTAAAATTTATCTGATGCCCATTTGTAGATTAAAAACCAATTCACATTAAAAAAAATGTGTGAAAAGTACTGTTTAGCATCGATGTGGCAGCACAGTGGCTCAGTGGTAAGCACTATTGTCTGGGATTAGTGTCCTAGATTCAACAACGTCAACATGGAGTTTGTTATATTAAATATAGAGGTGGCACTCTGTTCAGTGAGAAAATTGTTAGTTTATAGCCACCTCTCTACGTAATGCTGTTTGGGTATGAGGGAAGGTTCGTAAAGTGAGCACTCCAACATTCTAAGGCTTTGTTCACATTACCATTGTGCGCCATACAGTTCTGTGTTTTTACGCCTCTTTTTTTTTTGTGCTGAATAGCCCCAAAATGGGTCGGAGCACAACTGACTCCACCAGGTCACCCTCAGGTCCCAACGGATCCCATTGACTTGAATGGGGTCTGTCTGGGATCCGGTAGTTTATCGGTGATAAGCAGAAGGGAAAAAAGGCATGCACTATGGCTAAATTCCTGTCATTACGACAGAATTGCCGATGGAGATCCCTTTAGTGGAACCCGACAACAATGTGAAAAAGGCCTAACACAGCACCATGAAGTTTGAATGTTCTCCCTATGTTTGCATGTGTTACTTCCCACACTCCGAAAATATATTTTCCTATAAAAATGTGTGTGTGTTGGTGTGTATATGTTATTGTGTGTATGATATGAGAAATTTAGATTACAAGCTCCATTGTAGACAAGGAGTGATGCAAATGGTGACATTCTCTGTACAGCACTGTGAAATATATCAGTGCTATATAATATAAAGGCGAGACCCCTTATTCCCAAAAATTAGTAAACAATGTTGTGTGTTCTAGGGAAATACCGAATAATCTTTTATTAGCTTTACTAGCTGAGTACCCGGCATTGCCCGGTTTTTCCTTCCTAATCTTTGTTGGGGAGGAAAATCAACAAAGGAGGAAGCTTTTGACTTTATCCTCATATATTGTTGTCATATCCCTACCCCATATCCTGTCCTCATATCTCAACCTCATATCCCGACCTCCTATCCCAACCTCATTTCCCATCCGTATACTCCGACCTCATATGCTTTCCTAATATCCCGTCTTCACATCCCGTCCTCATATCCTGTCCTCATGTACCATCCTCATATCCCGACCTCATATCCCGTCCTCATATCCCGCCCTCATATCCCGACCTCATATCCTGTCCTTATGTCCCATCCTCATATCCTGTCCTCAGGTGGGACTGATTTGTGATGAAGATATTGTAAGCTGAAAATAGAAGGGGACGTGGCTTTGTGGGACTGGGCGTGATTTGCAAGTCAAACCGATGCACAAAAAGGGTAGATAATAAAAGGGATGGGGCTTAAACTGTGTGTGTGTGTGTATTTGTGAGATGGGGTGTCGCTTGAAAGCCAGACTGACACATTCACCAGGAGATGCAGAGCGGAGCTTGTGGAGTAAGGTACTAAGTCCCATATACTTGCATAGAACTTGAAACAAAAACCCATCTTTTGTATAAGGGTGTGGGTAAGGGTTAATTTAACTATCATATATTTTTATTTGACATTAAGTAATATGTTTACTAGGTGTTATTGAAATATCTCCAACTGTACGGAAGTTATGCGAGAACATACATTTCCCGTAGATTTGCAAGGGACTTTAAACAAAAATCCCAACCCTCACAAATGGGGGTAGTTAAGGGTAAAATTAACTATCTTTTTTTTTTTTTTTTTTGTGGACATATAAGTAACAAGATATCAAAATATCTCCAGCTGTTTGAAAACCCCGACCCTCACAAATGGGGGTAGTTAAGGGTTAAATTAACTATCCTTTTTTTAGTGGATAAGTAACAAGATATCAAGTAACATAGATAAGTAACAAGATATCAAAATATCTCTAGCTGTTTGGAAGTTATGCAGTAAAAAATATTTCCCATAAACTTGTATGGGACTTTAAACAAAAAACATGACCCTGGCAAATGGGGGTGAGTAAGGGTTAAATCACCTATCCTATGTTTGTTTTTGACATATTAGTAACATGTGTGCCATATTTCATGTTAATATCTTTAGCCGTTTGGACGTGATGCTGGACCATACACACACACATTGAGTTTTATATACCGTATTTATCGGCGTATAACACACACTTTTTTGGCAAAAATTTTTAGCCTAAAGTCTACGTGCGTGTTATACACCGATAAGCCGCGGCAGTTCAATTATTTAAAGCGGGCGCTTTAAATCAATGAACTGCAGAGACTTTGCAGGTGCAGAGACCTGCCGTCGGTGCCGGCTTCTCTGCCCCTGCCTGTCCTGGGGTCTTCTGCCATCCCTTCTCTCCCCCTGGCTATCGGTGCCGCTGCCCGTTCTCTCCCCCTGGCTATCGGTGTGGGGCTATCGCAATGGGGCAGCGGCGCCAACAGACAGGGGGAGAGAAGGGGCAGCGGCACCCATTGCCGGCGCTGCTGCCCCGTTGCCTCCCCCATCCCCGGTCGAATAATTACCTGTTGCCGGGGTGGGGTCCACGCTGCTTCAGGCCTCCGGTGTGCGTCCCCTGCGTCGTTGCTATGCGCTGTGAGACGCAATGACGTCACTCGTCATTGCGCCGTGCAGTGCATAGCAACAACGCTGCCCCATTGCTGGCGCCGTTTCTCTCCCCCTGGCTATCGGCGCCGGCAAAGGGGCGCCGGCACCGATAGTCAGGGGGAGAGAACGGGCTGCGGCGCAGATAGCCAGGGGGAGAGAAGGGCCGGCAGCAGGGCTCTAGACCCCAGGAAAGGCAGGGGGAGAGAAGTGGGCAGTGACGGCCTCTCTCCCCCTGCCTTTCCTGGGGGTGTATCGGGGTATACGCATGCACACACACTTTTCCAGAGGAAAAGTTACTGAGTTGCCCATAGCAACCAATCAGATTGCTTCTTTCATTTTTCAAGAGGCCCTTTTAAAAATGAAAGTAGCAATCTGATTGGTTGCTATGGGCAACTCAGTAATTTTTCCTCAGCACATGTATTCATCGCTTGCCCTTCCCGTGCTGCTGTCCCAATGGTCTTTGATAAATTAAAAGGAATCATAAAATTCTCCAGCTTTTGTAACCCCATGACTAAATGGAAAATACAACCTTCACAATATGTCTTTAAAAAGTGGGTTAACATTATTTCTATAGTACGCCCTGGTAATTGAATCAGTTAAATGGCAATGTGGTACTTCGTGCTAATAGTTATGTTTATTCAGGTCAAACATTAGGGCTAAAGTTAATGAGCTGAATAGTTGCTTATCTGTTTCAGTCAGCTAAGAGCGTGATTTACAGTGTGTGTGTGTGTGGGGGGGTACTTTGTGTGCTAGATGTAGGTGTTTATTTTATTTAACAGCAGTGTTTTTTATCATAATAATATTATTTGCTTGAGTGTTATACTAGCCACATAACCAACATGGGGGGAGATTTATAATTGCTTATAGAGCATTTTTTTTGTCTATGTTTTGGCGCAGTTCAGGCGCAAACAGCATATTTAGCGACTTTTATGCACCTTTTGATATAGACAGTATCACTGTTTTTGCCTACCCGTAGAACTTTTTCTTTTTGACCATGCAGTGATCACGTATTTATCATTTGCGACTTTTGTCAAAAATCGCTATTTTGTGCGCAAAGGTACTTTTTTAGGCGCAAAGCTACACCCCCTACCATTAGGCGTGAGAATCACTTCTACCTTCCGCAATTCAACCTTTAACCTCTTGTGGACGACAGCATCCCACTCCCCTTCTATAACACGCGCTCAGGAGCTGTGTGCGGATCATATCCGGGTGGTCCTGGCGGCTATCTACCACCAGGACCCATCTCTAATGCCAGACATCACCGATCACGGTGATGCCCAGCTTTAACCCCTTAGACACCGCAGTCACATTTGATTGTAGCATCTAAAATGCAAGTAAAAATGTCCAAGCCGCTCTGTGAAATTAAGTAAAAACACCTGTGGTGAGCCACCGTTGTATGGCGGAATCATGGGTGTAGCGGACTGAGTGGTGGAGTCGGATGGTATTAACCCCTGGGGCAAGATGTTGTTAACCCCAAGTGTTCGTGACGCCAGGATGTGATTGTATGGTGTAGGGCACCGTCGACAACCAACCCAAAACGGCATATAGTAAAGGAGAATCCAAGGCAGAGTTTTGATGCAACTGGAACTTTACTGAAGGAGGCAGAAAACAGTCTTTACAAATAGCCAACTTCCACAGAAGTTACCGGGACCTCAGGCTTTCTTGGACTTGTAGTTGCAGTAATAATGATGCAGGCCACTCACTGTACTACTGTTATCACTTTGTAGGGACAGAAGAGACTTGACTTGTACTCACAGATTTGATGTGGCTGCATACTTATAGGCTTTGGCCTAGATATGCTGGACTTGACTTGTACAGGACTTGTGCTTGCTTTAAAGTCAAGGAATCAAGAGCAGGAACTAAGAGAGAGAATGTGGAGACTACAGCCCCTTATATATCAGGGAGGGCTGGACTAAAACCCATTGGTAGCTGGTTGCCTGTGGTTACCTGTGCCTTTGGAACTCTGGGTATATCATGTGATCACACCTCACATGACATATCACATGACCTTAGGAAGGTCCTATACAGGGTAAATATCTTAATAACCTTTATATACAGATTACATTCACTGTACAGTACTTATAATAGATTTACATACTTAATATACAACAGAATACCTTATCATGACTTAGGGGGACCCTGCAGGAGAGCCCTGTGGACCTGAGGGACTCTACCTGAGGGGACTTTAGGACTGTACAGAACCATGTTCTGTACCGGGATACCACACACCTAACCTTCCAAATTCAGGACCCAGGAAAGTGTTTACTTCCCTCCCTCACAAGCGTCTAGAAAAAGTGTATCTAGTAGAGTTTTTCCCACCACAGCAGAGCTGCGCAAAATTCATCATCCTGCTGCACCTTCTTGATAAATAAGATGCACGCTAGTCAAACCCACCACCCAAATAAACGTGGGGAAATAGCTCTACCGTAGACATTCTTTGATAAATCTGGGCCGTAGTGCTTTAGGTAGTTCTAAGCTAACTTCTCACTAAGACTTTGAAACTTAACACATCTTTTAGTCATTATATTCACTCTGATCTCATACCATGACATTATGCATCACATAAAATTCCTAGGTTGACCAGTTTAGTGTCTGCTATTCATGTAACTTGGATGGTGATGCTAGAAAAAGAGAGATTTTTTTTCTCTTCATTTTAGACAGTCCAGCAGGACAATTTGTTTTATATGTTACATAGTTACATAGTTAGTACGGTCGAAAAAAGACATATGTCCATCAAGTTCAACCAGGGAATTAAGGGGTAGGGGTGTGGCGCGATATTGGGGAAGGGATGGGATTTTATATTTCTTCATAAGCATTAATCTTATTTTGTTCCATGAATTTATCTAATCCTGTTTTAAAGCTGTTAATTGTTCCTGCTGTGACCAGTTCCTGAGGTAGACCGTTCCATAAATTCACAGTCCTCAGGGTAAAGAAGGCGTGTCGCCCGTTGAGACTAAACTTTTTCTTCTCCAGACGGAGGGAGTGCCCCCTCGTCCTTTGGGGGGGTTTAACCTGGAACAGTTTTTCTCCATATTTTTTGTATGGGCCATTAATATACTTATATACGTTTATCATATCCCCCCTTAAACGTCTCTTCTCAAGACTAAACAATTGTAACTCCTTTAATCTCTTCTCATAGCTAAGATGTTCCATGCCCCATATTAGTTTAGTCGCGCGTCTCTGCACCCTTTCCAACTCCGCAGTGTCCCTTTTATGGACAGGTGCCCAAAACTGAACAGCATATTCCAGGTGAGGCCGTACCAATGCTTTATAAAGGGGGAGTATTATGTCCCTGTCCCTTGAGTCCATGCCTCTTTTGATACATGACAATATCCTGCTGGCCTTGGAAGCAGCAGCCTGACATTGCATGCTATTCTGTAGTCTATGATCTACAAGTACACCCAGATCCTTCTCTACCAGTGACTCTGCCAGTTTAATCCCCCCTAAGACATACGATGCATGCAGGTTATTAGTACCCAGATGCATAACTTTACATTTATCCACATTGAACCTCATTTGCCAAGTGGATGCCCAGACACTTAGTCTATCCAAGTCATCTTGTAACTTATGCACATCCTCTATAGACTGTACCGTGCTACAAAGCTTGGTGTCATCTGCAAAGATAGAAACAGAGCTGTTAATGCCATCCTCTATATCATTGATAAATAAATTAAACAACAGCGGGCCCAGTACTGAACCTTGGGGTACACCACTAATAACCGGGGACCAATCAGAGTATGAATCATTGACCACCACTCTCTGGGTACGATCCATGAGCCAGTGTTCAATCCAGTTACAAACTAAAATTTCCAAACCCAAAGACCTTAACTTACCTGTCAGACGTCTGTGAGGGACAGTATCAAACGCTTTAGCAAAATCCAGAAACACTATATCCACAGCCATTCCTCTGTCAAGGCTTCTACTCACCTCTTCATAAAAGCAAATTAGATTGGTTTGACAACTTCTATCCTTAGTAAACCCATGCTGGCTATCACTTATAATACAATTATCCCCTATGTATTCCTGTATGTAATCCCTTATAAGTCCTTCAAACAATTTACCCACAATGCACGTTAAACTTACCGGTCTATAGTTTCCTGGGGAAGACCTAGAGCCCTTTTTGAAGATTGGCACCACATTCGCCTTGCGCCAGTCCCTTGGCACAATACCAGACACCAGAGAATCTCTAAATATCATGAACAGGGGTACAGATATTACTGAACTTACCTCTCTAAGAACTCTTGGGTGTAGTCCATCCGGCCCTGGGGATTTGCTTACATTTATATCACTTAACTTACCTTGTACCATCTCTACATTAAGCCAGTTCAGTACATTACATGATGTGTTACCAGCACTGACCTGGCCAATGTCAGCTCCTTCTTCCATAGTGTATACAGAACTAAAGAACCCATTCAGTAGCTCCGCCTTCTCTTGATCGCCTGTGACAACCTCCCCATTATCATTATTAAGGGGTCCTACATGCTCTGTCCTTGGTTTTTTTGCATTTAAATATCTAAAAAAATATTTACACCAGGGATTGCTCACACGGGTATCGTGGAACCCAGGGGTACCATGACAGCCCTTCATGGGTGCCATGGCATTCTCCCAGCCAAGATGGCTACCATAGAAAAAGTGTACCTGCATCTCTAGTAGATGCTCCACATGCTATGTACTTCTACTAAATTACCTCCCACTACGCAGGGCACTTCCCACCAGGAAGGAGCCTGTGATCATCCTGAAATTAGCCTTGGTAAGATTGCAAGTGCTTTGTTTACTGCTGCTTGAGCAGATACATGTGCATGGGAAGGTTATTGCTTTGGGAAGGGGGGGAGGGGGGTATCCACAAGTGTTGTGCTTATAACTGCATTTATGGTTTCTTGTGCAGATTAGATACAATATATGAGAAGATTAGTGTTGGGACGGGGTCTGTAATAAATATGATTATTGCTGGGGTGTATATAAGATTCCTAAAAGTGGTGGCTGCTTAAAGGGGGGCTATGAGATTCCGAAAAGTGATTACTGCTTGACAGGGATATGAGATACCTAAGGGTACAATCACACGTGAGCGCATCCGCAGTGTATTTGACGCCACAAATACACTGCCAGCACACACAGAGTTAAGGCAGAGTGAACTCCCTGCTGATGCTGTCGCAGCTCTGTATGTCTGCTCATGACTGCGGATTTCCTGCCTACAGTCACGAGCGGACACACAGAGCTACCGTAGCAGTAGCAGGGAGTTTGCTCTGCTGTAACTCTGTTTGTGCTGGCAGCGCATCCGCGGCATCAAATACGCTGCAGATGCGCTCCTGTGTGAGTGTACCCTTAAAGTGATTACTGCTCAAAAAGGGGCACGCTAGGGAACTGAACTTATCAGACACTTATTCTCTATTCACCCACCCACAATTTCTTGTACAGGGCCCCGACTACTTACCCGTCCTTTACGCACTCTGGCCCCTATCTTCCAGGATGAGAGCAAGTGACAGCCTGCTCAACCAATCACAGAGTGAGGCAGGACATTGTTGCGGCTGGTGATTAGCTGAGCTAGGCATCACTTGCTTTCATCCTGGAAAGTAGGGTCCATAGTGCGGCAAGGATGATTAATTAGTTGGGGCCCTGTAAAGGAGATTGCGGGGGTCCCCTCCGTGGACTCCCTACATGATCGGGTACTTATCCCCAAATCTGTGGAAATAGGAAAAAAGTGTGTGATCAGTTTAGTTCCCTGAAGTACCCCTTTAAAAGTGGGGTATATGAGGGGCCTAATAGGGATTACTACTGGGGGCAGAATGAGAAGTTCGCCCTGAATGAGTAATTACTACTCGGAAAGATGAGATGTGGGTAATGAATGTGATTAGCACTGGAGAGGGGGTTTTGCTCTGCTAGAAATACCACTTACAACACACAAAGCTAGTATAATGAGCCTGTAAAAGACTAGCAAAAGTACAGTGGGGGAGGCATTTCGGAGCAGACCCTTCTTCTGACACAAACGGCCTGGCATCCCATCTTGCAGTATATGACAAGAAAATAGAAAATTCAGTTACATTTACAAATTCAACATTATACAACTTATGTACTATCTAATTGTAATGTCTCAATACATTCCTGTTGTATTTTTACATACTTCATTACTGTGTGCTTTCTCTCACTGGTTTTTAAAGCTGACAGATTCTTTAAGGAAGTGGAAAGCTCTGGGCGCATTCTAATCAGAACTAATCCAGGACAATTCTGTGCAGCCAGAGTTGTTAAGAAGAGCTCCCAGTGACTGCTGTGACTCTCCTCATGGTTTTCTAGAGCGCAATGACTTAATTAAACTTCACTGTCTTACGGGTTCTTAAGCTTTCAGGAAAGGGTCATATTTTCATTACTTTCAATTAACCTTCTTGTCATTTTCACTGTTTACAAATATATATACATATATGCTGGGAGCATGTTCCTTAACAAGTGAGAATAACTATTTGGCAGATATATTTTTGAATTGATGAAAGTGTCTTGTGAGCATTCAGGGCCTTTGTTGTTGTTCTAGAAGTATTAAGAAGCCTTACTGAAATAAACATTTGCAGTTTTTTGAATAAAGGCGTCACTTTGAATGTTTCTCTGAAAAAGCAAATGTATTAATATACAGATCATTTTGGTCTTGCAATATTTTAAATCCTAAATATATTTATTTACAATGTTAGGTATAATGTGCCATTAAATAAATAGGATGTTAAAGTGTACCTGTTGTTTGCAAAAGATTTTTATATAATATAGATAATAACAATATATGTATATTTGTAATATACATTGGCTTACATTTTTTTTATATTTTTGGGTGAAAAACTGCTGTCTTTGCAGCTATTTCCTGTGTGTCTCTATGAGGAGTCCAAATATAGGAAGTGAGGGCGGGACAAACTTGGCCCTGTGCAGGCTTCTGGTATCAATGATTCTGCTGTGTGAGTCGGCAGCATATCACAGAGCCTCACTGCACAGAGCCCTGCTTGTCCTCAGTGTACAGAGCCCTGCTTGTCCTCAGTGCACAGAGCCCTGCTTGTCCTCAGTGTACAGAGCCCTGCTTGTCCTCAGTGCACAGAGCCCTGCTTGTTCTCACTGCACAGAGCCCTGCTTGTCCTCAGTGTACAGAGCCCTGCTTGTCCTCAGTGTACAGAGCCCTGCTTGCCCTCAGTGTACAGAGCCCTGCTTGTCCTCAGTGTACAGAGCCCTGCTTGTCCTCAGTGCACAGAGCCCTGCTTGTCCTCAGTGTACAGAGCCCTGCTTGTCCTCAGTGTACAGAGCCCTGCTTGTCCTCAGTGTACAGAGCCCTGCTTGTCCGCAGTGCACAGAGCCCTGCTTGTCCTCAGTGTTTAGAGCCCTGCTTGTCAGTGCACAGAGCCCTGCTTGTCCTCAGTGTACAGGGCCCTTCTTGTCCTCACTGCACAGAGCCCTGCTTGTCCTCACTGCGCAGAGCCCTGCTTGTCCTAACTGTACAGAGCCCTGCTTGTCCTCAGTGCACCACAGAGCCCTGCTTGTCCTCACTGCACAGAGCCCTGCTTGTCCTCAATGTACAGAACCCTGCCTTTCCCCAGTGCACAGGGCCCTGCTTTTGTTCTCAGTGTACAGAGCCCTGCTTGTCCTCAGTGCACAGAGCCCTGCTTGTCCTCAGTGTACAGGGCCCTGCTTGTCCTCACTGCACAGAGCCCTGCTTGTCCTCACTGCACAGAGCCCTGCTTGTCCTCAGTGTACAGAGACCTGCTTGTCCTCACTGTTCAGAGCCCTGCTTGTCCTCACTGTACAGAGCCCTGCTTTTCCTCCCTGTACAGAGCCCTGCTTGTCCACACTGTACAGAGCCCTGCTTGTCCTCACTGCACAGAGCCCTGCTCGTTCTCACTGCACAGAGCCCTGCTTGTGCTCAGTGTACAGAGCCCTGCTTGTCCTCAGTGCACAGATCCCTGCTTTTCCTCACTGCACAGAGCCCTGCTTGCCCTCAATATTATCACCATACATATTACCGCCATACTATTAATGACCATATCTAACCAAAACTAAGACCAATATTACCAATAATACCAGTACAAAAAACAAAAATGGTCAGCATTTCCAAACAAAATGAAACACATGTACAGGTGCACACTGCTAGTTTTGTGTGTCACCACCACCATTACCACGGGGGGAGTGTGTTAGATGAGCGGGACGATGACAAGCTTGTCGCCCGCCGCGCCGCATGACTACAACTCTCAGCAAGTCTTTACTTTAAGAGCATGCTGGGAGTTGTAGTCATGCAGTGGAAGCAGGTGACAAGCTTGTCACTCGCTTGCACATCTCACCCAGCCCTGCTGCATGACTACACTCCCATTATGTCCTTACTGTAAGGGCATGCTGGGAGATGTAGTCATACAGTTTGGTGCAGGCTGGAAATGTGCGGGTGGGTTACAATAAATGTACTAACCTATTTTCCTTTTTTTTTTTCCTTCTCATTTCAGATCCGTGTATCCTGTGGACTACGATGATGACCAGTGTATTCCAGGAAAAATTTTTTTTTTTTTTTTTTATCAATTGGCTCTAGAAAGTTAAACAGATTTGTAAATTACTTCTAATAAAAAATCTTAATCCTTCCAATAATTACCAGCTGCTGAAGTTGAGTTGTTCTTTTCTGTCTGGCAACAGTGCTCTCTGCCGGCATCTCTGCTTGTCTTGGGAATTGCACAGAGTAGAAGAGGTTTCCTATGGGGATTTGCTTTTACTCTGGACAGTTCCTGAGACAGGTGTCATCAGAGAGCACTTAGACAGAATAGAACAACTCAATTTCAGCAGCTCATAAGTACTGAAAGGATTAAGATTTTGTAATAGAAGTAATTTACAAACATGTTTTTTATTTTAATTTTATTTACTTTACAGGCTTAGTAGTGGAAGCTGTCTTACAGACAGAATCAATTACTAAACCAAGGCTTAGCGTTAGCACCAAAAACAACTAGCACTAACCCCCCATTATTACCCCGGTAACCACCACCACGGGGTGCTACCAACAGGCCTGGAGTGTCAAATATGGCGCTCCTGGGCCTAGGCGGTAACAGGCTGTCATTATTTAGGCTGGGGAGGGCCAGAAACAATGGTCCTCACTCACCCTAGTAACATCAGGCTGTTGCTGCTTGGTTGGTATTTGGCTGAGAATGAAAATATGGGGAACCCTATGCGTTTTTTTTATAAATATATACATAATAAAAGAAAAATGCATAGGGTTCCCTGTAATTTTATTCTCAGCCAGATACCAACCATACAGCAACAGCCTAACGTTACCAGGGTGGGCGAGGACCATTGTTACTGGCCCTCCACAGCCTAAATAACGCCAGCCTGTTACTGCCTAGGCCCAAGAGCATCATTTTTGATGCTTTGGGCCTGTTGGTACCGGCTCTTCCTGGTACACCTGTTGCGGTGAGTACCGGGGTAATAATTGGGGGTTAGCACTAGCTGTTTTTGGGGCTAACGCTAAGCTCCGGCTTTGTAATGGACTCCATCTATAACACAGCTTCCACTACTAAGCCTGTAAAGTAAATAAATAAAAAAACACATTTAAAAAACATTTATTCCAAAAAATACTCCCCCACAAGCCCTCGTTGAAAAATGTTAATATTAAACAAAAAAACGCTGGTTATCGTAGTTCACCAAATCTGAAGTAGCCCACAGGATAGACAGATCTGAAGTCTATATATATAAAACTCAATGGGGAGATTTACCAAAGTTGTCAATGTTCCGCATCAATATAGACCAAACTACAGAGCGTTAGGCTGGTCTATTGTGCGCCTAATTCATCAAAAGGCGCACGGCTCTTGATAAATTCTGTGCAAGGACTTCGGGATCTATGCTTTAGACTGTATTTAAACCTGCTCCAGTATGGTCTGACATTTCAGCGTACTTTCAGCCAATGCGACTTGTCGCTGAAAAGTCGCTTTTGATAAATTCAGCACACATGCTTTTTTCTGTCTAAATTAGACTAGAATGCATCATGTTCTAAAAATCCTCTAAAGCAAAAGTCGCAGAAAAGTCGCACATATTTAGACTGAGGATATGAGGTCGGGATAGGAGGTTGGGATATGAGGACGGGATATGAGGTCGGGATATGAGGTTGAGATATGAGGACGGGATATGGGGTTGGGATATGACAACAATATATGGGGATGGGATATGAAGTCAAAAGCTTCCTACTTTGTTGATTTTCCTCCCCAACAAGGATGAGGAAGGAAAAACTGGGCAACACCGGGTACTCAGCTAGTGAAAAGAAAAAAAAATGGGTCAGTACATTTAGGGGGGAAAAAAGTGGTAAAAAAAAAATGTAATAAACACACATACATTTTTCTTGCTTATGTGTACTAACAAAATGGTATTTCAACATGATTTTTATTGGTTTTTGCTTGTTAGCCAAATATATCAACCCCCTGTGATAGTATGATAAATATGTCACACATAAGCAAACCCAAAGCAAAAATAAATAAATAAAATGTCTACATAACTCGCTTACCAAAGCAAATAATGATAAATGTCCCCCCATATTCCCAAATACATTCACCACACAGTGGTAGATACAAGCTGTACCCTTTCCCCACATTAGGTAGTATAGTTTCCCCACATTTGGCGGCAGTTTCCCCACATTAGGAAGCAGTTTCACCACATTAGCTAGCATAGTTTCCCCACATTAGGTAGCGGTTTCCCCACATGAGGTAGCAGTTTCCACACATTCGGTAGCAGTTCCCCACATTAGGTAGCAGTTTCCCCACATTAGGCAGCATAATTTCCCCACATTAGGTAACATAGTTTCCCCACATTAGGTAGCAGTTTACCCCCATTAGGTAGCATAGTTTTTCCACATTAAGTAGCAGTTGTCCCACATTAGGTAGCAGTTTCCCCAAATTAGGCGGCATACTTTTCCCACATTAGGCAGCATAGTTTCCTCACATTAGGTAGCATAGTTCCCCCACCCCCTGCTGACACAGACACACAAGACACACAGATGCATACACAGACACATAAACACAGAGACACACTCACCTGGCTTATCTCCAGCGGCGGCCTGACGAGTGACGTCACTGACGTCCTCCTGTGTGGGTCTGCAGAGGACCATCACTTGCGCAACTTCCCCCGTCAGACCAGGCAGGTTCACTGTTTTAAAGTGGCCGCTGCTCTATTGTGCTGCGGCCGCTTTAAAACAGTGAGCAGCCACGGCGCAGCGACAGGGCCGACCTAGGTGGCCCAAGAAAAATAAATAAAAAATATTTGGCCCTGTGAGAGACCCACAGCTACATTACACCTGCGTTAGCCCCCCGTGGCGATGACCCTGCATATAGGCCCTGATTTATCAATCAGCCTGAAACCCTACTTGTCTGGTTTTTCTCACAGAAACCAATCACAGCTCACCTTTCACTTTACAAGAGCTCACTAAGATTGGAAAGTTAAGCTGTGATTGGTTGCTGTGTGAAAACACAAACAATTAGGGTTTCAGGCTGATTGATAAATGTCAACCATAATGTTTTTATCTACATTATGTAAAAAGTTATTGCAAATGACAGGTACACTTTAATATAGAAATATAGACAGCTCTAGCATCTGATTTGAACCCTGCTAATTAACAAGGATTCAAAGGAAAAAACACCAAAAATATGATGTGATTACCCGTAACCAAAAATGTAAATGTAATGATGACGATATGATACACAAACGATTTCTTGTTCGAAGCAGTAACTTGTACTTGCTTGTGATAGCTCCAACCAATTAGGAGACTTATCAAGTTTTTAGGTATAAAGATAAAGAAGCTAAAGGGAAGATGGGGGGATAAGGAAAATGGGATGGGGGGGGCCTAGGGAGTAATGGCCTATGGATGTGTGGTCTCTACCTGCTAACCCTAGAACTTGTGGCCCTGATGCTACCCCTAATCCTAGGCAGAGTAATCGTCCTTATAAGGACGACCCGCTCTGGAACCTAACCCTAGTCACCTATGCTCTCCCTGGATAAACCACATGGAGGAGGCTGACTATCTCACTAAATGATGCTGTCTAGATAAGGGGATAGGAGAAGGAAAAATGTACTTGACCTAAGGTCACAACAGGTAAATTTCACCTTGTTAAAGGGAGATAAGTAAAGCCCTGTAAAGTGGCTCACTAGTTATGTGTATCTGCTTGAGGTGTATTTGTACAGTTGCCTGAATGCAAAAGATAGCGGTCTATGGCATATCTTATTGTACTAATATCTTTTAGATTGATGACAGTAAAAGATAGATGCTGGACAAATAACAGAGATGTACATATAGGACAAAGGGTATACATCTGTCATAGATAATGAAAAGTGTGCTCAGCATGCCACAACCTGCAAAACCAAACAAGAAGGGGTATGCACATAAATGAATGATGTTAAAACCTGCAACAATAAAAAGATCTAGCAAGCTCAACAGTTCAGCAGCTGCTGTAAAGAAATTCTACCATGTCAACCTGTTGTGAAAGAATAAAAATGTATTCTGCATGCCACAACCTGCAGGGCACACATGCACATAAACGGTAGAAAAAAACCTGAAGAAAGAATCTAACAGGTTAAATGGATCAGTAGCTGCTATACACATATATCCATAGATGGATAACAACCTCAGCATATAGGAGTATAATAAAAATGAAACTTGAGAAAGTGGTCACAGTACAAGAACAGGCTTGAGATACTTAGCTTAACCCAGGACTTGGTAAGTCTAACAATTCAGAAATGTCCCAACACGTTTCCCGCCCCAGTCATCAGGGGACAATGGGGGGCAACAGATAGCATTATGATAAGAGAGGATGGGTGTTGGTATAATGCTGCCAGATGATCAAATAGCCATCAATCACAGGATGCCATAAAGTGCATAATCTATTTATATAAAACTCAATGAGGGGAATTTATGATCGTATATAGAGCTTCTTTTTGTCTATTTTTGGGACAAAAACTGATAGAATTCTTCATAGTCATGTCTACGGTTATGTTTACCATAGAGCACTTTCTACTGTAGAATCGAATTTATTAACTGCATGTTTTGTTTTTTAACGCATAAAAAGTTTGCAAATGCACTTTTCTAGCGCAAATATACACAACCTCAGAGGACACGTGCCAAAGTGTTCTAAAGCATCTGAGAATTATATTAACTGTTTTGGGACAGTTAGGACTACTACTCCCATCATGGACAGACTCTGCCCATGATGGGAGTTGTAGTCAATGGGCTGAGTTGCAGATTGCACCGGATTCTCCAGAGACCCGCTGTGATCTGCATTTATTAACTGTAAAAGCCAGCGGCACATGCGACTACACTGCGCTCCCCGCCGGCTCCTGTATACTGTATCACATTTCGTAATCCCCGCCCGGGAGACGGGAGCTCTGATTGGTGAATAGCTATTCACCAATCAGAGCTCCTGTCTCCCGGCGGCAGGGATTATGAATTGCCGATAAATGTTCTGGTCACTGATTTAAAGTGGCTGCAGCGCCAGCTGCTTGTTAAAGAATAGCAGCCCGGTGGCGGCCATTTTAAAACAGTGACCAGCGGTGGCTCTTGCAGGCCCAGACACTTCTCCTGATTTTAATATTTTTTATATTTCCTTGCCTGGCCAAGCTCCGGCAGGCTCAGGTAATGCAACAGGTCCTTGTGAGCTGTGTGGATAGTATGACGTGTAACGTCTGCTACCTGCTCCTCTACACGGCATCAGGGACATCAGGGGGGTTAGCAAACTGAGGAGCAGGGGGAATCAAAGTTGGGGGATGATGAGGCATATAGTTCAGAGCTTACAAGTAATTTATTTTACATTCATTTTTTCCCCTCATATTTTCCTGTGAAAACAAGGGTGCGTGTTATACGCCAATAAAAGATGTATACAGTGGCCTGGAGCCGTCGGGAAGTGCAGTGGAGCCGCATGTGCCGCCGGCTTGTAAAGTTAAGAAATGCGGATCACAGCGGGTCGCTGGAGAATGACCTGCTGTGATCCATTATGCAAAACGCATAATGAGAACATAGTCAGGCCTGGACCGTGTAGCTCTGCCCCCTTATTATGTCATCATTAGGAGGCTGAGCAGTAAAGGTCGCAGGGGGGTCTCAGGAGTGAGACCCCTTTTCCATCTGTCCCTCTGCCCTTGGACTACTACTCCCATCATGGGGCAGACTCTGTCCATTATGGGAGTTATAGTCCAGGGACTGAGGGGCAGATCGAAAGGGGAGCTCACTCTTGCCACCTTTACTGCTCCGCGCCCTAGTGATTACATCATTAGGGAGCGGAGCTATAAAGTCCAGACCTGACTATGTTCTCATTATGCATTTTGCATAATGGGAACATAGCCTTTTTGCCAGGAGTTTCCCAAACAGGGAGACTCCAGCTGTTGTTTAACCACAGCCCCCCATGATAGGAGTTGTAATTTAGCAACAATTGGATGCTCCCTGTTTAGGAGCACACAGCCTTATGTGCACTGTCCGCAAGGGAGAGCACCAAAAATGTCCTAACCTTTTTTCTTTTCTTCTAATTTCAGATACTTGAATACAGAGGACTACATCATATTCGGTGGATTGCAACGATGACCAGCGCTTTTTTTTTTTATTTCAATAAAAGGGTTAATGAGGGGTGTGGGGGAGTGTTTTTTTTTTTATAAAAAAATGCTTTCCATGTGTCTTGTTTTTTATAATTGAATTATTAGGCTTAGTAGTGGAAGCTGTCTAATAGACAGAATCCATAACTAAGCTGGGACTTAGTGTTAGCCCCAAAAACAGCTAACACTAACCCCCAATTATTACCCAGGTACCCACTGCCCCAGGGGTGCCTGGAAGAGGTGGTATCAACAGGCTCGGATCATCAAATATGGTGCTCCTGGGCCTAGGCGGTAGCAGGCTGGCTTTATTTAGGCTGGGGAGGGCCAGTAACAATGGTCCTCACCCACCCTGGTAATGTAAGGCTGTTGCTGCTTGGTTGGTATCTGGCTGCATTTTTTTTGTAATATAAATAAATAAAAAACGTGTGTGGTTCCCCCTATTTTCAGTATCAGCCAGATACCAATCAAGCAGCAACAGCCTGACATTAACAGGGTGGTTAAGGGCCATTTTTAGTGGCCCTCCCAAGCCTAAATAACACCAGCCTGTTACCGCCTAGGCCCAAGAGCGCCATATTTGACGCTTCGGGTCTGTTGGTACCGGCTCTTGGATTCCGTCTATTAAACAACTTCCACTACTGAGCCTAATAATTCAATTATAAAAAAAAAACATGACACATTGAAAAAAAACTGTTTATTTAAAAAAAACGCTCCCTGACAGCGCTCTTTAACCCTTTTATTGTAATTAACAAAACGCTGGTCATCATCGTAATCCACCGAATCTGACATAGTCCTCCGCAATCACATATCTGAACTGAAAAGAAAAAAGAGGGAGCCTCCAATTGTTCACGTCTGCCTACTGTATCCTGTATATAGAGGATAGTGCACAAAGACTTAACCCAGAACTGCTCAGGAGCAGCGTGGGTTAACATTTTCCTTGCTGGGCTCCGGTCTAGTATACATGGGTACACTATGCACCCTTGTATACTATACAGCCGGTGGAGGTAAATAGTGATGCTCTGCACCCTGTATATGTATATGCCATACATCACTCCTTACACTCCGTGGGCGGGGCGCTTTGCATTCAACCCATGGAGTGGCATCCTGAAGGCATTGAAAAAATGGCCACAGGGTAGAAAAATGACTGTTTCCACACATCAGCAAAAATGCAAGAAAAACTGCCAAAATGCAGGAAAAAGCTGTGACAGTTTTTCTAGCATTTTTGCTGGTGGACAAAAAACCTCAATGGAATCCGAGCCTCAAAGCAATAGAACAAAATCCCTGTGTCCACTTTCCCAGTGAGGTGCAGCTCAGGTGTATAAATAGAACTGTGTGGAGATTTAGAACTTTGTACAAAATTTATCATGTGGCTTGCACAAGTATGGTAAATTTGGTGCAATTGCACCAAATTTAGACCAACCAAAACAATATACAAAAAACATCTACCTACACCAACATTGATAAATTTCCCCCATTGTGTGTATGTGTGTGTTTGTGTATGTTCCAGCATCACGTCCAAATGGCTGAAGATAGTAACATGAAACTTGTCACACATGTTACTTATATGTCAACAACAAACATAAAATAGGTGATTTAACCCTTACTGACCCCTATTTGCTAGGGTTGGGGTTTTTGTTTAACCCCTTAAGGACCAGGCCATTTTACACCTTAAGGACCAGAGCGTTTTTTGCAATTCTGACCACTGTCACTTTAAACATTAATAACTCTGGAATGCTTTTAGTTATCATTCTGATTCCGAGACTGTTTTTTCATGACATATTCTACTTTAACTTAGTGGTAAAATTTTATGGTAACTTGCATCCTTTCTTAGTGAAAAATCCCCAAATTTGATGAAAAAAATGAAAATTTAGCATTTTTCTAACTTTGAAGCTCTCTGCTTGTAAGGAAAATGGATATTCAAAATATATTTTTTTGGGGTTCACATATACAATATGTCTACTTTATGTTTGCATCATAAAATTTATGAGTTTTTACTTTTGGAAGACACCAGAGGGCTTCAAAGTTCAGCAGCAATTTTAAAAATTTTCACAAAATTTTCAAACTCACAATTTTTCAGGGACCAGTTCAGTTTTGAAGTGGATTTGAAGGGTATTCATATTAGAAATACCCCATAAAAGACCCCATTATAAAAACTACACCCCCAAAGTATTCAAAATGACATTCAGTAAGTGTATTAACCCTTTAGGTGTTTCACAGGAATAGCAGCAAAGTGAAGGAGAAAATTCAAAATCTTAATTTTTTACATTCGCATATTCTTGTAGACCCAATTTTTTTATTTTTGCAAGGGGTAAAAAGGAGAAAATTTTTACTTGTATTTGAAACCCAATTTCTCTTGAGTAAGCACATACCTCATATGTCTATGTTAATTGTTCAGTAGAGGGCTCAGAAGGAAAGGAGCGACAAATGGTTTTTGGGGGGCATGCCGCATTTAGGAAGCCCCTATGGTGCCAGGAAAGCAAAACAAAAACACATGGCATACCATTTTGGAAACTAGATCCCTCAGGGAACGTAACAAGGGGTAATTTGAACCTTAATACCCTACAGGTGTTTCACGACTTTTGCATATGTAAAAAAATATATATTTTTTTTACCTAAAATGCTTGTTTTCCCAAAAATTTTACATTTTTAAAAAGGGTAATAGCAGAAAATACCCCCCAAAATTTGTTAGGCAATTTCTCCCGAGTACGGCGATACCCCATATGTGACCCTAAACTGTTGCCTTGAAATACGACAGGGCTCCAAAGTGAGAGCGCCATGCGCATTTGAGGCCTAAATTAGGGACTTGCATAGGGGTGGACATAGGGGTATTCTACGCCAGTGATTCCCAAACAGGGTGCCTCCAGCTGTTGTAAAACTCCAAGCATGCCTAGACAGTCAACGGCTATCTGGCAATACTGGGAGTAGTTGTTTTGCAACAGCTGGAGGCTCCGTTTTGGAAACAGTGGCTTACCAGACGTTTTTCATTTTTATTGGGGAGGGGGGTTGTATAGGGGTATATGTAGTGTTTTTTACTTTTTATTTTATTTTGTGTTAGTGTAGTGTAGTGTTTTTAGGGTACAGTCACACAGGCGGGGGTTCACAGTAGTTTCTCGCTGGCAGTTTTAGCTGCGGCAGAAAATTTGACGCAGCTCAAACTTGCAGCCGGATACTTACTGTAATCCTACGCCCATGTGAGCGTACCCTGTACGTTCATATTGGGGGGGGGACACATCCAGCTGTTGCAAAACTACAACTTCCAGCATGTACGGTCTATCAGTGCATGCTGGGAATTGTAGTTTTGCAATGGAGGCTCCGTTTTGGAAACAGTGGCGTACTAGACGTTTTTCATTTTTATTGGGGAGGGGGGCTGTGTAAGGGTATGTGTATACGTAGTGTTTTTTACTTTTTATTTTATTGTGTGTTAGTGTAGTGTTTTTAGGGTACAGTCGCACGGGCGGGGGTTCACAGTAGTTTCTCGCTGGCAGTTTGAGCTGCGGCAGAAATTTTGCCGCACCTCAAACATGCAGCCGGATACTTACTGTAATCCTCCGCCCATGTAAGTGTACCCTGTACATTCACATTGGGGGGGGGGGAACATCCAGCTGTTGCAAAACTACAACTCCCAGCATGTACGGTCTATCAGTGCTTGCTGGGAGTTGTAGTTTTGCAACAGCTGGAGGCACACTGGTTGTGAAACACCGAGTTTGGTAACAAACTCAGTGTTTTGCAACCAGTGTGCCTTCAGCTGTTGCAAAAGCTACAACCTTCAGCATGTACGGACAGCGTAAGGGCATGCTGGGTCTTGTAGTTATGCAACAGCTGGAGGCATACTACTTTGGCTGGGGATGCTGGGGATTGTAGTTATGCAACAGCTGGAGACACACTGGTTTGCTACTTAACTCAGTGTGCCTTCAGCTGTTGCAAAACTACAACTCTCAGCAGTCACCGACAGCCAACGGGCATGCTGGGAGTTGTAGTTATGCAACCACCAGATGCACCACTACAACTCCCAGCATGCACTTTAGCTGATTGTGCAAGCTGGGAGTTGTAGTTATACAACAGCTGAAGGTACACTTTTCCATAGAAAGAATGTGCCTCAAGCTGTTGCAAAACTACAAGTCCCAGCATGCCCACAAGGGAATGCTGGGAGTTGTGGTGGTCTGCCTCCTGCTGTTGCATAACTACAGCTCCCAGCATGCCCTTTTTGCATGCTGGGAGCTGTTGCTAAGCAACAGCAGGAGGCTGTCACTCACCTCCAACGATCCAGCCGCACAGGTCAGTCCCTCGTCGTCGCCGCCGCCACTGCTCCTGGGGCCCCGATCCCAACAGGGACGCCGGGGATCGGGGTCCCCAGCACCCGGGGTGCACGTCCCGCACCCGCTCACGTCCTCCGGAAGAGGGGCGGAGCGGGTTGCGGGAGTGACACCCGCAGCAGGCGCCCTGATTGGTCGGCCGGTAATCTGGCCGACGAATCAGGGCGATCGTGAGGTGGCACCAGTGCCACCTCACCCCTGCTGGCTCTGGCTGTTCGGGGCCGTCTCTGACGGCCCCGATCAGCCAATAATTCCGGGTCACCGGGTCACTGGAGACCCGATTGACCCGGAACTGCCGCAGATCGCTGGACTGAATTGTCCAGCGATCTGCGGCCATCGCCGATATGCCCCGATGCCTACTGAACGATTTCAGCAGGCATCGGGCACCGGCTCCGCTCCAGATGGTTGCGGGGGGCCGGTAAAACACATGACTTTCTCATACGTCATATGTCCTTAAGGACTCGGAAATGGAGACGTATGAGAACGTCATGTGTCCTTAAGGGGTTAAAGTTCCATACAAGTCTATGGCAAATATATGTTACTGCATAACTTCCAAACGGCTGGAGATATTTTTATAATACTTGGTCACATATTACTTATATGTACACTTAAAATATAGGATAGATAATTTAACCCTTAACTACCCCCATTTGTGGGGGTCTGGGTTTTTGTTTAAAGTCCCATACAAATCAATGGGAAATGTATGTTCCCACATAACTTCCGAACGGCTGGAGATATTTCAATAATACCTGGTACACATATTACTTATATATCAAATATAAAAATATGACACTTACCGACACCCTTACATAAAACATGGGTTTTTGTTTCAAGTCCCATGCGAGTATATAGGACTTCCAGTACCTTATGCCACAAGATCTGCTCTGCATCTTCTGGTGAATGTTTCAATCCGGCTTGACACACCCCATCTCACAAAGAGAGGAGGTCAGGATAGGAGGTTTGAGATATGAGGATGGGATATGAGGCCGGGATATGAGGACGGGATTTGAGGTCAAGATAGGAGGATGGGATAGGAGGTCAGGATATGAGAACAGGATATGAGGTTGGGATAGGAGGACAGGATAGGAAGTCGGGATATGAGGACGGATTATGATGACGAGATATGAGGATGGGATATGAGGTTGAGATATGAGGACGGGATATGAGGTCGGGATATGAGGTCGGGATATGAGGACCGCATATGAGGATGGGATATGAGGACAGGATAGGAGGTTGACCAATGAGTTCAAGATAGGAGGTCGGGATATTAGGTCAAGATATGAGGTCGGGATATGAGGTCTATATATGAGGTTAAGATATGAGGTCGGGATAGGAGCTCGGGATATGAGGACGGGATAGGAGGTCGAGATATGTGGTTGGGATATGAGGACGGGATATGAGGACAGGATATGAGGTCAGAATATGAGGACAGGATATGAGCTCGGGATATGGCAACAATATATGGGGATGGGATGTGAAGTCAAAAGCTTCCTCCTTTGTTGATTTTACTCCCCAACAAGGACGAGGAAGGAAAAACCGGGCAACACCGGGTACTCAGCTAGTTATCAATAAAATTCAAAGTACAACATGTACAGTGTAAAAAAACTTTTCCAAGTGACATCATAACATAGTACAAGTAAATACATAGCAGTAATATACCAAATCCAGTTAAAATATGGACATACAAATAAGATAGATGTTAAATTACATCTAATTATCCACGTGCAACACGTGTGATATTAAAATTAAATTAAAAAGGTGGGGGGAGAGTACACTCACCGGATGACATAATACACCATCTTCATTATAATAGCATCAGGAAGTTAATAGCGCGCATGCGCGTATAGTTCAGAGGGCATTGCGTGGGGCAGAGTGGTTCAGCCAATAGGAAGAAGGCATCCCTGTAACCATGGCGCCACGCGCATTGCCAAATAGCGCATACACACAACACCAATAGTCCAAAGAAGCCATCTTACATATGGTATATAAAGTCTAAGCGTCCCAGTTACCATAGTAATGGATTAACTGCGTACATTCACCTGTGGTACAAACACACCACACGTGAATGTGCATCAATAAACAAAAGTAATAAATTAGCAAATATATAGCTGTCAAGTTACCATCAGGCAGCTGCAGTATATAAACCAGTGGGTCCCCGTCCAACACTCACGGTCAGCCATTCAGTGAATTCAGGTATGTGTCTTCAATATGTCATCCGATCCCAGAATAAACTGGAGTCAGGTAATGCAAGGTGTACACGCGGGCCTGTCTCCACATATCTGTAAGAGGCACATCCACAGCACAGTTGAACACGCACTACCATAGGACCCTCTCGGTCCAGTAACCATCCATGATCAAGCTTACCAGGACTGTAATGGACCACACTGGAAAAAATGGAAAAATAAATAAAAAATCATAAATAATAATTAATAAATGAAAAAAAGTAAAAAAAAATTCTAATGAAAAAGACAGATAAAAATAAATGAAAATTAAATGAAAAAATAAAAATAAAATCACAACAATCATAAGGTTGGCTTCTAAATAAATAGGCCATACAACCGCTTGCTCACCCGCAAAATACAATGAACAAAATTTACATAAAAAAAAAAGTTTTTTATTCACAAGATACATAAGTAAAACAAGACATCAGGTGAGTGTTCATGCTTCCCCTTTTTTCCACCTAAAAAGCAAGAGAAAAAGATATTAGAAATGATGCAATTATTAGTGGTAACATCAAATACGGTATACACCAATACCAAGCACTAACATATGCAGTTCTAGGTAGTAGATGAGGACCATTATTGAACCACTACTCTATGTGGGATTTTGATCTCAACATTTAAACCATTGAGTTTGAGAGACCCTAACTTGAAAATCCATTTTAATTCCAACTTCTTTAACATGGCCTGCCTGTCACCCCCACGTTTAGGTGGAGGGACATGATCAATGACCATAAACCTTACATCCTTTCTGTGTGCCAAATTGTGGCAAAATGGTTGGACACTAGTAGATCCAAATTTTTTCCAGATCGTGTACCTATTTTGGTTTATATGTGTCTTCAGGTCCCAAGTGGTCTCCCCAACATACAGGAGACCACAAGGGTACCAGAGAACGTAAACAACATAGGCGCTATTGCACGTCAGATATTTGATAGGAAAATGTTGACCATTCCCAGGGTGAACAAAAGATTTCCCCTTGCACATCTGATTACAGTTGAGACATTGTCTACAAGGAAAATTACCTTTATTGGCAACTTTAGATAATTACATTAGTGTGGTCTAAGATGATAAGAGGTACTCGACCCCAAGTGCAGTTGTGCACCTATATTGGAGTGAAGGACCTGCACTTGTGGACCAAAATATGGTTTCACTCCTGTGGTAAATGTAAACAATGACATTAATTTATTGACAACTGTAAAATATCTTTGAGAGCCACTCAAGTTCGAGTAGATATCTGCTTTAACCAATTTATCTTTCAGATTGGCCTGTCTTCTGTAGGACATAAGAGGGAACGCATTAAAGTCAGCTATGTCATAACAATCCTGAATAATATGCCAATGTTTCCTTATGATCCTACCCACTGCAGGGGAGTCATCACTGTAGGTAGTCACAAAAGCTACACGTTTGTCATCTCTAATCCGACTATTCGGGATTTTCTCAATCCGTCTCACATTCTTTCTATATTTATGTACTAAATCCCTTGGATAGCCTCTCTTAGTAAAATTATCAACCATCTTTTCTAGGGCCCTGTCAAGTTTTTCCTCTGTATCCTTAATCCTCCTTGCCCTCAGCCCACAGCAGTTTACCATAGGATGGCAGCTTTCATATCTTAATAGCATGTTACAGTCAGTTGGTTTAATATATAAATCTGTACTAAGTTTTCCATCCTTCACACTGACGAACACATCCAAAAAACTGACAGATTCAGCAGAGTGAGTAAGAGTAAACTTTATACTTGATTCAACACCATTAAGGTGTTCCTGAAACTGAAGCAGCTCCAACACTTCCCCTCTCCAGATGAGGAAGATGTCGTCTTTGTACAGCCACCACCCCAAGACATTACTGAAGTGGTGTGATACATAGACGAACATCTCTTCAAAATGTGCCGTGTAAATGTTAGCATAAGTTGGCGCTACGTTACTTCCCATCGCGGTGCCCAGCCTTTGCAAAAAATGTTTTATCAAACAAGAAATAGATATTTTCTAGTACCATTCTTAGAAGGGAAGTAAGGAAATCAATATTTTCTGGAGGAAACAAAGCATGTGTCAACCATCTGGTCACTGCCTCTACACCCCTATCATGCTGTATGTAGGTGTAGAGGCTGACCACATCAAACAAGGCTATGACAGTGTTAGCTGGAATGATTCTTGATTTTATCCAAGAAGTCTGCAGTGTCTCTAACGTATGATCTGGTGTTAACTGCGAAGGGCCGCAGTACTTTATCCAAAAACACAGATGTGTGTGATGTAATTGAATTAGTCCCCGAAACAATGGGGCGCCCCGGATGGTCAGACAGACACTTGTGAATTTCAGGGAGTAAATAAAGTAACGAAGTTACTAGCAACAAAACAGTTAAACATGTCTTAATGCTTCTCACTGTCAATGATACCAGCCTCAAATTTACTATTCACAAGTGTCTGAATTTTCCTTTCAATCTCAAATTTGGGGTCATGTGTCAGTCTCTCATACACAGAAGTATCACACAGCTGTCTCTCTGCTTCTCTCACATATTGGACTCTGTCCATGACTCACGGACGAGTTCCAACAGCGAGTCCATCTCATTACATGTAATATTACGATGTCTAAGTCGTGTACTGTTACGTCTTAGAGCAAGAAAATCCTTCTTTACACATTGTTCAAAAGTGTCAATAGAATGTGATTCAAGTGGAGAATTAAAATCACTTACATTTCTGAGGCCCAGTGGTTGTAATTTCAAACATCTGGATGTGCTAGAAACAAGATCAGAGTTAGAATGAGAAGACAAATAGTTATCATCAGAAGTACCCTTTGTAGAGAACCACATTTTCAAAATCCAATTCTAGTTGGAACCAGTCCGTCATTGCATTTGGACAAAAGTTTAAGCCCTTATTAAGCAACTTTAATTGATCCATGGTCAGTTCTTTAGAAGAGATGTTAATAACAGTCCTTAATTCTTCCTCGCTCTCCCCTGCAGGGTTTTCATATCCTTGCGTTTTCTTGTTTTTGTTCCCTCAATGGTGTTTCCTACCCCTCCTTGGGCGTCTCTTGTTGGATCCTGGCCTAAAAAAACTGGAAGTTGATCCCCATTATATGCAGAGTTTTCCTTTGGATTGTTTTTATTGCCACTATTTTCACCACCCATAGTGGTTCTATTTCATCTGTTGTGTCTGAAGTTAGTGTACGGTGTATTCCAAATGTATACTCTGCCCGTGGTGTAGTCCTGCAAGTCCCTGTACCACTTGCGTTTTTTTACTGTCTCCAATTCACCTCTGTGTTTGGTCAAAAAGTCTTTCTGTTTACTCATAAATTTCTCAAAGTCACGTTCTGGCAGAATATTACGTAGTGTAGAATGTATATATATATATATATATATATATATATATATATATATGCAATGCTGAAAAAAATAATGGGAACACTTGAACAAAACACTGTAACTCAAAGTCAATCACACTCCTGTGAAATCACACTGTCCACTCAGGAAGCAACACTGATTGACACTCAATTTCACATGCGGTTGTGCAAATGGAACAGACAACAGGTGGAAATTATAGGCAATTAGCAAGACACCCCCAATAAAGGAGTGGTTCTACAGGTGGTGACCACAGACCACTTCTCGGTTCCTATGCTTCCTGGCTGATGTTTCGGTCACTTTTGAATGCTGGCGGTGCTTTGACTCTAGTGGTAGCATTAGATGGAGTCTACAACCCCCCCAAGTGGCTCAGGTAGTGCAGCTCATCCAGGATGGCACATCAATGCGATCTGTGGCAAGAAGGTTTGCTGTGTCTGTCAGCGTAGTGTCCAGAGCATGGAGGCACTACCAGGAGACAGGCCAGTACATCAGGAGACATGGAGGAGGCCGTAGGAGGGCAACAACCCAGCAGCAGGACCGCTACCTCCGCCTTTGTGCAAAGAGGAGCAGGAGGAGCACTTCCAGAGCCCTGCAAAATTACCTCCAGAAGGCCACAAATGTTCATGTGTCCACTCAAACGGTCAGAAACAGACTACATGAGGGTGGTCTGAGGGCCCGATATCCACAGGTGGGGGTTGTGCTTACAGCCCAACACCGTGCAAGACGTTTGGCATTTGCCAGAGAACACCAAGCATGGCAAATTCGCCACGGGTGCCCTGTGCACTTCACAGTTGAAAGCAGGTTCACACTGAGCACATGTGACAGACGTGACAGAGTCTGGAGGCATAGAAACATAGAATGTGTTGGCAGATAAGAACCATTTGACCCATCTAGTCTGCCCAATAATCTGAATCCTGTCAATAGTCCCTGGCCCCATCTTATATGAAGGATAGCCTTATGCTTATCCCATGCATGTTTAACCCCTTAAGGACACATGACGTACTGGAACGTCATGTGTCCGCTCCCGATCTATAACGCGGGGCCGGGACCCGTGGCTAATAGCGCGCAGCATTGATCGCGGTGCCGCACGCTATTAACCCATTAGATCCAGGCATGCGCAGTCAAGCAGCAGAATCATCGATCACTGGTTTCTTATGAGAAACCAGTGGTCAATGTAAAAGATCAGTGTGTGCAGTGTTATAGGTCCCTATGGGACCTATAACACTGCAAAAAAAAAGTGGGAAAAAAAAGTGAATAAAGATCATTTAACCCTTCCCCTATTAAAAGTTTGAATCACCCCCCTTTTCCCATAAAAAAAAAACACAGTGTAAATAAAAATAAACATATATGGTATCGCCGCGTGTGGAAATGTTCGAATTATAAAAATATGTCGTTAATTAAACCGCACGGTCAATGGCGTACGCGCCAAAAAAATTCCAAAGTCCAAAATAGTGCATTTTTGATCACTTTTTATATCATGAAAAAATGAATAAAAAGTGATCAATAAGTCCCATCAATGCAAAAATGAGCCCTCATACCACCCCATACGCAGACAAATAGAAAAGTTATAGGGGTCAGAAATGACAATTTTAAACGTATTAATTTTCCTGCATGAAGTTATGATTTTTTCCTGAAGTACGACAAAATCTAACCTATATAAGTAGGGTATCAATTTAATCGTATGATACTACAAAATAAAGAGAAGGTGTCCTTTTACCGGAAAATGTACTACGTAGAAACGGAAGCCCCCAAAAGTTACAAAACGGCATATTTTTTTCAATTTTGTCTCACAATGATTTTTTTTCCATTTTACCGTAGATTTTTGGGCAAAATGACTGACGTCATTACAAAGTAGAATTGGTGGCGCAAACAATAAACCATCATATGGATTCTTAGGTGCAAAATTGAAAGAGTTATGATTTTTTATTTTTTATTTTTTTTATTTTAGATATTTTTATTTTAATAATTACAAAAATACATTGTACAAATCCGATAAAACTACATAACCATTGTACAAATCCGATAAAACAACATCACCAATCGGAAGAAAAGCAGAAGCCATAGAAACCAAATTAATACTTGTTAACATAGTATGTCTAATCAACATCCCCCCCCAAGCCCCCCCACCCCACCCCCGCACCCCCAACCCACTGGCACAGAGCAAAGAGAAAGAAAGAGAAAAAAAAAAAAAAAACTCTTTTTAAATCTACCATAAATTCCAAATTTTTCGACATTCTCTTTTCGACATTTGCTGTGACCTCAATTTTTTTGTTTTGTTGTTGTGTTTTAATTTTATTTTTTATTAAATCCATCCATCTAAACTCCTTATTTTTCATGGTTTTCAGACCTTCCTTCCATTCCTCTATTTGCAGTTTAGGGGATATCCAATTCCTTAGTATAATCAGTCTGGCGAAGAACAAAATCCGATGTAATAGGCACTCAAATTTGCCCATATTACCCATAGCTCCCAACAGTACAAACTCTATCGTACGAGGTACCTTCACAGAGATTTTACTTTCTACCTCTTTTATTAAAGATTCCCAGAAAACAGATATCTTTTCACACGAGCAAAAACTATGTAGATAGTCCGCCTCTTCCAAACCACATTTGACACACTGTGAAGTGATTCTCACCCCTATCCTATGTAAATGAAGCGCGGAATAGTGGGTCCTGTGTAATATCTTAAATTGTGTAATTTTATGTTCCATATTACGAGAAACCTTACTTATATTTTGGGCCATAATGTCCCAGTCTTCCTCAGACACGGTACCCACTATTCCGGACCATTTGTCTTTAATTCTGTCGATCCCCCTTACTCCAATAATCTTATTTAATTTCTTATACAAAATTGAAATTCCTTTTTTTTTAAAGTGCTCTATTTGAGTTAGTGCTTCTATGAAATTGTGTTTCTGTGCTACATATATCTCCTTATCTATCGTGTTATGGACTGCATGACTAACTTGCCAATAGTACAGCCAATCGTTATCACTAATATCATACCCCCTTTTTATGTGTTCAAATGAAAAGAGTTGTCCTTTATCAAATAGTTGTTCTAGTCGTTTTATACCCTTACTATCCCAAAAAGTTGACTCACAATTCACCAATTCTTTAAATTTATTGTTACCCCATAGGGGTGTGAACCCAAAACTATTTCCTACATGTAATTCTCCCTTTAATCTTTCCCATACTTTCCTATATTTCTACCATAACATTGACCCACTCTCCTCATAATCATCTAATTCCAACACCTCATATATGTTCACTTTCTCCTTATCTACTACAGTCTTCTCCAGGTATCTAGAATTTCTCCAATTCACGATTCGTACCAACTGCGCGGCCATGTAATAAACAAAGAAATTGAGCATATCCAATCCCCCCTATCTCCAGGGGCCATAAAATATCTGTACTTCAGACGAACCCTTTTTCTTCCCCATAGCAATCTACCCAGTATCACTTTTATCTTCCGGAACCAGCATTTGCCGATCCACACTGGCGAGGCAGCAAGAAAAAAAAGGATCTGTGGGAGGACCACCATTTTTATTATCGCCATCCTTTCTGACATAGAGAAGGGCATTTTAATCCATACTTCTACTCTCTTCGCTAAACTACTCAAAAGGGGCCGTATATTGTTGCTCACAAACCTATCATTTGTGGCTGCTATTTTTACTCCCAGATACAGGAAACATTCTTTTTTTTTTAACACGGATAGTCTTCCCACCGTCTCCCCCATATCTTCATCCAGGGGGAGCATAGTAGATTTACTCCAATTTATCTCCAACCCAGATAGAGGGGCAAATGCCTCGAACATCTTAATGATACGATGTATTTTTTCTTGTGGGTTAGTTACAAAGAGGAGAATATCATCTGCGAATAACAGGATCTTACTCTTCTCTCCGTTTACTCCAAATCCCTCATAAACATCATTATCTCTTATCCAAGCCGCTAAGGGTTCAATATAAATTAAAAATAAGAAGGGTGAGAGGGGGCAGCCCTGCCTTGTTCCTCTACTTAGTTTGAATGGGTAGGAGGGAGTTCCATCTACCACCACACTCGCCTCGGGGTTAGTGTATAGTAGCTGAATATAACTCAAAAACCTCGGGCCCACCCCAACCCTCTTCAAAACTTCCCAGAGGAAGAGTTATGATTTTTTAAAGGCAAGGAGCAAAAAACGAAAATGCAAAAACGGAAAAAACCCCAGTCCTTAAGGGGTTAAACTCCTTCACTGTATTTGCAGCGACCATCTCTGCAGGAAGGCTATTCCATGCATAAACTACTCTCTCAGTAAAGTAATACTTCCTGATATTACTTTTAAACCTTTGCCCCCTCTAATTTAACCCCTGAAGGACGCAGTGTTTTTCTGTTTTTGCATTTAAATTTTTTCCTCATCACCTTCTAAAAATCATAACTCTTTCTATTTTGCACATAAAATTCCATATGATGGCTTATTTTTTGTGAAACCAATTCTACTTTGCAGTGACATTAGTCATTTTACCCAAAAATCCATGGCGAAACGGAAAAAAATTCATTGTGCGACAAAATTGAAGAAAAAATTTAATTTTGTAACTTTTGGGGGCTTCCGTTTCTACGCAGTGCATTTTTTGGTAAAAATAACACATTATCTTTATTCTGTACGCCCATACGGTTAAAATGATACCCTACTTATATAGGTACGATATTGTCGTACTTCGGAAAAAAATCCTAACTACATGCAGGAAAATTTATATGTTAAAAATTCTCATCTTTTAACCCCTATAACTTTTTTATTTTTCCGCACACGGGCCGGGTTTTTGCGCCATGTTCTGAAGTTTTTATCGGTACCATTTTTGCATTGATCAGACTTTTTGATCGTTTTTTATTCATTTTTTCATGATATAAAAAGTGACCAAAAATACGCTATTTTGGAATTTGGAATTTTTTTTGCACGTACACAATCGACCGTGCAATTTAATTAACAATATATTTTTATAGTTCGGACATTTACGCACGTGGCGATACCACATATGTTTATTTTTATCTTTATTTACACAGTTTTTTTTGGTGGGAATAGGGGGGTGATTCAAACTTTTATTAGGGAAGGGGTTAAATGACCTTTGTTAACTTTATTTTTTTTTTTTTCACTTTTTTTTGCAGTGCTATAGCTCCCATAGGGACCTATAGCACTGCACACACTTATCTCCTATGCTGATCCCTGCAAAGCCATAGCTTTGCACAGATCAGTGAGATAGGGGCTCGATTGCTCAAGCCTGTAGCTCAGGCTTGGAGTAATCAAACCCCGATTGGACGCTGCGGAGACAGGTAAGGAGACCTCCGCTTGCGTCCTAGCTGATCGGGACATCGCGATTTTATCGTGATGTCCCAATCAGCCCGACTGAGCTGCCGGTATGCGTTTTTATTTTCGCTTTCAGACGCGGCGGTCAACTTTGATCGCCGCGTCTGAAGGGTTATGCTGCGCGCTGTTAGTCCAGGGTCTCGGCTATGACTAGCAGCCAGGACCGACCCAACCCAGTGTGTTTTAAACACCGGGACCGGGCGTAGGGCGTATAGGTACGCCCTACGTCCTTAAGGGGTTAAAACTATGTCCTCTTGTTGTAGTTTGTCTTCTTTTAAAAATGCTCTCCTCCTTTACCATGTTGATTCCCTTTATGTATTTAAAAGTCTCTATCATATCCCCTTTGTCTCTTCTTTCTTCCAAGCTATACATGTTAAGGTCCTTTAACCTTTCCTGGTAAGTTTTATGCTGCAATCCATGTACTAGTTTAGTAGCTCTTCTCTGAACTCTCTCTAGAGTATCTATATCCTTTTGGAGATACGGCCTCCAGTACTGAGCAAAATACTCCAATTGAGGCCTCACCAGTGTTTGGTACAGCGGCATGAGCACTTCTCTCTTTCTACTGCTAATACCTCTCCCTATACATCCAAGCATTCTGCTAGCGTTTCCTGCTCAGGGGCGGACTGACCGGCCGGTCCGCTCGGACGGGGTCCGAGGGCCCCGGCAGGGTAAAGGGCCCGCTGCTGCTGGGGATCCTGGACACTTGCCCCAGATCCCCAGACAGAAAAGCGCTGCCTTTCAGATCCGGCAGCTAAATTTCGCTGCACTCCAGTTCTAGCCCCCTGCCCCAAGTCCTATCCCCCGGCTCCAAGCTCTATCAGCTGCGGCAGGGACACTGTCTCTTTAAAACAGCAATGCTTTCTGGGAGAGATGTGCCGTGCGCACGTCTGCTCCCTCCCCAGACTTGTCCCTGCCTCAGCTCCTGTGCTTCGCACCGTCTTCCTTGAGGAAAAGTTCTGCCACAACCCCCTGACATTCCTGGACCTGGAGCCGCCTGGGCAGAGGACAGAGGGAAGACAAGAAACACTGACCTGGTGAGACCCTGTGCCATGTGTCATATGTCTGCAAAACTGTATTTTGTCTTTTAATGTGTGCAACTGTCTGCTGTGCTCTGTATCTAATCCTGTCATGTGTGCAACTGTCTGCTGTGCTCTGTATCTAATCCTGTCATATGTGATACTGTCTCCTGAGCTGTGTATCTAATCTGGTCATGTGTGCAACTGTCTGCTGAGCTGTGTATCTAATCCTGTCATATGTGATACTGTCTGCTGAGCTGTGTATCTAATCCTGACATGTGTGCACCTGTCTGCTGAGCTGTGTATCTAATCCTGTCATGTGTGCAACTGTCTGCTGGGCTCTGTTTCTAATCCTGTCATGTGTGATGCTGTCTGCTGTGCTCTGTATCTAATCCTGTCATATGTGATACTGTCTGCTGAGCCTATGTATCTAATCCTGTCATGTGTGCAACTGTCTGCTGAGCCTATGTATCTAATCCTGTCATGTGTGATACTGTCTGCTGAGCCTGCGTATCTAAATTCGTTATGTGCGAAACTGTCTGCTGAGCCTGTGTATCTAAATCAGTTATGCATGATACTGTCTGCTGAGCCTGTGTATCTAAATCCGTTATGTGCGATACTGTCTGCTGAACCTGTGTATCTAAATCTGTCATGTGCGATACTGTCTGCTGAGCCTATGTATCTAATCCTATCATGTGTCATACTACTGCTGAGCTGGGGGCTGGACGGGCCATTAAGCTATAGAGGCCATGTGAGATAGGCCACAATAAGGGGCCCTGAGCGGAGAAAGAGGGAGCAGAGGAGTCAGGAGGGTTTAGGGCAGGGGTCCTCAAACTACGGCCCACTGGCCACATGCGGCCCGCGGAGCGCATTTACCCGGCCCGCCGGGTGTTTTTCCCTCGGGACATCCCTGTGTTTCGATAGATGCTTTCGGAACACAGGGACGCCTCTGTTAAGGCCCTGCGTATACTTTAAAAACGCGTGGAAACCGCCGGGAGCTAGCGCACGCAGGGACATCAATGAAGTCCCATGCGTGCGCCCATGGCAACGGAGCGCGGAGGAGCCGGGAAGAAGTAAGAAGGACGCACGCTGGCAGTTGGTAAGTGTTTACCAGCGGCGCATCAGCTTCGGTGTTCTGATCACCGATCCTCCGGTCCTGCTATGGCCGGAGCGGTGGTTGAAACACTGAAGTGGGGCAGTACACAGGCATACAGCCTCCAGCCATACTGTATCGCTGGAGGCTGTATTGCTGTGGGGGAACTATACTGCACCTAATGTGGGGGGACTATACTGCACCTAATGTGGGGGAACATACTGCCAACGTAATGTGGGGGACTATACTGCCAGCCTAATGTGGGGGAACATACTGCCAGCCTAATGTGGGGACTATATTGCACCTAATGTGGGGGGACATACTGCCAGCCTAATGTGGGGGAACTATACTGCAAACTAAATGTGGGGGGAACTATACTGCCAACCTAATGTGGGGGAACTATACTGCCAACCTAATGTGGGGGGAACTATACTGCCAACCTAATGTGGGGGGGACTATACTGCCAACCTAATGTGGGGGGAACTATACTGCCAACCTAATGTGGGGGAACTACAACCTAATGTGGGGGAACTACAACCTAATGTGGGGAAACTATACTACCAACCTAATGTGGGGGGACTTATACTGCCAACCTAATGTGGGGGGGGACCTATACTGCCAGCCTAATGTGGGGGAACTATACTGCCAACCTAATGTGGGGGAACTATACTGCCAACCCTAATGTGGGGGAACTACAAACTAATGTGGGGGATCTATACTGTCAACCTAATGTGGGGGGAACTATGCTGCCAACCTAATATGGGGGAACTGTGCTGCCTACCTAATGTGGGGGGAGCCATACTGCCAACCTAATGTGGGGGGAACTATGCTGCCAATCTAATGTGGGGGAACTGTGCTGCCTACCAAATGTGGGGGGAGCTGTGCTGCTTACTTAAAGGGGTAAACCACTAATAAGATATATGTGTGCATTGGAATTTGTTCATAGTTTATTTATCTGAGGGACCGTGAACTGGCCCCCTGTTTAAAAAGTTTGAGGACCCCTGGTTTAGGGGTATGATGGGGTCAGATGGGTCTGGAGGAGGAGGGGACAGAGGGGTCTGGAGGAGGAGGGGACAGAGGGGTCTGGAGGAGGAGGGGACAGAGGGGTCTGGAGGAGGACACAGTTGTCTCAGGACAGAGGGGTCTGGAGGAGGAGGGGACAGAGGGGTCTGGAGGAGGACACAGTGTTCTCGGGACAGAGGGGTCTGGAGGAGGACACAGAGTTCTCGAGACAGAGGGGTCTGGAGGAGGAAAAAGTGATCTGGGGGGATAGAGAGGTCTGAAGGAGGATTTTGGGGTCTTGGGGAAAAGGGGTCTGGAGGAGGATTTAGGGGTCTGGAGGAGGAGGGGACAGAGGGATCTGGAGGAGGACAGAGGGGTCTGGGGGGAAAGGGGTCTGAAGGAGTATTTAGGGGTGCTGAGGACAGATGGGTCTGTAAGGGATATATTTAGGGGGCACAGTATCTGGCAGGGTTATAATAATTATTGTCTTCTTATGGAGCATGAGGATCTGCGATGCCTAACCTATGATCTGCTTGTGTCAGACTCTGCAGAGAAGATGGAGCTGGAAGAAGTCCTGACGTCTGGACCAGATAAAGAAGAAAAGAAAAGACAACAAAGAAGATGTCACTCAGGTCACTGATATCATTGTGTGTTCTGTCTGACTGTCCCATCAGAGCTGTAGTCACTGATATCATTGTATGGTCTGTCTGACTGTCCCATCAGCTGGAGTCTATTGTACGTTCTGCAGGGATGATGGGTGATCATGTACTCCAACCTGTGGCTCTGCAGCTATTACAGAACTACAACTCCCATCATGCCTAGGGCTCTCCAGCATAGTCAAAAATGATAGGAGTTGGGAGGTCAGGCAGCACACTGGGTTGGCACAATCCTTTGTAGTGGACACTATTATGTTTTACGGGTCTCTTGTATGGTACAGCTATGTACTGAGCACACAGCCTATATACTACTATACTATGTCATGGCACACAGGGCGTGGCTCTAGTATACCCTAGCGGCACATTGTGTGACATTATTATATCCTGACAGCACAGTTTGTGGCACTAGTATACCCTAGCGGCACATTGTGTGACATTATTATATCCTGACAGCACAGTGTGTGGCACTAGTATACCCTAGCAGCACATTGTGTGACATTATTATATTCTGATAGCACAGTGTGTGGCACTAGTATACCCTAGCGGCACATTGTGTGACATTATTATATCCTGACCGCACAGTGTGTAGCACGAGTATACCCTAGCGGCACATTGTGTGACATTATTATATCCTGACAGCACAGTGTGTGGCATTATTATATCCACAATAGGTGGAGGTCGGCACTTCCCTAGTTTGGTGGTGCACGTGGATGGATCAGGCCCAGAACATAGTAGAGAAGTAATCCCAGCATCTCACCATATGTTCAAGGATATGCAATAAGCTACATTGAATATATGGTAAGCGCTGGAATGACTTCTCTACTATTATTATTGGTGGCACAGTGTGCAGCACTGGTACATCTAGGAGGCACAGTGTCCGGCACTGTTAAATCCTGGTGGCATATAGAGTATGTAGAATTTTATAATTGCCCCCCCCCTCACCCCTTCTTTTGTTCTAGGGATGTTTGGGACCCGCTACGTACAGGTGGCCATGATGGGGCTAGTGGGCTTGTACTTCATGATCATCAAGTACACTAACGACCCATTAGTGTAATGTAAGTATAATATTTTGTGTCGCAAGAAAGGAGAAGCGGGGGCACTCACGTTTAGATGATCAGGTAACAGGCTTCTTTATTTCGTCGGTGCAGATAAAACCATACAATAGCGGGGCGTCAGGAGACGATAGCTATTTCGTGCCGCTCACGGCACTTCTTCGGGTCACGCCTCTCCAGGTGAACAGGGGTCAGGTAAATACTTCCTGAAACCCTACGTCATCTGGAGAGGGCGTATACAAACATGCACTACGAAAAATGCAGGATGCAGACACTTAAATAAAAACACATAATTAAAAACATACAGAACGACCTTATGCAAAAGTGATCGCTTATTGGAAAACAAAGATCAATGTCTGATAATACTCAGGAAAAGACGCTCATGTCAAGCCGATCATTCAGACCGAGGTTTCCCTCCGCAGATGTCCGAATGATCCATCTTGCTTCGGCTTGTAGTAAGCGCTTTTTACTGTCAGTGCCCTGACTCGGGAATATCTTTTCTATACCTGTAAATTTAAGAGCTTTGATATCTCCTCCATGCTCTTCTACTATATGTGCGATTAATCTAGGGCTCCCTTTTTTTGTAACTATAGATCTGGCGTGTTCCCTGAAACGCACATTCATAGATCTAGTGGTGCAACCTATATAAAATCGCTTACAAGTACAGAAGATTGCATATACGACATTAGTTGTTCTACAGCACATCATGCTTTTTTGTGTAATTCTAACACCTCCTAAGCACAAGTCCTTATCTATGCATACATGATGGCACCAATTACAGGTGCCACATCTATACATGCCTGGGGACAGTGATCTATTTAACCAATTTTCTTGATTAGGTTTTTCTTTGAATGCTGTCTTCACTAGTATATCTTTTATGTTCTTACACATTTTAAATGCCACAATTGGTTTCTGGCTTGTATATTCAGCCAGGTCTGCATCATTTTGTACCAGGAACCAATTGTCGCTTATGGCTTTCTTTATTTTAGTAACCATGGGACTAAACAAAAACGTAAAGCGTGAACTTTCTACCCTTTCCATCTTTTTTTACCTTTTGTTCAATTGTGTTCTCTGATGTAGACCTAGTATTGCCTGATGTAACCTGTCAACATTTGGACTGCTTCATTCCAAACATAGGTATCTTTGAAGGGAACAGGTGTAACATGGTTAGACAATACAGTGGTCCCTCAAGTTACAATATTAATTGGTCCCAGGACGACCATTGTATGTTGAAACCATTGTATGTTGAGACCATTCTCTATGGAAACCTGGTAATTGGTTCTGAAGCCACAAAAATGTCTTCCAAAAATAGGAAAAAAGTGAGGATTAAAGAAAAATAAGTAGACAACTAATAAAGATAAAGCAAATCCTTACATATAAAAGTAAGAATGATCTGCTGGTAGCTGTAAATCACTGTCTATGTAGAGGACAGGAGCTTCTTCAGGGTCCTGTACAGTACAAGTAATGTCCTAAAATAGTAAAATGGAGCCGCTCTTACCTGGTGTCCAAAGGAGCAGCTAACCGTGGAACAGGTAAAGAGTAGTAGAGAACATGTCATACCTCCCTGTACCTCTCTGTTACCAGACACCAGTCAGTGCATACGCTTCAGTAATACAGGGTTTTTACCAGTGAATTGCCCCTTCTGATCGGTCAGTTCTTCCAGCCATTGACACGTTTCACAGATCTGGACTGTCCGTAGCATTGTATGTTGAGTCTGGTTTCAAGTTACAATGGTCCAGAAAAGACCATTTAATGTTGAAACTATTGTATGTTGAGACCAATCTAAGTTGAGGGATCAGTGTATAGTCATATGCTGAATCAGAGTGCCACCTGCATGATGAAGGATTGTGGACCCAAAATGCAGTCTTTTTACAGAGTACTGTTCTTGGTTTAGTACATAAACCTCATCTTTGATCCAACAGATTTTGGAGTGATGACTAATCTTGATGGTCATAACTCTTACAAAACCTCACTCCTCTCCTGTGTAATTCTGACTTTTGTCTATACAGTACATGTGCCCTCTGAATTTGCTGCAGAATATTTTGGCATTTTATAAAGATTATTGTTATTAAACCTTGTTTAATATTGTACCGGTGGGTTTCAGGTAACCTCATGGGTGCAGCACCCAATGACCAGAAATATACAGCTATTTTCACACAGGTCAGATATGTTACATGCTTTCTACTGCAGATTTATATATGAAAACTCTGCTGCACATTATAGTACATGCATTGGGAAAAAAAATTTCTGTAATTTTTTCCAGAATTGCAATTGCAATTCAGCCAAAATCTACAGAAATTGTAGAAATTCTCTGCAAATATATGTGCAGCCATCATAATCTGTGGATTTTCTACAGTGGACCCACCCTGTGTGAAAGTATCGTATAATAGTCTTTCTGATCTCCAACTTATATGTAGGGTAAAAGAGGATGGTCACCTTTAATTGACTTTTTGTTACCTGTATCAACTAATCAAAACAATGAGGAACTCATATACGGCTTGTCCTGTTCACTGTAATTATTTAGCTTCACCCCATTGGTCCCCTGTGCCCATGTTTCAGTTGGTTGGCTTCCCTGTCTATTACATGGCTGCCTATGGGTAGCAGGTGAGGGGAGCTTCTCCGTAGAAGTACACTGCCCACAGGAAAGAAGTGCAGGCACACTGGAGAATATGTCAAGATACATGGACATAATAGAACAACAAATGTGTGCCGCTCACAGCTAAAGTGTCTGAGGTGAATGTGGTTATTTACCGATACCCATCAGTCAGTGAAAACTAATAGTGCAAAAAATTATAATAATTAATAACCACACCTCAAGCATACCACCATTAAAAATGGTGCATAATGTTACAGGGTATAGATTTCAAACAGAGCGTGCTTAAATTTCTCAATATATTTATTACATAAAATATAAAAAATGACACACATATATTAAAACAAGCACCAATAATACTTTCCTACCACTGGGCTCTAGAGGTGGAGATGTTAAAGTAGCACTGTTACCAGATAAATGCAATGTTTGGATCAGATTTTCACTTGCTCATGGTGATATCCTGATAAACCAGCAACTGATTACTGGGAGGTCTCTCAGAAGTGTGGCTGGCAATGAGTGTTAAGTGTGGGCACTCTGCTTCTCTGGATCCCGGCTCGATCATCTAAGCCGCCATTTTGGCAGGAGTGTGATGCTTCTCGTGCGGCGTGTCCCATAGCGGATGACGTCAGAGGGTAGGAGTGGACTTCCACTACAGCTGTTAGGTGCAAATCAACTCCATATAACGGGACATGTCTACTCTTATATTTAGAAATATTGTAGGGTGGTTAAATAATCAGAGTGGCGGAGTATCAGTTGCCGGTTTATCAGGATATCACCATTGTGCATGAGCAAGTGAAAATCTAATCCAAACATTGCATTTATCTGGTAACAGTGCTACTTTAACATCTCCACCACTAGGGCCCAGTGGTAGGAAAGTATTATCAGTGCTTGTTTTAATATATGTGTGTCATTTTTTATATTTTATGTAATAAATAGTCTGAGAAATTGAAGCACGCTCTGTTTGAATTCTATACCTTGTAACATTATGCACCATTTTAATGGTGGTGTCTTTGAGGTGTGGTTATTATAATTTTTTGCACATGGACATAAGCATTAGAGGCAAATCTGGCCTCTGCACATTTTGAACCCTTATTTTTCGGAGGGGTTGTGCACCTTAGCATCTCTTTGAGTAAGACTTTTAGCTACAAACTTGAATTGTTATGATTTTCATAGAAAACATTATGACTTTATTTAAAATTGCAAGAAGGTGCCCATGAATTTAAACTTCTAGGTGGCTTTGCCATAGTCAGGGCTGCCATCACAAATTTTGGGGCCCCTTACACAGCTTGTAGTCTGGGCCCCCTCCCCTCCCCCAGCACACGTTAGATTTTATCTTAGTATCGGGCTTAGAAACATAAAATAATATTGCTACTCCATATTAATTCTGCAGTGACTAAATAATACCATCATACTGTAAGGAAATAAAAGCCACTATACACAGACCAGTATCACTAATAACACCACAATACAAGGGACATATACAGTAATTCTGCCACAACAAAACCACTACCATTACCACTGAATAACACTGCTATATTGTTATTGAATAAAAACCACTATACAAAAGATCAATAACCTCTATATAGGAGTAGATATGAGCTGTACACAGGTGCTGCAGACCATATAGGTTATTATAGTTACATACTCACAGGGGGCGTCTTCTCTGATCGTAGTCGCTTACTTTTCTCTTTCTTCTCCGTCTGTCCTGGGTCATCATGAAGATTTCTCCCGATCACAACTCGTCTTCACCGAATCTGCCAGACAAACATTTTAGGCTTCTCGCTACAGCGAAGTCCTCAACTCTATACAAACCCCCTATATGTATTACACTGCCCCATATAGTAGTCCCTTCTGTGCCCCTGTATAGTATTAGGCCCCAACATTGTCCTCATACATTATAATGCCCCCGTACATTGCTATGATACATTATAATGCCCCCTCACATTGCCCCCATATAATATAATGCCTCCCTACATTACCCCCATAGATTATAATGTCTCCTCACATGGCCCCACACATAATAATGCCCCCTTACATGGCCCACCACATAATCATGCCCTCACACATTGCCCCCATATATAGTAAAGCCCCCTCACATGACCACCATATATAGTCATGCCCCCTCACATGACCCCCATAAATAGTAATGCCCCCTCCCATTGCCCCATATATAGTAATGCCCCCTCACATGGCCCCCATACATAATAATGCCCCCTCACATGGCTCCCATACATAATAATGCCCTCTCAAATGGTCCCCATACATAATAATGCCCCCTCACATTGCCCCATACATAATAATGCCCCCTCACATGGCTCCCATACATAATAATGCTCCCTCACATGGCCCCCATACATAATAATGCCCCCTCACATGGCCCCCATATATATATAGTAATGCCCCCTCACAATGCCCCCATATATAGGGGCCATGTGAGGGGGCATTACTTATATGGGGGCATTACCATATATATTGGGGCCATGTGAGGGTGCATTATTATGTATGGGAGCCAGGAAAGGGGGGCATTATTATGTATGGAAACCATGTAAGGGGGCATTACTTATGGGGGCAAAGTGAGGGAGCAAAGTGGGGGCAAAGTGAGGGAGGCATTACTTATATGGGGGCAAAGTGAGGGGGCATTACTTATAAGTAATGCCTCGCTCACTTTGTTCCCATATAAGTAATGCCCCCCTCACTTTGCCTCCATATTAGTAATGCCCCCCTTACATGGCCCCCATATATAGTAATGCCCACTCACATTGCCCCAATATCTAGTAATGCCCCCTCACATTGCCCCCATATAGGTAATGCCCCCTCACTTTTCCCCCATATAAGTAATACCCCTCTCACTTTGCCTCCATATAACTAATGCCCCTTCACTTTGCCCCATATAAGTAATGCCCCCTCACATAACACTCTGCCTCTGCCTCGTTCCCCCGCAGCTCCTGTTCTCTCCTTTTCTCTCTGCTTCCTGTGCTGAGAGCATCCACAGAGCCGCTGCAGCACAGGAAGACCGGGCTGGCGTGACAGGATAGAGCCGCCGGCTGCTTCCTGTTACGTCAGCTGCCACAGTAGAGCACACGCTCAACGCTATGTGCCTCTTAAAGGTGCACTCAGTGTTAAAAGCTGCGGTCCCTCAGGGATTCGGGACAGGTGTCCTGGATCCACGGGCGCAGCCCCCCCACTTACCTGCTGGCCCACTCGCAGGAGGCATGATGGGGCCTGCAGGTAAAGGGTCCGGTTATGCACATGCAGGGACCGTGCCAGCACCGGTCCCAGCATGTTGCAGCCCTAGGTCCCCGGGTCCCCCTGGGTGCCCGGGCCCCTGACTGGGGTACTGGCTGTACCCCCCTAATGGTGGCCCTGGAAGGGAGTACAATATGCTCCACTACAATGAAAACAGTAACTAGGGCCTTAAGACTTTAACAGGAACGAAATGGTACACCACATAGATGTACGTACGTACGTACGTACGTACGTACGAGGGGAGTACAATACGCTCCACTACACTTAAAACAGTATTTGTCTGTACTGTCTGTAGGTGTGTACTTTTGGCTGGCCTTTCACATTAACTAGGCCCTTAGGACTTTAACAGGAACAAAATCGTACACCACCTATGTACGCACAGGTTACAATTAATAAAGGACAATACGCTCCACCACGCAACCTGTATTAGGCACTAATAGCAGGTGATTACGTCTTTTATTGCTCTACTCACCCTAACTGGCTGGCTACTATTAGCTTTTCAATTGTTGTACACACCAGTGCTGCAGCACACATTTGCGATGTAGTACACCCAAAATTGCACTCTCTCTCTCTCTCAATCTCCCTCCCTTCCCTATCAGTGCTTCTAGGCTGGATTTGGGCTTGAGGTGAATTGCTGCTGTAAAAATGCTTTTCTGTGCAACATACACTGCTCCTGTCCCTCACTCTCTCTCTCTTCAATAAACGTTGAAGTGACTGGCCGCAAAAAAATGGCTGCCGATTATATAGGGCTGCGACATCACAGGGGTGGCTGGCTGCTGATAGGCTGCATGCTGCATGTGATTCAGGGTCATCCCGCCTACCCTTCTTCCCGGAGTTCCTTGCCCCATGTCCTGACATGTGGAGCCGCCATCTTAGATGCCCTGGAGCTTGGACCGCACTAAATGGAGATTAATGAAGAGATTCGTGCAATCGAATCATGGCGATATTCGGATTCATTGTGAAGCAAATTTTTCCTGATATTCGTAACAAATTCGGATTTATCAGATTCAATTCGCTCATCCCTAGAGCTGGAGCAGTTTTGCAAGGAGAAATGGGCAAAAAATACAATGGTAAGATGTGGCAAGCTCATAGAGACTTATCCAAACACACTTAGAGCTGTGATTAGCGCAAAAGGTGGCTCTACAAAGTATTGACTTTAGGGGGTGAACAGTTATGCACATTGACTTTTTCTATTATTTTGTTCTATTTGTTGTTTGCTTCACAATAAATAAAAACAATCTTCCAAGTTGTGGGTATGTTCTGTAAATTAAAGGGGTATTCCAGGAATTCTTGTTTATTTGACTATGCTACAGGGGCTGTAAAGTTAGTGTAGTTCATAATATAGTGTCTGAAACCTGTGTGTGACGGTTTTCTCACAATTCTTATGCGATTTTCACCCCAAATGCTTATTTATAACAGCATATAAAATGACTGTTGTCTCAGATTTTTCCCAGGTTGCAATGCGGCCGAGACCTGACATCACTAGTTAGCTGATGACAGGGAGCCGGTCTGCTTCAATGGGTGGAGTGATCGCTTGGTGAGAGAGAGATCAATCTGCAACTAACTAAAGCTGTAGGCACCCTGATGAAAAACCACAGGACTTTTGAATAGATGCAGCTCATTTGTGTTTCAATGGGTGGGGTGGCTGATGTGTGGGAGGGAGAAAAATGGAATGATGGGATTTGTAAGCAAAAGAAGAAAACTAAAACAGGAATTACCAGTTCACGAAAAGCTAGCCATAGTGTTATGGTAATCTCACAACATAGCCATTTAGCCTCAAGAGAAGCGCAGATCCTTCCTAAGCATGTCCATTACTGTCTGTCAGGTATATACTAAAATCACCTTATGATAGATAACCCCTTTAACTTATCAAAATCCTCAAACAATCCATATTAATTACAGGTTGTGAGGCACCAAAATACAAAAAAAGTCAAGGGGGGTGAATACTTTTCCAAGGCACTGTAGGTAGCAGTAGTTTTGCTACAAGTACCGGTAAAGCAGTAAATCACATGTAGTTACAGTAGCTTGGCTGCATCATGTGCATTCACCCTTAGATAAATGTACATACATCCTTTCATAAACTCTACACCAGGGTTTCTCAAACTCCCGGCCCGCAGACTGAAATTTTGCGGCCTGCTGCTCCTTCCCCGCTGCCCCCCGTACTCATCTTTCTGTACTGATCGATCCGGTGTGAGGTGGAAATTTGCGACCCATGCAGACTTGTGTTCGCTCCTCCCCTCAGTTCTCCGAAGGTTTCTGAAGCTAGAGCTGGGTGGAGCGAAGGCACAACAGGGGGAGAGAGAAGGTACACGCCCCCTCATCATCCCTGTGGTAATAGCATGAGCTGACAGATGATGGGGGAGCTACTGCTGGGGGAGTATTGCTGGTGGATGATGAGGGTGCTACTGCCTTGGGAGTACCATCTCAATCATCCAACACCCCCCTCCCCCAGCAGTAGCACCCCCATCATCCGACAGCTCATGCTATTACCACAGGGGGGTAGGGGGAATGAGGGGGGTGTTGCTGGTGGATGATGGGGGAGCTACTGCTGGTGTTGGGTGTTGCTGGTGGATGATGGGGGTGCTACTGCTGGTGGGGGGTGTTGCTGGTGGATGATGGGGGTGCTACTGCTGGTGGGGGGTGTTACTGGTGGATGATGGGGGTGCTATTGCTGGTGGGGGGTGTTGCTGGTGGATGATGTGGGTGCTACTGCTGGTGGGGGGTGATGATGGGGTGCTACTGCTGGTGGGGGGTGTTGCTGGTGGATGATGGGGGTGCTACTGCTGGTGGGGGGTGTTGCTGGTGGATGATGAGGGCATTATGTGTGAGGGACGCATGATGGGGGCATTATATGTGAGGGGCGCATGTGGCCCAGCCTCACCCAGCCACTACCTCCAGTGGCCCCCAGATAATTTGTGCTCTACACAATAACTAAGGAGCAGTACTATTTAATTAATAAGACAATTTAGCAAATCAAGCTGACTCTGCTTTCTCCTGTTAAAATCTCCTTTTGCAGTCTGTGTTTCATTGCCTGACCTAGTGACCTAGTTTTAAGCAGAGATGTTTCTCTTTTACATTCAACTGCGTATTTACTGAATATATATATATATATATATATATATATATATATATATATATATATATATATATATATATATATATATATTGGTAGTAGATTACAAGCCAGAAATCATCTATTATACAGTGGGGCAAAAAAGTATTTAGTCAGCCACCATTTGTGCAAGTTCTCCACTTAAAAAGATGAGAGGCCTGCAATTTTCACCATAGGTACACTTCAACTATGAGAGACATGATGAGGGAAAAAAAAACATAAAATCGCATTGCCTTATTTTTAAAGAATTTATATGCAAATTATGGTGAAAAATACGTATTTGGTCACCTACAAACAAGCAAGATTTCTGGCTCTCAGAGACCTGTAACTTCTTCTTTAACCCCTTAAGGACTCAGCCCATTTTGGCCTTAACCTGTTGGGGACGAAGGGCTTATGGCGTATGCATACGCCCTTACTCCCCAACAGGTTAAGGCCAAAATGGGCTGAGTCCTGGTACTTAAGGATGAAGGGCTTATCCATACGCCCGTGGGAATTTCGTACCCCGCTGCGCGCCGGGCGGGAACCGGGCGCAAATGCCCAGGGGGGTCATCAGACCCCCCCATGTCGGCGATTGGCGCAAATCGCAAGTGAATTCAAACTTACGCTTTGTGCCGATTCCGGGTCATTACGGGTCTATGGTGACCCGGTGACCCGGACTATAAGGGGGATCGCGGTTGTCCATGACCCACGATCTCCCTGAATGGATTGGAGCGAGGTGGCAAGGGCGCACACCCCTCCTATCCCTGCTATTGGTGGTCTAGACGCGACCACCAATAGGAGATCGGGGGCGGGGGGTTACTTTCGTTTTCCCCCGTCCTGCCCACCCACAATAGGTGGGGCAGAACGGGGAACCGAAGGGGAGCGGGCGCCGACGTCCACTTACCCGTCCTGAGACAGCGGAGCGACGGTGATCGTTGTGCGGCAACGTCGTGCGACTGAAGAGGACGGCTCCCTGGATCCTACGGAAGCCGGTAAGTTGCCTAGCAACATCTGGAGGGCTACAGTGGTCTCTAACCTGTAGCCCTCCAGATGTTGCAAAACTACAAAAATAGAAAAACGTCCAGCACCAAGAAGGCAGATACAATTCTTCTTTAGTGTGGCATCAGTAAAAGTAGGGTACACAGAACGAGTAGCCTACGCGTTTCGGGCTATAGAGCCCTTAATCATGGCAATGATGCCATGATTAAGGGCTCTATAGCCCGAAACGCGTAGGCTACTTGTTCTGTGTACCCTACGTTTACTGATGCCACAATAAAGAAGAATTGTATCTGCCTTCTTGGTGCTGGACGTTTTTCTATTTTTGCTACTTGCTCACGGAAGGGAACGCCACCCACCAGTCCGAGCACGAGAGCCGGAGGCGAGGGACGGAGCTGATACCACACAATTCTTGCAAAACTCCCAGCATGCCCAGACAGCTGTTTGCTGTTTGGGCATGCTGGAATATGTAGTTTTGAAACAGCTGGAGGACTGCAATTTGAGACCACTATACAGTGGTCTCTAAACTGTATCCCTCCAGATCTTGCAAAACTCTTTGCTGTCTGGGCATGCTGGGATTTGTAGTTTTGCAACATCTGGAGGGTCACAGTTTGGAGATCACTGGGCAGTGGTCTATAAACTGTAGCCCTCCATGTTGCAAAACTGCAAATCCCAGCATGCCCAAACAGCAAACAGCTGTCTCGGCATGCTGGGAGTTGTAGTTGTGTACCTCCAGCTATTGCATAACTACATCTCCCAGCATGCCCTTTGGTGATCACTACATGCTGGGAGTTGTAGTTTTGTAACAGAACCTAACTGAAGGTTTTCCAACCAGTGTGCCTCCAGTTGTTGCATAAGTACAACTCCCAGCATGCATGGTCTGTCAGTACATGCTGGGAGTTGTAGTTTTGCAACAGCTGGAGGCAGACTGGTTGGAAAATACTGAGTTAGGTAACAGAACCTAACTGAAGGTTTTCCAACCAGTGTGCCTCCAGCTGTTGCAAAAGTACAACTCCTCAGTCAGTACATGCTGGGAGTTGTAGTTGCGTACCTCCAGCTATTGCATAACTACATCTCCTAGCATGCCCTTCGGCGATCAGTACATGCTGGGAGTTGTAGTTTTGCAACAGCTGGAGGCACACTGGTTGGAAAATGCTGAGTTAGGTAACAGAACCTAACTGAAGGTTTTCCAACCAGTGTGCCTCCAGTTGTTGCATAAGTACAACTCCCAGCATGCATGGTCTGTCAGTACATGCTGGGAGTTGTAGTTTTGCAACAGCTGGAGGCAGACTGGTTGGAAAATACTGAGTTAGGTAACAGAACCTAACTGAAGGTTTTCCAACCAGTGTGCCTCCAGCTGTTGCAAAAGTACAACTCCTCAGTCAGTACATGCTGGGAGTTGTAGTTGCATACCTCCAGCTATTGCATAACTACATCTCCTAGCATGCCCTTCGGCGATCAGTACATGCTGGGAGTTGTAGTTTTGCAACAGCTGGAGGCACACTGGTTGGAAAATACTGAGTTAGGTAACAGAACCTAACTGAAGGTTTTCCAACCAGTGTGCCTCCAGCTGTTGCAATAGTACAACTCCCAGCATGCACGGTCTGTCAGTACATGCTGGGAGTTGTAGTTTTGCAACAGCTGGACGCACACTGGTTGGAAAATACTGAGTTAGGTAACAGAACCTAACTGAAGGTTTTCCAACCAGTGTGCCTCCAGTTGTTGCATAAGTACAACTCCCAGCATGCATGGTCTGTCAGTACATGCTGGGAGTTGTAGTTTTGCAACAGCTGGAGGCACACTGGTTGGAAAATACTGAGTTAGGTAACAGAACCTAACTGAAGGTTTCCCAACCAGTGTGCCTTCAGCTGTTGCAAAACTACAACTCCTCAGTTAGTACATGCTGGGAGTTGTAGTTGTGAAACAGCTGGAGGTTTGCCACCCCCCCCCCATGTGAACATACTGGGTACATTCACAAGGGCAGGTTTACAGCGAGTTTCCTGCTTCAAGTTTGGGCTGCGGTAAATTTTTCGCCGCATCGCAAACTTCTAGTGGGAAACTCACCGTAACACGCCAGTGCGAATGTACCCTAAAAACACTACACTACACTAACACATAATAAAGGGTAAAACACTACATTTACACCTCCCCCCCCCCCCCCCCCCCCAATAAAAATGAAAAACGTATTGTACGGCAGTGTTTCCAAAACGGAGCCTCCAGCTGTTGCAAAATAACAACCCCCAGCATTTCTGGACAGCCACTAACTGTCCAAGCATTCTGGGAATTTAGCAACAACTGGAGGCACCCTGTTTGGGAATCACTGGTGTAGAATACATTATGTCCACCCCTGTGCAATCCCTAATTTAGTCCTCAAATTCGCATGGCGCTCTCTAACTTCAGAGCCCTGTCGTATTTCAAAGAAACAGTTTAGGGCCACATATGGGGTATTTCTGTACTCGGGAGAAATTGCACTACAAATTTTGGGGGGCTTTTACTCCTTTTACCCCTTATGAAAAGGAAAAGTTGGGGGCTACACTAGCCTGTTAGTGCAAAAAAAAAAAAAATGTTTTTACACTAACATGCTGGTGTTGCCCCATACTTTTTATTTTCACAAGCAGTAAAAGGAAAAAAAAAGACCCCCAAAATGGGCGTAAAATGCTCTGTGGGCGCACAACAAGGCTCAGGAGTGAGAGCCCTTATTAAATTCTGTGAGGGGTGTAGTTTCCAAAATGGGGTCACATGTCGGGGGGTCCATTGTTCTGGCACCACGGGGGGCTTTGTAAACGCACATGGCCTTTGACTACCATTCCAAACAAATTCCCTTTCCAAAAGCTCAATGGCGCTCCTTCTCTTCTGAGCATTGTAGTGCGACAGCAGAGCATTTTATGTCCTAACATGGGGTATTTCCATACTCAGAAGAGATGGGGTTACAAATATTGGGGGGAATTTTCTCCCATTACCTTTTGTAAAAATGGTAGATTTGGGGGAAAAAATGCACTTTAGTGAAAAAAAAATTTCTTTCATTTACACATCCGATTTTAGCGAAAAGTCATCAAACACCTGTGAGGTGTTAAGGCTGACTGGACCCCTTATGTGCCTTGAGGGGTGTAGTTTCCAAAATGGTATGCCATGTGGGGTTTTTCTGCTGTTCTGGCATCATAGGGGCTTTCTACATGTGACATGCCCCCCCAAAAACCATTTCTGCAAAATTCACTCTCCAAAATCCCATTGTTGCTCCTTCCCTTCTGAGTACTCTATTGTGCCCGCCGAACACTTGACATACACATATGAGGTATTTCCTTAATTGAGAGAAGTTGGGTTACAAATTTTGGGGGCTTTTTCTCCTATTACCACTTGTAAAAATAAAAAAACTGGGTCTACAAGAACATGTGAGTGTAAAAAATGATGATTTTGAATCTTCTTTGCTGCTATTCCTGTGAAACACCTAAAGGGTTAACAAACTTACTGAATGTCATTTTGGATACTTTGAGGGGTGCAGTTTTTATAATGGGGTCATTTGTGGGGTATTTCTAATTTGAAGGCCCTTCAAATCCACTTCAAACCTGAACTGGTCCCTGAAAAATTCCGATTTTGAAAATTTTGTGAAAAATTGGAAAATTGCTGCTGAACTTTGAAGCCCTCTGAAGTCTTCCAAAAGTAAAAACATGTCAACTTTATGATGGAAACATAAAGTAGATATATTGTATATGTGAATCAATATATCATTTATTTGGAATGTCTATTTTCCTTACAAGCAGAGAGCTTAAAAGTTAGAAAAATGCTAAATTTTTAAATTTTTCATCACATTTTTGAATTTTTAACCAAGAAATTATGCAAGTACCGACGAAAATTTACCACTACCATAAAGTACAAAATGTCACGAAAAAACAATCTCGGAATCAAATTTATAAGTAAAAGCATCCCAGTGTCATTAATGCTTAAAGTGACAGTGGTCAGATTTGCAAAAAATGCTCCCGTCCTTAGGGTAATAATGGGCTCCGTCCCCAAGGGGTTAAAGGGGTACTGCGGTGGAAAACTATTTTATTTTTATTTTTTAATGAACTGGTGCCAGAAAGTTAAACAGATTTGTAAATTACTTCTATTAAAAAATCTTAATCCTTTTAGTACTTTTTAGCAGCTGTATGCTAAAGAGGAATTTTTTTGCTTTTTGAATTTCTTTTTTGTGTTGTCCACAGTGCTCTCTGCTGACCCCTCTGTCTGTGTCAGGAACAGTCCAGAGTAGCATAGGTTTGCTATGGGGATTTTCTCCTGCTCTGGACAGTTCCTGATAAAGGCATCAGGTGTCAACAGAGAGCACTGTGGACAACACAAAAAAGAAATGAAAAAAATAAGATTTTCCTCTGTGGCAAACAGCTGCTAACAAGTACTGAAAGGATTAAGATTTTTTTTAATAGAAGTAATATACAAATCTGTTTAACGTTGTGGCACCAGTTCATTTAAAAAAAAAAAAGTTTTCCACCGGAGTACCCCTTTAACCTCTTAATGACTCAGGGTTTTTCCGTTTTTGCACTTTCGTTTTTTCCTCCTTACCTTTTAAAAATCATAACCCTTTCAATTTTCCACCTAAAAATCCATATTATGGCTTATTTTTTGCGTCGCCAATTCTGCTTTGCAGTGACATTAGTCATTTTACCCAAAAATGCACGGCGAAACGAAAAAAAAAATCATTGTGCGACAAAATTGAAAAAAAAAAACGCCATTTTGTAACTTTTGGGGGCTTCCGTTTCTACGCAGTGCATATTTCGGTAAAAATTACACCTTATCATTATTCTGTAGGTCCATACGGTTAAAATGATACCCTACTTATATAGGTTTGATTTTGTCGCACTTCTGGAAAAAATCATAACTACATGCAGGAAAATTTATACGTTTAAAAATGTCATCTTCTGACCCCTATAACTTTTTTATTTTTCCACGTACAGGGCGGTATGAGGACTCATTTTTTGCGCCGTGATCTGAAGTTTTTATCGGTATGATTTTTGTTTTGATTGGACTTTTTGATCACTTTTTATTCATTTTTTTAATGGTATAAAAAGTGACCAAAATACGCTTTTTTGGACTTTGGAATTTTTTGACGCGTACACCATTGACCATGCGGTTTAATTAATTATATATTTTTATAGTTCGGACATTTACGCACGCGGCGATACCACATATGTTTATTTATTTATTTTTTTACACTGTTTTATTTTTTTATGGGAAAAGGGGGGTGATTCAAACTTTTGTTAGGGAAGGGGTTAAATGACCTTTATTAACACTTTTTTTTTACATTTTTTTTGCAGTGTTATAGGTCCCATAGGGTCCTATAACACTGCACACACTGATCTCCTATGCTGATCACTGGCGTGTATTAACACGCCTGTGATCAGCATTATCGGCGCTTGACTGCTCCTGCCTGGATCTCAGGCACGGAGCAGTCATTCGTCGATCGCACACCGAGGAGGCAGGTAAGAGCCCTCCCGGTGTCCGATCAGCTGTTCAGGACGCCGCGATTTCACCGTGGCGGTCCCAAACAGCCCGACTGAGCAGCCGGGATACTTTCAGTTTCACTTTAGAAGCGGCGGTCAGCTTTGACCGCCGCTTCTAAAGGGTTAATACCACACATCGCCGCGATCGGCGATGTGTGGTATTAGCCGCGGGTCCCGGCCGTTGATGAGCGCCGGGACCGAAGCGATATGATGCAGGATCGCGGCGCGATCCCGCTTCATATCGCGGGAGTCGGAGCAGGACGTAAATATACGTCCTGCGTCGTTAAGGGGTTAAGGACTATTAAGGACTATTAAGGACTATTTTATTTTTACATTTTCGTTTTTCCTCCTCACCTCCTAAAAATCATAACTCTTTTATATTTTAATCCACAGACTAGTATGATGGCTTGTTTTTTGCACAACCAGTTGTCCGTTGTAATGCCATCACTCACTTTACCATAAAATGTATGACGCAACCAAAAAAATACTATTTGTGTGGGGAAATTAAAAAGAAAAACCTAATTTTGCTAATTTTGGAAGGTTTCGTTTTCACGCAGTACAATTTGCGGTAAAAATGTGTTCTTTATTCTTTGGGTCAATACGATTAAAATGATAGCCATGATTACATACTTTTCTATTACTGTTGCACTTAAACAAAATCGCTAACTTTTTAACCAAATTAGTAAGTTTAAAATTCCCCTATTTTGGAGACCTATAACTTTTTCATTTTCCGTAAGGGCTAATTTTTTGCGCCGTGATCTGTACTTTTTAAAGATACCATATTTGCAAATATAAAACTTTGAATACATTTTTTATCAATTTTTTTAGGAATAAAATGTCATCAACAAGCAGCAATTTTTGACTTTTTATTTTTTTTTACGTTCACGCTGTTCACCGTACGGTATCATTAACATTATATTTTAATAGTTTGGATATTTATGCACGCAACGATACTAAATATGTTTATAAAATACATTTTTTACACTTTTTGGGGGTGAAATGGGGAAAATGGGACATTTTACCTTTTTATTGCCGGAGGGGATTTTTCAATTTTTTTTTAACTTTTTCTTACTTTTATTTTTACACTTTAATAGTCCCCATAGGAGACTATTTATAGCAATCATTCGATTGCTAATGCTGTTCAGTGCTATGCACAGGGCATAGCACTGATCAGTGTTATCGGTCATCTTCTGCTCTGGTCTGCTCGATCTCAAACCAGAGCAGAAGACCCATGGAAGGCAGCGGAGGCCGATGAGGGGACCTCCGTCTGCCGTTCTGGATGATTGTATCTCTGCAGCAGTGCTGCGGGCGATCCGATCATCCATTTTAGTGACCGCAGCGCTGCAGATGCAGTGATCTGTATTGATCACGGCATCTGAGGGGTTAGTGGCGGATGTCAGCCATTACCGGCGAGTCCCTGGCTGCTATCAGCAGCAGGGACCTGCCGCGCATGACCCGAGCATCACATAGATGCTCGCGGTTATGGATAGGACATAAATATATGCCCTGGTCCGTTAAGTACCACCTCATCAGGACGTACATTTACATCCTGCATCATTAAGGGGTTAAGAGTCTCCTCTGTCCTTCACTCATTACCTGTATTAATGGCACCTGATTGAACTTGTTATCAGTATGAAAGACACCTGTCCACAACCTCAAACAGTCCAAACTCCACTATGGGCAAGACCAAAGAGCAGTCGAAGGACACCAGAAATAAAATTGCAGACCTGCACCAGGCTGAGAAGACTCAATCTGCAATAGGCAAGCAGCTTGATGTGCAATTATTAGAAAATGGAAGACATACAAGACCACTGATAATCTCCCTCGATCTGGGGAGCAAAAATCCCAGAACCACACAGGGGGGGACCCAGTGAATGACCTGCAGAGAGCTGGGACCAAAGTAACAATGGCTACGATGAGTAACACACTACGCCACCAGGGACACAAATCATGCAGTGCCAGATGTGTCGCCCTGCTTAAGCCAGTACATTTCCGGGCCTGTATGAAGTATGCTGGAGAGCATTCGGATGATCTAGGAGAGTATTGGGAGAATGTCATATGGTCAGATGAAACCAAAGTAGAAATTTTTTATAAAAACTAATCTCGTTGTGTTTGGAGGAGAAATAATGCTGAGTTGCATCCAAAGAACACCATAGCAACTGTAAAGCATGGGGGTGAAAACATCATGCTTTGGGCTGTTTTTCTGCTAAGGGATCAGGACGACTGATCCGTGTAAAGGAAAGAAAAAATGAATGGGGCCATGTATCGTGAGATTTTGAGTGAAAACCTCCTTCCATCAGCAAGGGCATTGAAGATGAAATGTGGCTGGGTCTTTCAGCCCAAACACAGTGCCGGGGCAATGAAGGAGTGGCTTCGTAAGAAGCATTTCAAGGTCCTGGAGTGGCCTAGCCAGTCTCCAGATCTCAACCCCAGAGAAAACCTTTGGAGGGAGTTGAAAGTCATTGTTGCCCAGCGACATCCCCAAAACATCACTTCTATAGAGGAGATCTACATGGAGGAATGGGCAAAAGTACCAGCAACAGTGTGTGAAAACCTTGTGAAGACTTACAGAAAACGTTTGACATCTGTCATGGCCAACAAAGGGTATATATAACAAAGTATTGAGATGAACTTTTGTTATTGACCAAATACTTATTTTCCACCATAATTTGCAAATAAATTCTTTAAAAATCAGACAATGGGATTTTATGGATTTTTTTCTCATTATGTCTCTCATAGTTGAGGTATACCTATGATGAAAATGAAAGGCCTGTCTCATCTTTTTAAGTGGGAGAACTTGCACAATTGGTGGCTGACTAAATACTTTTTTGCCCCACTGTAAGTGTGATATATTTATAATTAGGTGGCCAGGCAACAAAGATGGAACACTTAGTGTTTTTGCTCACATTATTATTATTTATTGGTTTTACAGTACACTTTATGGTAAAATGAAAGATGTCATTACAAAGTACAATTGGTCACGCAAAAAAAAATCCCTCATGTAGATGGGAAAAAAAGTTATGCCTCTTAAAATGGATGGAAGAAAAAACTAAAATGCAAACATGAAATTGTCTGCGTCCTTAACTTCTTCCCACAAAATTAGGTACATGTACGTGGTGATTAGGGATTAATTCCCACATCACCATGTACATGTAGCTGATTGTTTAAACTGTCTAAGCGCCGCCAGGCGCTGCAACAGTTTACTGAGATGCACAGCCGAGCGTCCCTGATGCTGGCCAGGAACCAATCACAGTGGTCCCCAGCCGGTGATGGCTGCTATTGGTCCATCAGTACAGACGGACCAATAGCAAGGATATTGCAGGGGTCTCCTCCTTCCCCCTCTTCACACAGTGAAGCAATTGCAGGAAAGGGGGGCCCCGTCGAAGGTGGCTGCCCATAGCACTCATGATCGGAGCAGCGTTCAGGTCCTGAGTTAACCTTGTAGACGCTGTGGTCACTGTGACTGCAGCGTCTATTAGGGTTACAGAGGGAGGGAGCTTCCTCTGTTGCAGATTGATGCACTGAAAAATCCCCATAATTGTAAGCGCTGCGGAATCTGTAGGCGCTGTATAAATAAAGTTATTATTATTATTATTATTATTATTATTATTAAAAGCAGAGCACTGATGGTTGCCATGGCAACCGGAGGCCTGACAATGGCCTCCGTTGTCATGGCAACAGAAGTATCTACTTCCTAAGATAGAGTCTACCTAAGTATCTACCTAAGTATCTACCTAGTATCTACCTAAGATAGAGTCTGATCTGCTATCCTATGCCTGTCAGTGTAAAACTGACAGACATAGGCATAATTAAATGTGTATAGATGTGTACTCTATTGAATTATGTGTATAATAGTAACAAAAATAGTAGTGTTAAAAAAAAGGGGGAAAAAATAAAAAATTTGCATTTTTCCCCCCCAAAATATATAAAAATTAATAAAGTAAATTTATATATATATCTTATACACCGAAGAATTCACCCACAAATAGTCCCTCCGGAAAATAATTTTGCTGCTCAAGGCCTCTGCAACTTTATATGATGCCAATAAAACATCCAATACTAAAAGGAGGCCCCAAAATCCACACAGCACTCCTTCATGTCTGAGGTCTGTGTGTGAGACACATAGCACACAAAAGCCACAAAGGGGATATTTCTAAATATGTCAGAATTCGGGGAATAAATCTTAAATTGCATTTCTCTGTCAACATCTACTGTGTTACAGAAAAAAATGGATTAAAATTATAAATCTGCAAAAAAAATTATATTTTAAAATTCCACCGCTTTCATTTCTGTGAAAAGCATAAAGGATTAATAAACTTCTGTCATTTTGACTACTTTCAGGGGTGCAGTTTTTAAAATGGGGTGATTTATGGGGGTATCTAACATACAGGCTCCTCAATTCCAATTTAGAACTGAACTGGTCCCTGAAAAATCAGATTTTGAAATTTTCTTGAAAATCTGAAAAATTGCTGCTAAACTTATAAACCTTCAAACATTCTAAAGAAGTAAAAAAATGTTTATCAAATGATGGGAACATAAAGTAGACATATTGTAGATGTGAAGCAATTATTAATTTGGTGTGGCATGACTATTTGTCGTATAAGCAGAAAATGTAAAATCTAGAAAAATGCTAATTTTTTTTCAAAAAATGTTGGTTTATTTTTCACAAAAAACGCTAAATATTTCAATAAAAATGTACCGCTACTGTAAAGTACAATATGTCAGGAAAAAACTATCTCAGCATCGCTTTTATATGTAAAAGCGTTCCAAAGTTCTTACCAAATAAGTGGACACATTTCATATTTAGAAAATTTGCCTTGGTCATTAAAGGACATCTGTACTGCATGAATTTAACATATTCCAGTGTCCGGGCAGCAAACATAAATAAACTAAACTTTAACTCACCTCCCTACGTTCCCCCATTGCTCCCGTTTTAGCATCATGGTCCTCCTCTGCGATCCTCTTGCTGCTTCCTGGGGACAGGAACGTCACAGAGCCTTCAGTGTATCACCGGCCGCAGTGATGTCCCACCTCAGCCGGTGATAGGCTGAGCATACTGTTATGTAAGAAGCCGGCCAGAGCTGCGGCCGGTGATACGCTGACAGCTCTGTGACGTTCCTGTCCCCAGGAAGCAGCAAGAGGATCGCAGCGGAGGACCGTGAGGCCGATACCAGAGCAATGGGGGAACGTGGGAAGGTGAGTTAGTTTATTTTTGCAGCCCGGACACAGGAATATGTAAAATTCATGCAGTACAGATGTCCTTTAAGGTCAAAACAGGCTAAGGAGTAAATTGGTTAAGGCCAAAATGGTCTGTGTCCAGGGGTTAAGGACACAGACAATTTCATTTTTGCATTTTTGTTTTTCCTCCTTGCATTCTAAGAGGTATAACTTTTTTTTCCCCATCTACAGACCCATATGAGGGCTTGTTGATAGTCTGCCTACTGTAGTTAGGAATCTAGACATCTAATTTTCTCCCTGAATATAAATTATAATTATATATTGCTAATCCCAATGCCTCCTGATCAATCACTTTAAAATGACAATTATTTACATGAAATATAGGGAAACACAATGAGCAAAGTTAATATTTATATTTAAAATGGATGTTAACATTTTTAGGACTGGTACACTGTGGCTCAGGTCAAAAACAACCAAAAATTATAGTTTATTTACAGTATCTGAATACGGACTTTTAGCCATTCCAAAATTTCCATTGCATTCTCCCTGTACTTAAAACTCAATAATTTTATGCAGAGACAGCAAGATGCGCTCACTACAGAGAACATTGTGTGATGTTCCTTGTGACCTGCTGTTCGCCTTGTCCTTTCTTCCCCAGGAGTCTGGAGAAAACACATTTCTTGATCATTTCTATTCAAGACTAATTCTGCCTGCTGTTTTTTCACCGGCTACAAGAGAAGCCTACTATTAACCATGACCTTATCAGATCAACTTTATCATCATAAAACTACTTCTCACTAACCTGATACTGCAATACTTTTAAATATTTTACTCCTTTAGTCACTGGGGACTAAAGGAATCTGAGGGGGGGGGGGGGTTCTGATTACTTCTGCCTGTTTAGTCAGCCTTGATTTATAGATCTCTCCCTATATCCAAACAGGGGGATATCTGTCATTCAAGGCTGGTAGGCGGGGAGAAGCCTCTGGGGATGTTCTGCCTAGAAGGTTTGAGAAGCTTTTACAATTTGCTTTCTGCCAGTCACTATATCTGAGAGTTCATTAGTGGTGATAAGTTGTATTACATCTTGTTTTTCTTGATATAAGAATTCTGCCTTGTGGGTGGTGCTATGCATTGTGGGTTGTTGCAAGGCATTCTGGGAAGAATGGGCAGCCTTGTTTTCATCCCTTACATTGTGCGTATCTCCCGCTTATGACATGACATTTGCAGCTTCCAGCTGTCTGTTTCCGGTTGAGCGGGCAACACAATGCCACATGAGATGGTGATGTACTATACACAGGTAATTTTACAGGTGTTTTTCTTGATTACCAGGATATATATATAGAGGAACAGATCACTCCTGAAGAAGCCTCCGTAGGTGGAGGCGGAACGAGGGGGGGGGGGGCAGCTTTCCCTGTGCTTGGATGTAGGAAGTCCCAGCATTTACACAGAGACAACTTGAGATTCAGAGGCATCCCTCATAGCATATGCACCTTTGCATGCTTGCAGCACACAGCACTTTATATGACGTTACTAGCTGGTATTTATTATGATCTGCATATTTACAGGACACAGCACTTTATATGACGTTACTAGCTGGTATTTATTATGATCTGCATATTTACATATTATGGTGCATTTGGTATGTTATTTTTAGAGTGATTAATTCTGATCATGAGGGAGCAGTTGTTATACACAATATATTAGGATTGTTGTTTGACCAATATCAGCATATAGGTGCGGTTTGTTCTATACACTGAAGTTTGCTATATTCCATCTGCATTTTGGCCAGGACTACCTTCACTTTCTTTGGGTTGCCATACCTAGCATGGCGTGGGCATTGTAGGATTACATTCCTCCGCCTGGTGTATATAGTATTTTGATGTACAAGTGTGGGAGCTCTACGTAAAATATAAGAGACCTAAACCGAGGATACTGCGTTGCACAAACCTGTGTGCCAAATAGATACTGATTTAAAAAATGGAAAAATAGCAGTCCTACTAGGCTAGAAAGAAAATTTAGAACATTTAGAATAAGGCAGAATAAATAGAGATAAATAAGAAAGAAAGGAAGTGTCTGATAATAAGATATAAAATATAATTACATATTTTGAATAATAATGTGAGGTCTGGGGCAGGGCCCTTGTCACAGACAGCTCACTAAAATAGAATGGTAAAAGTTAGTTATAAACATTTAAAACATGACATTAGAATAGTATTGCACTTAAACGATGGGACAATGGTGGGGTTTATAGTCCAATGTATGTAATAGGCAGGGCCGGACTGGGGATAAAAACCAGCCATGGAAATAACTGCATACCAGCCCCACTGGTCAAAGGGCGCAGGCGCTACATGTATGACAGAAGCCTGGTAAATCAAATACCAGGTTTTTACTAGACAGGTTCTATGTACTACAGCCTGTGAGGGAAGCCTGGCATTTGATTTGTAGTGATGTCGCGAACATAACATTTTCGGTTAGCGAACCGCGAACGCGAACGTCCGCAAAGGTTTGCGAACCGGGTGAACCGCCATTGACTTCAATGGGCAGGCGAATTAAAAAACCCACAGGGACTCTTTCTGGCCACAATAGTGATTTAAAAGTTGTTTCAAGGGGACTAACACCTGGACTGTGGCGTGCCGGAGTGGGATCCATGGCAAAACTCCCATGGAAAATTACATAGTTGATGCAGAGTCTGGTTTTAATCCATAAAGGGCATAAATCACCTATTATTCCTAAATGGTTTGGAATAACGTGCTTTAGTCCCCTTTAGGCAGCACATAGAGCCCCCCTTTAGGCATCACATAGTTAGATTCCCCCCTTTAGACAGCACATAGATCCCCCCATATTAGGCAGCACATAGTTAGAGCCTCCCTTTAGGCAGCACATAGTTAGATCCCCCCTTTAAGCAGCACATAGATTCACCCATGTTAGGCAGCACATAGTTAGAGCCCCCCTTGAGGCAGCACATAGTGGGATTTGAACACAAGGCCCCAGCGCTGCAAGGCAGCAGTGCTAACCTCTGAGCCACCATGCTACCCTTAGCATACATCTAATATCCACGGTTGCAAAAATGGACAGAGATGTCAACAGAGAGTACCTGAAAAATTAGGCATGTACACATGCCTGAAAAATTTGGTATTGTTGCAGCCGCTTCTGTAGCAGCAGCCATAAAAATTGCAGCACCATAACAATTGCAGCAGCAGAGGCCAGAAAAATTAGGCATGTACACATGGATGAAAAATTGGGTATTGTCGCAGCCGCATCTATAGCAGCAGCCAGAAAAATTGCAGCACCAGAAAAAGTGCAGTAGCAGAGGCCAGAAAAATTAGGCATGTACATCTGGCTGGAAAATGTGGTATTGTCGCAGCTGTAGCAGCGGCCATAAAAATTGCAGCACCATAACAAGTGCAGCCGCAGAGGCCAGAAAAATTAGGCATGTACACATGGATGAAAAATTGGGTATTGTCGCAGCCGCAGCTGTAGCAGCAGCCAGAAAAATTGCAGCACCATAACAAGTGCAGCAGCAGAGGCCATAAAAATTAGGCATGTACACATGGATGAAAAATTGGGTATTGCCGCAGCTGTAGCAGCGGCCATAAAAATTGCAGCACCATAACAAGGGCAGCAGAGGCCAGAAAAATTAGACATGTACACCTGGCTGGAAAATTTGGTATTGTCGCAGCCGCTGCTGTAGCAGCGGGCTGAGAAATTTCTGTTTGTTTTGCCAGGCAGAAAGTGCCCTAAAACATTGCGGCTTGAACCCTAGTTGGTGGCGGATAAGTCACGCAAGTCACCCGGCATTCAGAGTTGAAATACAGCAGCGTGTGGACCATTTTTAGGCCAAGGCAGGTCATCTGATCAGGCCTTGTTCAGTCAAATGTATCGCCCAGTGACAGTCCCTTAGGGATCCATCCCTCATTCATCTCAAGAAAGGTGAAGTAATCCAGACTTTTTTGACCAAGGCGACTCCTCTTCTCAGTGACAATACCTCCTGCTGCACTGAAGGTCCTTTCTGACAGCACACTTGAAGCGGGACAGGCCAGAAGTTCGAGCGCAAATTGGGATAGCTCAGGCCACAGGTCAAGCCGGCACACCCAGTAGTCAAGGGGTTCATCGCTCCTCAGAGTGTCGATATCTGCGGTTAAGGCCAGGTAGTCTGCTACCTGTCGGTCAAGTCGTTCCCTGATGGTGGACCCCGAAGGGCTGTGGCGATGCGTAGGACTTAAAAAGCTCTGCATGACCTCCATCAACAGCATGTCTGTACAGCTTCCTGTCCTTGCCGGCGTGTTCGTGGGAGTAGGAGGAGGATTACTTTCACCTCTTCCCCTGTTAGATCCCTGTTGTGCTGTGACATGACCCTTATACGCTGTGTACAGCATACTTCTTAATTTATTTTGGACCTGCTGAATCCTTTCCGCCTTGCTGTAATGCGGTAACATGTCAGGCACATTATGTTTATACCGGGGGTCTAGTAGCGTGGACACCCAGTACAGGTCGTTCTCCTTCATCCTTTTTATACGAGGGTCCTTCAACAGACACGACAGCATGAAAGACCCCATTTGCACAAGGACGGATGCCGAGCTACTCGTGTCCTGTTCCTCGTCCTCAGTGATGTCAGGGTAGGTATAATCTTCTTCCCCCCAGCCACGTACAACACCACGGGAACCAGATAGGTGACAAGGAGCACCCTGGGATGCCTGCTATGGTTGATCTTCCTCCTCCTCTTCAAAGCCACATTCCTCCTCTGACTCCTCTTCCTCACAATCCTCTTCCAGCGTTGCCACAGGTCCAGCAAGCGATGCTGATAAGGTTGTTTCTGGTGGTGATGGTGTCCACAACTCTTCCTCTTCACGCTCATCTACTGCCTGATCCAGCACTCTTCGCAGGGCACGCTCCAGGAAGAAAACAAACGGTATGATGTCGCTGATGGTGCCTTCGGTGCGACTGACCAGGTTTGTCACCTCCTCAAAAGGACGCATGAGCCTACAGGCATTGCGTATGAGCCTAAAGTAATGTGGCAAAAAAATCCTCAGCTCTGCAGATGATGTCCTAGCACCCCGGTCATACAAATATTCGTTGACGACTTTTTCTTGTTGGAGCAGGCGGTCGAACATTAGGAGTGTTGAATTCCAACGTGTCGGGCTGTTGCAAATCAAGCGCCTCACTGGCATGTTGTTTTGGCGCTGGATATCTGACAAGTGCGCCATGGCCGTGTAGGAATGCCTGAAATTGCCACACACCTTCCTGGACTACTTCAGGACATCCTGTAAGCCTGGGTACTTGAGCACAAAGCGTTGTACAATCAGATTACACACTTGCGCCATGCACAGCACGTGTCAACTTGCCCAACCTCAATGCCGCCAACAAATTTGTCCCGTCGGTACAAACCACCTTGACGATCTCCAGTTGGTGCGGAGTCAGCCACTGGTCCACCTGTGCGTTCAGGGCCGACAAGAGCGCTGGTGCGGTGTGACTCTCCACTTTGAGGCAAGTACCCCAAGATGGCGTGACACTGCCGTATCCGGGATGTGGAATAGCACCTGGGGAGCTGGGGGGGTGCCAGCGATGTGGAGCAAGACGCAGCAGTGGAAGAGGACTCGGCCGAGGATGTTATGGAAGAGGGTGGAGTAGGAGGAGTAGAGGAGGTGGCAGCAGGCCTGCCTGCAAGTCGTGGTGGTGTCACCAACTCCTCTGCAGAGCCACGCATTCCATTCTTGGCAGCCGTCACCAGGTTTACCCAATGAGCAGTGTAGGTGATATACCTGCCCTGACCATGCTTTGCAGACCAGGTATCAGTGGTCAGATGGACCCTTGCCCCTACACTGTGTGCCAGACATGCAATAATTTCCTTTTGCACAATGGAGTAAAGGTTGGGGATTGCCTTTTGTGCAAAAAAAATTTCATCCGGGTACCTTCTACTGCGGTGTCCCAATGGCTACAAAGTTTTTAAAGGCCTCAGACTCCACCAGCTTGTATGGAAAAAGCTGGCGGGCTAGAAGTTCCGACAAGCCAGCTGTCGGATGCCGGGCTAGGGGGTGACTTTGAGACATTGTCTTCTTGCGCTCAAACATCTTAGACACCTGACTGTGGGCAGATAAGCAGGAACTGCTCAAGGCGAGAGACGGAGAGGCGGATGGTTGAGAGGGGGCAAGGAGGGCAGCAGTAGTTGACCTGGCTGAAGATGCTGGACCAGGAGGAGGATGGCGGCTTTGACTTTGTGTGCTGCTTGTACTGACGTGTTGATCCCATAGGCGTTTGTGACATCATGTGCCTTTGCAAAGCAGTTGTGCCTAGGTGGGTGTTGGACTTCCCACGACTCAGTTTCTTCTGGCACAGGTTGCAAATGGCCTCGCTGTTGTCAGAGGCAGACACACAAAAAAATGCCACACTTCTGAGCTCTGCGATGACGGCATTCTGGTGGTGGCAACCGCATGCGTTGATTGGCGTCCCGTCTGGCTGACCCCAGGTGCCGATGCATGCGGTCTGACTGTGCCACTAGCTCCTTGCGATGACCTCCCCCTGCTTCCAACTCTTCTCCTCCTCCTTTCTGTCTCCCCATCTGAACTTTCCCCCTCTTCTTCTCTTCTAGCGGGCACCCACGTGGCATCCACGGATACATCGTCATCATCAACACCTTCACTGCTATCTGACACCTCAAGAAAGGAAGTAGCAGCGGGTACAACATCATCATCACACCATATGTCCATGTGTGTAATGCTGCCTGACTGAGACATATCCCTGTTAACTACATCCTCTGGCAATAATGGTTGTGCATCACTCATGTCTTCAAACTCCTCTGATGGATCAAGTAAAGCTGCTGTGGTGCTAGTGTTGGTGGTGGCAGCAGACGGGCAAGTGGTAACATGAGAGGTGCCCGAAGCTAAGCTAGAGGAGGAGAAGGACGGTGCGTCAAGGTTCCGAGCTGAAGCTTTAGTAGTAGATTGGCTGTCTTTTGATAGCCAGTCAACTAAGTCCTCAGAACTTTGGGGGTTCAGGGTACGTGGCCTCTGAACACTGGCCATTCTAGGGCCAAAGGGAATACCAGCACCACGACGGCCCCTGCGGGGTGGCCTTCCTCTGCCTGTCATTTTTTTGGTTAAATTTACACAAGTGTCACACCTAATGTGATTTGCACTAGGGTGACACAATTTGCCCTGCAGGCAGGAAAAATGGCAACTGTGACGTGAACTAACAGTGACGGCTGATTTTCTTTAACAGCCAAAAAAGGTTTTTTTTTTTTTATTTGCACAACTGTCGCACCTAATGGGATTTGCACTAGGGGGACACAATTTGCCCTGCAGGCAGGAAAAATGGCAACTGTGACGTGAACAGTGATGGCTGATTTTTATTTAACAGCCAAAAAAGGTATTTTTTTTTAATTTGCGCAACTGTCGCACCTAATGTGATTTGCACTAGGGTGACACAATTTGCCCTGCAGGCAGGAAAAATGGCAACTGTGATGAGAACTAACAGTGACGGCTGATTTTATTTAACAGCCAAAAAGGGTATTTTTTTTTTAATTTGCGCAACTGTCGCACCTAATGTGATTTGCACTAGGGTGACACAATTTGCCCTGCAGGCAGGAAAAATGGCAACTGTGACGGGAACTAACAGTGATGGCTGATTTTATTTAACAGCCAAAAAAGGTATTTTTTTTTTTATTTGCACAACTGTCGCACCTAATGTGATTTGCACTAGGGTGACACAATTAGCCCTGCAGGTAGGAAACATGGCAACTGTGACGTGAACTAACAGTGACGGCTGATTTTATTTAACAGCCAAAAAAGGTATTTTTATTTTATTTGCGCAACTGTCACACCTAATGTGATTTGCACTAGTGTGACAATGAGCAAAAAAACTTGCCAGCGGAGTTCCCCTTTTATGCAGTGGTCCCCAACCAGGGTGCCTCCAGCTGTTGCAAAACACACGGACTGATATCTTTCAGCCCTTTGAATACCGTAGTAGTTAGTTGCTTGAAAGAGAAAAAGCTTGCCAGCGGAGTTCCCCTTTTAAGCAGTGGTCCCCAACCAGGGTACCTACAGCTGTTGCAAAACACACAGACTGATATCTTTCAGCCCTTTTAATACTGTAGTAGTTAGTTGCTTGAAGGAACTTAAGTTTGATTCTGGAGTACCCCTTTTAACCAGCGGTTCCCTCCCAACCAGGGTGACTCCAGCTGTTGCAAGACTAACGGACTGATATCTTTCAGCCCTTTGAATACTGTAGTAGTTAGTTGCTTGAAGGAACTTAAGTCTGATTCTGGAGTACCCCTTTTAACCTGCGGTTCCCTCCCAACCAGGGTGCCTCCAGCTGTTGCAAGACTAACGGACTGATATCTTTCAGCCCTTTGAATACTGTAGTAGATAGTTGCTTGAAGGAACTTAAGTTTGATTCTGGAGTACCCCTTTTAACCAGCGGTTCCCTCCCAACCAGGACTGATATCTTTCAGCGATAAAAAGGGCTTTTTTGGGTGCCGTCCTTAAAGCAGATGTTACACTAGTGCTTTAGGAGTAAACTGGACCCTGAATACACCACCTAGCAGCAACCTAGCTATCGCATTCCCTATACAGCAGGAGCAGCTTCTCTGACCCTCCACTTCCTAAGCCTGCAGCATGCTGAATGAGGCTAAAATGGCGTCCGTGCAAGAGGTAGGAGGTTCTTGAAGGGAGGGACTGATGCTGATTGGCTGTAATGTCTGCTGACTCTGACTCACAGGGTCAAAGATTACTGCAATGTTAAAGTATAGGGGACGGATCGAACTTCACATATGTTCGCCTGGCGATGCGAACATGAACATGCTAAGTTCGCCGGGAACTGTTCGCGGGTGAACAATTCGCAAAATCTCTCTTGATTTGTCAGGCTTCCATTCTATAATGTTGATACTGTGTCCAAGCTGGGGAGGGCTACAGTCTGCACACTTTAGCACATAAAAGTAGTTGTAGCTGCTGGGCACAGCAGAGGTGGCTCTAGACTTTGTAAAACCTTAAGCGAACATGAGGCCCCACATACTTTTCTGCAGACTTCACATAGTGATCCGATCGGATGTGAGATGGTCCCTGCAGCACCAATTACTGACCAACTCCTGTTTACCTAGACCAATATTACCAATAATACTAGTATACTGTTACTAAGCAAATCTATTATCCCTGTACTGTGACGTCACTGTATGTATTATCCCTGTACTGTGACATCACTGTGTATTATCCCTGTACTGTGACATCACTGTGTGTATTATACCTGTACTGTGACATCACTGTATGTATTATCCCTGTACTGTGACATCACTGTGTTTATTATCCCTGTACTGTGACATCACTGTATGTATTATCCCTGTACTGTGACATCACTGGGTGTATTATCCCTGTACTGTGACATCACTGTGTACATTATCCCTGTACTGTGACATCACTGTGTGTATTACCCCTGTACTGTGACATCACTGTGTGTATTATCTCTGTACTGTGACATCACTGTGTGTATTATCCCTGTACTGTGACATCACTGTATGTATTATCCCTGTACTGTGACATCACTGTGTGTATTATCTCTGTACTGTGACATCACTGTGTATATTATCCCTGTACTGTGACATCACTGTGTGTATTATCCCTGTACTGTGACATCACTGTGTATGTTATCCCTGTACTGTGAAATCACTGTGTATTATCCCTGTACTGTGACATCACTGGGTGTATTATCCCTGTACTGTGACATCACTGTGTGTATTATCCCTGTACTGTGACATCACTGTGTGTATTATCCTTGTACTGTGACATCACTGTGTGTATTATCCTTGTACTGTGACATCACTGTGTGTATTATCCTTGTACTGTGACATCACTGTGTGTATTATCCCTGTACTGTGACATCACTGTGTGTATTATCCCTATACTGTGACATCACAGTGTATTATCCCTGTACTGTGACATCACTGTGTGTATTATCCCTATACTGTGACATCACTGTGTGTATTATCCCTGTACTGTGACATCACTGTGTGTATTATCCCTGTACTGTGACATCACTGTGTGTATTATCCCTGTACTGTGACATCACTGTGTATATTATCCCTTTACTGTGACAACACTGTGTGTATTACCCCTGTACTGTGACATCACTGTGTGTATTATCTCTGTACTGTGACATCACTGTGTGTATTATCCCTGTACTGTGACATTACTGTGTATATTATCCTTGTACTGTGACATCACTGTGACTTGTATTATCCCTGTACTGGGACATCACTGTGTGTATTATCCTTGTACTGTGTATAATAAAGGGATTATCTGGCGGGATGGTTTTGTTTTCAGAACTATGCCCATACCTTGTAAATAAAAAATAAATGAATACATTATATATATATATATATATATATATATATATATATATATATATATATATAAAATAAACCTGTGCTCCTCTCCAGCCCTCCCGCCATGCCTCCGTTGTCCTGTTCTGGTTATCAGGTGCAATCCTTTTCCTGATAGAAAGTGTGACACCTTAGCCTGGAGTGATGTTGGGGCCCAGTGTGTCATACTACCGCTAGTCCACAGCGTTGTCCTACCTCAGTAGTACAGCACACTGGGCCCCAACATAACTCCAGGCTCAGGTGTCACACTTTCTATCAGGAAAAGGATTGCACCTGGTAACCAGAACAGGACAACGGAGGCATGGCAGAGGGGGGGGGGGGGGGCTGGAGATGAGCACAGGTTTATGTTTTATTTATTATGTACAAGCTACAGGCATAGTTCTGAAAACCATACCCTCCCGCTGGATAACCCCTTTAACCATGTACTGTGACAATACTGTGCATATTATCCCTGTACTGTGATGTCACTGTGCATTATGCAAAGTGACATCACAGCACAGGGTTAATACACACATTGACATCACAGCACAGGGTTAATACACACATTGACATCACAGCACAGGGTTAATACACACATTGACTTCACAGCACAGGGTTAATACACACAGTGACATCACAGCACAGGGTTAATACACACTGACATCACAGCACAGGGTTAAGACACAGTGACAGTACAGGGTTAAGACACACAGTGACAGTACAGGGTTAAGACACACAGTGACAGTACAGGGTTAATACACACATTGACATCACAGCATAGGGTTAATACACACATTGACATCACAGCACAGGGTTAATACACACATTGACATCACAGCACAGGGTTAATACACACATTGACTTCACAGCACAGGGTTAATACACACAGTGACATCACAGCACAGGGTTAATACACACTGACATCACAGCACAGGGTTAAGACACAGTGACAGTACAGGGTTAAGACACACAGTGACAGTACAGGGTTAAGACACACAGTGACATTACAGGGTTAATACACACATTGACATCACAGCATAGGGTTAATACACACATTGACATCACAGCACAGGGTTAATACACACATTGACTTCACAGCACAGGGTTAATACACACAGTGACATCACAGCACAGGGTTAATACACACTGACATCACAGCACAGGGTTAAGACACACAGTGACATCACAGCACAGGGTTAATACACACATTGACATCACAGCACAGGGTTAAGACACACAGTGACATCACAGCACAGGGTTAATACACACATTGACATCACAGCACAGGGTTAATACACACAGTGACATCACAGCACAGGGTTAATACACACAGTGACATCACAGCACAGGGTTAATACACACATTGACTTCACAGCACAGGGTTAATACACACAGTGACATCACAGCACAGGGTTAATACACACTGACATCACAGCACAGGGTTAAGACACACAGTGACATCACAGCACAGGGTTAATACACACATTGACATCACAGCACAGGGTTAAGACACACAGTGACATCACAGCACAGGGTTAAGACACAGTGACATCACAGCACAGGGTTAAGACAGACAGTGACAGTACAGGGTTAAGACAGACAGTGACAGTACAGGGTTAAGACAGACAGTGACAGTACAGGGTTAAGACCGACAGTGACAGTACAGGGTTAAGACACACAGTGACAGTGCAGGGTTAAGACACACAGTGACAGTAGAGGGTTAAGACACACAGTGACAGTACTGGGTTAATACACACAGTGACAGCAGGATGAGGATAATAAATCACGGGTAACATGGGCTGGTGCAGTGCCGCCAGCATTATCACTATGTGTAGGCCCGTTGGAAGAGGACAGGCAAACCAAGCAATTGCTTGGGGCCCCGAGCTGGCCCGGGGCCCCGAAGCAGAGCCTGTGTTTGCCTGTCCTCCTTCCCTATCCCGTTCAGCAGGCAGCTCGCCCTTTCGGCCTGTCGGGCCAGCAGTGCTAGAGCTTGTCTGGAGCGAGAGGCAGAGACTGAAGTCGCTGCCTCCGCCTCCTTTTTGTGCCCCGCCCCAGCTCACCTCTGGTCCGGACTTCGTATGTTCGTGCGTCACATGACGTCACGCTGAGTCCCAGGGCATCCTAACGCCGGCTGTAGAGCGTGATGTGACGTGTCACGTGACTGTGCGCTTCGTGTGGCGTCAGTTACATTTCAGTGACTCTGACTGGGGTGACTACCCCTAACTACTTGCCTACTGGGTCTGGGGGGAGGGGAGGGGTTTAGTCTGGGGTACTACCTGCCTATTGGGGGGAAGGGGATTAATCTGGGGTACTACCTTCCTACTAGGGGAGGAGGGGGTTAATCTGGGGGTACTAACTGCCTACTGGGGGGGAGGAGGGGGTTAATCTGGGCCCCCCCCCCCCCCGCAGTAGTCAGGTAGTACCCCCAGATTAACCCCCTCCCCCCCCCCCCAGTAGGAAGGTAGCACCCCCAGATGGGCCCCCTCCTGTGGTACAGGGGGTACTACCTGCCTACTGGGGGGGGGGGTTAATCTGGGGTACTACCTTCCTACTGGGGGAGGAGGGGGTTAATCTGGGGGTACTAACTGCCTACTGGGGGGGAGGAGGGGGTTAATCTGGGCCCCCCCCCCCAGTAGTCAGGTAGTACCCCCAGATTAACCCCTCCCCTCCAGTAGGAAGGTAACACCCCCAGATGAACCCCCTCCTGGGGTACAGGGGGTACTACCTGCCTACTGGGGGGGTTAATCTGGGGGTACTGCCGGCCTACTGGGGGGAGGGGGTTAATCTGGGGTACTACCTGCCTACTGGGGGGGGGTAATCTGGGGCCCCCCAGTAGGTAGGTAGTACCCCCAGATTAACCCTCTCCCCACCAGTAGGAAGGTAGTACCCCAAGATTAACCTCCACCCCCGCCCTGTAAGAAGGTAGTACCCCCAGATTAACACCCTCCCCCCCAGTAGGAAGGTAGCACCCCCAGATTAACCCCCTCCTGGGGTACAGGGGGTACTACCTGCCTACTGGGGGGGGTTAATCTGGGGGTACTACCTGCCTACTGGGGGGGGTTAATCTGGGGGAACCTCCTGCCTACTGGGGGGGGGGGTTAATCTAGGGGTACTACCTGCCTACTGTGGGGAGGGGGTTAATCTGGGGGTACTACATTGTATCGAATATACATTAAACATTTGCAAAAAAACGCCACTGTACCATACAATTTGCATGGTACAGTGGTGTTTTTCGCAAATGTTCATTTATTGAAAATGTTCAAATTTCATGCACATTAAATGCAACAGCACAGTGCAAATATTGCTATTGCATTTAATGTGCATGAAAATTGCAATGTTAATCTCCTTTTTTATTTATATAAATTGTGGGTAAACTTAAACTGTATGGCTATGCTGTGGTTCCTGTAGGCTTTGCGTGGGGGGGGCCTCCATGTCTATTTTGCTTGGGGCCCCCAAATTCCTTCAAACGGCCCTGACTATGTGTTCTTATCACTTAATGTGCACTAGCCCGCAGCTGCAGTGTGATTGTGCTGGGGGGGGGGGGGTAATGGACAGTGGACGCACCTGAAGGTAGCAGGCCATCACGGACATGGTGAGGCTGAGGACCGGCGCTCATTCCTTTCTCCTGCACTCCGGAGGCCAGGCAGGGACATATGAGAGTTCTTTAGAGGAGCTCAGAGGTGGCCGCGGCTCTTCTGTTAAGCCACTCAGATCCGCTGCCATACAAATACGCTGGCCGCGTAATGATGCAGGACGTAGTTACGCCGGCCCTTTCATTCTTGGGAATTACGCGGCTGCCGTTCTTAGATCTTTAGTTTTGGTTTTGGTGCTGGTTTACTAGAGCATGATTACTTTGAATTGGTGTTGCTTTTATGAATAACTAAATAAAGGTTAAGTTTTATGGGACTCCCCCCCAACAGTTTTTTGGTTGATTTAAGTACATATTTATGCTGGTGTTGCTTTTATTAATAACTAAATAAAGGTTACGTTTTATGGCACCCCCCCTTCAACAGTTTTTCGTTGATTCAAGTACATAAAATGTACTAGTATAAAATGGCACAGCACTGAGTGGTGACCACCACCGCCCCAACACCAGTGCCAACAGGGGGAACGACCCACTGGCAGAGAAGCCCCAATGCCACTCAAACCTGTCCCTGGGCCGCACCTTCACACAGACACGGTGCAGGGGCAGCAATGGACGCCTAATCTTTTCTGGCAGCCTCCTTGTCTCTGGCTGGGAGCACATGATGAGTGTGGGGAGGTGTGGCCCAAGGACTGGTTTGAGTGGCATTGGGGCTGCCCTGCCAGTTGGGTCGTTCCCCTGTGGGCACTGGTGTTGTGGAGGGGGTGGTCACCACTCAGTGCTGCACCATTTTATGCTAGGGATGTTAGGGACCCACTACTTACAGGTGGCCATGACGTGGCTAGCGGGCTTGCACTTCATGATCATAAAGTACTCTAACGATCTGTTAGTTTAATAAATATTGCTGAGAAGCATTAGATCAAGGTGCATGTTGTGGATGTGCGACCAGGTCTGTTTTTTTCTCTAGTTGAATTCCCATTATATAATAGAATGATACATTGAAGAAAACTACACATAAACAAATAACCTGAGGGAAAAGTAAGACAGCACTGGTTACTACTTGTATATGACCAATGTTGTAAACAATTCTATTGAAATGTATTTAGATATGCTACATTCACATCATGAGGATATGTTTCACTGCATTGTTGTGTTAGTTTATAGTCCAAATAGAAACTCATGACAGCGCATTGTGTAGATTCCCAGGACTTCAGACAGGTTCTACATTTTAGCTGGCGACTGCTGATAGCTGTAAACTAGGTCAAAAGCTCCTTAGAGATATATTGGCTGCATGTGAATTTTCTACACTCAAGTTCAAAGTATATAACAAAGCATTCTGAAGGGAGATTTGATGTATCTAAAGAATGAAGTGCACAGGGAAGCATATCCACTTATTATATATTTTGAGGTATATACTACAGAAGCATACATATCTATTCTTCAAACATATTAAATGTATTCATCACTGTTATGACTTAGGGGTCAAGATGGATCATTTAGATCTCCATAAAGACAAAAAAAACTTCTGCTTGGATGAAAATAACTGGATGGCAGAGTCAGGCTGGGTCCACACTACGTTTTGTCCCATACGGGAGCGCATACGGCAGGGGGGAGCTAAAAGCTCGCGCTCCCGTATGTTACCGTATGCGCTCCCGTATGTCATTCATTTCAATGAGCCGACCGGAGTGAAACGTTCGGTCCGGTCGGCTCATTTTTGCGCCGTATGCGCTTTTACAACCGGACCTAAAACTGTGGTCAACCACGGTTTTAGGTCCGGTTGTAAAAGCGCATACGGCGCAAAAATGAGCCGACCGGACCGAACGTTTCACTCCGGTCGGCTCATTGAAATGAATGACATACGGGAGCGCATACGGTAACATACGGGAGCGCGAGCTTTTAGCTCCCCCCTGCCGTATGCGCTCCCGTATGGGACAAAACGTAGTGTGAACCCAGCCTTAGAGATAAGAGAACAAACTATTGAGGGAAACAAAAGTATTTTTGGCAAAAATGTCAATAGGGTTGTAGGGACATGTAAAGATATTCACTAATAATAAATAATGTCAGTGGCATATTTAAAGGGAACTTGTCAGCCCCCTTAAAGCCTAGAAAGCCTACCCAGTACCTTGCAGCTTTTGGGCATAGTGTTTGAGTGCTTATGTTCTTCTGATGACGCATTTCAAGATCATGCAGTTGTGCAGGGATGGGGGGTTGGGTTGTGTCTCCTTGAAGAGAGTGCCTAACTGGCGTGTGGAATGTCATAGGCCATGCAACGCTCCAAAGGGAAAAAGTTTAGCAAAAGCAACATATCTTTTTTTTTAGAAGAGAACTTCTTCCAACAATTGGAAGTAGCATCCCTGCAAGTCAATGCTCACCTTTAAGTGACTTGAAGCATGACTTAGGATTATTATCCAAACCACAATATTTTCCAGAGGTCAAGTCACATACCTGAATACATCTGTTTCTAGCCCCTTAACAGTACAGAGGTGGGTGCTGCCTGTCTAGGAAGAGAGGCCCTTATTGTGGGAGGTCATTTACCTACTTCCAAAAACCACTGTGTGAAACCACCATTAAGTGGGGACTAACTTTTCACATAACTTATGCTCATTCAATAATATCTGTAAACAATATCCAAAGTGTCATTTTCTTTAATTAAACATTCTGCTGTTACACTAAAAAATGTGTCTAAATTTTCATCCATTAGCGCTCTCTATTCCACTGTTGCTGTTATTTTAAATCTGTCTCTAGTAACAGAGACATTGGGGGAGATTTATCAAAACCTGTGCAGAGGAAGAGTGGTGCAGTTGCCCATAGCAACCAATCAGATTGCTTCTTTCATTTTCCACAGGCCTCTAAAGAGGCCTGTGGAAAATGAAAGAAGCAATCTGATTGGTTGCTATGGGCAACTGCACCACTCTTCCTCTGCACAGGTTTTGATAAATCTCCCCCATTGAGAAGAAACACAAGAAAGGGTGGGGCTATAATCACAGGCTAACTTCAGTGTACAGAACCTGTCTCTGCTATCAGCCATAGGATTGCTGCCTCTGTTATCAACCACAAAACTGCTGCTTCTTCTACCAGCCATAGGAGTACTGCAATGAGCCATAGGATTGCCATTAGCCACAGAAATAATCCCATTATTATGCCTCATCCACCAACCATAGGATTACTGCTGCCAGCCATATCAATGCCATTCTCTTGGCTCTACTATCTGCCATAAGATTGCTGCTATCCTGCATCTGCTACCAGCCATAGGACTGCTGCTCTTTGAAGTTATCGAACTCTACCTCTTCTCCTCTTATGGATTTATAGGTTGCCTGTGTGGGTTTTCTGAGCTGTTATCACTATTGTCTGCTAGCCAGTGTTTGTCTTTTTGATTTGTTACACCACCATCTGCCTATTTCAGTGTAATCGATTGACCTTGCAGCCTTCTCAGCACTTGTTATGAGGTTTGCGCATTTAGTATCACTCTGGAATTTTTGGGTATATTCAGCTGAGTTGATAGCATGATTTGGAAAAACACACCCCTGAAAATGCATATCAGAGCACAATTGGGCCAAAAGTAGTGAAAGAACTGCCTGTAGACCTCAGAGACAGGATTGTGTGGAGCCACAGATCTGGAGAAAGTGGCCTCAATATTTCTTTCATGGAAGAAGTTAGAAACAACCAGGACTCTTTCTAAAGGATCTAGTCACCACACCAAACTGAGTATTTGAGAAAAAAGCACTTTGGTAAGAAAGGTGACCAAAGACCCATTGGTACCTCTAGCTTTTCCTGTGTACAGATGGGAGAAACTTCCAGAAGGTCAACCATCATTGCAACACTCCACCAATCTGGGCTGTAAAGTGGACAGAATAAAGCCCCTTCTCAGTAAAAGACACGGAAGTCTACCTGAATAATAAAATAAATAAAAAAACACCTAAAAGACCCTCAGACTGTGAGAAACAAGATTCTCTGGTCTGATAAAACAAATATTGAACTTTCTGGCCTCAATTCTAAGTATCGTGTCTGGAGGAAACCAGGTACTGTTCATCACTTACCCAATAACATCCCTAGAGTAAAGCATGGTGGTCTAGAGTGCTCTGGACTGGGCAGAAGGTTCACCTTCCAACATGACTTAAGTACACAGCAAAGACAACACAGGAGTGGCGTAGGGACAATTTTGTGAATGTCCCTGAGCCCTGACTTGAACACAATCAAACATCTCTGGAGATATCTAAAATATCTGTCCACTAATGGTCCCCCATCCTACCTAAAAGAGTTTGAGCGGAGCTGCAAAGAAGAATGGCAAAAAAATGAATCCAGCTGTGCAAACCTTGTGGCATCATACCCAAGAAGACTGGAGGCTGTAATCGCTGTCAAAGGTTTTTAACCAACACAGGACGTATATGTACGTTCTGCTCAGCTCACGCTATATAACGCGGGGTCACGCGGTGACCCCACATCATATCGAGTTGGTCCTGGCGGCCATCAACAGCCGGGACCCGCAGCTAATACAGGACATCACCAATCACAGTGATACCCAGTATTAACCCTTCAGACACGGCGATCAAAGTTGATCACTGCGTCTGAAATGAAAGTGAAACCTTCTTGGTTGCTCAGTCGGGCTGATCGGGACCACCGCGGTGAAACTGGGCTGTCCCAATTAGCTGTATGGACAAGAGGAGGGTCCCTACCTGCCTTCTTGCTGTCCGATCACCGAATGACTGCTGATCCAGGCAGGAGCAGTCGAGCGGCAATAACACTGATCAATACTATGCAATTGCATAGCAGTCATCAGTATAGGAAATCAGTGTGTGCAATGTTATAGTCCCCTATGGAGGCTATAACATTGCAAAAAAAAAAGTGAAAATAAAGTGTTAACCTCTTAAGGACCCAGGGCGTACCTGTATGCCCTGAGTCCGCTCCTGTTCTATAACGCGGGGCCAAGGCACGGGTCGGGCCCAGCCTCTAACAACGGCCGGGACCCATGGCTAATTGTTAACCCTTTGGACGTGGCGATCAGCTTTGAACGCTAAAGTGAAAGTAAACTCATTTAACCCCTTCCCTAATAAAAGTTTGAATTACCCCCCTTTTCCCATTTAAAAAATAAAACAATGTAAATAAAAATAAACATATGTGGTAAAGCCGCGTGTGGAAATGTCTGAATTATAAAAATTGACCGCACGGTCAAAGGGGCACACGCTAAAAAATTCCAAAGTCCAAAATAGCGTATTTTTGGTCACTTTTTATATAATGAAAAAATGAATAAAGTCCGATAAGTCCGATCAATAAAAAAATGGTACCGCTAAAAACTTCAGATCACGCCACAAAAAATTAGCCCTCATACTGCCCCATACGTGGAAAAAGTTATAGGGGTCAGAAGATGACAATTTTAAACATAAAAACTTTCCTGCATGTAGTTATGATTTTTTACAGAAGTACGACAAGATAAAACCTATATAAGTAGGGTATTATTTTAATTGTATGGACTTACAGAATAAAGAGAAAAATGTACTCTGTGTAAACGGAAGCCCCCAAAATTTACAAAATGGCATTTGTACACGTAAAAAAAATTCCAAAGTCCAAAACAGCGTATTTTTGGTCACTTTTTCTACCATAAAAAATTTATAAAAAGCTATCAAAAAGTATGATCAAAACAAAAATGGCACCAATAAAAAATTCAGATCACAGCGCAAAAAATGAGCCCTCATGCATCCCCATATGCGGAAAAATTAAAAAGTTATAGGGGTCAGAAGATGACATTTTTAAACGTATTCATTTTCCTGCATGTAGTTATGATTTTTTCCAGAAGTACGACAAAATCAAACCTATCATTTTAATCGTATGAACCTACAGAATAAAGAGCACATGTCAATTTTATTTTGTGGCACAATGATTTTTTTTTGTTTCGCCGTAGATTTTTGGGTAAAATGACTAATGTCATTACAAAGTAGAATTAGTGCCACAAAAAATAAGCCATAATATGGATTTTTGGGTGAAAAATTGAAAGGGTTTTTTAAAAGGTAAGGAGGAAAAAAATGAAATCAACTGGTACCAGAAAGTTAAACAGATTTGTAAATGAAGTCTATTAAAAAAAAAATCTTTACCCTTCCAGTACTTTTTAGCAGCTGTATGCTCCAGAGGAAATTCTTATCTTTTTGATTTTATTTTGTCTTGTCCACAGTGCTCTCTGCTGACACCTCTGTCCTTGTTAGGAACTGTCCAGAGCAGCATAAGTTTGAAATGGGGATTTTCTCCTGCTCTGGACAGTTCCTGATACAGGCATCAGGTGTCAACAGAGATGTTACGCCTAGCGCTCCGGGTCCCCGCTCCTCCCCGGAGCGCGTACGGCGTCTCTCTCTCCGCAGCGCCCCGGTCGGTCCCGCTGACCGGGAGCGCTGCACTGTCATGGCCGTCGGGGATGCGATTCGCACAGCGGGACGCGCCCGCTCGCGAATCGCATCCCAGGTCACTTACCCGTTCCCGTCCCCTGCTGTCATGTGCTGGCGCGCGCGGCTCCGCTCTCTAGGGCGCGCGCGCGCCAGCTCCCTGAGACTTAAAGGGCCAGTGCACCAATGATTGGTGCCTGGCCCAATTAGCTTAATTGGCTTCCACCTGGTCCCTGACTATATCTGACCTCCTCCCATGCACTCCCTTGCCGGATCTTGTTGCCCTTGTGCCTAGTGAAAGCGTTTTGTGTGTCCTAAGCCTGTGTACCAGAACTTCTGCTATCCACCCTGACTACGAACCTTGCTGCCTGCCCCGACCTTCTGCTACGTCCGACCTTGCTTCTGTCTACTCCCTTGTACCGCGCCTATCTTCAGCAGCCAGAGAGGTTGAGCCGTTGCTAGTGGATACGACCTGGTCACTACCGCCGCAGCAAGACCATCCCGCTTTGCGGCGGGCTCTGGTGAAAACCTGTAGTGACTTAGAACCGGTCCACTAGCACGGTCCACGCCAATCCCTCTCTGGCACAGAGGATCCACCTCCTGCCAGCCGGCATCGTGACAGTAGATCCGGCCATGGATCCCGCTGAAGTTCCTCTGCCTGTTGTCGCCGACCTCCCCACACTGGTCGCCCAGCAAGCCCGACAGATTGCCCAACAAGATCACCAGCTGTCGTACTTGACCACCATGACACAGCAACTCCAGTCGCAGCTACAGCAGCTTCAGTCACAGCTACAGCAATTTCAGTCTCAGCTACAGCAGCAGCAACCATCTCCTCCGCCAGCTCCTGCACCTCTTCCGCAGCGAGTGGCCACTCCTAGCCTCCGCCTGTCCTTGCCGGACAAATTTAATGGGGACTCTAAGTTTTGCCGTGGCTTTCTTTCGCAATGTTCCCTGCACTTGGAGATGATGTCGGACCAGTTTCCTACTGAAAGGTCTAAGGTGACTTTCGTAGTCAGCCTTCTGTCTGGAAAAGCCCTGTCATGGGCCACACCGCTCTGGGACCGCAATGACCCCGTCACTGCCTCTGTACACTCCTTCTTCTCGGAAATTCGAAGTGTCTTTGAGGAACCTGCCCGAGCCTCTTCTGCTGAGACTGCCCTGCTGAACCTGGTCCAGGGTAATTCTTCCGTTGGCGAGTACGCCATACAATTCCGTACTCTTGCTTCTGAACTTTCCTGGAATAATGAGGCCCTCTGCGCGACCTTTAAAAAAGGCCTATCCAGCAACATTAAAGATGTTCTGGCCGCACGAGATACTCCTGCTAACCTGCATGAACTCATTCATCTAGCCACTCGCATTGACATGCGTTTTTCTGAGAGGCATCAAGAGCTCCGCCAGGAAAAAGACTTAGATCTCTGGACACCTCTCCCACAGTCTCCATTGCAATCTGCGTCTAGGCCTCCCGCCGAGGAGGCCATGCAAGTGGATCGGTCTCGCCTGACCCTGGAAGAGAGGAATCGCCGTAAGGAAGAGAATCTTTGTCTGTACTGTGCCAGTACCGAACATTTTTTGGTGGATTGCCCTATCCGTCCTCCACGTCTGGGAAACGCACGCTCGCACCCAGCTCTCGTGGGTGTGGCGTCTCTTGTTGCTAAGTCGGCTTCTCCACGTCTCACGGTGCCTGTACGGATTTCTTCTTCAGCCAGCTCTTCCCTCTCAGCCGTGGCCTGCCTGGACTCTGGTGCCTCTGGGAATTTTATTCGGGAGTCCTTGGTGAATAAATTCCGCATCCCGGTGACCCGTCTTGTCAAGCCACTCCACATTTCCGCGGTCAACGGAGCCAGGTTGGATTGCACCGTGCGTTTCCGCACGGAGCCCCTCCTAATGTGCATCGGACCTCATCATGAGAAAATTGAGTTTTTGGTCCTCTCCAATTGCACTTCTGAAATTCTCCTTGGACTACCCTGGCTTCAACACCATTCCCCAACCCTGGATTGGTCCACAGGGGAGATCAAGAGCTGGGGTACCTCTTGCTTCAAGGACTGCCTTAAACCGGTTCCCAGTACTCCCTGCCGTGACCCTGTGGTTCCTCCTGTATCCGGTCTCCCTAAGGTCGTTATGGACTCTGCCCGCCTTAAGAAGTGCCTCTCCCCCCCTCCCAGTCCAGTCAGGCAAGCCTCGGTGCCTCCTCGTGGCCCTCGTCCTGGTGTCACACTGCCCCGTGCCAGGCCTCGCCCTCTGCCCTCCCTCCTCATTCCCACTCCTGCTGTACTGCCTGCCGTTGAGGAATCCCTCCATCCTTTCCCGGTGTCCTCATCCCAGGGGGGGCAGTTACCGGACAAAGAGAAGGGGAGACCTAAGGGGGGGGTACTGTTACGCCTAGCGCTCCGGGTCCCCGCTCCTCCCCGGAGCGCGTACGGCGTCTCTCTCTCCGCAGCGCCCCGGTCGGTCCCGCTGACCGGGAGCGCTGCACTGTCATGGCCGTCGGGGATGCGATTCGCACAGCGGGACGCGCCCGCTCGCGAATCGCATCCCAGGTCACTTACCCGTTCCCGTCCCCTGCTGTCATGTGCTGGCGCGCGCGGCTCCGCTCTCTAGGGCGCGCGCGCGCCAGCTCCCTGAGACTTAAAGGGCCAGTGCACCAATGATTGGTGCCTGGCCCAATTAGCTTAATTGGCTTCCACCTGGTCCCTGACTATATCTGACCTCCTCCCATGCACTCCCTTGCCGGATCTTGTTGCCCTTGTGCCTAGTGAAAGCGTTTTGTGTGTCCTAAGCCTGTGTACCAGAACTTCTGCTATCCACCCTGACTACGAACCTTGCTGCCTGCCCCGACCTTCTGCTACGTCCGACCTTGCTTCTGTCTACTCCCTTGTACCGCGCCTATCTTCAGCAGCCAGAGAGGTTGAGCCGTTGCTAGTGGATACGACCTGGTCACTACCGCCGCAGCAAGACCATCCCGCTTTGCGGCGGGCTCTGGTGAAAACCTGTAGTGACTTAGAACCGGTCCACTAGCACGGTCCACGCCAATCCCTCTTTGGCACAGAGGATCCACCTCCTGCCAGCCGGCATCGTGACAAGAGAGCACTGTGGACAAGAGAAAAAAAAAAGAAATTCAAAAAGCAAAGAGTTTGGAAAGTAACTGGTGCACTCTTGCAAGTGGAGGGTAATCCCTCAGAGACTCACAATGGCACGGTTGGGCAGGCAGCATAGCCTACAGTCACTTCGGTGTAACTCAACTTGATAGGAAGTTCAGAGCCCCAACAATGGTTTAAAAAGGGTATTCCAGTTTAAATTATACATATTTTTTTTTTATTGGGGCTGCTGAAATAAAAAAAAAAAAAAATGTATCCCAGTCCCCCCTGTTCAACTCCCTGTTTACAAAATTAGAGGTTGAAGCAGGACCTAGGGTTGTGACTCGTTTTCAATAAACAAACTCCCTAGTGCATTTTGCACTAATTTTGTTTTATCTATTTACATTTTATTTAGTTTTTTTTTTAAGATTGCTTTGCACAACAAAGTGAACGTTTTTGTTTTTGTCATGATCTTGAACACACCAAGCAGACACTATTCTTGAACAACTCATGATAGAGCTAAATAGGTACTCCATCATGATTTTTTTTATTTTTGACGTTCGTGGTTCAGCCCATGCTTTTGTTTTTAACGTGTAGAACTGAATTTGACAATTTCTCAAATTTGAGATAGTACACCACCAGGAGCTTTGAGATGCTAGGCTTTAGCACATTCCGAGATGTTAACAAAACAGGCTACCAGTGTTAGTTTCAAACCTTTATGATCTTTTGCCTTTAACCTCTTCAGGACACAGGGTGTATGCAAACGCCCTGCATCCTGAGTCCCTAAGGACGTAGGGCGTATGGGTACGCCCGTGGGAATTCTGGTCCTCGCCGCTAGCCTGTCGGGGAACGGACCGCCTGCTGAAATCATTTAGCATGCATCCTGTGACAATGCCCGGGGGGATCCTGAGACCCACAGACAACTGAGAGAACTCCCAGCATACCCAGACAGCCATTTGGGCATGCTGGGATTTGTAGTTTTGCAAGATTTAGAGGGGTACAGTTTGGAGATCACTGTGCAGTGGTCTTTAAACTGTGGCCCTCTATATCTTGCAAAACTACAACTCCCAGCATGCCCAAACAGCAAACAGCTGTCTCGGCATGCTGGGAGTTGTAGTAGCGTACCTCCAGCTGTTGCATAACTACATCTCCCAGCATGCCCTTTGGCAATCAGTACATGCTGGGAGTTGCAGTATTGCAACAGCTGGAGGCACACTGGTTGGAAGATACTGAGTTAGGTAACAGAACCTAACTGAAGGTTTTCCAACCAGTGTGCCTCCAGCTGTGTCAAAACATCTGGAGGTTTAACACCCCCCCCCCCCCCCCCCCCCAGTGAATGTACAGGGTACATTTACACGGGTGGATTTACAGTGAGGCGTTTACACTGGCGTAGAATACCCCTATGTCCACCCCTATGCGATCCCTAATTTAGTCTTCAAATGCGCATGGTGCTCTCTCACTTCGGAGCCCTGTCATGCTTCAAGGAAACAGTTTAGGGCCACATATGGGATATTTACATACTTGGGAGAAATTGCATTCCAAATTTTGGGGGGCTTTTCCTCCTTTTACTCCTTTTGAAAAGGAAAAGTTGGGGGCTACACCAGCCTGTTAGTGTAAAAAAAGAAAAAAAAATTATAATAACATGCTGGTGTTGTCCCATGCTTTTTTTTTTTTTTTTTTTAAATTTAGGGGGTCTTTTTTTTCCTTTTACCTCTTGTGAAAATAAAAATACCCCTAAATACCCCATATGTGGGCGTAAAAAGCTCTGTGGACGCCCAACAAGGCTCAAAAGTGAGAGCGCACCATGTACATTTGAGGCCTAAATTGGTGATTTGCACGGGGGTGGCTGATTTTACAGCGGTTCTGAAATAAATACAAAAAAATAAATACCCACATGTGACCCCATTTTGGAAACTACACCTCTCATGGAATGTAACAAGGGGTATAGTGAGCCTTAACACCCCACAGGTGTTTGAAATTTTTTTTTAACTAAAATGCTGGTCTTACCCAAAATTTTTCATTTTCACAAGGGAAAATAGGAAAAAAGACGCCCAAAATTTGTAACCCCATTTCTTCTGAGTAAGAACATACCTTATATGTGGATGTAAAGTACTCTGCAGGCAAACTACAATGCTCAGAAGAGAAGGAGCACCATTGGGCTTTTGGAGAGGCATTTGGGAGGTATTTATCTGGAATTGAAGGCCATGTGTGTCTACAAAGCCCCCATTGTGCCAGAACAATGGACCCCCCCACTTGTGACCCCATTTTGGAAACTAAACCCCTCACGGAATGTAATAAGGGGTACAGTGAGCATTTACGCCCCACAGGTGTCTGACAGATTTTTGGAACAGTGGTCCGTGAAAATGAAAAATTTAATTTTTCATTTTCACAGCCCACTGTTCCAAAGATCTGTCAAACGCCAGTGGGGTGTAAATTCTCACTGCACCCCTTATTAAATTCTGTGAGGGGTGTAGTTTCCAAAATGGGGTCACATGTGGGGGGGTCCACTCTTCTGGCACCACGGGGGGGCTTTGTAAACGCACAAGGCCCCCAATTTCTATTCCAACCAAATTCTCTCTCCAAAAGCTCAATGGCGCTCCGTCTCTTCTGAGCATTGGAGTTCGCCTGCAGTGCACTTGACGTCCACACACATGGGGTATTTCCATACTCAGAAGAAATGGGGTTACATATTTTGGGGGGCATTTTCTTCTATTACCCCTAGTAAAAAATTTAAATTTGGGGAAAAAACAGCATTTTTTCATTTACACATCCGACTTTAAAGAAAAGTCGTCAAACACTTGTGGGGTGTTAAGGCTCACTGTACCCCTTGTTACATTCCTTGAGGGGTGTTGTTTCCAAAATAGTATGCCATGTGTTTTTCCTTTCTTTTTTTTTTTTTTTTTTGCTGTTCTGGCACCATAGGGCTTCCTAAATGTCCCCCAAAAACCATTTCAGGAAAATTTTCCAAATGTGACTCCTCTTCTGAGCATTTTAGTGCACCCGCGTTACAAATTTTGGGGGGCATTTTCTCCTATTACCTCTTGTAAAAATGAAAAATTTGGGAGAAAACCAGCATTTTAGTGGAAAAAAATTTATTTACACAATAATTGTTTTGGGATGTCCATTTTCCTTACAAGCAGAGAGTTTCAACGTTAAAAACATGCTAAATGTTTAAATTTTTTATCAAATTTTGGAATTTTTAACCAAGAAATGATGCAAGTATCGACGAAAATTTACCACTAACATAAAGTAGAATATGTCACGAAAAAACTATCTCGGAATCAGACTGAAAAGTAAAGGCATCCCAGAGTTATTAATACTTAAAATGACTGTGGTCAGATTTGCAAAAAAGGGCAGCGTCCTTAAGGTGAAAATGAGCTGCGTCCTTAAGGGGTTAAGAAGCTTTAGAAATTGACATTATATTCGTTAAAAAGGTCTTATCTTTCTGCAAACAACTTTGCTTCAGGCAACTAGTAAGTAGGCAAGTAGGTGGAGCTGCAGCAGCATGCAGTTGTGGGGGTGTGAGATGCAGGGCAGATGGAATTACCCTAGGGGCAAATGGCATTAACCCCTTGTATTCGTGATGCCAGGGCGTGGTTTATCCTCAATACCACCTGAAGGTATGCCGCTGGATCCTGGACTAGGCACGGGGGCAATAATGACTCCAATGCCAAGTTACGGACAACGGTAGCTTTACTGAGGTTAGACAGGTGGAAAAGTCTATACAGTTCAGCCAGGCCCACGAAGGTGACCAGTGACTTCAGAGACCTTAAGGGCTTGCTGGGACTTGTAGTAGAGGTGGACAATTTAGTGCAGGCCATGTTGACTAGACAGATGACTTTGACTTGACTGACTTGTGACTGATAAGACTGTGACTGTGGCTTACTTGCAGGTTTATAGCTTGTGGCTGCAGACTGGACTCCTATGACTCTGGAAACACAGTATTTGCGGAGGTCCAGTCAAGTCATGCCTAAGAGTGAGTGCAGAGGCTCCAAACTTGGATTATATGGGGGATGCTCTGGTGGGGTCCCATTGGTCACCCGGTCACTGATACCTCCTGGGTAACAATCACATGACAAATCCCATGGTATACAGTTTTAAAGATATAACACTCTTACACATATAACATAGGGATTATATACAATTACAATAAACAGATGCAGGGGGCCCAGGGGACACTGCAGGAGGCTGCCTGACAGGGCCACAAGGCTACAGGGTAAGACCTCCCATACTGGGCCACCACACAGTCATACTCTTCCTGCCCACTGAGGCTTGATTGACACTCTGAATGTTGGAAAGTCCAGGATTCAGTGTGTCAATTAAGCTTCAGTGAGCAGGAGAGCACAGGTTGCATGACTAGATGCTGCTGCATCTCCGCCTCATGCCTACTTACCAGGCACTAGGAGCATCGATTAAAGTGTGGCATCAGTCAAAACATACAGGTACAGTATCAGAAGGCTGTGCACATCAGCTATCAGGTTCTGTAGCAGCTTATCACAAAGCTATGTTCCCTTTAAGAGCTAGGGAAACTGCAATTAAATCCTGGAGGTTTCCGCTATATGAGTAAAGAAATGAAGACCTTCTTAATCAGCTTCTTAATGCATCCCCAGAATCTCCAGCTGGAATATTTCCGGTAGATTCCTCTAGCCCAGGTGTCATCTTTCCTTAAGCTTAGCTACAGAAGATCCTCATCTCCTACCTCTCTGTGGCAAACCCTCAGAAGTAGCAGCAGTATGGAGAACATTATAGTTGACCCCTTCTTCAGTGGGTTTAGACAAGCCTATGTAATCTCTGTTTGTGTTCTACCACTCTCCCTACACTCCTCCCCTTTCCATAGGCTTCTATGTGCAGTGCAGCTTCATCTCTCAGGGAAGCCTTTTTCCTCTAATAAGACATATTACAGAGTTTCATACATTTGTTTGCACTGTTGATTCATGCAAAGTTGTTTGAAATGACAACTGTACTTTAAATAAAATACAGTTTGAGAGTTTTATTTTATTTTTGGCCATCAAACTGGCTTTATTTTTATATTGTAACTGTCTAGAAAGTTGTAATTCTGCCTTTTGTTTGGAACTAATTTATTGTATTATTGTACTGTAACTTGCTTGAAAACAACTGCTTTTAATTTAATATGGAATCGTTCTAATAATAGAAACATCTCTTTAATTAATATATATATATATATATATATATATATATATATATATATATATTGCCTTTTATACATTCCTTTCTGTTATCGCTTGGCAGTATGACAAGAACTTTAACAGTAACCCATTACATAAAGAATGGAATAGAGTGCCACCTTGTGTTTCTTTGTTGATATGATCCTACAATAAAACACTTCATATTAACCAGTATTATCTATCACCTCTACATAGGATATGGGATAACTAGCCGATGATGGAGGCCCCAACACTGGGACCCTCACAGCCACAAGAAGGGAGGTGAAATGCATACAACCAAACCCCTCCCCCGGGAATAAACAATAGATGTTAACAATTTGTTAACAATAGATAGAGCCCATGAGGACAAAACTAAGACTAGGGCTACTTACAGACTTTAACTGCAACATACGCTGCCTAGCCTGTGTCACACTTCATTAATCATGCTGCACACCACAACGCACTAGTATTCACAACCACAACTAGACATCCATCCAGATGTTTGCCGAATCATGGCTATCTATGAATCGCAATGACACAACATTCATTTACATTAGCTGTGATGCAGCGTGATTTAGGAACCATAATATGTTGACCCAAAGACACAGTTATAGCCTAAGTCTAGAACCAAAGTAACTTTTTTTTTATTGTCAAAGCTTAAAACTTTTTTTTTGTGTAGGGCCATTTTATTGGCAAGAAAAACTTTATTTCCAAATGTATAAATTTGGAATTTAATTGAATAAATAATTCTGATTTAAAATTTTAATTCATTCATTTTAGGAGAAAATTTTATTTTATTTAGATTTTATTAAATGCATGCTTTTTTCTACTTATATTGGTTCAATGAAGTCAGGTTACTGTAGGCCATTACATTATGCTCATGCATACAAATATGAAGGGCTTGTCAGGACACATCATTTTATGCCCCAACAGCCCTGAGCTGTCAGGTTTTAAGCTGTCTCCACAGTGATGACAGCCACGGCAATTATATTGCTAAGGTTGCTGATCAGTTAGTTACCTGTGGCATACATGATCAGATTTTAACTTGGTACTAAAAGTGTTAAAGACAACTGATCAGCGATCCTAAAAGGTCTATTCTAGCAAACACCTACATTCTGAAGAATCTTTTCTGAGAATAGTTGCGATGTGCTATACCTGAACTCTTTATATATATATATATATATATATATATATATATATAAAACTCAATGGCTCTCATTTACGAAAGTCCAACCGGCTCTTTTTCTCGGTTATTGCGCCTAAATTATAGTCGCAACCATTTTGACTCACACAACTAATTTCATTAGCTTCGAGTTTGTGCGACACAATTGACTAGTGTGACACACAAAAAACGTGTGACACAAAAATAACCGACATGTGCGACAGAATAGTAATAAGCCTGAAAAAAAAGACGAGTGATATTGAAAACACTCCACAATAAACACTCCACTCTTTTTAAATCAGGGCCAATGTGTATGTGTGTATGTTCCAGCATCACGTCCAAACGGCTAAAGATATTAACAGGAAACTTGACACACGTTACGTATATGTCCACTTAAAATATAGGATAGTTAATTTAACCCTTAACTACCCCAATTTGTGAGGGTCGGGGTTTTTGTTTAAAGTCCCATGCAAATCAATGGGAAATATATGTTCCCACATAACTTCCGTACGGCTGGAGATATTTCAATAATACCAGGTACACTTATTATGGGTCGAGATAGGAGGTTGGGATATTAGGATTGGATATTAGGACGGGATATTAGGACGGGATATGAGGTCTGGATATGAGGATGGGATATGAGGTCTGGATATGAGGATGGGATATGAGGTCGAGATAGGCGATCGAGATAAGAGGACGGGAAATGAGGTCGAGATATGAGGTCGGGATATGAGGACAGGATATGAGGACAGGATATGAGGTTGAGATGGGAGAATGGGATAGGAGGACGGGATAGGAGGTCGAAATATGAGGACGGGATAGGAGGTCAGGATATGAGGTAGAGATATGATGACGGGTTATGAGGATGGGATATGAGGTAGGGATATGAGGTTGAGATATGAGGATGGGATATGGGGTTGGGATATGACAACAATATATGAGGACTGGATATGAAGTCGAAAGCTTCCTCCTTTGTTGATTTTCCTCCCCAACAAGGATGATAATAACGTCAGCAGAGAGAACTGTGCTCGTCATCAGAGAGCATTCCAAAAAGAAAAGAATTTCCTCTGTAGTATTCAGCAGCTAATAAGTACAGGAAGGATTAAGATTTTTTAATAGAAGTAATTTACAAATATGTTTAACTTTCTGCCACCAGTTGATTTAAAAGAAAAAAGGTTTTCACCGGAGTACCCCTTTAACCCCTTAACCCCTTAAGGACCCAGCCAATTTTCACTGTGGGACCCGGCCATTTTTTGCACATCTGACCACTGCCACTTTAAGCATTAATAACTCTGGAATGCTTTTACCTTTCATTCTGATTCCGAGATTGTTCTTTTGTGACATATTCTACTTTACATTAGTGGTAAAATTTGGTCAATACTTGCATCGTTTCTTGGTGAAAAATTCCCAAATTTGATGAAAAAATTGAAAATGTTGCATATTTTTAACTTTGAAGCTCTCTGCTTATAAGGAAAATGAATATTCCAAATAAATTATATATTGATTCACATATACAACATGTCTACTTTATGACTGCATCATAACGTTGACATGTTTTTACTTTTGGAAGACATCAAAGGGCTTCAAAGTTCAGCGCAATTTTCCAATTTTTCACAACATTTTCAAAATCAAAATTTTTCAGGGACCAGTTCAGTTTTGAAGTGGATTTGAAGGGCATTCATATTAGAAATGTCCCACAAATGACCCCATTATAAAAACTGCACCCCCAAAGTATTCAAAATGACATTCAAAAGGTTTGTTAACCCTTTAGGTGTTTCACTGGAATAGCAGCAAATTGAAGGAGAAAATTCAAAATCTTCATTTTTTACACTGGCATGTTCTTGTAGACCCAGTTTTTGAATTTTTACAAGGGGTAAAAGGAGAGAAATCTTCCTAAAATGTGTAGCCCAATTTCTCTCGAGTAAGGAAATACCTCATATGTGTATGTCAAGTGTTCGGCGGGCGCAGTAGAGGGCTCAGAAGGGAGGGAGCGACAATGGGATTTTGGAGAGTGAGTTTTTCGGAAATGGTTTTTGTGGGTCATGTCGTATTTAGGAAGCCCCTATGGTGCCAGAACAGCAAAAAAAAAAAAAAAAACACATGGCATACTATTTTAGAAACTACACCCCTCAAGGAACACATCAAGGGGTGCAGTGAGCCTTAAAACCTCACAGGTGTTTGATGACTTTTTGCTAAAGTCGGATGTGTAAATGAAAAAAAAAAAGTTTTTTCACTAAATTGCTGGTTTTCCCCCACATTTTATATTTTTACAAGGGGTAATAGAAGAAAATGACCCCCAAAATTTGTAACCCCATTTCTTCTGAGTATGGAAATACCCAATGTGTGGACATCAAGTGCACTGCTGGTGCACTACAATACTCAAAAGAGAAGGAGCACCGTTGAGCTTTTGAAGACAGAATTTGGTTGGAATAGAAGTCAGGGGGCCATGTGCGTTTACAAAGCCCCCCGAGTTGCCAGAACAGTGGACCCCCTACATGACCCCATTTTGGAAACTACACCCCCCCACAGAATTTAATAAGGGGTGCAGTGAGTATTTACACCCCACTGGCGTTTGACAGATCTTTGGAACAGTGGGCTATGCAAATGAAAAATTAAATTTTTCATTTTCACGGACCACTGTTCCAAAAATCTGTCAGACACCTGTGGGGCATAAATGCTCACTGTACCCCCTATTACATTATGAGAGGGGTGTAGTTTCCAAAATTGTGTCATATGTGGGGGGGGGGGGTCCATTGTTCTGGCTCTATGGGGGCTTTGTAAACACACGTAGCCTTCAATTCCGGACATATTTTATCTTCAAAATCCCAATGGTGCTCCTTCTCTTCTGAGCATGGTAGTTCGCCCGCTGAGCACTTTACATCCACATATGGGGTATTTTCTTACTCAGAAAAAATGGGGTTACAAATTTTGGGGGGCTTTTTTCCTATGCTTCCTTGTGAAAATGAAAAATTTAGGGTAACAGCAGCATTTTTGTGAATTTTTTTTTTTTTTTCATTTTTCCATCCAACTTTAATGAAAATTCTTCAAACACCTGTGGGGTGTAAAGGTTCACTATACCCCTTGTTACTTTCCGTGAGGGGTGTAGTTTCCAAAATGGGGTCACATGTGGGTATTTATTTTTTTGCGTTTATGTCAGAACCGCTGTAAAATCAGCCACCCCTGTGCAAATCACCAATTTAGGCCTCAAATGTACATAGTGCGCTCTCACTCTTGAGCCTTGTTATGCGCCCGCAGAGCATTTTACGCCCACATATGGGGTATTTCCGTACTCAGGAGAAATTGCGGTACAAATTTTGGGGGTCTTTTTTTCCTTTTAACACTTGTGAAAATAAAAAGTAAAGGACAACACCAGCATGTTAGTGTAAAAATTTTTTTATTTTTTTACACTGACAGGCTGGTGTAGCCCCCAACTTTTCCTTTTCATAAGGGGTAAAAGGAGAAAAAGCCCCCCAAAATTTGTAACGCAATTTCTCCCGATTAATGAGATACCCCATATGTGGCCCTAAACTGTTTCCTTGAAATACGACAGGGCTCTGAAGTGAGAGAGCGCCAAACGCATTTGAGGACTAAATTAGGGATTGAATAGGGGTGGACATAGGGGTATTGTACGCCAGTGATTCCCAAACAGGGTGTCTCCAGTTGTTGCTAAACTCCCAGCATGCCTGGACAGTCAGTGGCTGTCCGGAAATGCTGGGAGTTATTGTTTTGCAACAACTGGAGGCTCCGTTTTGGAAACACTGACGTACAATACATTTTTCATTTTTATTGGGGGGACAGTGTAAGGGGGCGCTTATGTAGTGTTTTACCCTTTATTATGTGTTAGTGTAGTGTAGTGTAGTGTTTGTAGGGTACATTCACACGGGCACAGGTTTACAGTGAGCTTCCCGCTAGAAATTTGCGCTGCCGCGAAAAATTTGCCGCAGCTCATACTTGAAGCAGGAAACTTACTGTAAACCCACCCGTGTGAATGTACCCTGTACGTTCACATGGGAGGGCAAACCCCCAGCTGTTTCAAAACTACAACTCCCAGCATGTACTGACAGACCGTGCATGCTGGGAGTTGTAGTTTTGCAACAGCTGGAGGCACACTGGTTGGAAAACCTTCAGTTAGGTTCTGTTACCTAACTCAGTATTTTCCAACCAGTGTGCCTATAGCTGTTGCAAAACTACAACTCCCAGCATGTACTGATCGCTGAAGGGCATGCTGGGAGATCTAGTTATGCAACAGCTGGAGGGATCGCAACTACAACTCCCAGCATGCCGAGACAGCTGTTTGATCTCCAAACTGTGGACCTCCAGATGTTGCAAAACTACAAATCCCAGCATGCACAGACAGCAAACAGCTATGTGGGCATGCTAGGAGTTGTAGTTTTGCAAGATCTAGAGTGCTACAGTATAGAGATCACTGTGCAGTGGTCTCTAAACTGTAGACCTCCAGCTGTTGCAAAACTGCATCTCCCACCATGCCCAGCAGCTGTCTGGGCATGCTGGGAGTTGTAGTTTTGCAACATCTGGAGGGCTACAGTCTAAGACTGTAGCCCTCTAGATGTTGCTAGACAACTTACCGGCTTCCGTCGGATCCTGGGAGCCGTCCTCTTCTGCCGCACGACATCGCCGCCCGCGCCGATCACCGCCGCCGATCCCGTCCCGCAGCTTCCACCGACGAGTAAGTGGATCTTCGGCGTTTGGTCCCAGTTGTTTCCCCGTCCTGCCCCGCCTATTGTGGGTGGGCAGAACGGGAAAAATGAAAGTAAACCCCCCCGCCCCTGATCTGCTATTGGTGGTCGCGGCTAGACCACCAATAGCAGAGATAGGAGGGGTGGCACCTCTGCCACCTCACTCCTATCGCTAGAGGGGGATCGTGGGTGTCTTAGACAACCGCGATCCCCCTTATATTCCGTATACCATAGACCCGTATGACCCGGAATCGGCGCAAATCGCAAGTGTGAATTCACTTGCGATTTGCGCCAATCGCCGACATGGGGAGGTCTGATGACCCCCCTGGGCATTTGCACGGGATGCCTGCTGATCGATATCAGCAGTCACCCCGGCCTGGTCCCTGCCCGGCACGCGGCGGGGACCGAAATTCCCACAGGTGTACAGGTACGCCCTGGGTCCTTAAGACCTAGGAACAGAAGGTGTATCCATACGCCCTAGGTCCTGTACGGGTTAAGGACTGAGCCCTTTTTCACCTTAAGGACCAGAGCATTTTTTGAACATCTGACCACTGTCACTTTAAACATTAATAACTCTAGGATGCTTTTACTTATCATTCTGATTCCGAGACTGTTTCTTCGTGACATATTCTACTTTAACATAGTGGTAAAATTTTGTGGTAACTTGCATCCTTTCTTGGTGAAAAATCCCCAAATTTGATCAAAAAAATGAAAATGTTGCATTTTTCTAACTTTGAAGCTCTCTGCTTGTAAGGAAAATGGATATTCAAAATAAAAAAATGTTTTGGTTCACATATACAATATGTCTACTTTATGTTTGCATCATAAAATGTATGAGTTTTTACTTTTGGAAGACACCAAAGGGTTTCAAAGTTCAGCAGCAATTTTGACATTTTTCAAAACATTTTCAAACTCACTATTTTTCAGTGACCAGTTCAGTTTTGAAGTGGATTTGAAGGGTCTTCATATTAGAAATACCCCACAAATGACCCCATTATAAAAACTGCACCCCCCAAAGTATTCAAAATGACATTCAGTAAGTGTTTTAACACTTTCGGTGTTTCACAGGAATAGCAGCAAAGTGAAGGAGAAGATTCGCATGTTCTTGTAGACCCAATTTTTGCAAGGGATAAAAAGGAGAAAAATTTTTCTTGTATTTGAAACCCAATTTCTTTCGAGTAAGGACATACCTAATATGTCCATGTAAAGTGTTCCTTGGGCGCAGTAGAGGGCTCAGAAGGGAAGGAGCGACAAATTGTTTTTGGGGGCATGTCACCTTTAGGAAGCCCCTATGGTGCCAGAACAACAACCAAAAAAAAAACACATGGCAGACCATTTTGGAAACTAGACCCCTCGGGGAACATAACAAGGGGTGAAGTGAACCTTAATACCCCACAGGCGATTCATGACTTTTGTATATGTAAAAAAATATATATATATATGTTACCTAAAATGCTTGGTTTCCCAAAAATGTTACATTTTTAAAAAGGGTAATAGCAGAAAATACCCCCCAAAATTTGAAGCCCATTTTCTCCCGATTCAGAAAACACCCCATATAGGGGTGAAAAGTGCTCTGCTTGCGCACTACAGGTCTCAGAAGAGAAGGAGTCACATTTGGCTTTTTGAAAGCAAATTTTGCTCTGGGGGCATGCCGCATTTAGGAAGCCCCTATGGTGCCAGAACAGCAAAAAAATACCCACATGGCATACCATTTTGGAAACTAGAGCCCTCGGGGAACGTAACAAGGGGTAAAGTGAACCTTAATACCGCACAGGTGATTCCCGACTTTTGCATATGTAAAAAAAAATTTTTTTTTACCTAAAATGCTTGGTTTCCCAAAAATGTTACATTTTTTAAAAGGGTAATAGCAGAAAATACCCCCCAAAATTTGAAGCCCAATTTCTCCCTATTCAGAAAACACCCCATATGGGGGTGAAAAGTGCTCTGCTGGCGCACTACAGGTCTCAGAAGAGAAGGAGTCACATTTGGCTTTTTGAAAGCAAATTTTGCTCTGGGGGCATGCCGCATTTAGAAAGCCCCTATGGTGCCAGAACAGCAAAAAAAAAAAAAAAACACATGGCATACCATTTTGGAAACTAGACCGCTCAGGGAACGTAACAAGGGGTAATGTGAACCTTAATACCCCACAGGTGTTTCACGACCTTTGCATATGTAAAAAATAAAAAATAAATTACCTAAAATGCTTGGTTTCCCAAAAATTTTAAATTTTTAAAAAGGGTAATAGCAGAAAATATCCCCCAAAATTTGTAACACAATTTCTCCCGAGTACGGTGATACCCCATATGTGACCCTAAACTGTTGCCTTGAAATACGACAGGGCTCCAAAGTGAGAGCGCCATGTGCATTTGAGGCCTAAATTTGGGATTTGCATAGGGGTGGACATAGGGGTATTCTACACCAGTGATTCCCAAACAGGGTGCCTCCAGCTGTTGTAAAACTCCCAGCATGCCTGGTCAGTCAGTGGCTATCTAGCAATACTGGGAGTAGTTGTTTTGCAACAGCTGGAGGCTCCGTTTTGGAAACAGTGGCGTACCAGACGTTTTTCATTTTTATTGGGGAGTGGAGGGGGCTGTGTCGGGGTATGTGTATATGTAGTGTTTTTCACTTTTTATTTTATTTTGTGTTAGTGTAGTGTAGTGTTTTTAGGGTACAGTCACACGGGCGGGCATTCACAGTAGAAAATTTGCCGCAGCTCAAACTTGCAGCCGGATACTTACTGTAAACCTCCGCCCATGTGAGTGTACCCTGTACATTCACATTGGGGGGGGGGGAAATACCTCCAGCTGTTGCAAAACTACAACTCCCAGCATGTACGGTCTATCAGTGCATGCTGGGAGTTGTAGTTTTGCAACAGCTGGAGGCACACTGGTTGTGAAACACAGAGTTTGGTAACAAACTCAGTCTTTTGCAACCAGTGTGCCTTCAGCTGTTGCAAAAGCTACAACCCCCAGCATGTACCAACAGCGGAAGGGCATGCTGGGACTTGTAGTTATGCAACAGCTGGAGGCATACTACTTTGGCTGGGGATGCTGGGGATTGTAGTTATGCAACAGCTGGAGACACACTGGTTTGCTACTTAACTCTGAGTTTAACAACCAGTGTGCCTCCAGCTGTTGCAAAACTACAACTCTCAGCAGTCATAGACAGCCAACGGGCATGCTGAGAGTTGTAGTTATGCAACCAGCAGATGCACCACTACAACTCCCAGCATGCACTTTAGCTGTTTGTGCAAGCTGGGAGTTGTAGTTATACAACAGCTGAAGGTACACTTTTACATAGAAAAAATGTGCCTCCAGCTGTTGCAAAACTATAAGTCCCAGCATGCCCATAAGGGAATTCTGGGAGCTGTGGTGGTCTGCCTCCTACTGTTGCATAACTACAGCTCCCAGCATGCCCTTTTTGCATGCTGGGAGCTGTTGCTAAGCAACAGCAGGAGGCTGTCACTCACCTCCTACTGCTGCTCCGGGACACAGGTCAGTCCCTCGCCGCCGACGCTCCTGGGATCCCGATCCCAACATTGGCACCGGGGATCGGGGTCCCCAGCTCCCGGGGTCTTCTTCCCGCACCCGCTCACGTCCTCCGGAAGAGGGGTGGAGCGGATTGTGGGAGTGACACCCGCAGCAGGTGCCCTGATTGGTCGGTGCCACCTCACTCCTGCTGGCTATTGCTGTTCGGGGCCATCAGAGACGGCCCCGATTAGCCAGTTATTTCGGGTCACCGGGTCACTAGAGACCCGATTGACCTGGAATCCGCCGCAGATCACTGGGCTGAATTGTCCAGCGATCTGCGGCCATCGCCGACATGGGGGGTCATCATGACCCCCCTAGGCGATATGCCGGGATGCCTGCTGAACGATTTCAGCAGGCATCCGGCACCGGCTCCCCTCCAGCTAGCGGCGGGGGCCGGAAATGCGCAGGGCGTATCCATACGCCCTGTGTCCTTAAGGACTTGGAAACGGGGGTGTATGGATACGCCCTGTGTCCTTAAGGGGTTAAGGGTCACACGTACAGCATTTGAAGCTGCAGATTTCAATGTAAACTAAATGATTGAACACAGCATCAAATCTGCAGCTTCAAATCCTGCGCATCAAATATACGAATACACCCTAATGATGAAAGAAACATTACATCGCCCTATTCCTCATCTGACCTAAACCGTATTGTGAACTTGTGGGCCTTTCTTAAAAGGGAAATTTACAGTGAAGGAAACCAGTACACCGCTCTGAACAGTGTCTGGGAGGCTGTGCTTGCTGCTGCACAATGAGCTGATCGGCAACAGATCAGGAAACTGACCACACTGTATGAATGGAAAGCGTATGACTGGTTCTGAAAAGAAGGGTGGCTTTATTTTTTTATTTTATTTAAATGTGATAAATGTTCATTTGTAAATGAGCTGTTTATTATTCTCACTTAAACAGATGGAAAAAAAAACAAGATGTGAACATTTTTGTTTGTTTTTCATTTACTTTCATATACATTCTGCAAAACAATGATGGTGCACACATTCTCCTTAGAAAGCAAAAACTTTACTTTTACTGTACTTTGTTAAATATTAATGTTTATTAAGATTTTGGATTTACGAAAAGCATTGTAGTCATTCTATAAAAATTCTCAAAAATACAACTTGCTGAGTAATTGTGCACAGTGTACAGTGTTGTGTGTTATGGAAAAGTGACTCTGTGACTGACAGCCATTCTCTACAAGCACACAAATTGCTGTCAATCATTGGAGTAGGACCTCCCACATGACTACTTAAAGGAGGGGAGAATTACATAAATACAACAGTAGATTTCCTAGAACTTTTTCTACAAAACTATTTATCAACCTGTTCAGCCAATCTTACTCTATAACATGGTGCCCCAGGTTGGACTGCATTTTGTGCCTGACCCTTTTATCATAACTCCAAATTTCCAAACCAGACTCCTCTCTGCTTACTCTGGTGGGTAGTAGAAATTTTTGTTAGTGTGTGTCAGAGGCAGCATGTCTTTGTCCAATTTCCTTACTTCTCACCGTGCACAAAAAAATTTAAAAAATATATAAAAAAAACTAAATATTTAATCATACTGCCTGGAATAGTCAGGGCCTAAAGGTGCCCATTCACCTTATACTTAAGTCTGCCAAATCAGCATCTTTCGGTTTGGTTCAGCCGACTTTATGGCAGCCTCCCTCAACTCTGACCTAGAAAATGTACTTAAAAACAGTGGGGGGGGGGGGGGGAAGAGTTATAAAAACCTGGGCAGAGGAAAAGTTCACCAAATTCCCATAGCAACCAATCAGATTGCTTCTTTTTTTTTTTGAAAAAGGAATCTGAAATGTGAAGGAAACGATCTGATTGGTTGCTCTGGGCAACTGGTCAACTTTTCCTCTGCACAGGTTTTAAATCTCCCCCAGTATTCTTTAAAATCAACTGCAGTTTTCATTGGCCTAGAAATTTTAGAAATACAATGTAGATAAATAAAAATCTAAAGGGGGCAATAATAAACATAAAATAACTGGCAGTGAAAAAGCACGAAAAAGCTATAAAAAGGAAAACAAAACAAAACGTAAAAACAGATTCAAGGGGGTTATCCATGAATTGAACATAGGTAGTTTCTTTCAGTAACTGTGCCCTTCTTGGCCTCAGTTTAAGTGTGGTAAAATTTTATTCCCGTAGAAGATTAAAAAAAGAACAATGTTGGATTCTTTACTGTAAGAGTAGTGATATTTTAAAATGCCCTGTCAGAAGTAGTGATTATGTGAACTCACTGTAGGAGCTCATAAGGGGCCTTGATACATACAAGTTATAGTCACTGGATTCTGAAAAAGATTTGTTGATCCGGGAATCTATTCTGATTACCAGTCAGGAAGGAATTTTATTCCAAGGTTCAGAAAATTAGCTTCTGTGTCACGATGCCGGCTGGCAGGTAGTGGATCCTCTGTGCCAGAGAGGGATTGGCGTGGACCGTGCTAGTGGATCGGTTCTAAGTCACTACTGGTTTTCACCAGAGCCCGCCGCAAAGCGGGATGGTCTTGCTGCGGCGGTAGTGACCAGGTCGTATCCACTAGCAACGGCTCACCTCTCTGGCTGCTGAAGATAGGCGCGGTACAAGGGAGTAGACAGAAGCAAGGTCGGACGTAGCAGAAGGTCGGGGCAGGCAGCAAGGATCGTAGTCAGGGGCAACGGCAGGAGGTCTGGAACACAGGCTAGGAACACACAAGGAAACGCTTTCACTGGCACAATGGCAACAAGATCCGGCAAGGAAGTGCAGGGGAAGTGAGGTGATATAGGGAAGTGCACAGGTGAAGACACTAATTGGAATCACTGCGCCAATCAGCGGCGCAGTGGCCCTTTAAATCGCAAAGACCCGGCGCGCGCGCGCCCTAGGGAGCGGGGCCGCGCGCGCCGGGACAGGACCGAGGGAGAGCGAGTCAGGTACGGGAGCCGGGGTGCGCATCGCGAGCGGGCGCTACCCGCATCGCGAATCGCATCCCGGCTGGAAGCGGAATCGCAGCGCCCCGGGTCAGTGGATCTGACCGGAGCGCTGCAGCGGGGAGAGTGTAGCGAGCGCTCCGGGGAGGAGCGGGGACCCGGAGCGCTCGGCGTAACAGTACCCCCCCCCTTGGGTCTCCCCCTCTTCTTAGAGCCTGAGAACCTGAGGAGCAGACTTTTGTCTAGGATGTTGTCCTCAGGTTCCCAGGATCTCTCTTCAGGACCACAACCCTCCCAGTCCACTAAAAAAAAAGTTTTCCCTCTGACCTTTTTAGAAGCTAAGATCTCTTTGACAGAGAAGATGTCCGAGGAGCCGGAAACAGGAGTGGGAGGAACAGATTTGGGAGAAAAACGGTTGAGGATGAGTGGTTTAAGAAGAGAGACGTGAAAGGCATTAGGGATACGAAGAGAAGGAGGAAGAAGAAGTTTGTAAGAGACAGGATTAATTTGACACAAAATTTTGAAAGGACCAAGATAGCGTGGTCCCAACTTGTAGCTAGGGACACGGAAGCGGACATATTTAGCGGAGAGCCATACCTTGTCTCCAGGGGAAAAAACGGGAGGAGCTCTTCTTTTCTTATCCGCGAACTTCTTCATGCGTGATGAAGCCTGTAAGAGAGAATTTTGGGTCTCTCTCCATATGATGGAAAGGTCACGAGAAATTTCATCCACAGCGGGCAGACCAGAGGGCAAGGGGGTAGGGAGGGGGGGAAGAGGGTGACGGCCGTACACCACGAAAAATGGGGATTTGGAGGAAGATTCAGAGACTCTGAAGTTATACGAGAATTCGGCCCATGGAAGGAGATCTGCCCAGTCATCCTGGCGGGAGGAAACAAAATGTCGCAAATAATCACCCAAGACCTGGTTAATTCTTTCTACTTGTCCATTGGACTGGGGATGATATGCAGAAGAAAAATTTAATTTAATCTTGAGTTGTTTACAGAGAGCCCTCCAGAATTTAGACACGAATTGGACGCCTCTATCCGAGACGATCTGCGTAGGCAACCCGTGAAGACGAAAAATGTGTACAAAAAATTGTTTAGCCAACTGAGGCGCTGAAGGAAGACCAGGAAGAGGGATGAAATGTGCCATTTTGGAGAATCGATCAACGACCACCCAAATAACAGTGTTGCCACGGGAAGGGGGTAAATCAGTAATAAAATCCATACCAATCAGAGACCAAGGCTGTTCGGGGACAGGCAGGGGATGAAGAAAACCAGCGGGCTTCTGGCGAGGAGTCTTATCCCGGGCACAGATAGTGCAGGCTCGCACAAAGTCCACAACATCCGTCTCCAGAGTCGGCCACCAATAGAAGCGGGAGATGAGTTGCACAGATTTCTTGATGCCCACATGACCTGCGAGATGGGAGGAGTGACCCCATTTGAGGATTCCGAGGCGTTGGCGTGGAGAAACAAAGGTCTTTCCTGGAGGAGTTTGCCTGATGGAGGCAGGAGAAGTGGAGATCAGGCAGTCAGGTGGAATGATGTGTTGCGGAGAGAGTTCAACTTCTGAGGCATCCGAGGAACGAGAGAGAGCATCGGCCCTAATGTTCTTATCGGCAGGACGAAAGTGAATCTCAAAATTAAATCGGGCAAAGAACAGAGACCACCGGGCCTGGCGAGGATTCAGCCGTTGGGCAGACTGGAGGTAGGAGAGGTTCTTGTGGTCGGTGTAAATAATAGCTGGAAATCTTGATCCCTCCAGCAGATGCCTCCATTCCTCAAGTGCTAATTTAATGGCTAGAAGCTCTCGATCCCCGATGGAGTAGTTCCTCTCCGCCGGAGAGAAGGTCCTAGAAAAAAAAACACAAGTGACAGCATGCCCGGAAGAATTTTTTTGTAGAAGAACAGCTCCAGCTCCCACTGAGGAGGCATCAACCTCCAATAGGAAGGGTTTGGAAGGGTCAGGTCTGGAGAGCACGGGAGCCGAAGAAAAGGCAGACTTGAGTCGTTTAAAGGCGTCTTCCGCTTGAGGAGGCCAAGACTTGGGATCGGCATTTTTTTTGGTTAAAGCCACGATAGGAGCCACAACGGTAGAAAAATGTGGAATAAATTGCCTGTAATAATTGGCGAACCCCAAAAAGCGTTGGATAGCACGGAGTCCGGAGGGGCGTGGCCAATCTAAGACGGCAGAGAGTTTGTCTGGATCCATTTGTAGTCCCTGGCCAGAGACCAAATATCCTAGAAAAGGAAGAGATTGGCATTCAAACAGACATTTCTCAATTTTGGCATAGAGTTGATTGTCACGAAGTCTCTGAAGAACCATACGGACATGCTGGCGGTGTTCTTCTAGATTGGCAGAAAAAATTAGGATATCGTCCAGATATACAACAACACAGGAGTATAACAGATCACGAAAAATTTCATTAACAAAGTCTTGGAAGACAGCAGGGGCGTTGCACAGGCCAAAGGGCATGACCAGATACTCAAAGTGTCCATCTCTGGTGTTAAATGCCGTTTTCCACTCATCCCCCTCTCTGATGCGGATGAGGTTATAGGCGCCTCTTAAGTCCAATTTAGTAAAGATGTGGGCACCTTGGAGGCGATCAAAGAGTTCAGAGATGAGGGGTAGGGGGTAGCGGTTCTTAACCGTGATTTTATTAAGACCGCGGTAGTCAATGCAAGGACGTAGGGAGCCATCTTTTTTGGACACAAAGAAAAATCCGGCTCCGGCAGGAGAGGAGGATTTACGGATAAAGCCCTTTTTTAAATTTTCCTGGACGTATTCAGACATGGCAAGAGTCTCTGGGGCAGAGAGAGGATAAATTCTGCCCCGGGGTGGAGTAGTGCCCAGGAGGAGGTCGATAGGACAATCATAAGGCCTGTGAGGAGGTAGAGTCTCAGCTTGTTTTTTGCAGAAAACATCCGCGAAGTCCATATAGGCCTTAGGGAGACCGGTTACTGGAGGAACCACAGAGTCACGGCAAGGGTTACTGGGAACCGGTTTTAGACAGTCCTTGGAACAAGAGGGCCCCCAACTCTTGATCTCCCCAGTGGACCAATCCAGGGTTGGGGAATGAAGTTGAAGCCAGGGAAGTCCAAGGAGAATTTCCGAGGTGCAATTGGGGAGGACCAAAAGTTCAATCCTCTCGTGATGAGATCCGATGCTCATTAGAAGGGGCTCCGTGCGGAAACGTATGGTACAGTCCAATCTTTCATTGTTTACACAATTGATGTAAAGGGGTCTGGCGAGACTGGTCACTGGGATGTTGAACCTGTTGACGAGAGAGGCCAAAATAAAATTTCCTGCAGATCCAGAGTCCAAGAAGGCCACCGTAGAGAAGGAGAAGGCAGAGGCAGACATCCGCACAGGCACAGTAAGACGTGGAGAAGCAGAGTAGACATCAAGGACTGTCTCACCTTTGTGCGGAGTCAGCGTACGTCTTTCCAGGCGGGGAGGACGGATAGGACAATCCCTCAGGAAGTGTTCGGTACTAGCACAGTACAGGCAGAGGTTCTCCATGCGGCGTCGTGTCCTCTCTTGAGGTGTCAGGCGAGACCGGTCGACCTGCATAGCCTCCACGGCGGGAGGCACAGGAACAGATTGCAGGGGACCAGAGGAGAGAGGAGCCGAGGAGAAGAAACGCCTCGTGCGAACAGAGTCCATATCTTGGCGGAGCTCCTGACGCCTTTCGGAAAAACGCATGTCAATGCGAGTGGCTAGGTGAATAAGTTCATGTAGATTAGCAGGAATTTCTCGTGCGGCCAGAACATCTTTAATGTTGCTGGATAGGCCTTTTTTAAAGGTCGCGCAGAGGGCCTCATTATTCCAGGATAATTCTGAAGCAAGAGTACGGAATTGTACGGCATACTCGCCAACGGAAGAATTACCTTGGACCAGGTTCAACAGGGCCGTCTCAGCAGAAGAGGCTCGGGCAGGTTCTTCAAAGACACTTCGGATTTCCGAGAAGAAGGAGTGTACAGAGGCAGTGACGGGGTCATTGCGGTCCCAGAGCGGTGTGGCCCAAGACAGGGCTTTTCCAGACAGAAGGCTGACTACGAAAGCCACCTTAGACCTTTCAGTGGGAAACAGGTCCGACATCATCTCCAGATGCAGGGAACATTGGGAAAGAAAGCCACGGCAAAACTTAGAGTCCCCATCAAATTTATCCGGCAAGGATAGGCGTAAACCAGGAGCGGCCACTCGCTGCGGAGGAGGTGCAGGAGCTGGCGGAGGAGATGACTGCTGAAGCTGTGGTAGTAACTGCTGTAGCATAACGGTCAGTTGAGACAGCTGTTGGCCTTGTTGCGCTATCTGTTGTGACTGCTGGGCGACCACCGTGGTAAGGTCAGCGACAACTGGCAGAGGAACTTCAGCGGGATCCATGGCCGGATCTACTGTCACGATGCCGGCTGGCAGGTAGTGGATCCTCTGTGCCAGAGAGGGATTGGCGTGGACCGTGCTAGTGGATCGGTTCTAAGTCACTACTGGTTTTCACCAGAGCCCGCCGCAAAGCGGGATGGTCTTGCTGCGGCGGTAGTGACCAGGTCGTATCCACTAGCAACGGCTCACCTCTCTGGCTGCTGAAGATAGGCGCGGTACAAGGGAGTAGACAGAAGCAAGGTCGGACGTAGCAGAAGGTCGGGGCAGGCAGCAAGGATCGTAGTCAGGGGCAACGGCAGGAGGTCTGGAACACAGGCTAGGAACACACAAGGAAACGCTTTCACTGGCACAATGGCAACAAGATCCGGCAAGGAAGTGCAGGGGAAGTGAGGTGATATAGGGAAGTGCACAGGTGAAGACACTAATTGGAATCACTGCGCCAATCAGCGGCGCAGTGGCCCTTTAAATCGCAAAGACCCGGCGCGCGCGCGCCCTAGGGAGCGGGGCCGCGCGCGCCGGGACAGGACCGAGGGAGAGCGAGTCAGGTACGGGAGCCGGGGTGCGCATCGCGAGCGGGCGCTACCCGCATCGCGAATCGCATCCCGGCTGGAAGCGGAATCGCAGCGCCCCGGGTCAGTGGATCTGACCGGAGCGCTGCAGCGGGGAGAGTGTAGCGAGCGCTCCGGGGAGGAGCGGGGACCCGGAGCGCTCGGCGTAACATTCTGCTTTTAATCTTTCTCTGGATCAACATTGTAAGAGAATCTTAAGAAAATAAAGCTAGATAAATACAGGAAATATTCTATTTCTCTCTTTTTTTAATCTCCTAGCTTGTTCTCCCACCTAGCTTTTATGCCACTTAGTTTCTCACAAGTTAAAAAAAAAAACCCTGACCACAGCTTGTAAATGTTTAACCTGTTAAGGACCAAGGGCGTACCTGTACGCCCTTTTCCTTTCTGTAACACGGGGCCACGGCGTGGCCCCACGTCATAGCGGGTCGGGCCCAGCCTCTAACAGCCGGGACCCGTGGCATATAGCACGCCCAACTAATCGCGGTGTCGTGCACTTTTAACCCTTTAGATGCGGCGTTCAAAGTTGATCGCCGTGTCTAAAGTGAAAATAAACTACCCCCGGCTAGCTCAGGGGGCTGTTCGGGACCACCGCGGGAAAATGACATTCAGTCAGCGTTTTAACCCTTTAGGTGTTTCACAGGAATAGCAGCAAAGTGAAGGAGAAAATTCACAATCTTCATTTTTTACACTTGCATGTTCTTGTAGACCCAATTTCTGAATTTTTACAAGGGGTAAAAGGAGAAAATTGATACTTGTATTTGTAGCCCAATTCCTCTCGAGTAAGAACATACCTCATATGTCTATGTTAAGTGTTCGGCAGGCGCAGTAGAGGGCTCAGAAGCGAAGGAGCGACAAGGGGATTTTGGAGAGTACGTTTTTCTGAAATGGTTTTTGGGGGGCATGTTGCATTTAGGAAGCCCCTATGGTGCCAGAACAGCAAAAAAAAAAAAACACATGGCATATCATTTTGGAAACTAGACCCCTTGAGGAACGTAACAAGGAATTAAGTGAGCCTTAATACCCCACAGGTGTTTCACGACTTTGGCATATGTAAAAAAAAAATATATAATAATTTCACTAAAATGTGTTTCCCCCCAAATTTCACATTTTTGCAAGGGTTAATAGCAGAAAATACCCCCCAAAATTTGTAACCCCATCTCTTCTGAGTATGGAGGTACCCCATAAGTTGACCTGAAGTGCACTACGGGCAAACTACAATGCTCAGAAGAGAAGGAGTCATATTTGGCTTTTTGAGAGCAAATTTTGGTCGGGGGGCATGTCGCATTTAGGAAGCCCCTATGGTGCCAGAACAGCAAAAAAAACACATGGCATACCATTTTGGAAACTAGACCCCTTGAGGAACGTAACAAGGAATAAAGTGAGCCTTAATACCCCACAGGGGTTTCACAACATTTGCATATGTAAAAAAAAAAATTTTTAAATTGTGTGTTTCCCCCCAAATTTCACATTTTTGCAAGGGTTAATAGCAGAAAATACCCCCCAAAATTTGTAACCCCATTTCTTCTGAGTATGGAAATACCCCATGTGTGGACCTCAAGTGCCCTGCAGTCGAACTACAATGCTCAGAAGAGGAGGAGCGCCATTGAGCTTTTGAAGAGTGAATTTGTTTGGAATGGTAGTCAGGGGCCATGTGCGTTTACAAAGTCCCCAGTGGTGCCAGAACAGTGGACCCCCCCCACATGTGACCCCATTTTGGAAACTACACCCCTCACAGAATTTAATAAGGGGTGCAGTGAGTATTTACACTCCACTGGCATTTGACAGATCTTTGGAACAGTGGGCTGAGCAAATGAAAAATTAAATTTTTCATTTTCACGAACCACTGTTCCAAAAATCTGTCAGACACCTGTGGGGCGTAAATGCTCATTGCACCCCTTATTACATTACGTGAGGGGTGTAGTTTCCAAAATGGGGTCACATGTTGGGGGTCCATTGTTCTGGCACTATGGGGGCTTTGTAAACACACGTGGCCTTCAATTCTGGACACATTTTCTCTTCAAAATCCCAATGGCGCTCCTTCTGTTCTGAGCATTGTAATTCTTACTCAGAAGAAATGGGCTTACAAATTTTGGGAGGCTTTTTTCCTATTTTCCCTTGTGAAAATGAAAAATTTAGGGTAACACCAGCATTTTAGTGAAAAAAAATTATTTTTTTCATTTTCCAATCCAAATTTAACGAAAATTTGTCAAACACCTGTGGGGTGTTAATGCTCACTATACCCCTTGTTACATTCCGTGAGGGGTGTAGTTTCCAAAATGGGGTCACATGTCGGTATTTATTTTTTTGCGTTTATGTCAGAACCGCTGTAAAATTAGCCACCCCTGTGCAAATCACCAATTTAGGCTTCAAATGTACATAGTGCGCTCTCACTCCTGAGCCTTGTTGTGCGTCCGCAGAGCATTTTACGCCCACATATGGGGTATTTCCTTACTCAGGAGAAATTGCGTTACAAATTTTGGGGGTCTTTTTTTCCTTTTACCTCTTGTGAAAATAAAAAGTAAAGGGCAACACCAGCATGTTAGTGTAAAAAAAAAAAAATTTTTATACTAACAGGCTGGTGTAGACCCCAACTTTTCCTTTTCAGACGGGGTAAAAGGAGAAAAAGCCCCCCAAAATTTGCCCGGGTCCTTAAGGTGAAAATGGGCTGGGTCCTTAAGAGGAATCATAACCCTTTCAATTTTCCACCTAAAAATCCATATAATGGCTTATTTGTTGCACCACCAATTCTACTTTGTAATGAGATCAGTCATTTTACCCCAAAAATCTACGGCAAAACAACAAAAAAATTATAATAATAATAATAAAATAATAATGTGAAAAAATTTAAAAAAAAAAACACACCATTTTGTAACTTTTGGGGGCTTCCGTTTCTAAGCAATGCATTTTTTGGTAAAAACTACACATTTAGTATCTACTTATATAGGTTTGATTTTGTTGTACTTTTGGAAAAAATCATAACTACATGCAGGAAAATGTATACGTTTAAAAATGTCCTTCTGACCTCTAGAATTTTTTGTTATTTTTCCGCATATGGGGGATGTATGAGGGCTCATTTTTGGCGCCGTGATCTGAAGTTTTTATCGGTACCATTTTTATTCATTTTTTTATGGTATAAAAAGTGACAAAAAATAAGCTATTTTGGACTTTGTATTTTTTCATTGTGCGGTTTAATTAACTATTTTTATAGTTAAGACATTTACGCACGCGGCGATACCACATATGTTTATATTTATGTTTATTTACATTTTTTTTTATGGAAAATGGGGGTGATTCAGACTTTTATGAAACACTTTATTTTCCCTTTTCTTTTTGCACTGTTATAGCCCCCATAGGGGACTTTAACACTGCACACAACTTTGATCGCCGTGTCTTTAGCGTTAATATCGGGCATCACCGCGATAGTGATGTCCATTATTATCTGCAGGTCCCGGCCGTTGATAGCCGCCGGGACCGACCCGATATGATGCATGTGACCCCGTGTTATATTGCGGGAGCCGGCGCAGAACGTAAATATATGTCCTGCATTGTTAAGGGGTTAAGACCCCTGGAGCAAACCAGTATTTAGTTTCTATGGGAAGCAAGTTTTTTAGTGGGCTGTTTTGATTTAAACCCGTATACCGCCTCTTATGTTTTATAGTGGACTTTTGTTTCCATATGTTACAAGAAGTAATCCAAATACCAACCCTGCTATTGCTATTTTTTGCATAATTTAGACAATTTTCTATTAAATTATCTTTGTAGATCTCACAGTTTTAGAAATCTTAAAGGGATTATTCACCAGAAGGTGATTTTAGAATGTACCTGGCAGACAGTAATGGACATGCTTAGGAAGCATCTGCGCTTGTCTTGGGGCTAAATGGTTATGTTGTGAGGCTTGAGAAAGGGAGAGATCCTGAAACGTCGCCTTGTATCCTCACCTCTGGGTGAGCTGTTATCCGCTGTTCGGAAAGAAGACAGGAGCAGGGATGTGGAATTCCTATCGCCCAACGCCCGGGACATGCAGTTTCGGAAGCCGGGCAGGTGATTTCTACAGGCATTTAGCCCTGCTTCGGGCAAGCAGCGTTAAAGGGGTACTCCGGTGAAAACCTTTTTTCTTTTAAATCAACTGGTGGCAGAAAGTTAAACATATTTCTAAATTACTTCTACTAAAAAGTCTTAATCCTTCCTGTACTTATTAGCTGCGGAATACTACAGAGGAAATTCTTTTCTTTTTTGAATGCTCTCTGATGACATCACGACCACAGTTCTCTCTGCTGACGTTATTATAATAATAATAACGCTTTATTTATTGTTGTCCTTAGTGGGATTTGAACCCAAGTCCCCAGCACTGCAAGGCAGCAGTGCTAACCACTGAGCCACCATGCTGCCCTTAGCATACATCTGCTATGCATCTGCTATGCATCTGCTATGCATGGTTGCTAAAATGGACAGAGATGTCAGCAGAGAGCACTGTGTTCGTGATGTCATCAGTGTTCCAAAAAGAAAGGAATTTCCTCTGTAGCATTCAACAGCTAATAAGTACTGGAAGGATTAAGATTTTTTAATAGAAGTAATTTACAAATATGTTTAACTTTCTGCCACCAGTTGATTTAAAAGAAAAAAGGTTTTCACCGGAGTACCCCTTTAAATGCCGGAAGAATTCACACAGGTCCGCTCACACTGTTACTATACTTACATCTCCCTGCAGCAGTCTATAACGAGACTTCCTTGCGGAGATGCACGCGATTGGTGACGTCATCACATACGCAGCTCAGGACGTCGGGACGCTGACGTCCCGTGCGGCGCCTGTGATGACGTCACCTATCGCACGCATCCCCGCAAAGAAGTCTCGTTATAGACTGCTGCAGGGAGATGTAAGTACAGTAACAGTGTGAGCGGGCCTGTGTGAATTCAGAGTGAGTGAGATAAACTTGCCTAATATGAGGACCAGCCTGATCACCAGGGGCAAAACTATATTCTTAACGGTCCAGTAACAAAAGTGAACGCCGAGCCCCTGAGCCTTCCGGAGCACACATGGGGCCTGAGTACAGGTAGCAGGGGATCAGAGAGGAGGGGAAGTTTGGTAAATAATGTGGGAGAGGAGAGGTGGGTTGGGCAGAAATATAATGACACGAGGGGCATCAGAAGGGAGGGGGGGTATAATGACACAGGGGGCATCAGAGGGGAGGGGGGTATAATGACACAGGGGGCATCAGAGAGGGGGGATATAATGACACAGGGGGCATCAGAGGGGGGGGAATATAATGACACAGGGGGCATCAGAGGGGGGAATATAATGACACAGGGGGCATCAGAGGGGGGATATAATGACACAGGGGGCATCGGAGGGGGGATATAATGACACAGGGGGGCATCAGAGGGGGGGGGGGAATATAATGACACAGGGGGCATCAGAGGGGGGTAACATAATGGTGCAGGGGGCCCTATGGGGGACTAATTACTTAAAAGAAATACTGTAGTGCAAAATAACTTATCCCCATAAGTGATAGATCGCGGGGGTCTGACCGCTGGGACAACCCCCCCCCCCCCCCCCCCATCTCTTGTATGAGGCCCGAGCAGACGGCATGAAGGGAATGTTCCATCCCTGCATGACACGGCTGCTGAAATGCCCCCCCCCCCCATGTATCTATGGGATACATGGGGGGGTGTCGGTCGCTGCATCATGCGGACAAGCCCCATTCCTGCCGTGGCCCCTTACAAGAGGATAAGTTATTTTGCACTGCAGTATTCCATTAATGGGGCGGACTTACTTATCAGGGACCCTATCCACCTAATGGGTTGACACACTGGTCTGCCTATCAAGTTTTTATTAATAAAAGACCTTATTTACATACTATTTGGGTTAAAATTATTTTGTACCAGGACAAATGGATTGTTATGAGGGACAAGTAGATTCTGCTCCGTTTAAGTCCCATGGACAAGTAGTTTTAAAAAAAAAATTCACACCCCTGCAGGAGGCACGGCTAATATGGACATTATGAAACGGAGCTCCGGTGGGAGCCACAAGTTCTGCCATAGACCTCATCAAGCGACGAGCACTGGGTGAATATTATGTGTTCTATCACATTGTTAAATTTTTGTATGAAGGCATACGGCTAAAGTAAAGTGATTTTTTGAGAACACTATATTTGTGGTTTGAGTGCAATTTTTATTGGACTATGTTGTGAGATTACCATAATACTGTGGCTCTCTTTTTTGTGAACTGGTATTTCCTTTTTGATTATCCTCTATCCAACTACAAATCCCATAATTCCTTGTGTGTAAGAGTGAGGTAACTTTTTCCCCTTCAACACATCAGCCACCCCACCCATTGAAACACATGTTTTGTATGCTGTTAAAAATAAACTTCGGGGCTAAAATCACAAAAGAATTGCGAGACCCCTATCACACACACAAAGGAAGAAGAACGTCCAGCGCACACACGTGTAAAGGGAACTTCTTTATTTATTCGGTTGCCACAGGATACATCAGGAGCTCAGGTAACGTGACGCGTTTCGGCCCGCAGGGCCTTAGTCATACAAAGGTTACATGCGATAAGATCGTTTATATATGCCAGGTGGGGGTGTACTGGGCGGTGCTAATCCGCACCACGTCACTTCACACCTGCACATATAATTACAGACATAAGTTAAAATGTGTATTCTTTATTAGGTTCAAATATAACAAAAACACATATATAAAAGAAAACATTCTGTAAAAACCGTGCGTTCAGAGTATGCATCTGTCTTAATTTCTATATTGTATTTGTTAGATAATGTTCAGGAGAAAAAGATTCTTTATATATGTATATATAACCTATCATAGACAAAAGACAAGGTGCATACTCCGTGCACATGAAGAAAAGATGATGATTCTGGAGGAAGGTGGTATACATAATACAAGAAAACAGGAAAGATGGATTGGTGTATACATACATATGTACATGCACGTATCCACAACTGAATTAAAATATACATATATGCATGCATGCACACATCAACAAAGGAAACCCCATACGCTTACAACATATAAATCATTAATTGTTAGGTCTGGCATAAAAATTATAACTTATTCTAATATGAACAGGATATAATAGTTGTAGTGTGTAGATAATTCTATATCAATAGTGTAGAATAGTATCTAACCTCCTGTTCAGACCTCGCGGCACCCGTGTGTCTAAGGTGAGGATCCAGAAAATTTCTCGATCCAGAACCTTTTGTCTCATATTACCACCTCTCAGTGGTTTGTCGACCCTTTTAATACCTTGCACCATCAGACTAGAGGTATTACCATCGTGTGCCTCAGCACAGTGCCTTGTAACCATGGACACGTGCCATGCCTGAAAATGCGCAACATCGGATAAATGCTTACGAACCCTAATTTTTATGGGTTAATCGTACATCCCACATATTGCACATTGCAGGCACGGCACGTGAAAAGGTACACAACTCCGGCCGTGTTGCAATTCACATATTGTTTGATGGTAAAAGTTTTGTTATTACTTGTAGATGTAAATGATAACGAATTACTCATGTGATTGCAACAAATACACTTTCTGGATCCACATTTATATGAACCCGGACAGTTCAGCCAGGTAGGTGCACTTCTCGGGGAATTTGAGAATAGACTAGGGGATAGTTTCTGACCCAATGTCGGAGCTCTTCTAGAAACACACCTGATTCCCCCGTTTAAAGCTGCCCGAAACTCAGGGTCAGTGTATATAATTGGCATATTGCTTTTGATAATATTACTGACTGCCCTAAATTCGGTGCTATATTGGGTTGAAAATACTACAGGTGAATTTTCATTGCATTTGTTTCTCGAAGTTTTATTTTTATACTTATCTTTGTTATTCTTGGAGGTTTGTAATTCAATTAAGTCAGAGTGACTTTTATTGCTGGCAATAGTCTTAACTTTTTGGACAGTCCAATCAGGGTAGCCGCGTTGCTTGAGTCTGTTGCCAATGGCAACCATTTCGCTTGTAAAATCATTATCAAGCGAGCAGTTGCGGCGTGCCCTGATAATTTCACCAAGAGGCAAATTTTCCGTTACATGTGAGGGGTGGCAGGAACCAGCATGCAGAATAGAATTGACTGCGTTTTTTTTTTCTGTAAGTAGAAGTGATGATGTTGCCGGTATCCCTGTCACCCCGTAGTGTAAGGTCCAAAAAGTTGACAGTTTCTTATTCAAAGCAAACAGTGAAATGGAGATTATGTTCATTGGAGTTCATGAAGTTATTGAACTCCTGTATGACCGCTACATCGGACCCCCAAATAAATAGGAGGTCATCGATGTAGCGGCCATACCACAGTACCTGGGAGCTGAAAGGATTGGTGGGGGTGAAGAGGATCTCCCTCTCCCACCAACACATGTAAATGTTAGCGAGAGAGGGGGAGAACTTCGCCTCCATAGAAGCTCCCGTGACTTGCAAGAAAAATCGTGCGTTGAACATGAAAAAATTATGACTGAGAAGGAACTCAACAACCAGCAGAATGTATTCACACAAATAGACTTGATAATGACAATAGGTTTCTAAAAACCATGTCAGGGCACATATTGCCAGTCCATGTGGGATGACCGAGTACAGGTAGGTCACATCAGCTGTGACCCACCTGTACTCCGGCCGCCACTTCACATGTGCAAGCATGCCAAGCAAATGCTTGGTGTCATTAATGTAACCAGGCATTTTGAATATAAGTGGCTGCAGCAAGGAATCAACCTTCTCACACAATCGTTTGTTCAATGACGAGATACCTGCTACTATGGGTCTCAGGGGGGGGAGGAAAGGTCTCTTTGTGTACCTTGGGGAAGGAGTGGAAGATTGGTATAATGGGATCTTTAATAATAAGATATTCTGCCATTTTCTCCGTTAAACATCCACTCTCAACCCCAAGGCGCACCAAGGATATCAGTTGATCTTTGAATTGAGAGGTGGGATTATTAGACAGCGGCCCGTATGTGTCGGCATCATCCAACATCTGCATATTCAGTTTATGATACAGACCGCTGTCCAAAATCACCACAGCTCCCCCTTATCAGCCTGCCTGATGACAATCTGATCCAACTTTTGCCGCTCCGTCAGAGCCTGTCACTCCTGTATAGTTAAATTATAATGAACTTTGTTATTTTTAGATGACAAGGCAAAGACCTCCCGCTCCACGGATTCCTGGAACAAGTCCAGTGCCGGGGAGCGTGAGGTGATAGGATAGAAGCCAGAGTTGGATGTATTAAACTCGGGGATTTTTTCCTCTACATCAACATTATATAATTCTTGTAGTTGTGACATAACTATCAGATCTCTAAAAAGGAAGTCACCCACATCTGTTTTTCTTTGATCATTAGCAAGGGTTAAATCATCAGACACAGATTCCTGCTGTGACACATTTATAGATTGCACGTGCGAGACAGAAACATCAGAAACATAATTTTTGTCAATACATGAAAAGTGCTTACGTATGGTAACGTTTCTGACAAACCGATTCACATCTAGCATGGTTTGAAAAAAGTTCAGTCTATTTGTCGGTGAAAAAGATAGTCCCCGTGAAAGTAACGATAGCTGGGTCTGAGAAATAATGGTAGCAGACAAATTAAAGATAGGGATGCAGGTTACCTCTTGTTCTGTCGTGTCGACCTTTTTCCAGCGCGGTGCTTCCTCCCCGCGCGTCGTTTTTTGGCTGCTGTTTATTCTGTTTCTTTGGTTTCCTGGGAGTTGGCAGAGGTGAAGATGCGGCATCGGGAATGGAGGAATGGAAAGTTGTCTCGGGTTCACTGGAATCCAGTTCGCTGGCCTCAGAAGAAGAAAAACTGACTTTAAAGTCCCTTTTATCAGAGGATTTATTTATTTTACCCCGGTTGAACTTCTTCTTTTTTAGTATAGATTTCGGAGTTTGTGTACCGGGTTCCTTATTAGGCCATAAAAATACGGACTGGGTCTGATAATCCTCGAGGTCCCGTAGAAACTTTTGCTGCTTGGTTTCCACAATAGCGGTCTCCACTTTAGAGATGTTCTCCATTATTTTATCTTCCAAAGAATTATAGTTAGGAGTGTCCTTATATTGTTGTAATGATGTACGTATTGTGGTAATCCTTTCATTCAACTCGACCAAAGCTTTTTCCTCATATTGTATAATAAGATTCACAAATCTTTGTGAGGAGTCAGCTAGTAGGAAATCCCAGTCTGCTTTAAATTCAGGTGAAAAGATGGTCGTTGGAAATTTTCTTATTTGCAAGCCACGTGGGATCATGTTCTGTCCAATATATTTTTTTAGGGTTTACATATCCCACCAAATCTTAGTTTCTTTGATCATAGCTTCCTCCAGGTCACGCATCATGACCTTAAGATCCAATGAGTCCTTAGTGACTGTATCTGTGGCATTGAACATGCATTGAATTAGTTCCTCACGTGTAATGCTCTTGCCTGTGTTCAGCGTTTCACCGCTGCTCGTATTAGTCATCTTGGAGCAGGTGAGTATGATTGACGGCTCAGAGCTAGGGGGAGCAGCGGAAAGTCCAACAATCAATGAAGCAAAGTCAAGTAGATCCAGCTCACCCCAGAGAGTAGTGCGCAAGTACAGGACCAGGACCGATCCAACTGCATACAAAGGAAGAAGAACGTCCAGCGCACACACGTGTAAAAGGAACTTCTTTATTTATTCGGTTGCCACAGGATACATCAGGAGCTCAGGTAACGTGACGCGTTTCGGCCCGCAGGGCCTTAGTCATACAAAGGTTACATGCGATAAGATTGTTTATATATGCCAAGTGGGGGTGTACTGGGCAGTGCTAATCCACACCACGTCACTCCACACCTGCACATATAATTACAGACATAAGTTAAAATGTGTATTCTTTATTAGGTTCAAATATAACAAAAACACATAAATAAAAGAAAACCTTCTGTAAAAACCGTGCGTTCAGAGTATGCATCTGTCTTAATTTCTATATTGTATTTGTTAGATAATGTTCAGAAGGAAAAGATTCTTTATATATGTATATATAACCTATCATAGACAAAAGACAAGGTGCATACTCCATGCAGATGTACCTATCACACACAGGTAGAGACACTACCGCATTTATCGGCATATAACACGCATTTTTTAGGCTAACATTTTTAGCCTAAAGTCTATCTGCGTGTTATACGCTGATAAGCCGCTGCAGTTCAATGATTTAAAGCGGGCGATTTAAATCAATGAACGGCAGCAGTTTTTGCAGGTGCAGAGACCTGCCGTCGCTGCCAGCTTCTCTGCCCCTGCCTGTCATGGGGTCTAGAGCCCTGCTGCCGCCGCGTATAATTACCTGTTGCCGGGGTCAGGTCCGCGCTGCTTCTGGCCTCCGGTGTGGCGTCCCCTGCGTCGTTGCTATGCGCTGCGAGACGCAATGACGAGTGACGTCACTCGTCATTGCGCCGTGCAGCGCATAGCAACGACGCAGGTGACGCCACACCGGAGGCCAGAAGTAGTGCGGACCCGACCCCGGCAACAGGTAATTATACAACCGGGGATGGGGGAGGCAACGGGGCAGCGGCGCCGGCAATGGGTGCCGCTGCCCCTTCTCTCCCCCTGGCTATTGGCGCCGCTGCCCCATTGCCGGCGCCGCTTCTCTCCCCCTGGCTATTGGTGCCGACAATGGGGCAGGGGCACCGATAGCCAGGGGGAGAGAAGGGGCAGCGGCGCCGATAGCCAGGGGGGAGAGAAGCAGTGGCAGCAGGGCTCTAGACCCCAGGAAAGGCAGGGGGAGAGAAGCGGGCAGCGATGGCTTCTCTCCCCCTGCCTTTCCTGGGGGCTTCTGCGGGGTCAGAAACAGTGTATCGGGGTATACACATGCACACACATGCACCCTCATTTTACCAAGGATATTTGGTTAAAACACTTTTTTTACCCAAATATCCTTGGTAAAATGAGGGTGCGTGTTATAGGCCGGTGCGTGGTATACCCCGATAAATACGGTATATTATAAACTACAATAACTTTACAGCCCCTGTAGCACAGTCAAATCCTGGAATATCCCTATAAATAGCACACACCTTACAGTTTCTTGGCAACTCCTTCCACTCCCAAGATATGAGGGTTTAAAGGGGTACTCCGGTGCTTAGACATCTTATCCCCTATCCAAACGATAGGGCATAAGATGCCTGACCGTGGGAGTCCCACTGCTGGGGAGCCCCGTGATCTTGCACGCGGCACTCCATTTGTAATCAGTCCCCGGAGCGTGTTCGCTCCGGGTCTGATTACGGGCGATCACAGGGCGGGCGGCATGTGACGTCAGGCCTGCGCCCCCGTTTGACGTCACGCTCCGCCCCTCAATGCAAGTCTACGGGAGGAGGCGTGATTACAAACGGGGTGCCGCGTGCATGATCACGGGGGTCCCCAGCTGCAGGACTCCCGCGATCAGGCATCTTATCCCCTAGCCTTTGGATAGGGGATAAGATGTCTAAGCACCGGAGTACCCCTTTAAAGTTTGTCTGAATTAAGGGAGTCAGTCAGATTAGCGGGATCTTTATTTTAATAATAGAAGTAAATAGGAGGTGATGTGTGGACTTATACAGTCAGGGGTTGTGTATTAGGCAGACACTCCCCTCCATATAAAACAAACAAACATTCTCATGCATCAGCTTATACTCACTCCCATATTTAACCCCTTAGGGACGGAGCCCATTATGACCCTAAGGACGGGAGCATTTTTTGCAAATCTGACCACTGTATTCTGTATTCTTTTTGCAAATCTGACACAGCATTAATAACTCTGGGATGCTTTTACTTATAAATTTGATTCTGAGATTGTTTTTTTCCTGACATATTCTACTTTATGGTAGTGGTAAATTTTCATCAATACTTGCATCATTTCCCGGTGAAAAATTTTCTAACTTTGAAGCTCTCTGCTTGTAAGGAAAATAGACATACCAAATAAATTATATATTGATTCACATATACAATGTGTCTACTTTATGTTTCCATCATAAAGTTGACATGTTTTTACTTTTGGAAGACATCAGAGGGCTTCAAAGTTCAGCAGCAATTTTCCAATTTTTCACAATTTTCTAAATCGGAATTTTTCAGGGACCAGTTCCGTTTTGAAGTGGATTGGAAGGGCCTTTTTTATTAGAAACACCCCACAAATGACCCAATTATAAAAACTGCACCCCTCAAAGTATCCAAAATGACATTCAGTAAGTTTGTTAACCCTTTAGGTGTTTTACAGGAATAGCAGCAAAGTGAAGGAGAAAATTCAAAATCTTCACTTTTTACACTCGTATGTTCTTGTAGACCCAGTTTTTGAATTTTTACAAGTGGTAATGGGAGAAAAAGCCCCCCAAAATGTGTAACCCAATTTCTCTCGATTAAGGAAATACCTCACATGTGTATGTAAAGTGTTCGGCGGGCGCAGTAGAGGGCTCAGAAGGGAAGGAGCAACAATGGGATTTTGGAGAGTGAATTTTGCAGAAATTGTTTTTGGGGGGCATGTCACATTTAGAAAGCCCCTATGGTGCCAGAACAGCAGAAAACCCCACATGGCACGCTATTTTGGAAACTACACCCCTCAAGGCACGTAACAAGGGGAACAGCGAGCCTTAACACCTCACAGGTGTTTGACGACATTTTGTTAAAATCGGATGTGTAAATGAAAAAATATATTTTTTCACTTAAGTGCAGTTTTTCCCCAAATTTACCATTTTTACAAAAGGTCATGGGAGAAAATGCCCCCCAAAATTTGTAACCCTATCTCTTCTGAGTATGTTAATACCCCATGTCAGGACGTAAAAAGCTCTGCTTGCGCACTACAATGCTCAGAAGAGAAGGAGCGCCATTGAACTTTTGGAAAGAGAATTAGTTTGGAAAGGTAGTCAGGGGCCATGTGCATTTACAAAGCCCCCGTGGTGTCAGAACAGTGGACCCCCCCACATGTGACCCCATTTTGGAAACTACACCCCTCACAGAATTTAATAAGGGGTGCAGTGAGTATTTACACCCCACTGGCGTTTGACAGATTTTTGGAACAGTGGACTGTGCAAATGAAAAATTAAATTTTTCATTTTCACGGACCACTGTTCCAAAAATCTGTGAGACACCTGCGGGGCGTAAATGCTCACTGTACCTCTTATTACATTACATGAGGGGTGTAGTTTCCAAAATGGGGTCAAATGTGGGGGGGGGGGGGGTCCATTGTTCCGGCACTATGGGGGCTTTGTAAACACACGTTGCCTTCAATTCCGGACACATTTTCTCTTCAAAATCCAAATGGCGCTCCTTCTCTTCTGAGCATTGTAGTGCGCCAGCAGAGCACTTTACATCCACATATGGGTTATGTTCTTACTCAGAAGAAATGGTGCTACACATTTTGGGGGGCTTTTTTCCTATTTTCCCTTGTGAAAATGTAGGGCAACACCAGCATTTTAGTGAAAATTTTTTTTTTTTACGTTTTCCCATCCAAATTTTATGAAAATTCGTCAAGCACCTGTGGGGTGTTAAGGCTCACTATACCCCTTGTCATGTTCCGTGAGGGGTGTAGTTTCCACAATGGGGTCACATGTGGGTATTTATGTTTTTACGTTTATGTCAGAACCACTGTAAAATCAGCCACCCCTGTGCAAATCACAAATTTAGGCCTCAAATGTACATGGTGCGCTCTCACTCCTGAGCCTTGTTGTGCGCCCGCAGAGCATTTGACGCCCACATATTGGGTATTTCCATACTCAGAAGAAATTGCGTTACAAATTTTGGGGGTCTTTTTTTTTTCCTTTTTACTGCTTGTGAAAAGTATGGGGCAACACCAGCATGTTAGCGTAAAAATGTTTACGCTAACAGGCTGGTGTAGCCCCCAACTTTTCCTTTTCATAAGGGGTAAAAGGAGAAGACGACCCCCAAAATTTGTAGTGCAATTTCTCCCGAGCATGGAAATACCCCATATGTGGCCCTAAACTGTTTCCTTGAAATACGACAGGGCTCTGAAGTGACAGAGCACCATGCGCATTTGAGGACTAAATTACGGATTGCATAGGGGTGGACATAGGGGTATTCTACGCCAGTGATTCCCAAACAGGGTGCCTCCAGCTGTTGCTAAACTCCCAGCATGCCTGGACAGTCAGTGGCTGTCCAGAAATGCTGGGAGTTGTTTTGCAACAGCTGGAGGCTCCATTTTGGAAACACTGCCGTACAATAAGTTTTTAATTTTTATTGGGGGGTGGGGGGGGGGGGGGTACAGTGTAAGGGGGTGTATATGTAGTGTTTTACCCTTTATTATGTGTTAGTGTACGTGTACTGTAGTGTTTTTTAGGGTACATTTGCACTGGCGTGTTACGGTGAGTTTCCCGCTAGGAGTTTGCGCTGTCCAAACTTGAAGCAGGATACTTACTGTAAACCTGCCCGTGTGAATGTACCCTGTACGTTCACATGGGGGGGGGGGGGGTGCAAAACTCCAGCTGTTTCAGAACTACAGCTCCCAGCATGTACTGACTGAGGAGTTGTACTTTTGCAACAGCTGGAGGCACACTGGTTGGAAAACCTTCAATTAGGTTCTATTACCTAACTCAGTATTTTCCAACCAGTGTGCCTCCTGCTGTTGCAAAATTACAACTCCCAGCATTTACTGATCGCTGAAGGGCATGCTGAGAGATGTAGTTATGCAACATCTGGAGGTACGCAACTACAACTCCCAGCATGCCAAGACAGCTGTTTGGGCATGCTGGGATTTTCAGTTTTGCAACATCTGGAGGGCTAAAGTTTACAGACCACTGGACAGTGATCTCCAAACTGTGACCCTCCAGATGTTGCAAAACTACAAATACCAGCATGCCCAGACAGCAAATAGCTGTTTGGGCATGCTAGGAGTTGTAGTTTTGCAAGATCTGGAGGGATACAGTTTAGAGACCACGTTAGTGGTCTCAAACTGCAGTCCTCCAGCTGTTGCAAAACTACATATTCCAGCATGCCCAAACAGCTATCTGGGCATGCTGGGAGTTGTAGTTTTGCAACATCTGGTGGGCTACAGGTTAGAGACCACTGTAGCCCTCCAGATGTTGCTAGGCAACTTATCGGCTTCCGTAGGATCCAGGGAGCCGTCCTCTTCTGCCGCACGACGTCGCCGCCTGCAGCCTCCGGAGGGGTAAGTGGACCTTCGGCGTTCGGGTCCCCTTCTTTTCCCCGTTCTGCCCCGCCTATTGTGGGTGGGCAGGACGGGGAAAACGAAAGTAACCCCCCCCCCCCCCCCGATCTGCTATTGGTGGTCGCGTCTAGACCACCAATAGCCGGGATAGGAGGGGTGGCACCCCCTGCCACCTCACTCCTATCCCTTCAGGGGGATCGTGGGTGTCTTAGACAACCGCAATCCCCCTTATATTTCGGGTCACCATAGACCAGTAATGACCCGTAATGGGCGCAAATCGCAAGTGTGAATTCACTTGCGATTTGCGCCGATCGCCGACATGGGGGGGTCTGATGACCCCCCCTGGGCATTTGCGTGGGGTGCCTGCTGATCGATATCAGCAGTCACCCCGTTCCGGTACCCGCCTGGTGGGGACCGAAATTCCCACGGGCGTATGGATACGCCCTTCGTCCTTAAGTACCAGGACGCAAGGGTGTTTGCATACGCTCTTCGTCCCCAACAGGTTAAAGTTTACGGCCATCTGACTGATTTACTGAAATGTCAGACAAACTATAAACCCACACAGGAGAGCGTATCAAGAAACTGTCAAAATGTGTGTAATCAGGGCACCCTAGGCTATTTATTGCCTGTAAATGTTAATTTTTGTTAACATTATCTGTACACTATTGTATTTTCTTTTTTTTTCTTTAATTTATTTTTTAGCTGTCATCAGTAGCCAAACCCTATAGGTTAACATAGTAGATCCAAATGTCACCAGGAGACGAATAGAGGGGATCTGGGCTCAGCTAGAATAGCAGATTGAATCAGGCAAAAAAAAAAAAAAGGTGTCCATAGGTATGATCTTCAGATCTGCAGGACAAGTATTTCATTTTGCTGTGTCAGTACAAAGTATATCATTTCCTGATGCAGCTATTTATCGTTGTTACATTTAATTATTTTTTAACCTTGCTTGAACCATTCACATACATAACCCACAAAGCAGATAATACATCAGAGCAATGATTTATTTTAAAATAACTGTACAAAAGAAAAAACAATAGCATAAATTAATCCTCATCTGAATCAATGTCTTTGCTTGTGACAAAAGAACTCCTAATGGAAGACATGAGCTGGTCCTGAATTTGTTGTCGTGGGTTTTCCTCAAGGTCTGTCTTGATGACTCCAGATTCTGATAGTTTCCATTCCAATTCTAAAAGGAAAATAAATCAGATCATAAAGCAAAAAAAGAGGCGAGTAGAGGGGGTAATTTTTTTTTCTATACTCACTTCCTCGACCAACGCCTTCCCCAGGGCAACTGTTTCCATAGCTTGGAAAGACCTTTAAAAGGTGGAGCGGCAGAAGTGCCCACAAGGCATTCCCCAAGTGCTCACATATCCCAAGTCATCTCCTCCTCTGCTACATGCCCCCCTAGCCGGCTTGCATCTGCCACGATACAATCCACCCCCCCACACCCCTGACAATGATTGACAACCATAAAGCTGTTTTCCCTATTGCCAGTTAAATCTTAAGCAAGTGCCGTCCGACCATTATGTAATCTTCTCTTAGTGGCCTTGTAGATGTTCTGCACCTGCACTGTATACATGGGCAGATCATCTAAGAGAAGCCCGAGAACAGTACAACATTGGACAAGAACTGCCCTATGGTCAGACAGCTTAAAGTAATATTGAGAAACATTTAACATGTAAAATAACTAGTAGTTTGAGAGGATATCAGTCACTAAAGATTGTTAACATACCATCACGTGTTAGATTCATGCCACCAAATACCAGTGGTCCAATAAACTGAGCACGGATTTCCCCATCAAGGTAAACAAAGATAGTAGGCAAATTCTTATCAGGATAGTTTGGTATACAGGTTGTCGAAATGGATTTCACAAATTTCACATCTTTAAATTTTCTTGCAAGACCAGCTAAGTGTTGGTTTATTAATGTGCAAAGAGGAATTCTGTAAAACAAAAAGAGCAGAACAATAACACAGATTGTTTATGTAGATGTCATGCTACATTTTAGGATATTACATGGGCCGCAATGCCAACAGCAACATTTTACATTTCAAAAACATTGCATTTTAATTCAAGGGATCCATGGCGATTTACTGCACCTGATATGCAGTGTTTTTCCTGGGAAAAAGAACTGGGGTGCATAAAAATGGTAGCAGATGCTCTGGAGTTATAATATGTAATATCTGACTCAAAAGAAACAGAAGGTCAAACTCAGCAAATGTTTACTAAAATCCTTAGGACTTTATTCCCAAACTGACATACATACACAGGACACATGTGCAACGGAAGTGATGCATTTCTGATGCAGAGCACCCTTAGTTGTACGTTAATGTATGTTAACACGTCACTTACGTTCAGTTTTCCAATGAGATTTTATTCATACTAATTAGAGATGAGCAAAGTAATTTGATTTGTCACGAACTTCTCGGCTCAGCAGTTGATGACTTTAGCCTGCATTAATTAGTTCAGCTTTCAGGGTGCTCCGGTAGGCTGGAAAAGGTGAATACAATCCAAGGAGTCAGCAACTGCCGAGCCGTGAGGTTCATGACAAACTGTAACTTTGCTCATCTCTATTACTAATATGTGGTACATAGGACATTTTGATCAGTTTACATTACCTTTTTTTTTTTTTTTAAATGGTGTTCACAGTGTGTTATAAATGACATGACATGCTATCTTTAATCTATGGGTTGGTGCAACTATGGCAAAATCCACAAATGCCCTAGTATATCTGTTCATAAAGGGTTAACCCTTTAGATCCCACAATCCAAATTGATTGGGATCTTAAATGATGGGGACTGTAAAATCGTAGGGTCTTTGTCAGTTAGGTAGATGGGCAAAGGGTCCCTAACTGCCTTCGTGCTGTCAGATCAGTGTTCTGGAAATATAGATAAATGTAAACAAAATAAAGATTCACTATCACGGCATGTGAAAGTGTTCAAACTATTACAAATATAACAATAAAACCGCAAGTTGAATGGCGTAAATGTAAAAAAAAAAAAATACCATAAAAAAGGAAAAACAAATAATTAAAAGGGATAAAAAAAAAAAAAAAAAAAAGTCCAATCTAGAACAAAAATGGTACTGATAAAAACTACAGATCACGACCCTGAAACAGCCCTGAATATGGAAAAATAAAAAGTGTTAAAGGAGTCACAATTTTAAAAGGGAATCTGTCATCAGTGTTACCCTCACTAACCTGTTGGTACAGGCTGGTGTGGGGGACACTGATTATAACGATACTTCCCTACCATCGATCGTCTGTTATCTTCTTAGATCTCGCAGCCGGACCCTGCTGAGAAGCAGCAGTGTGCTCCTGAGTCCTGCTACCGGATTTAAGAAGATAACAGACAAACGGGACCATGGATCGGGGTAGGTAAGTATCATTATAATCAGTGTCACCCGCACTAACAGCCTGTACAAACAGGTTAGTGTCAGCGACACTGATAACAGATTCCCTTTAAGCATATAACTTTTTGTAAAAAACACAAAAAAAAAAAAAACAGCAATTTTTTTTTAAACTAGTGAAATAAAACAAAACCTATATAAATTGGGAATTGTAATCGTGCATACAGAATAAAGATAACATGTCATTTTAGCCATAAAGTGCATAGAAACAAAACCATCCAAAATAAGCTACATAAATGTTTCCAATTTAGCACCACAAATAATTTTTTGGGCTTCACCTTTGCTGGTTTAGTAGTTAATGATTTTTTTTTTTTTTGGGCAAAATGTTTTACTTCATTACCTTTAAAGGGGTATTCCACCCAAAGACATCTGATCCCCTATCCAAAGGATCTCCGCGCATTCTATGCAGGGCTGCTTCTCCAGTCTCGGAAACCTCTGTGTTTCCGGGACTGGAGACTTGACGTCACACCATGCCCCCTCATGGCGTCACGCCACACCCCCCTCCGTCCATGTCTATTCATGTGATGGCCATCGTGTGTCCCAGAGGTGATGACAACTTCTCAAATTGTTGGTACTACCTTAAAGACTATTCATATCATCATCAGCTGCTCCTATGATTCTACAAAACTCCTAGCCAGGTGGTTTCTGGGCTTTTCCTATAACTTTTCCTACTTTAAGTGACCCCCCCCCCCCCCCCCCCCCCCCTAAGGAACTATTAATACTTACCCTTGTTTGTAAAGATGCAAAATCACCCAGAGACCTTTACTAGCTTTTGTCACTTCTTGCACATAGTCTTGTCCAGAGATCTCCAACACCTCCCCAAATGTGTTCTTTAGTTGGGCTGCTTGCCACTGGGCCAACCTTTGCTGCCTGTAACATAAACCAGAATAAATATGGTTTAAATCATCAGATTAAAAAACGTATAAGAAGTGCTGCTGTAGCAGACATTCACATGTGTAAATTGACCAAAGATTTAACCCTAAGCATTGTGTGGAGGCTGTGTTAATTCTGAAAAACCTAGGGCTTGCTTGATATGAAAATCTGCAGCAAGCTCTAAACATCTGGTCAGACTTTTTAAACAAACATGTAAATTGGATTTTGGACAACCCAATCACTAGCACTCTACTGTAAATTTTGTGTGTGTTTTTCACATGTGAAATCTAAACATAAGGGATTATAGAGGATCTCAGATTTGGAGACGTGAGAAACACAATCAGCCGCTCTGCAGTCAAAAATGGCTGTTTACATAGAACAATTGTCTGCCCCACTGTTAAAGGGCTATTCTCATTTAATAATATTATGGCATATCACTAGCATGGGTCATAGCATAGCATTTTCTTGTACAACAATGCATTCTCCAGTGCAGCCTGAAACATGCGATTTCAATGTGTTATTGTTAAAACTAAAGAAAGGTAACAATTTTAGAAATCCTTTATACAATAAACTGTAAGTACAGCTGTCTCTGCCTCCTCCATGCTAACAGCTGCACAGTGACATTTCAGACATCTCCATGCAGGTATATATGAAATAATGATGTTCAGTTCACCTCCCGAATGGTATTGCACACACCTGCATCCGGCAAGGTGCTAAAAAGCCCAAGAAAGAAAAGGATAAACCAGCACTTGAAAAACTTTCAGCTTTATTTGATTCCGTATCAAATAGAACTTCACTCAGTAAAAACAATCACTCCACTGTCATGACAGTGGAGTGATCGTTTCTACTGAGTGAAGTCTATTTGATACGGAATCAAATAAAGCTGAACGTTTTTCAAGTGCTGGTTTATCCTTTCTATCTCCATGCGTGCGTGCGTGCGTGCGTGCGTGCGTATCTCGGTCAGAACTGAAAGTGAATACGTTTGGGCCATTTTCCGAACGCCTTCAACTTTGGACTGAAAATCACAGTCCACCATGTTTTTCGGTCCAAGTTAAAAGTTGGAGGCATTCAGAAAATGACCCAAACGTTGTCACCAACTATGATCAGGTCTGTGCGGGCCATAGGAGTGAATGTGTCCTTGCACAGATACGATTGCAGCAGATTTGAGCTTCAGAAATTATATGTATGCCGTGGAGGCACTAATCGTGATGTAAACTCTGCATACATAGTATGTTACCTAAAAGGTGCATGGTTTCCATGTCATCATGTTTGCCTTCACTTCCAAGCAGTGCAAGAGAGGTAGTTTTTGGCAACTTTAAAAGAAAATAATCTAAGAGATTGTCTGAGTATAAAAGTGGGTGTGAGTATAAAAGTAATAATAAATTCATGGAGTTTAATTGAAATATTTACTTGGGTTTTTAACTTATCTGTGCAATCCCCATTACTAAAATGGCCTCTATGTTGGAAGATGCAGTCCCGTGTACATCTCAGCAGTTTGAGGGTGCATATTGTTGTTCATTTGGAAGCCCAGATCCTGGATCTAGAGGAGCAACTGGCAACACTGAGACGCATTGACAACTGAGAGGAGTCTCCTGCTCACCAAGCAAGTACTCTCTAGGGTAGAGGTGGGGGAGGATAGTGGGACGGAGGTGCAGGACAGTCAGGCAGTTAGCTGGGTTACAGTTAGAAAATGGGGTAGAGGGAAAAGTGTCAGGGAGGCTAGGCCTGATCTGACACACCCCAACAAGTTTGCCCGGTTGGCAGATGAGGGGGATGCCATTTCAGAGCTAGCAGTACTGAAGCAAGACTCTGCCTCTGACCGCTAAGGGGGGTGTCTGCTCCAGTAAGGAGGCAAGGAGGAGTGCAGGGCAGACCAGACAGGTACAGGTTGTGGGGGACTCTTATTAGGGGGACAGACAGGGTGATCTGTCACATTGACCGGTATCTCCGAACAGTGTGTTGTCTACCTGGCGCTCAAGTTCGGCACATCGCGGATCGGGTTGACAGGTTGCTGGAAGGGGTTGGAGAAGATCCAGCAGTCATGGTACATATTGGCACCAATGACAAAGTAAGAGGTAGGTGGAGTATCCATAAAAATTATTTCAGGGACTTAAGCCACAAGCTTAAATGGGCACGGTCACAAACTTTTTTTTTTTTTTTTTTTTGATATGTTGTAGTACTTATGTACTACAACATATCTCTAATATAGTTTAATATTTTTTTTTTTTTTTTTATTAACATGTATTTTACATTTGAAAACTGGCCACTAGGGGTCTCCCTCCTAGTGGCCGGCTGCAGCCATTAAAAACACCCCCTAGAGCATTAAACAAATGTTCCTACCATGTTTTCATATTAGGTTATAAAACATTCCACGCTGTATGCAAATGCAGCTCAAGAGAGACCCCTATTTCTAATATTCATGGACTCTATAGTAACAGCGAAAGTTCCCCAGGACTAGCGCATAGCAAATGTGGTGCCAATTTTTAAAAAGGGGTCAAAAGGAGACCACGGGAATTATAGGCCCATATCAGCATGGCTTTATGAGGGATCGGTCCTGTCAAACTAACCTGATCAGCTTTTATGAGGAGGTGAGCTCCAGACTGGACCAAGGGGAATTGCTGGATGTTGTATATCTGGATTTTTCCAAAGTATTTGATATGGTTCCACATAAAAGATTGGTGCATAAAAAGAGGGAGAATGTGTGTAAGTGGGTAAGTAACTGGCTCAGTGATAGGAAACAGAGGGTGGTTATTAATGGTACTTATTCTGATTGGGTGACTGTAACTAGTGGGGTACCACAGGGATCAGTCTTGGGTCCTGTTCTTTTTAATATATTCATTAATGACATTGTAGAGGGGTTGAATAGTAAAGTAGCAATCTTTGCAGATGATACTAAACTCTGTAAAGTAGTCAACACAATAGAGGGCAGTGCACTGTTACAAATGGATCTGGATAGGTTGGAGGTTTTGGCTGGGAAGTGGCAGATGAGGTTCAACACTGATAAATGTAAGGTAATGCACATGGGGAGGAAAAATCCGGGCTGGGATTATGTATTAAATGGGAGAACACTTGGGGCGACTGACATAGAAAAGGACTTAAGAGTCTTAGTTAACAGTAAATTTAGCTGTAGTGACCAGTGTCGGGCAGCTGCTGCCAAGGCAAATAAAATCATGTGTTGCATCAATAGGGGCATAGATGCCCACGACAAGGAAATAATTCTACCTCTGTACAAATCACTAGTCAGACCACACATAGAATACTGTGTACAGTACTGGGCACCAGTGTACAAGAAAGATATAGTGGAGCTGGAGAGGGTTCAAATACGGGCAACCAGGGTAATATGGGGAATGGGGGTGGACTACAGAACCCAGAAAGATTATCAGTATTATGTTTTTTTTTGTTTTGAAAAAAAAAAAGGCTTTGAGGCGACCTAATAACTATGTATAAATATATCAGGGGGCTGTACAGAGCTCTCTCTCCCATGACCTATTTATTACCCAGGACTCTATCTACAACAAGGGGGTATCCTATGTTTAGAGGAAAGAAGGTTTCTACACCAGCACAGATGGGTGTTCTTTACTGTAAGAGCAGCAAGACTGTGGAATTCTCTTCGGAAGAGGTAGTCATGGTGAACTCAGTAAAAGAGTTCAAAAGGGGTCTGGATGCATTTCTAGAGAGTAATAACATTACAGGTTATGGATACTAGATTTATAGGGACATGCCTTCCTCTGGTTTAACTCAGGAGGAACTCAATAGAGATATAGGTTGAACTCGATGGACTCTGGTATTTTTTTCAACCTTACAAACTCTGTTGGATGTAATCTTCAATTTGTTAATAAAACTGTTTTGATGTAGCTACCTGGTTTGCATATATATTACTCAAATGTTCCCTGAGTTCATGGTGGGGGTGGCCCCATCAACCAGACCACCTATAATCAGTTGTTATAAACAGGGAAGTGCTGGCTACTATTTTACTTATTTAGTTGCTTGAAATGTTAATCACACAAACCTTCTATATCCTAAGGATAAGAACATACAAATGTTACCCCAGCCCCACCTGTATTCACTACAGATTAGCTCTGTGTAAGGACTAGGCCTCAGTGACACTATCAACAGGGATGTAAAGTCATGTAAACTAGCTTTTTAAACACTGCATGGCAGAAACCCTTTATATATACAGTGAAACCTCGCCAAAAAGACCACCTCCTTATCCAGACAAAGATTTTGTGTGACAGATTTTCAACCCACCATACATTTGTGACCATTGTCTTTGAGAAGACCAACCCCATATAAGGACACTTACAATGTCATTTTGGGTGGTCTTCTCAAAGAGGTTTCACTGAAGTTACAGAGGAAATAGGGTGATATGTATCAATGGTTGAGCTATAGATCTCAAACTGTTAGTTTGATATATTTTTTTTGGTTTTTTTAAACATAGCAATTATATTTGATGATATAATATTGAAATTTTAAGCATATAAAATGGTGTGATAGTTTAAGAAAAAGAACAGTTTCAGGGCACAAACACACCTGTATAGTTCGATGGCTCTTTCATCTTCATCATTAAATTCATCCTCATTCTCATCAAGTTCTTCTAGTGTCATGTCCTCATAGGTTTTTACTGAAAGGACAAAATATACAAAAGGATTTTTTTTTAAATAAAAACACACACTCTCCGTTCAAAACTAACGTATGATTAAGTAGCTGATCGCGGGGGATGTGGCCGCTGGGGCCCACCCCCATGGTCACCGGGACAGGACCAGAGCAAAAATGAAACCCCCCTAAAAAGTAGCAAAATTACTAAAAGAAGGGGTCATTCTACAGAGCTCACTGAATTCCAGAATCATTCTGGCCTCAAGTCTAATATTAAGCTGACACTATCTGTTCTGCACAGATCAATTCCAAGCAGTGTTCTACTAATCACAGGAGTACTGTACAGTTAAAAGGCGACACCAGCAGATAAATAAAAATAGCTGAAGCTTATGACCACTGTACAGGTCACAGAGCATGCCCAGAAGATTTCGCATTCTAGCGAATAAAGTCTGGGTGTCTATGTCCATGGGGCTTGCTGTAAAGCATACCTCTAAATGATACTAAAAATGCTCAGGAACAGATACTGGTAGAAAATAGAAAAATAAAATTTCATGTTTCAGTGAGAAACACAAACAGGGAATGTGATCCCAACATACAATGATTTACACTAAAAAGCTCAGGTGTTTCAGAGAAAACGGTTTTAAAAAGCCAGGAACAGGAACAGGGGAAGTAGTAATTGAATCAGTCCCCAGCCGCTGCTCTCCACCCTCCTAGCCATGAGTGACAGGTCTCTCCATGTGTGAGTATAGATAGAGACGAGGCAATAATGGCTGGTGGGACAAAGGAACTTGCCCCATTCCCGGTGGCTTAATAAACCTATGATATCTCTGTAACATCGGAATTTTGAATCAGTGTTAAGTGATCGCGTTCAGTGTCTGTTTAGATTTAGATGCCCACAGATTTGTAATATAAAATAAAAGGGCGCTAAATAGGGAAATAAAAACATAGAAAAGGGTGTGTATTATTATGCATCACATGCTCACCAACTGATTGCTGCTTAAGGACCTCTGCTTCTTCAGCTTCATCATCTTTTGGTACCTCCTTGGGAGGAAGGATGCCTTTCCTGCGCAAGATGTCATTCCATTCTGTATCTGCATTAGGGTCCTGAAATAAGGTGGACTTCGTTAAACTACTTTTTTTTTTAAATATATGACAAAGTAGGAAATAGACATAAAGGTTATACAGTATACATTTTTTTCCCCTCTCTGGAAAGCAAGGTGTTGAGTGTTATGAAAGAATGCCATATTATCTGTTATTACAGATTAGGCTGGATTCACATACTCTAGAGCCGCTACAAAATGTTTCAAGGCCTTATTAACACCACAATGTGCGCCTCCGAGGAGAGGATATGCTGGCCAAACGTCAAAATGACATGCACAAGTGTCCATCCTCGTACAGGCATGTACGCTCTTCATTTAAATGGCCTGAATGTAGTCAGCTAGTGACTAAGTTCAGATAATTTCCTGAGAATATACAAGTTTTGGCTCAGACTGAGAGCAAAGCAGACATGCTGCAATTTTCAGTTCAAGACAAAAGACAATCCGCCGCTCTGATCAGCCACACTGGGGGCCTGCGAGGTGCATAGTGCATTCAGACATTGCGGTGTAATCGCAATGTCTGAGTACACTGTGCATGTGCATTCGCAGTGTATACAGACATCGCAGCTGCTCTGGGATGTCTTAGTGCACTTGGTGACCCGCAGGCCCCCAGTATGGCTGCTTGGAGTGGCGGATTGCCGCTGTGAGCAGGCCAGGGGGCTTTGGCAACAACAGGAGGCACAACATGGGTCGCGTCACCGGCGGATCCGCAGCATATTTTACAGCATATTCATTACGTGTGACCCTACCCTGAGGATACGTTCACATGTACAGGATCTGCTGCACATTTTCTGCACCTGATTTTGCCACCCATTGACATTAATGGGTAACAAAAGCTACACAAAACATGCAACAAAAATATGCAGCAGATCCCGTACATTCACACCTACCATGTTTGCTGTTCACTCATTTACATTGTAAACTTTAGGGGTCTATTCTATATAGTGATGCTATATAAAATAACTGAAGCCCTTTTTTCCACTGTCACAGACAAAAATGGCCACATGAAATAATTGCATTGGTAAAGTGTATTATGTGTGAACTGTCAGTCACACTCGTGCTCATGTAGTAGAAAACATTTTTATCAACCCCAATACACTGCCAATGTTTCACTCACCCGGTGTGAACATACCCTAACTATATTCTAAGAACGGACACGACCTGAACATCTGAAAAGAGCCGTCCCTGAAGAACCTCACTGCTCGGTACCGGACATCATGGAGGGGATCCCCACACAACTCACGTTACTGCACTAACCTGCATGGCGGCGGTGAATCCCGAACTGAACCGGAGAGCTCTCTCTGCCTACAGAGACGACAACAGCGAAACGGGAGGCAGAGGTTTAGCGGAGAAAAACCTGACAGTCAGACACTTACGCACGGGGCTCGAGAAGGGGAAGCAATTCTGTGTCGCACCACCACACCACTTCCGGTCTCTGGGGAGCTCCATATAAGGAAGTGATGTGAAGCGTATGGTGCTGTGTGTGACGGGAGCAGCTGGGCTGTGGCTGGGTCTCCTGTATGAAACACATATGGCGAGGCCTAACATAAGTCTGTGGAGGAGGGCAGCTTAATGTAGTATGATAGGTTTATTAGAATATTCATGGTATTGCTGTCCCCTTCAAGTGTGTGGGAATTAGCTACAGACATAGGAGGGTATAGCTCAAACTCTGAAAGTAACCCATCTCCACCAAATGTATTTTGGGCGCTATGCTTTCTGGTTGGTAATGTTAGGTTGAGCTCACATCAGTGTTGACTTCGTTCGCCAAGTCCCTCCAAATTACGGAACTTAAGCAGAGAATAAAAATACTGCAAATAGTCCAAGGGCCTATTCACACGGCAGAATTTCCGCTTGCAGAATTCCGTTTCACACGCAGACACACTGCGAAGTGCGAGTCGCAGTATACTCGCACAGCTTTGGAGCTCTCTGCCTAGCTCAGAGCAGGGAGAGCGGCCACGATGTGCGAGTACACTGTGCACATCGCTGCAGTGTGTCTGCTCGTAACGGCGTATTGCCGCTACCAGCATGCACATGTAAAGCCAGCATGGAGCTGGGCCTTCAACAGTGGATACGCAGCGAAAATCCGCGTGTGTGAACGTACCCTAAGGCTGGGTTCACATAGGAATTTTTCACTTCAATTACTCAATTCCGTTTAAAAATTTAAGAAACTGAAATGAGAATGAAGTTAATGGATCCAATTCATTTCAATGGGTGTTTTTTCATCTCCACTTCCCTCAATTGTCATTAGTTCCACTTAATTTTCGTTACTTTAACGGAAAAAAAAATACCGGGCATGCACACATTTTTTATATTTTTTTTACATCAGAAATAACAGACATTCTAACATTTTAACATTGAAGTCTATGGTGATGGATAGAGATGAGCGAAGTTACAGTAATTCGATTCATCATGAATTTCGTTTTCTCCCATACGGGAGCGCATACGGCAGGGGGGAGCTGAAACCTCGTGCTCCCGTATGCCTTTCTATGTGCTCCCGTATGTAATTCATTTCAATGAGCCGGCCGGAGTGAAACGTTCGGTCCGGTCGGCTCATTTTTGCACTGTATGCGCTTTTTCCCCGGACCTAAAACTGTGATCAACCACTGTTTTAGGTCCGGTTGTAAAAGCGCATACGGGGCAAAAACGAGCCGACCGGATCGAACGTTTCACTCCGGCCGGCTCATTGAAATGAATTACATACGGGAGCACATAGAAAGGCATACAGGAGCGCAAGGTTTCAGCTCCCCCCTGCCGTATGTGCTCCCGTATGGGAGAAAACGTGATGTGAACCCAGCCTTAGTTCAGCTTTTAGGTGCTCCGGGAAAACGTGTAAATTTTTTACATTGCACATGCGCATTTGCATCCTAAAGTCCCCACCCAAGACCTCTCCCATTAAAAATGGACAACATTTTCAAAAACGTATGGTTTTTTTTTCTATAAAAACGGACGGAACTGTATGCACTTTAAAAAACAGTATACTGTTTACAAACGCATACGGTTTACTTTTTCCCATATTGTTCCATCCGTTTTTTTTTGCCATACGGTTTTCTTTAGAAAAACGGATTGAAAACAGTATGGCAAAAACGTGATGTGAACCCAGCCTGACTGTGGTCAGACAGAAAATAATTTAATAAAGAAAATAAACTTCCTCTGGCGCATACAGCAGCTTCTAAGTACTGGAAGGATTAAGATTTTTAATAAAAGTAACTTTCTGGCACCAGTTGATTTGGAAAAAAAAAAAAAAATAATCCACTGGAGTACCCCTTTAAATTTGACAGTGCTCATTTAAGGAAATGGGTCGGAATATGACAATTTTAAGCATACTTATTTTGTTAAAAAAAATCTATATATATATTGTTTCTCTTTTTTTTTTTTTTTTTTAACCCCTTAGGCTAAGTTTCCACTTGTTTTTTTTTCTGGCAGTTTTTGGAAAACTGCCACTGCAGTTTTTGAGCCAAAATCAGAAGTGGATCCATAAGGGAGGAGTCCTTCCTTTATATGTCCTATTCCTTTTGCATACACTTCTGGCTTTGGCTCAAAAACTGCAGTGGCAGCATTCCAAAAACTGCCAAAAAAAATAAATAAGTGGAAACTTAGCCTTAGGGACTCAGCCCATTTTCACCTTAAAGGGAACCAATCATCAGATTTTACCCTATATAGGGTAAAATTGTTGTCCTCACCATCCCCGGGGGACGCTCCTGCCCCAGGGATGGTGAAGATATGAAGTTATGAACTAGTCACCGCCACGGCCGTAAGTAGTCCCCTGGGCGGGGAGCTCCACACCTATTCCCGTTCTTCTGCAGGCAGCGACGCCTCCTCCCCTCCGCTTGATTGATGGGCCACGTCATTGTTCTGCTCACTGAACAGACAAAGCAGAGCGAGGGGGCGTCGCTGCCTGCGGAAGAACGGGAATAGGTGAGTGGAGCTCCCCGCCCAGGGGACTATCCAGGAGGACTATACAAGGGGTTATCCAGGAAAAAACTTTTTTTTTATATATCAACTGGCTCCAGAAAGTTAAACAGGTTTGTAAATTACTTCTATTAACAAATCTTAATCCTTTCAGTACTTATGAGCTTCTGAAGTTAAGGTTGTTCTTTTCTGTCTAAGTCCTCTCTGAAGACACCTGTCTTGGGAAACGCCCAGTTTAGAAGCAAATCCCCATAGCAAACCTCTTCCCGAGACAGGTGTCATCAGAGTCACGTAGACAGAAAAGAACAACCTTAACTTCAGAAGCTCATAAGTACTGAAAGGATTAAGATTTTTTAATAGAAGTAATTTACAAATCTGTTTAACTTTCTGGAGCCAGTTGATATATTAAACATTTTTTTTTGCCTGGAATACCCCTTTAACCCCTTAAGGACCCTTGACGTACACGTACGTCATGACACCCTGGTACTTAAGGACCCATGACGTACGCGTGCGTCATGAACAATTCTGGCCCCCACCGCCCACCGGGTGGGGATCGGACCGGGATGCCTGCTGAAATCATTCAGCAGGCATCCCGTGCAGAGGCCCAGGGGGGGTCATCAGACCCCCCCATGTCGGCGATTGCGGCAAATCACAAGTGAATTCACACTTGCGATTTGCGCGATTCCGGGTCATTACGGGTCTATGGTGACCTGGTGACCCGGAATAGAAGGGGGATCGCGGGTGTCCATGACACCCACAATCCCCCTGAAGGGATAGGAGTGAGGTGGCAGGGGTGCCACCCCTCCTATCCATGCTATTGGTGGTCTAGACGCGACCACCAATAGCAGTTCGGAGTCGGGGGGGTTTACTTTCGTTTTCCCCGTCCTGCCCACCCACAATAGGCGGGGCAGGAAGGGGAAACCCGACAGAGACCGGCGCCAAAGATCCACTTACCGATCCACTTACCGATGGCGACGTTGTGCGGCTGGATCCTACGGAAGCCGGTGAGTTGCCTAGCCACATCTGGAGGGTACAGTCTGAGACCACTAGATAGTGGTCTCTAACTGTAGCCCTCCAGATGTTACAAAACTACAACTCCCAGCATGCCCAGACAGCTGTTTGGGCATGCTGGAATATGTAGTTTTGCAACAGCTGGAGTGCTACAGTTTGAGACCAATATCTAATGGTCTCTAAACTGTATCCCTCCAGATCTTGCAAAACTACAACTCCTAGCATGCCCAAACAGCTGTTTGCTGTCCGGGCATGCTGGGATTTGTATTTTTGCAACAGCTGGAGGACCACAGTTTGGAGATCACTTTGCAGTGGTCTCTAAAACTGTAGCCCTCCAGATGTTGCAAAACTGCAAATCCCAGAATGCCCAAAACAGCTGTCTCGGCATGCTGGGAGTTGTAGTTGCGTACCTCCAGCTGTTGCATAACTACATCTCCCAGCATGCCCTTTTGTGATCAATACATGCTGGGAGTTGTAGTTTTGCAACAGCTGGAGGCACACTGGTTGGAAAATACTGAGTTAGATAACAGAACCTAACTGAAGGTTTTCCAACCAGTGTGGTCTGTCAGTACATGCAGTACATGCTGGGAGTTGTAGTTTTGAAACAGCTGGAGGTTTGCCCCCCAGGTGAACGAACAGGGTACATTCACATGGGCAGGTTTACAGTAAGTTTCTTGCATCAAGTTTAGGCTGCGGCAAATTTTTTGCCGCAGCACAAACTCCTAGCGGGATACTCACTGTAACCCGCCAGTGCGACTGTACCCTAAAAACACTACACTACACTAACCACATAATAAAGAGTAAAACACTACATATACACCCCCTTACACTGTCCCCCCCAATAAAAATTAAAAACGTATTGTACAGCAGTGTTTCCAAAACGGAGCCTCCAGCTGTTGCTAAACAACAACTCCCAGCATTTTTGGACAGCCACTGACTGTCCAGGCATGCTGGGAGTTTAGCAACAGCTGGAGGCACCCTGTTTGGGAATCACTGGTGTAGAATAGCCCTATGTCCACCCCTATGCAATCCCTAATTTAGTCCTCAAATGCGCATGGCGCTCTCACTTCAGAGCCCTGTCGTATTTCAAGGAAACAGTTTAGGGCCACATATGGGGTATCTCCGTACTCGGGAGAAATTGCGTTACATATTTTGGGAGGCTTTTTCTCCTTTTACCCCTTATGAAAAGGAAAAGTTGGGGGCTAAACCAGCCTGTTAGTGTAAAAAAAAAATTTTTTTACACTAACATGCTGGTGTTGCCCTTTACTTTTTATTTTCACAAGCATTAAAAGGAAAAAAAGACCCCCCAAATTTGTAACACAATTTCTCCTGAGTACGGAAATACCCCATATGTGGTCGTAAAATGCTCTGCAGGCGCACAACAAGGCTCAGGAGTGAGAGCACACCATGTACATTTGAGGCCTAAATTGGTGATTTGCACAGGGGTTGCTGATTTTACAGCGATTCTGACATAAACGCAAAAAAATAAATACCCACATGTGACCCCATTTTAAAACTACACCCCTCACGTAATGTAATAAGGGGTGCAGTGAGCATTTACACCCCACAGGTGTCTGGCAGATTTTTGGAACAGTGGTACGTGAAAATGAAAAATGTAATTTTTCATTTGGACAGCCCACTGTTCCAAAGATCTGTCAAACGCCAGTGGGGTGTAAATACTCACTGCACCCCTTATTAAATTCTGTGAGGGGTGTAGTTTCCAAAATAGGGCCACATGTGGGGGGGTCCACTGTTCTGGCACCACGGGGGGCTTTGAAAACGCACATGGCCCCTGACTTCCATTCCAAACAATTTTTTTCCAAAAAGCTCAATGGCGCTCCTCTTATGAGCATTGTAGTGCGCCAGCAGAGCACTTGACGTCCACACATGGGGTATTTCCATACTCAGAAGAGATGGGGTTTCAAATTTTGGGGGGCATTTTGTCCTATTACCCCTTGTAAAAAATTTTAATTTGAGGGAAAACTAGCATTTTAGTGGAAAAAAAATAATCATTTACACATCCAACTTTCACGAAAAGTCGTTAAACACCTGTGGGGTGTTAAGGCTCACTGGACCCCTTGTTACGTGTCTTGAGGGGTGTAGTTTCCAAAATAGTATGCCATGTGTTTTTTTTGTATTTTTTTTTTTGCTGTTCTGGCACCATAGAGGCTTCCTAAATGCGACATGCCCCCAAAAACCATTTCAGCAAATTTTGCTTTTCAAAAGCCAAATGTGACTCCTTCTCTTCTGAGCATTGTAGTTTGCCCGCAAAGCAATTTACGTCCTAACATGGGGTATTTCCATACTCAGAAGAGATGGGGTTACAAATGTTGGGGGTCATTTTGTCCTACTATCCCTTGTAAAAAATCAAAATTTGAGGGAAAACTAGCATTTTTGTGAAAAAAATAAATAAATCATTTTCACATCCAACTTTAACGAAAAGTCGTCAAACACCTGTGGGGTGTTAAGGCTCACTGGACCCCTTGTTACGTGCCTTGAGGGGTGTAGTTTTTTTTGCTGTTCTGGCACCATAAGGGCTTCCTAAATGTGACATGCCCCCCAAAAACCATTTCAGAAAAACTCACTCTCCAAAATCCCACGCTCCTTCCCTTTTGAGCCCCTCTACTGCGCCCGCCGAACACTTGACATACACATATGAGGTATTTTCTTACTCGAGAGAAATTGGGTTACACATTTTAGGAAGATTTCTCTCCTTTTACCCCTTGTAAAAATTCAATAACTGGGTCTACAAGAACATGCGAGTGTAAAAAATGAAGATTTTGAATTTTCTCCTTCAATTTGCTGCTATTCCTGTGAAATACCTAAAGGGTTAACAAACCCTTTGAATGTCATTTTCAATACTTTGAGGGGTGCTTTTATATTGGGGTCATTTGTGGGGTATTTATAATAAGAAGGCCCTTCAAATCCACTTCAAAACAGAACTGGTCCCTGAAAAATTTGGATTTTGAAAATTTTGTGAAAAATCGGAAAATTGCTGCTATAATTTGAAGCCCTCTGACGTCTTCCAAAAGTAAAAACATGTCAACTTTATGATGGGAACATAAAGTAGACATATTGTATATGTGAATCAATATATAATGTATTTGGAATATTCATTTTCCTTATAAGCAGAGAGCTTCAAAGTAAAAAAAAAAGCGAAATTTTCAATTTTTTCATCAAATTTTGGAATTTTTCACCAAGAAATGATGCAAGTATCGACAAAATTTTAGCACTAACATAAAGTAGAGTATGTCACGAAAAAACAGTCTCGGAATCAGAATGAAAGGTAAAAGCATTCCAGAGTTATTAATGCTTAAAGTGATAGTGGTCAGATGTTCAAAAAATGGCCGTGTCCTACAGTGAAAATTGGCTGGGTCCTTAAGGGGTTAAAGGGGTATTCCAGGCCAAAACTTTATTTTATATATCAACTGGCTCTGGAAAGTTAAACAGATTTGTAAATTACTTCTATTAAAAAATCTTAATTCTTCCAATAGTTATTAGCTTCTGAAGTTGAGTTGTTGTTTTCTGTCTAACTGCTCAATGATGATGTCACGTCCCTGGAGCTGTGCAGTTCCTATGGGGATATTCTCCCATCATGCACAGCTCCCGGGACGTGACATCATCATTGAGCAGTTAGACAGAAAACTTCAGAAGCTAATAACTATTGGAAGGATTAAGATTTTTTTTTTATAGAAGTAATTTACAAATTTGTTTAACTTTCCGGAGCCAGTTGATATATAAAAAAAAGTTTTTGCCTGGAATACCCCTTTAAGGACTCAGCAAATTTTAGTATTTGCATTTTCCTTTTTCTCTTCACTTCCTTTCCTTCTAAAAATCATAACTTTCAATTTTGCACCTACAGACCCATATATGGTCTTGTTTTTTGCATCACCAATTTTACTTTGTAATGACATCACTTATTTTATAATATAATCTGCGATGAAACAAAAAAAAATTATTTGCGGGGTAAAATAAAAAAAAAATCACAATTTTGTAACTTTTGGGGTTCCCGTTTCTACGCAGTGCACTTTTCAGTGAAAGTTATACCTTATCTTTATTCTGTAGATCCATATGGTTACAAGGGTACCCAATTTATATGGGTTTTATTTTATTTTAATACTTAAAAAAATTATAAACTACATACACCGAAATTAGTATGTTTAAAATTGTCATCTTCTGACCCCTATAACTGTTTTATTTTTCCACATACAGGGCTACGTGAGTGCTCATTTTTTGCGCCATCATCTGTAGTTTTTATCAGTACCAACTTTGTTTTGGTCAGACTTTTTGATCACTTTTAATTAATATTTTTATGGTATATGAAGCGACCAAAAATGCACAATTTTGCACTTTGGTATTTTTCTTTACGTGTACGTCATCGACCGTGCAGTTTAGCTACCCTTATATTTTATTACTTCGGATATTTACGTACGCAACGATACCACGTATGATTATTTATATTTTTTATTGCATTATTTTGTTTAAAAAATGGGAAAAGGGGGGGGTGATTTAAACTTTTAATAGGGAAGGGGGTTAAAGGGGTGGAAAACTTTTTTTTTTTTTTAAATCAACTGGGGCCAGAAAGTTAATCAGATTTGTAAATTACTTCTATTAAAAATTATTATTCCTTCCAGTACTTATTAGCGGCTGTATACTATAGAGGAAATTTTTTCTCTTTGGATTTCTTTTCTGTCACGACCACAGTGCTCTCTGCTGACACCTCTGTCCATTTCAGGAACTGTCCAGAGCTGGAGAAAATCCCCATAGCAAACATATGCTGCTCTGGACAGTTGTTAGACAGAGGTGTCAGTAGAGAGCATTCTGGTCGTGACAGAAAAGAAATCCCAAAAGAAAATAATTTTTTCCTCTGTAGTATCCAGCCACTAATAAGTACTGGAAGGATTAAGAATTTTTAATAAAAGTAATTTACAAATCTGTTTAACTTTCTGGCACTAGTAAAAAAAAAATGTTAAGTTTTCCACCGGAGTACACCTTTAACTTTTTTTTTTTTGTCCCCATAGGGGGGCTACAACATGCAATCTTCTGATTGCATACACTGATCAATGCAATGCCATAGCATAGCCTTTATAAGTGTTCTCGGCGCTCTGCTGCTATAGCGATTTTGTCGCGATAGTGCAGTCCAGGTCAGCTCCGCTGAGCAGTCGGGATTCTTTCACTTTCGTTTCAGACGCAGCGATCAACTTTAATTGTGGCGTCTAAAGGGTTAATGCAGGGCATTGGCCCGATCAGCGTTGCCCGGCATTAGTCGTGTGCCCTGGCTGCCCGTAGCAACCGGGACCCACCGGGTTTAACCCGTTCTCCACTGTTGAGAACGGTTTAAACCCGATAAATGGGACCAGGGCGTACATGTATGGAGTACGGAGTATCGTGATGTCACGGCCCCGCCCCCCTTAACCTTTTAATGACCCAGGGCGTACCTTTACATCCTAAGTCCGCTCCCTTTCTAGAACGCGGGGCCAAGGCGTGGATAATAGTGCGCGGCACTGATCGTGGTGAAGCGCGCTATTAACCCTTTAGACGCGGCGTTCAAAGTTGAACGCCATGTCTAACGTGAAAGTAAACTATCCCTAAACTATATTGGTGAAATCGCGGCATCCAGAACAGTTGTAGGACAGCAGGAGGGTCCCTTATCTTGCCTCCTGGTGTCCGATCACCGAATGACTGCTCAGTGCCTGAGATCCAGGCATGAGCAGTCAAGCAGCAGAATCATCGATCAATGGTTTCCTATGAGAAAAAATTGATCAATGTAAAAGATCAGTGTGTGCAGTGTTATAGCCCCCTATAGATATAGTTAAAGATCATCTTTAGAACCCCTTCCCTTATAAAAGTTTGAATCACCCCCTTTTCCCATTAAAAAAAAAAAAAAAACTGCTTAAATAAAAATAAACATATGTGGTATCGCAATATGTGTATGCGCATATGTGTATGCGCAAAAAAATCCCAAATAGCGTATTTTTGGTCACTTTTTATATCATGAAAAAATGAATCAATAAGTCCAATCAATACAAAAATGGTACCGCTAAAAATTTCAGATCATGCGCAAAAAATAAGCCCTCATTCTGCCCCATACGCGGAAAAATAAAAAAGTTATAGGGGTCAGAAGATGACAATTTTAAATGTATACATTTTCCTGCATGTAGTTATGATTTTTTCCAGAAGTACGACAAAATCAAACCTATATAAGTAGGGTATCATTTTAATCGTATGGACCTACAGAATAAAGAGAAGGTGTCATTTTTACTAATAATGTACTGCGTAGAAATTTAAGTCCCCAAAAGTTACAAAATGGTGTGTTTTTTTTCAATTTTGTCTCACAATATTTTTTTTCCCATTTCGCTGTAGATTTTTGGGTAAAATGACTGATATCATTACAAAGTAGAATTGGTGGTACAAAAAATAAGCCATCATATAGATTTTTAGGTGCAAAATTGAAAAACCCTGAGTCCTTAAGGGGTTAATGAAAATCTATGGGAGGGGGAGTGGTAGCCGCCACGCCCCCTTCCATAGAATTGCATTGAGGGGGCGGGGTGTGATGTCATGAGGGGGTAGAGCTGTGACATCACGATACTCCGTCCCCTGCACTGTTTGTCATCAGCCACACAGCGATCCTCGCTCTGTGCAGCTTAAAAACACACGGGTTCCCCGCGATCTAACATCTTATCCCCTATCCTTTTGATAGGGGATAAGATGTTTAGCGCCGGAGTACCCCTTTAAGGACTCGGGATGCAGAGTGTACCTGTACGCCCTGCATCCCCAAGAGGTTAAGTAGTACAATAATAGAAAAGCTATGTAAACATGGGAAGGGATCCAGCGGTTTATTTATGGCATATCCTGTGGATGTTCATTAAATGTCCCAGATGGATATACCCCTTTTACTGTTGTTAAGTATAATCTAAGGAAAAGCCATTGGTGAGTGACAAACCAAAGGGATAATTTGAATAGTACTATGTAAAAAAAAAATCTTTCATATATTTTAAAATCACCAAGTACATTGAATTGAAAGTTGTACAATAAAAATATCCCTTTACATTGTAACAGAGGATGAATTCTGAAAATAAGTATAAATGCCAGGATGAGGTCACCAATAGCTCCTGTGTCTGTAAATGAATAGCCTGCCTGTGGAGTAGCAGAATTTACAGAAAAAAATGTCTGCTTGATAATGAAACAATCTCTCTGTGTGAAAAAATCCAATTTTCAGCTACACTTGTGATTTCTTTAGAAAGTGGAATTTAAATTCTTTTAAAAAAGGACATTTTCTTTCCAGTTACAAAGTTTTAACCCCTTATAGGGAACCTGTTATATTAAATTACCATCTATCTGCAGGAGGCGAGCAGATTAATAATAAAAAAAAAAATTGGTAGGAGAAGTTTAAAGGACAAGTCTCATGATCAAAAACTTATCCCCTATCCAAAGGATAGGGGATAATTTTTAGATCGCAGGGGGTCAAAGCACTGCCCCCCCCCCCCCCCCCTGCAATCTCCTGTTTGGAGCCCCGGTAATGTCAGACATCAGCGATCGCGCTGATGTCTTCCATTAACCCCTCAGATGCTGTGATAAATACAGATCACAGTATCTGCAGCAGTGCGGCACTTAAAATGGCTGATCTGATCGCCCGCGGCACTGCCGCGGGGATCAGATCAGCCAAGATGGAGGACGGAGGTCCCCTCACCTGCCTCCATCCGTCTCCCGGGGTCTTCTGCACTGATCTGCCTTCCAGCAGACCAGAGCAGAAGATTGCCGATAATACTGATCAGTACTATGCCCTATGCATAGTACTGAATAGTATTAGCAATCTAATGATTGCTATAAATAGTTCCCTATGGGGACTAAAAAAGCGTTTAATAAGTGTAAAAAAAAGTGGGGGAAAAAATTCAAAAAGCCCCTCCCCAATAAAGTTTTAAATCACCCCTTTTCCCTATATTAATACACAAAAGCATAAAAAAAGATAAATAATAAACATATTTGGTATCGTCGCGTGCATAAATGTCCGAACTATAAAAAATGTTAACGGCAAACGGCGTAAACGTGGCACAAAAAATGAGCCCTTACACATCCCTGAATATGGAAAAATAAGAATAGAATAAGAATTTTTCTATGGAAAAATAGTTAGAGGTGGTCAAAATAGGGCAATTTTAAACGTACTGATTTTGTAAAAAAAAAAAAATTTGAGATTTTTTAAAAGCAGTACAATAATAGAAATGTATGTAACCAAGGGTATCATTTTAATCGTATTGACCCAGAGAATAAAGAAAAGATGTAATTTTTACCGTAACATGTACAGCGTGAAAACAAACACCCCCCCCAAATTAGCAAAATTATCATTTTAGTTTAAATTTCCTTACACAAAAAATCTTTTTTGGGGTTTACCATATATTTTAGGGTAAAATGAGTGACACAAAACTAAAATTGGCTATGGCCTTAAAGGGGTATTCCAGGAATTTTTTTTATTTGACTATGCTACAGGGGCTGTAAAGTTAGTGTAGTTCATAATATAGTGTCTGTACCTGTGTGTGACGGTTTTCTCACAATTCTTATATGATTTTCATCCCAATATTTATTTTTATCAGCATACAATATGACTGCTGTCTCGGATTTTTCCCAGCTTGCAATGCGGTCGAGACCTGACTCACTAGTCAGCTGATGACAGGGAGCCTGTCTGCTTCAATGGGTGGAGAGAGCAATCTGCAAGTAATGCAACAGCTGGAGGCACCCTGATTGAAAACCACAGGTCTGCAGCTCATTTATGTTTGAATGGGTGGGGTAGCTGTTGTGTGGGAAAGAGGAAAATGGTATCATGGGATTTATAGGCGAACAAGAAAACTGAAAACAGGAAATACAAGTTCACAGAAAGCTAGCCACAGTGTTATGGTAGTCTCACAGCATAGCCATTTAGCCCCAAGACAAGCGCAGATCCTTCCTAAGCATGTCCACTACTGTCTGCCAGGTACGTACTAAAATCACCTTATGGTGGATAACCCCTTTAAGGTCAAAATAGGCTCTGTCCTTAAGGGGTTAATTAGAACCCTTTTTCTTTCCCATAACAAAAAGTTAATTAGACTATCAATTTTTTTAATTTTTTTATTTCTTTGATGGGAATTGGTGATGCATTAATAAAACTTAGAATAGTGGGGAGACAAATAATTTTTCTCAGTGCAATTCTGTCAGCCATGGACAAAGGTAAACTCAGCCATACCTCAAATTATTATTTTTTTTTTTCAATTTATTAATGGCCGGTTTTAAATTTAGCTGAAAAAAGTCATTGACTAGAGGAGAGACCTTCCCACCCAAGTACTCTATGCTATCTGTTTTTTTTAACCCCTTAAGGACCAGGCGTTTTTCGTTTTTTGCACTTTCGTTTTTTCCTCTTTACCTTTAAAAAATCATAACTCTTTCAATTTTGCACCTAAAAATCTGTATTATGGTGTATTTTTTGCGCCACCAATTCAACTTTGTAATCAGTCATTGTACCCAAAAATCTACGGCGAAACGGAAAAAAATGCAATTTTGTAACTTTTGGGGGGCTTCCGTTTCTACGTAGTACATTTTTCGTTACAAATGACACCTTTTCTTTATTCTCTAAGTCCATTTGGTTAAAATGATACCCTACTTATATAGGTTTGATTTTGTATTACTACTGAAAAAACATCATAACTACACGCAGGAAAATGTATACGTTTAAAATTGTCATTTTCTGAGCCCTATAACTTTTTTATTTTTCCATGTTCAGGGGGCTATGATGGCTCATTTTTTGCACCGTGATCTGAAGTTTTTGTCGGTACCATTTTTGCATTGATCAGACTTTTTGATCGCTTTTTATTCATCTTTTCATGATATAAAAAGTGACCAAAAATACGCTATTTTGAACTTTTGAATTTTTTTGCGTGTTTGCCATTGAACGCGCGATTTAAAAAGTGGTATATTTTTATAATTCGGACATTTCCGGACGTGGCAATACCACATATGTTTATTTTTATTTACACAGTTTTTTTTTTATTCTTGGAAATGCCAGGTGATTCAAACTTTTATTAGAGGAAGGGATCATTGAAACGGTTAATGATTTTTTTTACACTTTTCTTATGCAATATTATAGCTCCTATAGGGAGCTATAACATTGCATTAACTGATCTTTTACACTGATTGATCCATCTCCATAGGAATGGATCAATCAGTGTTTTCGGCGATTGATTGCTCAAGCCTGGATCTCAGGCTTGAAGCATTCATTCGGTGATCGGACAGCGCAGGAGAAGGTAAGAAGACCTCCTCCTGTGCTACAACTGTTCGGGATGCCGCGATTATACCGCGGCGATCCCGAACAGCTCCCTGAGCTAGCCGGGCACTTTTACTTTCGTTTTTAGCCGCGCAGCTAAAGGGTTAATAGCGTGCGGCACCGCCATCAGTGCCGCACGCTATTAGAAGAGGGTCCTGGCTTCACTATGACGCCAGGCCCGCCGCGATATGATGCGGGGTTACTGTGTAACCCCGCGTTATATCACGGGAGCGGGACTAGGGGCGTAAGTTTACGCCCTTGGTCCTTAACAGGTTAAGTATCTTGAGGACCAAAATTATCCTTTATCTCATTCTTGAGAGGAAGTAGATTTGATTTATTCCAATTAATTACCATCCCCAAGACCCTACCAAAAACTTAAACTGCTGCAACAATTGCCTTAATGTCCAGCTGGGGATTTTTGATACATAGCTAAATATTGGCCCTAATTTACTAAAAGTGGAATGTAGGTTTCCTTGTGGGTTTTAATACCCTACAATTTATTTTCCACAGTATTTACTAAGGTTTCCCTACATTTTCCACTTTCCCTACATTTTGCTTTTTTTACACATGCTCTGATCTGGCTGGTGAAATCCACCACATTTCTGTGGAAACCTTTGTAAATATGTTGGGTTTTTGTGAAAATGTCGGGAACACGCCCCTTTTGGTGACCACGCCCCTTTTCCTGATGGCCATGCCCCTTTTTTGGGTTTTCTTAGCAAAATGGAGAGTTAGTCGGGGTTTTTTCAGAATCTGGCGCACAACCCGACAAAACATGTCGGGTTTGCAATAGTAAATGAGGGCCATTGTCTGCATATGTGTTACGATTCGGCAGGCTGGATGTGGATCCTCTGTGTCAGCGAGGGATTGGCGTGGACCGTGTCGGTGGACCGGTTCTAGGGTTGCTACTGGTTTTCACCAGAGCCCGCCGCAAAGTGGGATGGTCTTGCTGCGGCAGTAGCAACGAGGTCGTATCCACCGGCAACGGCTCAACCTCGCTGACTGCTGAGAAGGCGTGGGACAGAAGGACTAGGCAGAGGCAAGGTCAGACGTAGCAGAAGGTCGGGGCAGGCGGCAAGGTTCGTAGTCAATGAGGATAGCAGGAGATCTGGAACACAGGCTTTGGACAACACTAAACGCTTTCACTGGCACAAGGCAACAAGATCCGGCAAGGGAGTGCAGGGGAAGTGAGGTAATATGGACAGGGAGCAGGTGGAAGCTAATTAGGCTGATTGGGCCGGGCACCAATCACTGGTGCACTGGCCCTTTAAATCTTAGAGAGCTGGCCCGCGCGCGCCCTAAGGAGCGGAGCCACACGCGCCAGGACGTGACAGCCGGGGACCGGGACAGGTGAGTGACTTGGGTTGCGATTCACGAGCGGGCGCGTCCCGCTATGCGAATCGCATCCCCGCCGGCAATGTCAGTGCAGCACTCCTAGTCAGCGGGTCTGACCGGGGCGCTGCAGAGAGAGGAATACCGCGAGCGCTCCGGGGAGGAGCAGGGACCTGGAGGGCTCAGCGTAACAATATGCAAGAACTTTGACGGGTACCCTTTAGACCAAACCCCTCTTAGGGGACTATATCCTTCAACAAAATCACCAGAGGTTCCACAAATAATAAAGAAAAGCAAAGGGGAGAGTGGGCAACCTGGCCTAGTTCCTTTGTGTAATAGAAAGCTTTCTGTTAGATCCCCATTAGTACGAACCTTTGCAAACAAATGAAAATATAAGGTTGTAATCATACTGACAATCTAGGGCCCATACCTAATTTGTCAAGCGTTAAAGGGTTTAGCCGCATCCAACGACAGGATGGAGCACCAAGGTCCATCCACCCTTTGAACACCTGCAAATTCCTGATGGATATTGTCAAATACAGATCCATTTGTTCTCCACTTACCAGATATGAAATATGTGGTTTAAGTCTGAGGGCCATAAGATCTTAGCATCGATGTTCAGAAGAGAGATGGGTCTGTACGACTCAACCCCGCCAGGGTCCTTATTTTTTTTTTTTTTACAAATAAGAGCAAAATGTGCCTACCACATATTAGGTGGCAGCCCTCCCTCCCCACAGGATTAATTTAATACCTACAGCAATTTTGATAATAATACAGGTCCCGATTTCCTGTAGATTTCAAAATGAAATCCATCCGATCCAGGGGATGAATTTCCAGAGAAAAATCTTACCGCGTTTTCCAATTCTTCCATACTAATCTCTTTTTTCCAACTCATCCCGAAAATCTCCAGACAAACCAGGAAGTGGAAGCTGCATCACGAATTGCTCAATATCAATATCCGCTATTTTCAACCCACATTGAATAAAGTTGTAAAAAACTCAGTTTTAAAGGGGGTTATCCAGGAATTGACATTCCTCTACCTACTTTTTCAAGAATCACTGGGGAATGATCGGAGATGGTTTTAGCCTCATACTTTAGAGACCCACTATTTGCCAACGCCCTAGAGTTTCCGAAAACTAAAGCAATTCTGGAAGTAGTGTTGTAAGACAAACTAAAGCATGAATATATTCTTTTATTTCCATACAGTTTCTTCCAAATATCATAACATCCAATTTTATTCATAAAAATACCTAGGCGGGATACCTGGCCTGAGTTCAAAGTGTTAGAAGATATCCGAAGATATGCCAAGTTAACAAATAAGAGTACAAAGCAATGTACACTGCTCAAAAAAATTAAGGGAACACTTAGCACAATGTAACTCCAAGTCAATCCCACTTCTGTGAAATCACACTGTCCACTCAGGAAGCAACACTGATTCACAATCAATTTCACATACTGTTGTGCAAATGGAACAGAGAACAGGTGGAAATTATAGGCAATTAGCAAGACACCCCCAATAAAGGAGTGGTTCTGCAAGTGGTGACCACAGACCACTTATCAGTTCCTATGCTTCCTGGCTGATGTTTTGGTCACTTTTGAATACTGGCTGTGCTTTCACTCTAGTGGTAGTGAAAAAACGCCAAGAAAACTTTGGTTTTAACTTTGGCGTTTTTTTCCGGCGGTTTTTATTCTTTTTTTTGGACTTAAGCGATCCAAAAGATGGAGATACCTTTTTTTTAATAATATTTCGTAGGGTACCATTAAAAAAATAATAATAATAAAGATACAGTAGTGATGGAAAAATTTTTATTTAACAAAATTTTTCTTTTTTATAACAAAATTGTTATTAATTTTATGTGTGCGGGCAGGGCACTAAAAATGTAGCCGACAATAGTAAAAATGTGGTGCGTGTGTGTGTGGGTTTTTCTTTTAATTTTTTTTTATTTTTTTAGGTAGTACTGCACACTGTTCCATGATGGGAGTAGTAGTACATGTACTAATTGACACATTGCCCTGGGTCCGTTGCAATCCTTCTGTATAATTTATAGATGTGGCCGGCCGCTCTTCTATGGTCCCCTGCACTGCCATGTATATATATATATATATATATATATATATATATACCTATTCATATTTCCCGCAGAGAGCTGTGATTGGCCAGATGGTGCAGCATCTATACATCATACAGGAGGATCACAGCGGGTGTCAGAAGTGACACTTGCTGCGATCTGTCTATTAATGCAGGTACTACAGCTCCCAGCATGGAGCAGAGTGTGCTCCATGTTGGGAGTAGTAGTACCTGCAGTTAAGGACAGATCACAGCGGGTGTCACTCCTGACACCTGATGCGATCGCCCTATCTATTGCAGAGTGGCTCTATATAGCGCTCGCATCTCTGCACTATACTCCAGCCAGTGATATGAATATAACATTATTCATATTTCCCTCTGAGAGCGGGGATTGGCTGCAACCATCAGGCCAATCCCCACTTTGGGTGGAAAGTATTAATGAGTGATGTGAATTTCTATTCACATCACTGGCCAGCCAGAGCATCTCTGCAATAGATAGGATGATTGCATTGGGTGTCAGGAGTGACACCAGGGGCGATCTTTCTATTAGTACAGGAACTACTACTCCCATCATGGATCAACTCAGTAGGCACACATTAGGGATATAGGTTGAACTAGATGGACTCTGGTGTTTTTTCAACCTTATGAACTATGTTACTAGTATTAGTACTACCTCAAAATAAAAAAAAAATAAAAAACAAGAGAAAAAAGTGGAACACACACTTTATTAAAAATGTATTCAAATTTTGTTATAAAAAAATAAAAATTTTGTTAAATAAATGTTTTCACTTCTTCCACTCACAACAGCACCACATGAGATTGCCCCTTATCTGCATAGGAACAGGAAGCACAAGAGAGTTTAAAAGGCCCCTCCCTCTCTACTCCCTCAGTGTTTCCTGTTCCTATGGAGCAGTGGTGCAGAGAGGTCTGTACCTTTTTTCCTGTGTGCTGAGCTTGGTGGAGTCCAGGCGGGGGGAGTCGGTCACCTTGGGCCTCCCTCTCCTCTTCCCTGCACCGGGTCGTGGCCTGCTGTGAAGGCACCTCTCCGTTCCTGCTTTTGGTCCCCTGCGGCGCTCCGGGAGTTTATGCAGGGGACCTGGTTCTTTTGGCTGGCCTTGGGTGCTCCGGCTCCCCTGGCTGCTTCCAGGTTCTGGCGGGGTCGCACGCATTCAGTGACGTCGCGCGTACGTATGACGCTGTATGCGCGTACGTATGGCGCGACGTGCACGTGCGTGCTCCAGGATTGGCCGGAGCCCAGAAGTCCCGCCTCCAAAATGGCAGTGCCCACCGGAAGATGCAGGGAGGTGAATGGGGAGGCAGGCGCCAATTTTCAAAACCCTAGGCATATAAGGAAGCCCCAGGTCTATCCACATCCTCTGGACACCATGGATAGTTCGGTTGCTGCCCGCTCTGTATCTCTGGAGCGCACAGCACCCAGCAACCCAGTGAGTAGCTGACCCATTGCGGGTACACTTACTTCTTTTTGGGGTGGGAAGTATTGTTTATAATTCCCTGTTCTTATGGGTTTCCATCTCTCCTTTTAGGGAGACAAGGAGGCCCCGAAGAAAACTAAGAATAAAGATTCCAAAGTTAAACCTAAAAAATGTGGGGTTTGTGCTACTATATTTCATGAAGGATATATTAAGGCCCTATGTAAAGCCTGTATGGATAAGTTAGTTCAGCAGGAATCCCCGTCTTTTTTGGAGGAACTTCGTTCTATTATTAAATCTGAAGTTCAAACTTCTGTTGCTGCGCCTCTGCCAAAAACTCAGTTAGTTGATCCATCTCCACCGGTTGATCCTTTCCATATGTCGGATCTTCCTTCTTTTTCGGATCCTCCTCCGTTAAAAAGACGAAAAACCACTGTCTTAGTAAACTTTGATTCTGATTCTGAGGTTGACATCGTTTCCTTGAGTTCTAATTCTCAAGGTGAAGGTGAAGTCATTGAAACTTGTACACAGAGGAGTGATAAGAGGTATTATTTCTCCTCTGAGGACACTGAAATTTTAGTTAATGCTGTCAGAAATGCGATGAACATTCCTGAAACTGCTGAACCTACCTCTATCCAAGACCGCATGTTTGCGGGTTTCAAACCTAAAAAACAACAGGTGTTCACTGTTCATGACAACATTAAGGATTTGATTCTTGAAGAATGGAAAGAACCTGAGAAAAGTAACTTTCCAAGGAATTTCGTTCTAGATTTCCATTTAATGAAGAAGATACGAAGTTATGGAACAAATTCCAAAAATTGCTGTACAAGTATCTAAAGTGGTAATGAAGACATCCTTTCCTTTTTGAGGATAGCTCTCAACTCAAAGACCCTTTAGACCGTAAGATGGACGGTTTGTTAAAAAAAATTATAAGACTCTTCCTTTGCCCAGATTAATCCCAATATTGCTGCTACTACTGTAGCAAGATCTTTGTTCATCTGGTTTGAACAACTGTAAAATCTTCTTTCCAGTAAAACTTCTAGGGAAGAGATTTTAGTATCAGTTCCCATGTTAAAATTAGCCACAGCATTCTTCGTTGACACCTCGACTGAGTCGGTCAGAATGTCCTCCAGATCGGCTGTTCTGTCCAACTCAGTCAGACGAGTCTTATGGCTTAAAAATTGGCAGGGGGACTCTACCTCAAAGAGTAAACTTTGTGGTATTCCTTTCCAGGGTAACTCTGTATTTGGCCCAGTTTTAGATAAAATTCTGGAACAAGCTGCGGATAAGAAAAAGGTTCTTCCTGAAGAGAAGTCTACCAAACAAAAAAAGTAATTTTTGTTCCTTTCCCAAAAGCAAACAGTATAAAGGAAAAGGAAAAACAGGTATATATAGTTACCCAAAGGGAGGTAAGAGTAGAGAATTTTTCCTCAACCTTCCCTCAGAGTTTGCCTTTACTCCTCCTCAAAGATATCGCATTACAGGTCTAGGATAAGAAAATGCAAACATGAGGCTCAGCTCAGGTATAAAAGTTCTCTTATCCCTTGGGGCAGTCATTCCAGTTCCTATGCAAGAACAAGGCCTAGGTCATTATTTCAACTTATTCCTAGTCCCAAAGCCCAATGGTTCCTTCAGAACCATTATAAATTTGAAAGGTCTGAACAAATGCATTACATACAAAAGGTTCAAAATGGAAACTCTGAAATCTGCTATTCCATAAATCCAAAAACACGCCTGGATGGCGACCATCGATTTAAAAGACGCTTACTTCCATATTCCAATCTACGAGCCTCACCAAAAATACCTCCGGTTTGCAGTCCGGTTAAACAAGAAAGTTCATCATTTTTAACTCAAAGCTCTACCCTTTGGAATATCCTCAACTCCAAGGATATTCACAAAAGTCATGCTAGAAGTTGTAGCCTTCCTAAGACTAGAAGGGATCATCATCATTCCCTACCTAGACGATCTTTTGATCACTGCAAATTCTCATCACCTGCTGTCTCTGCATGTCCAGCGGACAGTGTCAAGCCTGCAAGACCTGGGCTGGATAATACATTTTCAGAAATCCGATCTCTCTCCCTCAAGAACCAAGAGATTCCTAGGCATGATCCTGAATTCAGAGGTACAAAAAACCATATCATACATTCAGGAGAAGATAAAAAAAGGTGTTGAGAAGCAAATTCATCAACTAAGGGAAGCCATGTCCCTACTGTGGTCCATGACTTCCTGTATTCCAGCTGTACCCTGATGCCAGAGTCATTCCAGGTTTCTTCAGTCACAAATAGAAGACCTGGGATCGCTGTCAGTTATCTCTAGAAAAAAACATGAGGATTCCTCTTTTTGTAAAGAAATCCCTAAAGTGGTGTCTAAAGAAGGAAAATCTTCTGATAGGGTCACCATGAATCCCTCTTCCATCTATTTCTATAATAGCAGATGCCAGTCTATGGGGCTGGGGAGCTGTAGTAGATCTTCATCTGCAGGGTTCATGGTCCCAAGAAACCCGAACCTGTTCCTCGAATTATCGAGAACTAAAAGCGATATTCAAAGCTTCAAAAGATCTAGTGGGGGGCCTTCACACGAAAGTCTACTCGGACAACACTACAGCAGTGGCCTTCATCAATCACGAAGGGGGAACAAGACACACACCCCTGAAGATTCTAGAAGAGGATTTTTCTTTGGGCAGAACAAAATGTGTTATCCCTTTCCGCAGTACACCTAAAAGGAGTGGACAATACATCTGTCGATTTTTTTGACTGTCACCATTTTCTGGATCCAGGGGAATGGTCCCTGAATGCTCAGGTCTTTCTCTCTGACTCAATCTTGAGGTCTTCCGGAAATAGACATCTTTGCATCCCTGAAGAATCGCAAAGTTCACCATTTCTTCTCTCTCAATCCCAGAAGCGGTGGATGCTCTTCAACAGATATGGTCGTTCAATCTAGCATACCTTCTCCATTTATCTTAATTCTACCTGCTCCATTTATCTTAAACAATGGAACAAGTTTCTGTCCTGGTATGGCTCCTCTCCACCAGATCTGCTTAACCCTGATATTCCCAGAATATTAGATATCCTGCAGGATGGTTTTGATCTAGGTTTGTCTCTGAGTACACTAAAGGTCCAGGCGGCAGCCCTTGGCTGTTTTTTTGATGTTAACATTTCTGAACACAAATGGGTCAAAAGGTTTTCTTCAGCAATTTCCAGAATAAGACCAAAATTTCTAATCTTCCCCTTGGGACTTAAATGTTGTATTATCATCCTTAACTAAAGAACCTTTTGAGCCTTTTTCAGAATCAACTATCAGGTTCCTTACCTGGAAAACTGTTTTTCTTGTGGCAATAACATCTGCCAGAAGAGTAAGTGAAATCCAAGCTTTGTCTATAGATTATCCTTACCTTATTGTACTCGAAGATAAGATTATTTTAAAACATAATCCTGCTTTTCTCCCAAAAGTTGTATCCAATTTTCATAGGTTTCAAGACATAATTCTTCCTTCTTTCTGCGCCAGTCCCAAAAATAGTAAGGAGGAAGAATTCCATAAGCTGCATTTCAGGAGAGTGGTCTTACACGATCTTGAGACCACTAGAACCTGGAGAAAAAACTCCAACCTCTTTGTTCAGTATCAAGGACCAAACAGAGGGAAGAAAGCATCAAAAAACTCAATCTCCAGATGGATTAAGTCAGCAATCAGTCATTCCTATGCTTCTGTGGATCAAGAAGTTCCGGTAGGAATCAAAGCTCATTCCACTAGTGCTGTTTCAGACTCCTGGGCCAGGAGAGCTTCAGCCTCTCTAGAACAGATATGCAGAGCGGCAACTTGGTCTTCTCCGCACACTTTCTTCAAGCATTATAAGCTGGACGTAGCCTCTTCTCAGGACCTTGGTTTCGACCGGAAGGTGCTGCAGGCTGTGGTCCCTCCCTAAATCTACACTTATCTGGTATGTCTCATGTGGTGCTGTCGTGAGTGGACAAAGTGAAAAGTGGGAATTATGACTTGCCAATAATTCTGTTTTCATGAGTCCATCACGACAGCACCTATCTATTCCCACCCTTATTATTTATATGTATATGTACATGTATATTAACATCTGCTCTCTTAGTAATTTATAAACACTGAGGGAATATAGAGGGAGGGGCCTTTTAACCTCTCTTGTGCTTCCTGTTCCTATGCAGATAGGGGGCAATCTCATGTGGTGCTGTCGTGATGGACACATGAAAACAGAATTATCGGTAAGTCATAATTCCCACTTTTCCACACCCTACTGCATCCTTTTTTTTTTTTTTTTTTTTTTTATGGTACCCAACAAAAACGCCAAAGGGGCCAAAAAAAGGCAAATTATACACAAAGGTAAAAACGCCAGAAAAAAATGTGGGCGTTTTTAAGCCTAAAAAAACGCAATGCAAAAACCTTAGTGGAATCCTAGCCTTTATATGTTTTTAATGTGATAGAAAAAAGGGTCACTAGGGGTGGCTCTGTTCTGTTCCATGCGCAAGTCAAACAGATAGTTTAGTCTTCTCCCGGCCTGGCAGGAGACCAGTCTTAAAAAGTGCGTGCAGGGCATGGCGAGGCACAGCTCTCACAGGCTTCAGTGATGTAGCGCCCGCTGGGGAACACCTACTTTCTCCTGCCAGGAGCTCAAACAACGTGATCAAGGGAAAAGGCACGATACAGAGCTTTTTACAGCTTGGGAAAAAAATGTAAGGGCAGGAGGGATGTTAGGAGTAGTTAGGGAATATAAACTGAGTTAGTTTAGAAAATATGGTTTGATGACATGTACTCTTTAACCCCTTAAGGACTCAGCCCATTTTGGCCTTAAGGACTCAGACAATTTAATTTTTACGTTTTCATTTTTTCCTCCTCGCCTTCTAAAAATCATAACTCTTTTATATTTTCATCCACAGACTAGTATGAGGGCTTGTTTTTTGCGCGACCAGTTGTCCTTTGTAATGACATCACTCATTATATCATAAAATGTATGGCGCAACCAAAAAACACTATTTTTGTGGGGAAATTAAAACAAAAAACGCAATTTTGCTAATTTTGGAAGGTTTTGTTTTCACGCCGTACAATTTCTGGTAAAAATGACGTGTGTTCTTTATTCTGAGGGTCAATACGATTAAAATGATACCCATTATTATATACTTTTATATTATTGTTGCGCTTAAAAAAAATCACAAACTTTTTAACCAAATTAGTACGTTTATAATCCCTTTATTTTGATGACCTATAACTTTTTTATTTTTCCGTATAAGCGGCGGTATGGGGGCTCATTTTTTGCGCCATGATCTGTACTTTTTTTTGATACCACATTTGTATATAAAAAACTTTTAATACATTTTTTATAATTTTTTTTTTAATAAAATGTATTAAAAAAGTAGGAATTTTGGACTTTTTAAATTTTTTTTCGTTCACGCCGTTCACCGTACGGGATCATTAACATTTTATTTTAATAGTTCGGACATTTACGCACGCGGTGATACCAAATATGTCTATAAAAAATGTTTTTTACGCTTTTTGGGGGTAAAATAGGAAAAAACGGACGTTTTACTTTTTTATTGGGGGAGGGGATTTTTCACTTTTTTTTTACTTTTACTTTTACATTTTTTTACATTTTTTTTTACACTTGAATAGTCCCCATATGGGACTATTCATAGCAATACCATGATTGCTAATACTGATCTGTTCTATGTATAGGACATAGAACAGATCAGTATTATCGGTCATCTTCTGCTCTGGTCTGCTCGATCTCAGACCAGAGCAGGAGACGCCGGGAGCCGCACGGAGGAAGGTGAGGGGACCTCCGTGCGGCGTTATGAATGATCGGATCCCCGCAGCAGCGCTGCGGGCGATCCGATCGTTCATTTTAATCGCGAACTCCCGCAGATGCCGGGATCTGTATTGATCCCGGCACCTGAGGGGTTAATGGCGGACGCCCGCGAGATCGCGGGCGTCGGCCATTGCCGGCGGGTCCCTGGCTGCGATCAGCAGCCGGGATCAGCCGCGCATGACACGGGCATCGCTCCGATGCCCGCGGTTATGCTTAGGACGTAAATGTACGTCCTGGTGCGTTAAGTACCACCTCACCAGGACGTACATTTACGTCCTGCGTCCTTAAGGGGTTAAGCCAACTAATAGTTGCTACAAACATAAACTAGACAGTCTGAGAATATGACATCTGGCTCATTCCTAGACTGTCTAGTTTTAAGTTTATATTTTTAATAATTAGACAGTTCTAGTAAATCTGGGTGATTATGTATTGGTTGTTATTACACATGTGAAGTAGTAGTCACAAAGTTTCTACAAGGCTGCCTGTTTTTTTATATGGTTTGGAGCTGTGTGGCTGCATAGGTAAAATTACAGTTTTGCCATGCAGCTTTATTTTTATAGGCAGCCTAATAACATTATGCCATGTTCACAGGAAAATAAATTAATACCGCCTAAAGGTGTGTGGGACACACCCGAAATGTGAAACCCCAGGGGAGAGGTAATTAATATCAAAGTAAAAGATAGAATAAATGGTATAGTACACTTAAAATACGTGGTTTAAAAATATTCTTTATTACAAGGTAAAAAGCATAAGCATACAGAATCAATTCATTACGGGTGTAAATATAATTAAAACATGATATGTTAAAAACAATGTGGATGCTGGGGTAAAGAGTCCTGTGTCGAAAGGGGGTAGTAATGTCACATGTGAGGTAGAAATAGTAATAGAGAGCCTGATGCTGCTGATATAAAGTGCAAATGCAAGGGAGACACACTGGGGGAGCCCCAACGGGGCTGTGCAAAAGAAGTAGGGGAAATATAAAAAGGTGCAGTGCTATTGAAGTGAATCACGTCAAGCACTGTGCAAAAATAAAGCACACGTAACAATGTTGAAACCAACTGCAATGTGAACAACTAGTGAGTGATATCATGAAAAATAAGAAACACAGAGAGTGGAAACTAAAGACCGCTCAAATAGCAGCAGAGAGGGATAAGGTGACCTGTGCAGTATAGCAGCTAATGCAATAGTAAACAGCAGCAGACAAGAAATAGCAGAAAGACAGACTCCCCCCAGCCCCACAACCACTACTCCAAGGAGTAGTGGTTGTGGGGCTGGGGTGAGTCCAGTTACATACTGTATGAACCTGCCTTTCTGCAATTTTTTTGTCTGCTGCTATTTACTATTGCATTAGCTGCTATACTGCACTGGTCACCTTATCCATCTCTGCTGCTATTTGAGCGGTCTTTAGTTTCCACTCTCTGTGTTTCTTATTTTTCATGATATTACTCACGAGTTGTTCACATTGCAGTTGGTTTTCTACACTTGTTATGTGTGCTTTATTATTGCACAGTGCTTGACGTGATTCACTTCTATAGCAGCGCACTTTATTACATATTTATTTACCTCTATTTATATTTCCCCTGCTTCTTTTGCACAGCCCCGTTGGGGCTCCCCCAGTGTGTTTCCCTTGCATTTGCACTTTATCTCAGCAGCATCAGGCTCTCCATTACTATATCTATGTGACATCACTACCCCCTTTTCACACAGGACTCTTTACCCCAGCATCCACATTGTTTTTAACCTATCATGTTTTAATTATATTTACACCCATAATGAATTGATTCTGTATGCTTATAAATTTTACCTTGTAATAAAGAATATTTTTAAACCACGTATTTTAAGTGTACTATACCATTTATTCTATATTTTACTTTGATATTAATTACCTCTCCTCTGGGGTTTCACATTTCGGGTGTGTCCCACACAGGGTATGTTCACACTGAGGAATTGGGGCAGAAATCACGCTTAAGATTTCCACCCCAAAACACAGTTTTTTCCGCTCAGAATTAGCAGCGATTCTGCGTGGAATTGGCGCGTAAATGGTGCCGAATTTTTTTTTTATGCCGAAATTCCGCGCAAATTCCGCGCGGATTCCGCATGGAAATGCTTCTGACTCAAAAAAAAAATTCCATTGATCTCTATGGGAGAACGACGCTGATTCCGCCTGAAAGAAAGAACATGTTCTTTCTTCAAGCGGAACAGACTTCCTCATCAGAATTCTGCTTGAAGAAATTCCTCAGTGTGAACTGAGGGGCAGAAATTCTGCACAGCTCTATGGGGATTTTCACTGCTGAATGAATTGGAGAGGAAAAGTGAGCAGAATTACGCGTGGAAATTCCTCTCCAATTCCTCAGTGTGAACATACCCGTTGGCGGTATTGTATTCTTAGGTTCCTGTTAACCTGCCTCTAGTTATATACTAATTGGAGCCTGTGAATAGGAAAGCTTTTTTCGCTGTCAGGAAAAGAAATTAGAGAAAGGGTACAGTCCCATCTAGTGTATATGTCAATTCTGTATCAGTCAGTTCTTCAGTTTTGTTGATCTGTTGCCTAAGCTCAAGCTTAAATGGGCAATGTCAGATACCAAAAAATTTCATACATTGTACATCTTGGCAAAACATTAACCTTTATAATATACTTCATGAGGAAATTTTATTTCCTTTTATAGAAATCATGGCTTATAAAATCATGGCTTACACCAAGCTGAAACACAGGCATGGACAAAGAAAGTCCAGTAAGTGAGGGTGGGCCTGCACTCCTCTGTGCTCTCTCCTGTCTGATAGTACTCCTCTGTGCTCTCTCCTGTCTGATAGGACTCCTCTGTGCTCTCTCCTGTCTGATAGTATTCCTCTGTGCTGTCTCATGCTTGATAGTACTCCTCTGTACTCTCTCCTGTCCGATAGGACTCCTCTGTGCTCTCTCCTGTCTGATAGTACTCCTCTGTGCTCTCTCCTGGCTGATAGTACTCCTCTGTGCTCTCTCCTGTCTGATAGTACTCCTCTGTGCTCTCTCCTGTCTGATAGGACTCATTTGTGTAACTAATAATCACCAACTGACCTGCACCAGTGAATAGAGGTGGCTTAAAACATCACTTTTAATATGTACTCAATAAAAGTAAATAGTACAATTAGTGCCGTTCCGTGCATGTACTCAATAATCTTTGAACCAGATTATAACTGATAAAAAGATATACAATTATATCCAAGCTAGGAGTGCTATCGTGTAATGCAAGCACATCCAACCACAAGAAAAAGTTCTATATCAAAGCACAACCAAACTGATGTGACCAATCATTTGGGGTCACCCAGCAGATAGTTACTCCTTCAGTCATCCGATAATGGCGAGTAATGAGACTCAGTCGCCATTATCGGATGACTGAAGGAGTAACTATCTGCTGGGTGATCCCAAATGATTGGTCACATCAGTTTGGTTGGATGTGCTTGCATTACACAATAGCACTCCTAGCTTGGATATAATTGTATATCTTTTTAGCAGTTATAATCTGGTTCAAAGATTATTGAGTACATGCACGGAACGGCACTAATTGTACTATCTACTTTTATTGAGTATATATTAAAAGTGATGTTTTAAGCCACCTCTATTCACTGGTGAAGGTCAGTTGGTGATTATTAGTTATATTGATACTTGGCTTAGAGGTTTAATTGGATCGGTCGTGTACAGGACCTTATTGGTGTGCAGTTTATGTAGGACTCATTTGTGCTCTCTCCTGTCTGATAGTACTCCTCTGTGCACTCTCCTGTTTGATAGTACTCCTCTGTGCTCTCTCCTGTCTGATAGGACTCCTCTGTACTCACTCCTGTCTGATAGGACTCATCTGTGCACTCTCCTGTTTGATAGTACTCCTCTGTGCTCTCTCCTGTCTGATAGGACTCCTCTGTACTCACTCCTGTCTGATAGGACTCATCTGTGCACTCTCCTGTTTGATAGTACTCCTCTGTGCTCTCTCCTGTCTGATAGGACTCCTCTGTACTCGCTCCTGTCTGATAGGACTCATCTGTGCACTCTCCTGTTTGATAGTACTCCTCTGTGCTCTCTCCTGTCTGATAGGACTCCTCTGTGCTCTCTCCTGTCTGATAGTACTCCCCTGTGCTCTCTCCTGTCCGATGGTACTCCTCTGTTCTCTCTTCTGTCTGATAGGACTCATCTGTGCACTCGCCTGTCTGATAGTACTCCTCTGTGCTCTCTCCTGTCTGATAGGACTCCTCTGTGCACTCACCTGTCTGATAGAACTCCTCTGTGCCCTCCCCTGTCTGATAGGACTCATCTGTGCACTCTCCTGTCTGATAGTACTCCACTGTGCTCTCTCCTGTCTGATAGGACTCCTCTGTGCACTCGCTTGTATGATAGGACTCCTCTGTGCTCTCTCCTGTTTGATAGTACTCCTTTGTGCTCTCTCCTGTCTGATAGTACTTTTCTGTGCTCTCTCCTGTCTGATAGGACTCCTCTGTCTGCTCCCCTGTCTGATATGACTTCTCTGTGCTCTCTCCTGTCTGATAGGACTCCTCTCTGCACTCTCCTGTCTGATAGGACTCCTCTGTGCTCTCTCCTGTCTGATAGGACTCCTCTGTGCTCTCTCCTGTATGATATACTCCTCTGTGCTCTCTCCTGTCTGATAGCACTCCTCTGTGCTCTCTCCTGTCTGATAGGACTTCTCTGTGCTCTCTCCTGTCTGATAGGACTCCTCTGTGCTCTCTCCTGTCTGATAGGATATCTCTGTGCTCTCTCCTGTCTGATAGGACTCCTCTCTGCACTCTCCTGTCTGACAGGACTCCTCTGTGCTCTCTCCTGTCTGATATTACTCCTCTGTGCTCTCTCCTGTCTGATAGCACTCCTCTGTGCTCTCTCCTGTCTGATAGTACTCCTCTGTGCTCTCTCCTGTCTGATAGGACTCCTCTGTGCTCTCTCCTGTCTGATAGCACTCCTCTGTGCTTTCTCCTGTCTGATAGGACTTCTCTGTGCTCTCCTGTCTGATAGGACTCCTCTCTGCATTCTCCTGTCTGACAGGATTCCTCTGTGCTTTCTCCTGTCTGATAGTACTCCTCTGTGCTCTCTTCTATTCTATCAGACAGGAAAGAGAACAGAGAAGTGCTAGCCCACCCTCACTAATTGGACTTTGTCCATGCCTGTACTTCAGCTTGGACAAAGCCATGATTTCTATAAAAAGGAAATAACATTTTCTTATGAAGTATATTAGAAAGATTAATGTTTTGCCAAGATGTACAAAATATTAAAAGTTTTTAAATCTGACAGTGCCCATTAAAAGTGTAATTTGAGATGATCAGCAACTCAAAGATGTAGAAATTAAAATCATGACTACATCTGAAAGGCTGATTAGGGTGCAGGGGGGTAAGGAGTTTAATAGGGTAAGTCGTTTTACAAGAATGATATGGGTATTGGGTATTGTGTAACGATGATCCTGGGTATTGTGTAAAGATGATCCTGAATAAACACAATTATAATTATTTACAAGATCCCTTTGTCTAATACAGTGGTCCCTCAACATACGATGGTAATTCGTTCCAAACGACCCATCGTTTGTCGAATCCATCGTATGTTGAGGGATCCGTGCAATGTAAGGTATAGGAAGCTGTACTTACCTGTCCCCGCCGCTCCGCACCAGGTCCTTACCGCTCCCGCTGCTGTTCCAGGGGCTCCCGATGCTGTCCCGCTGCTCCGGTGTCTTCTTCGCGATCCTCCGGTGTCTTGCGCATCTTCTGCAGGGTCCGGGCCTCGCTTTCTGGTGACGTTATTACGCTGCTGCGCCGGCGCGGCGTGCGTAGTGACGTAATAACGACGCCGGAAAACAAGGCCCGGACCCTGGAGAAGATGCGCAAGACACCGGAGGATCGCGAAGTGGACCCGGAGCATCGGGAATAGGTAAGCGAACCTGCCAGGGATGCTTAAACTGCTATCCGACAGCAGCTTAAGCATTTTGGGCTGTCGGATAGCAGTTAATGCGATGGCCCCGACATATAAAAGCATTGTATGTCGATGCTGACATCGAAATGCGATGGCCTCTGAGAGGCCATCGTATGTCGATTTTATCATATGTCGGGGCCATCGTAGGTCGGGGGGTTACTGTATAACATTTTGTATCAGACAAATACATACCGTAATAACAGAACACTTGTGTTTGGCACACAGGTTTCACATCCCTAAAAGTGAAGAGGCCTTTTCATAAAATTTCTTTAATAATACTTTTGGCAAATAACAACAAGGTTTACACACACGCATTTGTGTGTATCATGTGCATGAACTGTAGTCATTTATTCAGTGCCACAACAATTAGTCAGCACCTTTTAAAGAATTACATACATTACAATACAAAACATGAAGGGTACAACAATAATACATTAAACATATAAGTCTCTTATACTGTTAACCTTTAGATACAGCACTCGTACAGTAATACTTTTTACCAGCAAATGTGGTGAAAAATTCAATATAGGACAAGTGAGTTCAAGTATAGTTTTATATTTTATTATGTTTGTTTTATTATGAAACAGAAGATGAAGCTGTACCATTATGTTAAAACCAAGCTCCACTGTGTAGCCATATTCCCTAATATAGTGTTATTAGAATTGCTCCTTGTTATAAGAGGGGCTGTCATTTTGTTAAAAAAGGGAAAATGCCATTGAATTACTATATACTGTTAAAGCTGTTAAACTAATGCCATGTTGGTGATTATGATTTGCTGTTAAAAAGAAAATGTCTTCGGTCAATCCCTGCAGGACATCCTCCGTAATTCTGTAAAAGAAACAGCATCATAATGTTACTAATGGCGAAAAAGGTATTTAATCTAGTTTTCTCTTAGGACTTATTGACAGTATTGTCTTTTGTGTCAGATTGTACCCTAATGACCGTCACTATTGGCAGCCACGGTTGACATATTATTCAAATTAAAACAGCTGAAGTGAAAATGCTGAGCCCCATGTAACCCTCTACTAACATCACCCTTGCTTCCCCAGTAAAGGACTTAAAGGGGTACTCCGGTGGTTAAGATTTTTGGCTATATTGCATCTTCTTTTAATGTTCATGTTTTTTTGCAATTGACATGTATTATATGTTTGTGTAGCATGTGTTTTTTTTTCCTTACTTGTTTGTGGGCCAGGAAGTTCTGTAGTTCTGTGTTGGATCTCTTACTGTTGTCCACAAGTTAGGATTAGGCTGTGGACAAGATGTCATGTTTTTTTTTTTCTCTGTTATTTCAAAACTGATAGAGATAGGCCACGCCCCCTCATCTCCCCCTCCTGGAGGACGCAGGTGTGCATGAGAGAAAGAAGCTCCTACACGCACCCTCATCTCCCCTCCCCCTGCTTTGTCTTCTGAGGACGCAGGTCTGCACTGAAAGAAGACAGAGGGTTATCTGAAGGGGAGGATAACAAGGTGCATGGGCTGGGGATGTATAGACTGCAGGGGAATAAATCTCGAACTGGGGATGATTTCTATGTGTGAGGGGGGGGGGGGACTCCTGATTGAAACTTGCTGGGAGTTGTAGTCCCTGTTATGTGTGTGTTTGCTAGTGTTTACAAACCAGTCTGCCTCCAGCTGTATCAAAACTACAACTCCCAGCATGCCTGAACAGACTTAGGGCATGCTGGGAGTTGTAGTTTTGCAACAGCTGGAGGCACACTGGTTGGGAAACACTGTCCTAGCCTATTCAGCATACACATCATGTTACACCAGTGTTTCCAAACCAGTGTGCCTCCAGCTGTATCAAAACTACAACTCTCAGCATTCCCTGACAGCCTTTGAGCATGCTGGGAGTTGTAGTTTTGCAACAGCTGGAGGCACACTGATTGGGAAATACTGGCCTAGCCTATTCAGTATATTACAAACAAAGTGCATTGTTTCCCAACCAGGGTGTCTTCAGCTGTATCAAAACTACAACTCCCAGCGTGCCCGGACAGCTTTTCGCTATCCGGGCTTGCTGGTAGTAGTAATAATTTTGCAACACCTGGAGGCACCCTGGTTGGGAAACACTGGTGTATGCTCTATAGAGGTATGGTGAACTACAACCCCCAGGAGACTACAGAGGCAGCATGCTGGTGTTATACCACAGACTGAAGACTCCTGAATGACACATGCTGGGAGTTGTAGTCCCTTTTGTGTGTGTATGCCAGTGTATCCCAACCAGGGCTGATTATATTAGTGTGCTGTGTATAAGGAGGCCAACCCGGGAAAATAGTAGGGTGGGTAAAGGGCGGAACAAACAAACAAAAAAAAAAAGGAGCCGCCCCAAACCAGCAAGGCATGTGGCATGCTGGGATTTGTAGTTTTCAGCACAGCAAGAAACAGGAAATGGAAGCAAAGATAGGAAAATGAAGTGGGGGATAAAAAGACAACAAAGAACGGAAATAGAGTAGCCTAAACAACAAGAATAGAAATGAAACAAAATAAATAGGGTAAGTCAAAAACGAAAAAACACGTTGACCACCCGAGTACCCCTTTAATAACAAATTTGGAGTAAATAATGATAGTTTTATTACATACTATTATAAAAATATCAAAGACAAAAGGCAATGTCCAGCGTGGAAGTTCAAGCAATCGTACGACTAAGGCTACGCATTGTGGCCGAAACGCGTCACCTGTTTGTCATGTTGGCTAATTGCTGAATAAACTTCAAAGAATTGCTTGAACTTCCACGCTGGACATTGCCTTTTGTCTTTGCTGTTTCTCTGGATCGGGTCCGGTCCTGGTCTCGTGTCGTGGAGTGGGCGAGAGGGGGAGCTGTGTCTACTGCTGTTTGCCTTGTCTGATATTATAAAAATATGTACCACTGTTCCTCCTGCACCAAACATGCAAAGCACCTGACCTTTCCTTTTATCTGTCAAGCCACTGGTACTCTAAGGGCCTGTAAACAAGCTCATGAAACACAAGAAAAAAGGCTGGCAAATATAAATCCTGCATACCACCAAAGTGTGTAATAAGACAAAACACTAAAAAAGTAAAACACTAAAAAAAAGTTTATAACTGTTTTTTTTAGCATACCTTGGGGCTGTACAGAATCTATATTTGCCAGCCTGTTTTTCTTGCATTTCAATAGTTATGATTGTGCCATCTCTTGCAACCTTGTTTACCTTAGTGATGCACAACTACCTCTTTCTATTGCCAATTAAGGAGCTCAATACACAGCCCCCCCCCCCCCCCCCCCCATTAGTTGTTAGTTGGGTGCAATGTTCACCCAGCAACCAGTACTAATAAAATTGGTATTTTTAACATACTTGGGTGGTGTACAGAATTTATATTTGTCAGCCTGCTTTTCTAGCATTTCAATAGTTATGATTGTGGCATCTCTTGCAACCATTTACCTTAGTGATGCACAACTACCTCTTTCTATTGCCATTTAAGGAGCTCAATTATGACTAAAGCAGACCCCCCCCCAGCAAACCCCCCCCCCCCCCCACTATTAGTTGTTAGTTGGGGGCCAGGTTCACCCAGCAACCAGTAAGTTTTTATACCTGCATAACGCTTTATCACTCTCCTTTTACATGAGCTAATTATTGGGAATGAATGGTAATACGAATGTTCATCCGGCTAATGATCGGCCTGTTTAATGGGCCCTTTTAGTTTTTCATGTATTTGCAGTACAGGAAGTGGATTGTGTGTAAGGCATAAATGTTTGTTATCAGTCTTTGAGCCTCCTGGTAAATGTTCTGGAACACCCATTTTCAACTCACCTTTTGAGAAGTATCGAAGTATTACTGTTCTTCTATAGAAACTTTTCTTCCATTTCTAGGCTGTTAAATAATAATGACAATAATAATAAAAGTTTAGAATATAATTACTAGAATATCCAAAACTGAGGCGGGTCAATGCTATTGTTAGTGATTGGCTGAGAGGGCATTTGTGGAGATCAATGGGAAACCAGTAAGCATTAGAGCAAAATCAATGGGGGAATGGCTTTATTTAAGCTAGTGTGCCTCCGTTGAAAATATACCATGGTTGTCCCATAGTTAAAGCGCTATTGTCATATGTAAAAACTTTTGACATGTTTGTCCATGTATGTCAAAGATTTAGATCATACCAGGTCCCATTCCTGAGACCTACTACAGCCATGAGTTACAGCTGGATTAAGGATACTGGCATTCAAGTCATTGCATTGTGTCCTTTTTTACTGTAAGCATGTCAATTGTGTTGAATAATTACATAGGTAAAGATTCCTGCCTGTTTTATACGAAAAGACTATTTGTACTACCCAATGAGATCTCTCAGCAGTTATATTCTGAAAGGATTATCCATCCAGCACACTAATAACCATCAGAGGCAGGTATATGTAATAAATAGACTGTTGTATTGAATGGCATTCGGAACGAATGATGATAGCGTACCCTGAAAAGGAAAAAAGGTCTTGCCATAGAACCAGAGCTATCCTGGAAAATAAATAAGAAAAAAAATTCCTCAGCAATTTATATTAAACTGCATAAATTAGCATAACACTGTAACATAAACATAACATAAAAATGACAGTGTAGTGTGATGGAATCAGTCAGTATGGAATGAGCACATGATGCTAAATGTACAGGCTTATTTATAATGTAACATGAGTGAATGCATAGATGAATATTTGTTCTGCAAAGGATCAGTCCATGCAAAAATTCCAAGAAATACTTTGTCTCTTTATTTGATAGGCATATTATATTGTACACTAAACTAGCAATGAAACTGCTGCCTCAGCCTTTGTACTTTTTGGAGGACATTTATCAAAACCTTTCCAATGAAAAAGTTGCTGAGTTGTCCATAGCAACCAATCAGATCACTTCTTTCATTTTTCAGAGACCTTTTCAAAAATGAAAGAAGCAATCTGATTGGTTGCTATGGACAACTCAGCAACTTTTCCTCTTGACAGGTTTGATAAATCCCCCCTTTGTGTGTATTATATTAATTGTTAGACCCATGTCTATGTGCAAATAAAATGCGCAGTCCCCCTAATGAAGTTAGAAATCTATAAGCCCAACTGCAAATGAAATGTAATATATGCTGCCTTCCATTGAGCCAATCATCAATTTGGCCATCCCCATGCTTGAGAAGAATAAAAAAAGAAAGAAAAGAAGAAAAAAAATTGAAAAAGTGGCAAGAAGGTTTAGTGGAGATAGGGTAAATCATAATGGGCTTAAAATTCATAGACCACTCTAGGACTCGCCAAATAGTAGGTGTCTTCAGTCTTAAAAGAAGCTTCATTGTACACGTTTGTCAGTTATTATAAAATGATAAAAGTTACATACATTTTGTGAACATGTAACCCTTAAAAAATAGATCATACCTTTTTGGTAAACTCTTCTGTGGTTATGTGAGACTCCTGCAAAAGTGCCGACAAATTGTGTGATACATAAGCTATAGGACATTTTTAAAAGCTACTTCTGTTCAGTTTTTTTTCTGTAGTCAGCTATCAAACCATACTAAGGCTAGATATAGCTTTACCTTTAATGGGGTCAGATCTAGTGTTTTTAGAGGTTGATGTGTTAGGTCCAGATGCCATCTACCCCAGAGTTCTTATTAAATGAGGAAATGGGTCCAGATGGCATCCACCCCAGAGTTCTTACTAAATTAGTTCTTACTAAATTAGGCAATGGGTCCAGATGGTGTCCGCACAGAGTTCTTATTAATGCAATGGCTCCAGATGGCATCAGCCCCAAAGTTCTTATTATATAAGTCAAGGGTATTAGATGGCATCCATCCTAGATTTCTTAAACAACACCGAATTATAATTGCTGCCCCCCTTACTGAAATTTGTTTAAATAGTCCCTGCTAACAGAGATCTTCCTCATGAGTGTGTCTAGTGTACCAATCCTCAAGGAGAGTGTGTGCAAAGAGATTTTTTTTCTAACTATGTTATTTGAGTTAGTTTTATGTACTTACCCCAGTTTTGAGGGCAGGATCTTGTGCTCTGGAGTAGTGAAACAGAAACTATAAAAAGGGACATTGTAAGAAAGATTATAATAGATATAGTCAATTATGTGGAATTTTAATACTTACTCTTTTGTATACTTCTTGGTTATTCTCCTAGAAAATAGAATAATAATATTTACTTAAATGTACATTAGTTATACACAACATGTTCTAATGGAGAGCTTTCTAGTGATGAATGTCTACTATGAAACCTGCTGATTGCTTTAATTAGTGGCAGTGGCCAGTCACAATATTAATTAATATGTGATTGAGCAAAATTTAAAGGGGTTTACCCACTTGGGACCTTTATGGCAGTTACACAGGATATGCCATAAATGCTGTTCCTACCTCCGGAACCTGCACCTATTTTCAGACGGAGGGCTTCACTGAGTGGACGACCAGCTATCCCGAGGAGAGCTCCTGACTGCACCTGTGTTTTTACCATTATTACTGCCACTGCATTCTACTTATACGAGACCCTCCAGGAGCCTTCCCGGACGGGGCGGTGCTGGCAGCACTCCCGGAATTCTTCCCATTTGCTTGGGTTACAGGCGCTACATGGTGTTGTGCTCATAGTACAACACCTAAAGGTGAGCAAGGTCTTATCATATGAGAATTATATTTGTTACAAGGAGTAACAGCACACTGTTGCACTTTGATTTTCTGTTTCTTTTTTTAACGTATTAACTTAAAAGAGAGTTGCACAAATGGGGGAACCCTGGGAGAAATATTAGGCTTTTTCATATAGAGGAAAGCCTTTGTGGCCACATTTTATTTGAATCACCAACATAAGCATGTATCCAGAGACAGGTCAAGCTTTCAGAATTCACCCTGTCCCCACCTTGGTCCATAAAGTTAAGAAATATAGCTGTCAGATGAAGAATAATTCATATTTGTTTCCTGCTACATTTTTCCCCCCGACCAATATTTTAATTGTGTTTTTCCCCTCAATGGTGCCCCTCATGACAAATTTATTTTCTTACATCTCTTCCCTCCCCAAGTGTTATTTTACTAAATCATACTTGCATTTACTTTGAACAATTGCATTGGAACACAAAAAAAAAAAAAAAAAAAAAGGAAAGAAAGAAAGAAAAGTAGAGGCTTTCACCACGGCAGCTCGTACAAAAAATGTCTCCTTGATAAAGCATCCCCCTATGTGAAACATTGGATTGTATGTCTTATGTCTATACCAGCTAAAGAGAAATCAAATTATTTGCACGAGCTGCCATGGTGAGATCCTCTACTTTTCTGTATTACTAGAAATTGTATCTTTGAAAAAAACAGAGCACTGTGCCTGGAGTGGGGAGGGGAGTGGGTCAAATATACGCAAGTAACATTACAATAACCAGGTGGTGCCGATCACCTTTCCTTGCATAGCTACAAAATAAAAAATCTAAAGTACATTGGTTTTCAGAAATACTCACACCAACAAAATTGGAACCATTGTTCTTACCGCGTTGACTTTCATTCTGTTGATTATGGAGCTACAAAGGTCCATGACGAAATTTGAGATCTGAAAAATTTATTATATTTTATTATATTGTTAACAATAGTTTCCTATAAAACAAAGACTGCTAATCTGGAAGAAGGCAAATGTGGTGGTACACTAGGGATGTGTCGGAGAAAAGAAAAAAGAAACTCCTAAAAGAGAAACGAGAGCACTGCTCTCTGAACAGAGCGTAGGCGCTGCTGCCTCACTACACCCTCAAAAGGAGCAGTGCGCTCAACCATTTGCATATTCTTCAAAGGGGTGGTCAGGGCAGTGAATATTGAGAAGGCAGGGGAGCCCGGCAAGCCAGCTCCCCGCCTCCATTGCACAGAGCATTGCAATAGGAAAGAAGATATAGATAGCCAGAACTCAGCAAGTACTTCACCAATAAATTTAAGTTACTCCTCTTTTTAAAGCTGTTCACCTGCACCATACTATGCAATGATACCTTTCATTTTAACATTAAAGGTACGGCGAAGCAAAAAATACTTTTTTGCAGGGGCAAAATTGAAAAAACCCCAAAACAAAATTTAGCAACTTTTTGGGGGTTTCGTTTTTATGCAGTGCACGTAAAGGTAAGACTGAAAGGGGTACTCCACTGGATATTTTATTTTTTTTTATCAACTGATGCCAGAAAGTTAAACAGATTTGTAAAGTAGACAATAATATCCAGACCTCAAGGAAGGTAAACTATATGAATACAATTACCTTCCTTGAGGTCTGGGTATTATTGTCTCTTTTTCTAATATTTATTATTGGCACCATAGGTATAGGTGCATTACCCATTTGTCCTCGGTTGGTGATATAATTGTGAGCTGCACATATCTCTCTTTTTCCTAGAGATTTGTAAAGTACTTCTATTTAAAAATCTTAATCCTTCCAGTACTTATAAGCTGTGTTCCAGAGGAAGTTCTTTTTTTTTTTTTCCCCGTCTGACTACAGTGCTCTCTTCTAACACCTCTGTCCATTTTAGGAACTGTCCAGAGTAGGAGCAAATCCCCATAGCAAACCTATCCTGCTCTGGACAGTTCCTGACATGGACAGAGGTGTCAACAGAGAGCACTGTGGTCAGACAGAAAGGAAATTCCTGTGGAGCATATAGCAGCTCATAAGTACTGGAAGGATTAAGATTTTACAAATCTGTTTAACTTTCTGGCAGTAGATGATTAAAACAAAAAATGTTCCTGGAAAAAGTTTTCCAGGGGAATACCCCTTTAATGGATGAATATGATTAATACAATGGTATTTTTGGAATTTGTTTACACTTATGCTGTTTACTGTGTAAGATTACACATTTTTTTTATAGGAAAGGGGGTGAAATACATTTTTATTAGGGGAGGGGCTTTTCTATATAGTTTTTTAAAACATTTTTCAATTATTTATTTTACACTTTTAAGTCCTCATAGGGTTCTTTTATATGTAATCATTTGACTGCAGCAACAAATGGGATAGCACAAAGGATGGTAAGAAACCCCCGGCCACTATGTGAACTCATTGGACTCCTGTGATCATACTGCAGGGGTCAATAAGTCCTTCAAAAACCATCGGCACCTCCATTTTCCCTATCTAAAGGGTTAATTGCTCACATCAGTGTGATAGAAGCAGGAATTCACCCACTATGAAGAAGCACAGCTGCACTAGTTTCAGAGCCGCGCTGTAAATGTACGGTGCTGTGTGCAAAGTACCAGCCCACAGAACCTTACATTTATGGTACAATCCACTAGCTGTTAGACACTACCCTTAACCCCTTAAGGACTGAGCCCTTTTTCACCTGAAGGACTGAGCCCTTTTTTGCAATTCTGACCACTGTCACTTTAAGCATTAATAACTCTGGGATGCTTTTACCAATTATTCTGATCCCAAAACTCTTTTTTCGTGACATATTCAAATTTAACACAGTGGTAAATTTTAGTTGTTACTTGCAACCTTTCTTGGTGAAAAATACCAATATTTCATGAAAATTTTGCATTTTTCGAACTTTGAAACTCTCTGCTTGTAAGGAAAATGTATATTCCAAATAAATTATATATTGATTCACATATACAATATGTCTACTCTATGTTTGCATTATAACGTTGACATGTTTTTACTTTTGGAAGACATCAGAGGGCTTCAAAGTTCAGCAGCAATTTTCCAATTTTTCACAAAATTTTCAAAATCTGAATTTTTCAGGGACCAGTTCAGTTTTGAAGTGGATTTGAAGGGCCTTCATATTAGAAATACCCCACAAATGACCCCATTATAAAAACTGCACACACCCCCCTCCCCAAGTATTCAAAATTACATTCAGAAAGTGTGTTTACCCTTTAGGTGTTTCACAGGAACAGCAGCAAGGTAAAGGAGAAAATTCAAAATCTTCATTTTTTACACTCGCATGTTCTTGTAGACCCAGTTTTTGGAACTTTACAAGAGGTAAAAGGAGAAAAAGCCCCCCAAAATTTGTAACCCAATTTCTCTCGAGTAAGGAAATATCTCATATATGGATGTCAAGTGCATTGTGGGCGCACTAGAGGCCTCAGAAGGGAAGGAGCGACAATGGGATTTTGGAGAGTGAGTTTTTCTGAAATGGCTTTTTGGGGGGCATGTCGCATTTAGGAAGCCCCTATGGGGCCATAACAGCAAAAAAAAAAAAAACAACATGGCATACCATTTTGGAAACTACACCCCTCAAGGAACGTAACAAGGTGTCCGCTGAGCCTTAACACCCCACAGGTGTTTGACGACTTTTCCTTAACCCCTTAATGACGCAGCCCATTTTCACCTCTAGGACGCAGCCCTTTTTTGCACATCTGACCACTGTCACTTTAAACATTAATAACTCTGGAATGCTTTTACTTATCAATCTGATTTCGAGATTGTTTTTTCGTGACATATTCTACTTTAACATAGTGGTAAATTTTTGTGGTAACTTGCATCCTTTCTTGGTGAAAAATCCCCAAATTTGATGAAAAATTAAAAATTTTACATTTTTCTAACTTTGAAGCTCTCTGCTTGTAAGGAAAATGGATATTCCCCAAAATTTTTTTGGGATTCACATATACAATATGTCTACTTTATGATTGCATCATAAAATTGACGTGTTTTTACTTTTGGAAGACATCAGAGGGCTTTAAAGTTCAGCAGCAATTTTAAAATTTTTCACAACATTTTCAAACTCGCTATTTTTCATGGACCAGTTCAGGTTTGAAGTGGATTTGAAGGGTCTTCATATTAGAAATACCCCATAAATGACCCCATTATAAAAACTGCACCCCCAAAGTATTCAAAATGACATTCAGTCAGCGTTTTAACTTTTAGGTGTTTCACAGGAAAAGCAGCAAAGTGAAGGAGAAAATTCAAAATCTTCATTTTTTTACACTTGCATGTTCTTGTAGACCCAATTTTCGAATTTTTACATGGGGTAAAAGGATAAAATTTATACTGGAATTTGTAGCCCAATTTCTCGCGAGTAAGCACATACCTCATATGTCTATGTAAATTGTTTGGCGGGCGCAGTAGAGGGCTCAGAAGCGAAGGAGCGACAAGGGGATTTTGGAGAGTACATTTTTCTGAAATGGTTTTTGGGGGGCATGTTGCATTTAGGAAGCCCCTATGGTGCCAGAACAGCAAAAAAAAAACACATGGCATACCATTTTGGAAACTAGACCCCTTGATGAACGTAACAAGGAATTAAGTGAACCTTAATACCCCACAGGGGTTTCACGACTTTTGCATATGTAAAAAAAAATTTTTTTTTACCTAAAATGCTTGGTTTAGCAAAAATTTTACATTTAAAAAAAAAAAGGTAATAGCAGAAAATACCCCCCAAAATTTGAAGCCGAATTTCTCCCGATTCAGAAAACACCCCATATGGGGATGAAAAGTGCTCTGCTGGCGCACTACAGGTCTCAGAAGAGAAGGAGTTACATTTGGTTTTTTGGAAGCATGCCACATTTAGGAGCCCCTATGGTGCCAGGAAAGCAAAAAAAAACCCACGTGGCATACAATTTTGGAAACTAGACCCCTTGGGGAACATAACAAGGGGTAAAGTGAACCTTAATACCCCACAGGTGTTTCACGACTTTTGCATATGTAAAAAAAAAAAATATTTTTTTTACATCAAAATGCTTGTTTTCCCCCAAATTTTACATTTTTACAAGGGATGATAGCAGAAAATACCCCCCAAAATTTGTAACTCCATCTCTTCTGAGTATGGAAATACCCCATAAGTGGACGTGAAGTGCACTGGGGGCGAACTACAATGCTCAGAAGAGAAGGAGCATCATTGAGCTTTTGGAGAGAGAATTTGGCTATGTGCATTTACAAAGCCCCCCGTGGTGCCAGAACAGTGGACCCCCCCACATGTGACCCCATTTTTAAAACTACACCCCTCACGGAATGTAATAAGGGGTGCAGTGAGAATTTACACCCCTCTGGCGTTTGACAGATCTTTGGAACTGTGGGCTGTGCAAATGAATATTTAAATTATTCCAAAAATCTGTCAGACACCTGTGGGGTGTAAATGCTCACTGCACCCCTTATTACAATAAGTGAGGGGTGTAGTTTCCAAAATGGGGTCACATGTGGGGGGGGTTCCACTGTTCTGGCACTATGGGGGCTTTGTAAACACACATGGCCTTCAATTTCGGACACATTCTCTCTCAAGAAGCCCAATGGCGCTCCTTCTCTTCTGAGCATTGTAGTTCGCCCGCAGAGCACTTTACATCCACATATGGGGTATGTTCTTACTCAAAAGAAATGGGGTTACAAATTTTAATGAGCTTTTTTCCTATTCTCCCTTGTGAAAATGAAAAATGTGGGGTAACACCAGCATTTTAGTGGAAAAAAAAAGTTTTTTTTCATTTTCACATCCAACTTTAACGGAAATTTGTCAAACACCTGTGGGGTGTTAAGGCTCACTTTACCCCTTGTTACATTCTGTGAGGGGTGTAGTTTCCAAAATAGGGTCACATATGGGTATTTATTGTTTTGCGTTTATGTCAGAACTGCTGTAAAATCAGCCACCCCTGTGCAAATCACCAATTTAGACCTCAAATGTACACAGTGCGCTCTCACTTCTGAGCCATGTTGTGTGCCCGCAGAGCATTTAACGCCCACATATGGGGTAGTTCTGTACTCACGAGAAATTGCGTTACAAATTTTGGGGGTCTTTTTTTCCTTTTACCGCTTGTGAAAATTAAAAGTATGGGGCAACTCCAGCATGTTAGTGTAAAAATATTTTTTTTTTACACTAACATGCTGGTGTAGACCCCAACTTTACCTTTTCATAAGGGGTAAAAGGAGAAAAAGCCCCCAAAATTTGTAACGCAATTTCTCCCGAGTACGGAGGTACCCCATATGTGGCCCTAAACTGTTTCCCTGAAATACGACAGGGCTCCGAAGTGAGAGAGCACCTTGCGCATTTGAGGACTAAATTGGGGATTTGAATCCGCCACAAAAATACCCTACAGTGTTTCCCAAACAGGGTGTCTTCAGCTGTTGCAAAACTCCTGGCATGCCTTGACAGTGGCTGTCCGGCAATACTGTGAGTTGTTGTTTTTCAATAGTTGGAGGCTCCGTTTTGGAAACACTGCCATACAATAAGTTTATTTATTTTTTATTGGGGGAGGGGGGGACTGTGTAGGGGTATGTAGTGTTTTACTTTTTTATTTTGTGTAGTGTAGTGTTTTTAGGGTACATTTACACAGGTGGAGGTTTACAATGAGTTTCTCGCTGGGCGTTTGAGCTGCGGCGGAAAATTTGCCGCATCTCAAACTTACAGCAGAACTTGCCGTAAACCCACCCGTGTGAATGTACCCTGTACATTCACATGGGGGGGGGGGGCAAACCTCCAGCTGTTGCAAAACTACAACTCCCAGCATGCACTGACAGACCATACATGCTGGGAGTTATGCAACAGCTGGAGGCACATTGGTTGCGAAACACAGGGTTTGTTATTTAACTCAGTGTTTCTCAACCAGTGTGCCTCCAGATGTTGCAAAACTAAAACTCCCAGCATGTACAGTCTCTCAGTGCACGCTGGAAGTTGTAGTTTTGCAACAGCTGGAGCACACTGGTTGCAAAACACTGAATTAGGTAACAAACTTGGTTTCACAACCAATGTGTCTCCAGCTGTTGCAAAACTGCAACAATCAGCATGCATTGACAGTCGAAGGGCATGCTGGGAGTTGTAGTTTTGCAACAGCTGGAGGCACACTGCTACAACTCCCAGCATGCCCTTTGGTAGTCCGTGCATGCTGGGAGTTGTAGTTATGCAACAGCTGGCTAAACACTTTTTCATGGAAAAAATGTGCCTCCAGTTGTTGCATAACTACAACCCCCAGCATGCACAGACTACCAAAGGGCATGCTGGGAGTTGTAGTTGGAACTCCAGCTGTTGCAAAACTACAACTCTCAGCATGCCCTTTGGCTGTGCATGCTGCGTGTTGTTGCTAAGCAACAGCAGGAGGTGAACAGACCTCACCTCCTGCTGTATCCTGCCGGGACCGGGCCGCTGCCGCCACCGATCCTGCTGCTCCTGACCACGCCGCTGCTTCCACCGATCCCGAAGGGACCCCCGCAGGGCAAGGTAGAAGACCCCCGCTGGCGCCGATCTCCGACGTCCCGATCGCCGCCCAGCAGGGTCGTGAATGGTTGGTCGTTCTGACCGATCAATCATGTGATCATGAGGCGGCACCTGTGCCACCTCACTCCTGCTGGGTAAGGATGAATGGGGCTGTCTCAGACAGCCCCATTCACCCTTTTTTCCGGGTCACCAGAGACCCGATTGACCCGGAAAAGCCGCAAATCGTTGGTCTGAATTGACCGACGATTTGCGGCGACTGCCGACATGGGGGGGTCTCGGCAGTCACCCCGGTCCCCGCCCTGTGAGCGGTGGGGACCGGAATTCCCACGGGCGCATCCATACGCCCTCAGTCCTTAAGGACTTTAAAACGGGGGCATATGGATACACCTGCCGTCCTTAAGGGGTTAAAGGGGTGCTCTGTTGGAAATTTTTTTTTTTTTTTTTTTACTCAACTGGTGCCAGAAAATTAAACAGATTTGTAAGTTACTTCTATTTGAAAATCTTAATCCTTCCAGTACTTATCAGCTGCTGAATGCTCTACCGGAAGTTCTTTTCCTTTCTGTCTGACCACAGTGCTCTCTGCTGACACCTCTGTCCATACCAGGAACTGTCCAGAGCAGGATAGGTTTGCTATGGGGATTTTTCCTACTCTGAACAGTTCCTGACATGGACAGAGGTGTCAGAAGAGAGCACTGTGGTCAGACAAAGTAAAGTAAAAAAGAAAAGAACTTTCTGTGGACCATACAGTTGCTGATAAGTACGGGAAGGATTACGATTTTTTAATAGAAGTAATTTACAAATCAGTTCTGGCAACTTTCTGGCATCAGTTGATTTAAAAAAAACGTTTTCCAGAAGAGTACCCCTTTAACCCCTTAAGGACGCAGGACGTAAATGTACGTCCTGGTGAGGTGGTACTTAACGCACCAGGACGTACATTTACGTCCTGTGCATAACTGCGGGCATCGGAGCGATGCCCGTGTCATGCGCGGCTGATCCCTGCTGCTGATCGCAGCCAGGGACCCGCCGGCAATGGCCGATGCCCGCGATCTCACGGGCGTCCGCCATTAACCCCTCAGGTGCCGGGATCAATACAGATCCCGGCATCTGCGGCAGTGCGCGATTTGAATGAATGATCGGATCGCCCGCAGCGCTGCTGCGGGGATCCGATCATTCATAACGCCGCACGGAGGTCCCCTCTCCTTCCTCCGTCCGGCTCCCGGCGTCTCCTGCTCTGGTCTGTGATCGAGCAGACCAGAACAGAAGATCGCCGATAACACTGATCTGTTCTATGTCCTATACATAGAACAGATCAGTATTAGCAATCATGGTATTGCTATGAATAGTCCCCTATGGGGACTATTCAAGTGTAAAAAAAAATGTAAAAAAATGTAAAAAAAATCCCCTCCCCCAATAAAAAAGTAAAACGTCCGTTTTTTCCTATTTTCCCCCCAAAAAGCGTAAAAATTTTTTTTTATAGACATATTTGGTATCGCCACGTGCGTAAATGTCCGAACTATTAAAATAAAATGTTAATGATCCCGTACGGTGAACGGCGTGAAGGTAAAAAAAAAAGTCCAAAATTCCTACTTTTTTAATACATTTTATTAAAAAAAAATTATAAAAAATTAATTAAAAGTTTTTTATATGCAAATGTGGTATCAAAAAAAGTACATATCATGGCGCAAAAAATGAGCCCCCATACCGCCGCTTATACGGAAAAATAAAAAAGTTAGAGGTCATCAAAATAAAGGGGTTATAAACGTACTAATTTGGTTAAAAAGTTTGTGATTTTTTTTAAGCGCAACAATAATATAAAAGTATGTAATAATGGGTATAATTTTAATCGTATTGACCCTCAGAATAAAGAAAACACGTCATTTTTACCATAAATTGTACGGCGTGAAAACGAAACCTTCCAAAATGAGCAAAATTGCGTTTTTCGTTTTCATTTCCCCACAAAAATAGTGTTTTTTGGTTGCGCCATACATTTTATGATATAATGAGTGATGTCATTACAAAGGACAACTGGTCGCACAAAAAACAAGCCCTGATACTAGTCTGTGGATGAAAATATAAAAGAGTTATGATTTTTAGAAGGCGAGGAGGAAAAAATGAAAACGTAAAAATTTAATTGTCTGAGTCCTTAAGGCCAAAATGGGCTGAGTCCTTAAGGGGTTAAGCCACTTTATGCCAGGTATACTTTACACCAATTTTGTTTGCAAATATTAATGCGCACTGTTAGAAAGCTTTGCACACTAAGGGTAGGGTCACGCGTAGCGCAGCCATAGCACATTTCACATTGTTGGAATTATGCTATGCACAGTAAATACACTGTGGCTTCTGCTAAGAGCCTTAGGCCATGTTCACACGTCAGAATTTCCATGCCGAATTCCACATTGGAATTTGGCATGGAGATTCCTCTGCAGCAGAGTCCCTTTGAATTCAATGTGATTCTGCAGCACTGTGCACATTTCCGGCATGGAAATTCCGATTTCTGTGTCAGCAGAATCTATCGTCTATGAGACGGCACAATCCTATGCCATCCTAGCATGGAGATTTTCCATGCAGACATTCCGAGGTGTCAACTCCCTGCACACACAGGGCTGCAGCGGGGTAGCCCTGTGTGTCTGCTCACAGCAGAATACACTGTGAATGCACTACATTTGACCCTACCCTAAGGGTCAATTCACTTGGCGGCCCAACAATGCTACTTGAATGACAGTCCTACTGCATTCAACTAATACCAGACACAAAAAATAATTGTCATCAATGAGAACCACAATGCTCTATTTTTGCCAGCGACAATATGCCCAGCAGCACTAACTACTGCGTCCTTTATCCAAAAGCGCTATGCTGTGTTAGAGGGGTATTCCAGGAATTTTTTTATTTGACTATGCTACAGGGGCTGTAAAGTTAGTGTAGTTCATAATATAATATCTGTACCTGTCTGTGACAGTGGTCTCACAATTCTTCTGTGATTTTCACCCCATTATTTATTTACAACAATAGCTGTAGACACCATGGTTAGAAAACACTGGTCTTTTAAATGGATGCAACTCATTTGTGTTTCAATGGGTGTGGTGGCTGATGTGTGGGAGGAAGGAATCTGACTTCACACTTACAAACTATGGAACTATGGGATGTGTAGTTTAGAGAACGCAATCCAACAGGAAATACCCAGTTCTGGTAGGTAGGTACGTACTACTAAAATCACCTTATTGTGGATAACCCCTTTAAAGCCATGTCACATTACCCTCACCTGGACAGAAGGTTTAATTACTGAAATTTTAGTGGTTTTAGACACGCCTCCACCAGAAGGCATATGTAATGTACTGCTCTTGTATCATTTTCTATTAGGTTTTGTATCGTTCTCTTTCAAAGTGTAACATGAGGGACTTGACAATTTTAAGAAACATATCATGTGTAATCTGATTTTTTTTGTATTAAGATAAACAGTAATAAAACAATAACCCTTTAATATTAAACAGTCAAATAATTAGACAATGCTATATATCTGCTTCTGAATAGTCGGTTTCATTAAATATGCCATTATTAACTTTAGTTGTCTCTCAGGCAGTAATGTAGGTTATATTGATTTATTTTGTGACACAATTATTGGCTCATGTGTAACAAGCTTAAGTCCCAAACACATGTAATAAATCTCTGATAATGCCTTCTTTTAAATGTCAGGTCGATAATGACAAATGTCTAATAATACTGTCTATTAATCCTATAAGAGTGGTATGACAATTAAAGATGAGCAAGTTGAACCCCTAGAACCTGTTCTCACTCAGAACTCTGGCTAAAATGAGGCTTGGTGGCCAACACAAGAACTTTGGCTGGCTTTGCGTAAGCCTGGTAACATCACTATTGTAGGAGAAAGGATGAAGAACACATGGAAACTCATTTTCTATTGCAAACCCGACATGTTTTGTCGGGTTGTGCGCCAGAAATTCTGTCTGCGCCACATTTTGCACCAGAATTTGCGCCAGAATTGAAAAAACCCCGACTAGCTCTCCATTTTGCTAAGAAAACCCCAAAAAGGGGAGTGGCCGTCGGGAAAAGGGTGTGTGGCCTCCGAAAAGGGGTGTGTTCCCGACATTATCACAAAAACCCAACATATTTACTAAGGTTTCCACAGAAAATGTGGTGGATTTGAGCTGAGGAAAACCATACAGATCAGAGCATGTGTAAAAAAAAGTAAAGTGTAGGGAAAGTGGAAAATGTAGGGAAACCTTAGTAAATACAGTGGAAAATAAATTGTAGGGAATTAAAACCCACAAAGAAACCTACACAACACTCTTAGTATATGAGGGCCATGGTCTTTTGGCTCCATTTCAGCATAGAATGAGAAAGTATGAACTCTGAGATGACATCAGGTAGCCCAGAATACTTTGCAGCTAGCAGCAAGATTGCATAACTGCAAGTTAGCCAATCATTGCTTGCATTCATCTCCCAGGCCAATCTGGAGACAGCATAGGGGTGGGTCTAATAGACTAATAAAATCCAATGCTCTGCGTTGCAGCGGCTGTCTTGGAATACACCCTGAAAAGCTAAGCAGTGCATAGAACAACTCACTGAAGAGCTACTGATCCCAGAAACTTTACACTCTACAATACTGAACAATTTGAGCAAACCATTTTGCAGTGGGCTGACCTAAGTGACCTGCATTGTGTCCAGTTGCTGCACTACAATTCCCAGCAGTGTAACTGCACAATGAAAGCTAGAAAGGTATCATACTACAACACAAAGTAATTTGAGAAAAGCATTGTGCAGTGGGCTGACGTGTTTTACCTGTATTTTTGGGATTTGACCGACTATAGAGCATTTCTAGCTGGATTTAACAAAAACAACATTTCTAGCTGTGAAAGTTCAATGGGCTTGTTATCCTATGTTACCTGTATTTTCTGGGTTTAACCAAATATAGAGCATTTTTAGCTGTGTTTAATTAAAAAAAAACTGCATTTCTACTTGTAAGTTTGAAATTTGACTAGGCCTGTTACACAATGTTACCTGTATATTCTGGGTTTAAATGGGCACTGTCAAATACCAAAACTTTTTCTATGTTGTACATGTTGGCAAAACATTAAGCTTTCTAATATACTTCATTAGAAAATTTTATTTCCTTTCTATAGAAATCATGGCTTAAAAAATCATGGCTATGTCCAAGCTGAAGGACTGGCATAGACAGAGTCCAGTAAATGAGGGTGGGCTAGCACTCCTCTGTGCTCTCTCTTGTCTGATAGTGTTGGGGATGATTACAATGATTCTGATTACTGATCAATATATCAAAATATATAGATATATCTATGCTAATCATATGCTGCAGAAAAACATTATTACTATCATCAGCTTCCGGAGCGAACATCTGTCCGGGTCTGATGAATCACGGGGCCAGAGTATCGTGACATCGCGGCTCCGCCCCCCGTGGGACGTCATGCTCCGCCCCCTCAATGCAGGCCTATGGAAGGGGTCAAGGTGGCTGTCATGCTCCCTCCCATAGTCTTACATTGAGGGGGCAGAGTGTGATGTCACATGGGGGCCATGATGTCACGATACTCCGGCTCTGTGATTGTGATTCATCAGAAACGGAGCGATGTTCACTCCGGAGGCTGATGATAGCTGGGTGCTGCATGAAAAATTGCGGGGGTCCCCAGGCATCTTATACCCTATCCTTTGGCTAGGGGATAAGATGTCTTAGGGCCGGAGTACCCCTTTAGGGCACTTCACACGTACAGGATCCTGTGCAGATTTGATGCGCAGGATTTGTAACTGCTGATTAGAAGCTGTGCTCAGTCATTTAGTCGACATTGAAATCTGCAGCAGAAAATCCTGTGCATCAAATCCTGCGCATCAAATCTGCACAGGATCCTGTACGTGTGAATGTACCCTTAATGTACTGAGATTTCCTTGTGGTTCTCATACTGCCTCCTTGAACAGTAGGCACTTGCAGAGTTCTGCTGCCACCTACTGATCAATTTTGATATTATTCTCTTCATAAAGAACATTTTTGCATGGTAACTTACCGTATTTTTGTTCCCATCATTTTATACCCAAGTGTGTGCCTCCTATCCTCCTTATTTCATATCAGCCTGACATTTAAAATTCTCTGGCTGGATTAAAGATAAAGTAACCAAACCTCTCCTTGTCTTCTTATGGGAAGACATAAAAAGAAAAAGAAAAAAAGACCCATCGCCACAAGTCAGGTCTTTGAGATCCAGATCTATATCTATTCCTGTATGTGCACGCTCTGTCACCCCGACCTCCCAGAAATCTCCAACAGAGGTATTTAGTGCACTGTCTTCACCGCAACCAAGTATTTCTACTGTGCTGTCCAACAGATTCCAACCCATCCAAGCCTTATCTGATACCCATCCGGACACACATATACATTGTCCAATCCTCAATAATACAGATATGATGGAGACTCCTGCTCCTGGGGCTAAAGACTCATCTGCAAAAATAACAGAAGTGACTGATACTTCCTCCGATACTGCATTCTCTGCACAAATGGACGTTTCATATCCTACTGACTCTACAATGTCATCTCATACTCCTGCTAAATGTCCCAATCAGGGACCTAAAGAACAGAGGAATTCTAAATATATTGAATGTTAAAAGAGCTCTCACATCCACAGTTTCATGGCACTCTAAACCTGTTGACCACTCTTCTTCACTCCTTAACTCCTTGGTCCCTCCATACCCCTGGTTCTCACTCGGACGTTAACTCAGGACAGGAGGATGTTAGGCTGGGTCCCCCACCCAAGACCCCTCCCATTAAAAAATTTCAAAAACGTATGTTTTTTTTTTCTATAAAAACTGATGGAACTGTATGCACTTTTAAAAACAGTATACTGTTTAAAAACGCATACGGTTTACTTTTTTCCATACTGTTCCATCCGTTTTTTTGCCATATGGTTTTCTTTAGAAAAAAGGATTTAAAACAGTATGGCAAAAACGTGATGTGAACCCAGCCTTACTTGGAAAGACTATGTCAGTCAATTGCCCATGAAAGATGACTTTCGCAACTTCTTGTCAGAAATGAAAGCTACTCTTAAAACTGAGATAGCTGCAGCGAGACATGATATCCATTCAGTAGTTCACTCAAAAATATATTGCATCGCTACAATCAACTGTTTCAGCTCAACATACTACCATCTGCAACTTTCAAAGATATCTGGAAGACCTGTATAATAGAGGGAGGAGGCACAATATTAGAGTGCGGGGTCTGCCTAAAGCCACACAAGAGGAAGATTTAAGGATCACATTAGATGCAATCTTAAACATGTTCTTAAGAGGGAAAACCAGAAACAAAAACCCTTGCCCGGACGTTCTAGGTTAGTATAAGTAAACAATAATTGACTTTATAATTATAGAATAGATTACTGGGTCATGCTTCAATAATAATGTAATTTATTTATTAAAATGACAATAAATAAAAGGTTACTCCTAGTCAAGACTGCTGAGGAAAGGGTTACATTATATAACCCTGAAACGCGTCTAGTCCTGAATGCATAGCCACTGGCATAAATGCTATTTATGAACTGTGTCCACTACTGACGGCTAGTTATGTTCTGTGAACCGGCAAACTACAGCGTACCCAGTCCAGCATTTGTCCGGTCCAGCTATTACATGTCAAACTCAGGTGCAGTGTTTCCAGCTTCAACATCTGCTGACGTCACACGCCGGTAACACGAGGTGAGCTCCTCGTATCCAGCGTGCAGTCTTCGGTCCCACACAGCCAGCATTGTAGCCCAGCGGTGAGGATTTCTCCATCTACAGCGCCTGCCAGCGCTAACGGTCCTCTGGCAGCTTGTGTACATCGGCGCCTTTTTTTCATGTTCTTAAAAGCCCCGCCAAGCCACAAAATCGAGATGGATAGGGCCCACAGAGCTTTTTAACCTAAAGGCTCATCTCATTTTTCCAGAGATGCGATCTGCTGCATCACGGACTACACATTGAAAGAGGAGATCATGCTAAAAGCTAGAAATCAATGCATGATAGACTTTGACGGTTGATGCCTGATCTGTCATGATAACTTTCCAAAAAAAGGTGACAACTTCGTCCCCTACTTCAGTCACTCAGGGACAACAACATATTATATAGATGGGGATTCCTGTTCAGCAAAGAAAAATTGAAAAACTGCCTTCCTTCCCTTCTCTCAGGATTTGAACTCTTTCTGCAAGATGCTTGAAATTCCTGTCCCACACCTCACCAATTGGCAGCTGCTACCCCCGTCTCCACCACTTCCACCGGTGTGGTTGAAGGTTCCAACTCAGAGAAAAAATAACGTCCAACCCCGCACTCTGGATAAGCGCAGAACACCACCGAGGGACTCCTTTGGCTGAAATGGCCTATAAGCTGAAAAAACATGATCCATATTCTTTACTGAATATTTGATTCTAATTGTTATACTGTGATATTCTTTTCATAGTTTACTGTTACAGCTCTTGGCAGGGCCTAATATTAGTGTCTTTTTTTAGACGATCTTCTATACTTAAGATTGCTAATGTTATATGTTTTTCTTTTATTTACTATTCATAGTTCTATATTATAGTTATCATTAATATTACTATACAGCCTGGTGGAGGCTTTGCTGGCTTGATTTAATTAGTTTTTATACCTAACGGGTGACTTTTTGTCTCTACCCCCACAAGTAGAGCTATCTTCCCTTGGCTATTAGAGCTTTAAGAGTGAGATATATACTTTAGTTCCTCCACTTTTTTTTTTTCTGAAGATTTATTCCTTTGGAATTATGTATGTGGTAAACCTCGATTACTGTTGTCTTTACTGTTGATTATGCTTTTCATTTTTTTGTAACTTGTCTTACTTTTTCTTCTTCATCCGCACAGTCTCTTCTACACATTATGGTGACGCAGGGCCGTGGTGCCAACATTGGGACCCTGGCCACTCTTCACCTTCTGCCGACACATCTTGCTTGTGGCCAGGTTAACATCCTCCGGATGCTTGATAAAAAACTGCAACACTCCAACACTCCAGGAACCCCTGTTCCACTACCTCTAGGGAAGGTAGGCCACCACGAAGCAGGTGGTCTACCCTGGACACGTTTGGCTCCAGACTTTCCACTTCTGCCACCATGCTGACTGCCAACCATGCTACCATCTTGCCGGCTCAGCTGCTGCCTCACGGGCAAGCTGCAACCCTCTTGTCCTGATGATGATCAAGCCCCTTCTGCACCCGGCTCCCAAGTGCGATCGGCTTCATCATCATCTAGTTGTTTCTGCACGTCACTGATGTCCTCCTCAGGTTCCTCAACAGTGTCTGCTTCAGGAGCCTGAACGCTCACAACACCACCTCCCACGCCACTCTCCTCATCACTACTTGCCCACCTAGCGGAGGAAGCAGCAGATGTCTCCTCCACTTCTTGGCTGGGTAGTAGCTGCTGTCTGTCTTCACTAGTAGATCGTCCTCACTAAATAGTGGAGCTGAACCCACAGCATATGATACTTCTGTGGGGCCAATATCTCAAACCACATGTATGTCCAGGATTAAGTACTTCATCTTACCTCCACTTCTCACATGTCACTGTTACTGACCACTTCAGTCTCCGATCTTAGCTGATGGCGCCTAAACAGAGCAACCCTCTTCCTTAAGTACCCCTCCTCACATGTTTGCATTTGCGCCCGGAACTCGATGTTGAATGTGTCATTTCCGATCTGGCTTCCTGTTTGCGTGTCAACGCTACGATCATGCGTTCCACGTCTCACAATGCATTCAAAACACTGTTATCATGTAACCACTTCCTGTGTAGCCCCTATGCAAAATGATGTAATAATACAAATGCCAATCACATCCTAAAAAGAAGATACATATGGAAATACAGATAGATATCTTAACTCAAATAATAAGGGGGCCAATTATGATTACAGTAGAATATAATTTTACACAATTCAGCAAACATATGTATATAGATATATTTAAGGAAGGAGTAGCCTAAGTGGAAAACTATGCTATACACATACTGAAAAAGATACCTTATTAGAACTACCGTAATACAAATAATACATCACCTAAAAACAATCCTAAATACATTTTTTGCTCATTAAAGCCTATAACTAAGGTTAACTCACTCTTCTTCATATATAAGGTTCTCTTATGATACGACCACACCTAAAGCGAGACACGAAAAAATCCCACAGAAGGTAAGGTGAAATATTCCCGAAAAAGCCAATACCGTACAAGCATTAACACCTAAATAACGCATCCAAAGGAGAGTCGCTCATTAATGCCCGATGGCATACAGATTTCATCCTATGGATCCACTCCGCCACCTTCTGCAAGATTCTCCTATCTCATTTACCTCCTTTGGGGGATCGACAAACCACTTCCATCACACAAAAAGATATATCCTTACAGTGCAAAGGTAAACCACACTTCACGTTTCCCAATTTGCAAAATCACGTATCTCATATATCTTCTTAGTTACCACACTCGACTCTAGAAGGTTTTAGTTCGTTGAAAACTTGCACATGCCTTGCACTTCTTTATGTTATCTCATATATGTGCTTTTCACATGCTGTGCTTTGCTTGTTTTGCTTTCTTTTGTTTTCTCTCCCACTATAGGAATAAGGACCACACTTTGAGGATATACATCAATCTTCAAGGGTCTGCCTGATGATAATTTACTGCTGGAAACCTTCATATTGAGAGAACATGATCAATATTGTATGATGTATAGTCCAGTCTTTGCCTGCTATGTGCTTTATATGTGCTTGATGTGCTAGTCTGTTATGTAGAATGGAACAATCTATCACATGCTGCTATCTCTACTTTATCATTGTTAAAAAAAAACCTGATGAACCGTAGTTTTATTGGATATACGGGGAAATGCGTCGGGAGAAATTTGGGGATTGACCCTCAGAAGAGCCTCTGTATAGGAGACTCTCGACTACTGATTTTATTTGTATACTATTCAATCTCTGGAAGCTAGTATGCAGACCCACCCGACAGTTACACTTTTGAGACGTATCACTCATACACGTAACAAACTAAAAGATATTGAGGTCCGTATGGCAGAAAAACTGGTCACCTACACTAAACACACCTACTATGCTAGGGCAAATAAAACTCACACTCTTTTAGCTTCACAACTTAATTCCCAATTCATCCAATCTAACCCGTTTGGAATAAAAAACAACAGAAGACATCTTATTTATGACCCTGATCAGATTGCTAGAATGTTCAGAGACTATTACTCTCAATTCTATAACTTGTCGTCCAACCTCCCTGCTAACTGCGTGGATAGAACTACATTACTTCAGTCCTATCTTGACAGTTGCAATCTACCAAAAATCTTGCAAGCTGATTTTCTTACACTTAAAGGGGTACTCCGGTGCTTAGACATCTTATACCCTATCCAAAGGATAGGGGATAAGATGCCTGATCGAGGGAGTCCGCTGCTGGGGACCCCCGTGATCTTGCACGCGGCACCCCGTTTGTAATCAGTCCCCGTGTTCGCTCTGGGTCTGATTACCGGCGACCACAGGGCCGACCGCGTGTGACGTCACGCCTCTGCCCCCGTGTGACATCACGCTCCGCCCCTCAATGCAAGCCTACGGGAGGTCCCATAGACCTGCACTGAGGGGCGGAGCATGAGGTAACACGGGGGCGGAGGCGTGATGTCACACGCCGCCGGCCCCGTGATCGACAGTAATCAGACTGATTACAAACGGGGTGCTGCGTGCAAGATCACGGGGGTCCCCAGCGGCGGGACTCCCGCGATCAGGCATCTTATCCCCTATGCTTTGGATAGGGGATAAGATGTCTAAGCACCAGAGAACCCCTTTAATACCCAGATAACGATGGAGGAATTACAAGACACTATAAAATATTTACCTAACGGTAAATCCCCGAGACCAGACGGTCTTACATATTTCTATTACAAAACTATTTTAGATGCCCTCACCCCATATATGCTAGTCCTATTCAATTCTTTTTTATCTGGTTCACCTATACCCTCGTCTATGCTTAATTCTTATATCACGGTAATTCCGAAACAAGACAAGGACCCCACTAAATGTGCGAGCTATTGCCCAATCTCCCTTTTAAATTCAGATTTAAAAATATTTTCAAAATTATCGGCAAATCGATTGGGTGATATACTTGCAAAACTGATCTATAAGAACCAGGTGGGGTTCGTGCAGTGCAGACAGGCTGGAGACAGCATGAGACGGAAAATAGACATAAAAGATATTCTCAATAGGTCTAAGGCGTCAGGGCTCATCCTTAGTCTAGACCCTGAAAAAGCCTTCAATAGATTGAGTTAGCCATTTCTCTTTAAACATATGGAATTACTGGCCCATTCTTCTCGGCTGTCTCCAGCCTTTACACCACCCCCTCTGCACAGGTGTCTTTACCGCACGCTATGTCTCCCCTTTTTTAGATATCTAACAGTACAAGACAGGGGTGTCCCTTATATCCCCTGCTCTTTGCACTTAGCATAGAACCTCTGGCGGCTTTTATTCATACCCATCCTGATATATCCGGAATTAAACCAAACTCGTGGACAATGTCCTCCTCACACTAACCCCCACATTTCCTTGCCCAATCTCCTTACCACCCTTGATAAATACTCTCAGATATCTGGTTACAAAATCAACTCCACGAAAATAGAAGCACTACCCATCAATATCAATAGTGAGGTCCTACAGAGACTAACAAAATAGTGTTAAATTTAGATGGCAGGATATCCATCTGAAATATCTTGGGATTAAGCTTACCCCAACCTTTTCCTCATTGTTTAAATATAATTTCCCTCCTCTTTTTCAGGAAATTAACTATTTACTAGCTAAATGGTCACAATTGCCTTTATCCCTTTTAGGCAGGATAGCTGCCATAAAAATGACTATTTTACCCAAAGTCCTCTACCCGTATGAAACTTTACCCATATCAATTCCTAAAAAAAAGTCCTACAGAAACGTCAATCTCTACTGTTGAAGTTTGTATGGAATGAGGAGTGTCATAGGATTTCCTTTTCAGTTTTATCATCATCTAAACAATATTGAGGTTTCGCATTTCCTGACCTGTATAAATACTACCTTGCCACACAGTTGCACAGAATACCGGTGGGGTCATCGTTCTTTGCTTCTGATGGTGTGAAATTGAAAAGAAATGGATCCCGCCCACTCCCCTTGGCTCTCTGATATGGTCTTGGAATCCCATTAAACCGCCTAGAGACTTCTTGGGCTCAATGAGACTTACCAAACAAATTTTGGAGAAGTATTCCCCTCAATATACATTGAAATCACCTAAGACCCTGTTGTCTCCCATACCCATACTCTTTAACCCTCTCATCCCCATGAACAATGAGATTGTTGGGGTTCTCCTTGGATAAAGGCTAAACTATTTTTACTGGTCGACCTGATTGACCCACTGATTGTTACCATTTGGAGCCCTCCAAAACAAACATAACCTTCCTAATTCATCTTCTACATATACAGAGATTATTGAGCACTTTTTTCCCCACTCCTACCAACACCCCGTTTCCCCACCTTATTTATTTTTGTATTTTTCTGTTTAGGTGTGTATTCACACACTAGTTTGTCCAGAGCAGTTTGCTATTCCACCTGAGATAATGAGAACTTGGGTGGAGTTATTTAGCCAGAGTTCTCCTGCATTCTGGTGCTGGTTATTGAGTGCAATAATACTATGTCTGTTTGTGCAATATTCGGACTATGTCTGCTTGAGCATTTACCTTGTATTTATCTTGCCATTTTATCTGGGTTTTTAGCCATGGTTATATAGCATGCTCCTTGTATTTTAGTCTGTGTTACATAAGTCGGTTTTAGGATTATGCCTGTTCAGCTTTGTCAGTGTTCACACTGTGTCTGAGTCTTGCTTGTACCCTGTGCCCTGTATGTTATATTCCTGTTCTGGAGTCTATTCAGACTCATCCGGTTCTAGTTTAGTGTTTCATGTATTATATTTCTGTTTCCTACTGGGTCAGCATTTTGTCCAGACGGTGGAGTGTGTCCGCTGGCCAGTAGCCTATTTGGCTTTATTATTAATGGCTACTCCTACAGTGGAGTGCGGAGTCCAGTATGTTCTGTGTCCCAGTGTGAACAGTGTCCTATATTTATATCCTGTTTGGTTGATCTGATCTTTGTCCTTTGTACTTGTAATTGTTTGTGAACAGTGTTCTATTTTACCTTCAGTTTAGTGTTTTGGCTCTCAGTTCTTCTGTTTATCCCCTTCATCTCCTGGATTCTGCTGAATACTCATATCATGCCTAGTCTTGTTCATTTTATCATGTCTGTCGTTTATCTGATATCCGGTTTATGAACTGTTTGTTAATCCACTACTTCTGCTATGTTTGTGAGTTTATATTCTGCCCTGTTAGTATTTGTATTCTGTCTGGTATATCTGGTTGTCTAGTAGTTTTCTGTTTCTGCTCTGGTCTGTGATTATGTGTTTTTACGCCACAGCACTTTAGCGCAGGAAGGGACCGGTGCCCAGTTGTCGATCCACCATTTAGGATGGTTTTGAGAGTAGGCAGGGAGAGTCTTTTTAGGGTCAGTTCGGGCTCTCCCTGTCCCCTAGTAAGTCATGACAGATATGTAGGGGTAGTGTAGTATCAAAAGGACTTTTCTCAAGGATTTATACCATTCTGAACACTTCTGCTGACTTATTGACAACTCCCCATTCGTACATGACCAAGGGGGAATCCTACTTGGGGAAAACTATTCCCTACCATCACTGGTGTAGGATTTGGTCCAATGCTGCTAAATCCTCCTCATGTATTTCACATAAAGAGAGCCAGTATAAAGTCCTCATGTTTTGGTACCATACCCCTGACACACTCCATCACTTTTTTCCTCATGTTCCTAATAACTGTTGGTGTTGTGGAACCGCAATTGGAACCCTTCCACATATATTTTGGGAATGCCACTTACTCAAAATATTCTGGCTAGGTGTGAGACATCTTATTCATAACCTTATCGGCTTCTCTTTCCCACAAGACTCTTCCACGTACCTTCTCAATCTTCCCCCAATTGATGTTAACAAACCTCAGACCAAATTGTTTCTCCATATATTGACGGCCTCTAAATGTATTATCACCCAATGGTGGCCACACGCTGAACCCCCTCCACTTTCAGAGTTAATAGATAGAATAAGAGAAGTGTAACGCATGGAATACCTCTCTGCTATAATATACCACACCCTATCTCAGTTTCAGTTAAGCTGGTGACCTTGGGAAATATTTGAAGACAGTTCTACTTTATCCTAAGTTCTTTTATTTACTGATCCTTATACCGGACCGTGCGGGTCTACTCTTCTTTTCTCCTGCTACTTCCCCTCTATAATCTGATATTCTTACTTGCCTTGCTCTCCTTTACCACTAATGTTTCCTTCCGTTATATTCCCTTTCCTTTCTTTCCTTATTTTTTTCTGGTCTCTTACAGAAATACATTTTGTCTCAGCCCAGTGCCTTCACTTTGAGATCTACATATGACAGTTATTGATTTTCTTTCTTTCTTTCTTCGCTTTCTTCTCTTTGAGAATACTGATCTCCGAGAGATTTTGTTTGTTTTTTGTTCTCTCTACACTGTGTAAGGATTTTGTTGAACAATCTGATGTAACTTGGCACATAATGTCCTCAGTTAAGATGGTTGTATGTTTATACTACTTTATGTTTATCCACATACTATCTCTATAAAAATTTTTTGTTAAAAACTGAAAAAATTCTTCAAAATAAACAATTATAAAAAATAAAATAAAAAAAGCCTTCCAGAGGAGGCACACAGTCAGGTGTGGTTCAGTACCTATCTGATGTTTGGAAAATCTTTTCTACTGCAGAAAATGTGGCACAGTGCTGTCTCTGCAAACAGAAAGTATGGCATAGCCAGGGTCCAACTTAGGAATACGGTCCACTGTAAACACATGGAGTGGAATCACATGGCCTGGCTATAGCTATCACTAGTCCACCACTGCCTGCTTTTCGCTGGCTACAACTAGCGCTAGTCCACCACCCCTGTTGTCCACTGGCTAAATTGGACCCTATTCTATGTAAGCACATGAAGTGACATCACAAGGCCTGGCTACAGCTATCACTGTACCTCTGGCTACTACAACTACCAGTCCGCCACGGCCTGCTGTCCACTGGTTACAGTTAACATTAGTTGACCATTTCCTGATGTTCACTGGCTACAGATACAACTAGTTCAACACTGCCTGCTGACTGTTGGTTACTATACCACCAATCCACCATCCCTGTTGTCCACTGGTTACAGCTTCCACTAGTTCACCTCTGCCTGCTGGCTACAATTACAACTAGTTCACTACTGCCTGCTATCCACTGGCAACAGCTGCCCCAAGTTCACTGTTGCCTGCTGTACCCTGGTTACTACAAATACTACCAGTCCACAACTGCCTGCTGTTTGCTGACTACAACTACTACCAGTCCACCACCCTTGAAAGTAAGACATAGCCAGGGTCCAATTTAGGAATGCCACTCTATGTAAGCACATGGAGTGGCATTACAAGGCCTGGATACAGCTATCACTAGTCCACCACTGCCTGCTTTCTGCTGGCTACAACTAGCACTATTCCACCACCCCTGCTGTCCACTGGCAACTATAACTACCACCAGTCAACCATTGCCTGCTGTCCGCTGGCTACAACTACAACTAGTTCACCATTGCTTGATGTCCACTGGCTACAGCTACCAGTAGTTCACCACTGCCTGCTGTCTGTTGGCTACTACAACTTCCACCAGTCCACCATTCTTGCTGTCTGCTGGCTACAGCTTCCACTAGTTCACCACTGCCTGCTGGCTTCAGCTACCATTAGTTCACTACTGCCTGCCGTCCACCAGGTTACTACAACTACCACCAGTCTACCACTGCCTGCTATCTGCTGTCTACAACTACCACCAGTTCACCACCCTTGCAGCTGCTACTACCAGCCAGGCCTACACATACACAACCTGCCATGATTAAAAAAAAGATAAATGTTTTTTCATCTTTTCATACAAACGTTAATCCATATCTAACTCCATGTTTACAAAAGCTATTTTCACAATTTTAAGACACCACATCACCAATTCTGTTTTAACGTCCCAAAAAGGAGAAGCTTTGAAACATTTTTCAATTTTTAGTGTTTACAAAAGCAATTTTTTAAATATTTTGAGACACCAATCCTGTTGCAACAGTAGGCATACATCTACATAACCACATGGAGCAAAATCATACTGCCTGCTGTCCACTGGCTAGAGCTACAACTAGCTCACTACTGCCTGCTGTACACTGCCTACAACTAGTTTGTTACTGCCTGCTGGGTCAGCCCCTCCTATGGGAGAGTTGAGAATAGAATAAATGGCTGAGAGGAGGCCCTTTTCCTGCTGTCCCCGACGGCATAGAAGTTCAAAGCCCGTGGGCGTAGACACTGTCGGAGAGCTCAAGGAAAAGGACATATAATGACCCAGTTGCAGATAGTGAAACCGCTCAGAGGGGGGGGGAAGGCCATTCCGAGGTATCAACTGTTCAAAGGGCAGAAGGGTATGTGAGCTAAAGTGCACAACATCAGCCCAAAAGAAGAGACCTCTAGAACCCCACTCCTGAACCATAGTAGAGGTCTGGCCTATAAGAAAGTGAGGATGATACAGGAACGATCTCATCGGGGAAGACATAGAGGCCAATTTAAATTTGACTGAGCAATAATTCCAGACATACCGAGAGAATGCCATGGGACCCAAGAGAGGACCTACAGGGGAAGAGGAGAGAGGTAGAGTCCACAGAAGTGAATTAGGATGAACAGGGGCTAACCACAGCTTCTCCAGTTCCATCCATCTGCTATAGGCATGATAAGAGGACCACACGGCCAAATGACGTAGGTGAGCCGCCCAATAATGTTTTGCAACATCCGACACTGCCAACACTCCACAAGAACGGCCATCCAGCATGATCGACATAGGGAGGCGATGATGCATGCCATCCCAAATAAAGCAAAAAATAGCAGATTGGAAGGCAGGAAGAGCCGAAAAGGGGAACCCAGACTGGAAGAGTTTAAAAAAAATAGAGCAGTTTAGGGAGGATCGTCATTTTGACGGCAGCTATACGTCCAAAAAACGAAATTCATTGGGTTCGCCACTTATCCAATAGGCACCTGAGCTCCTGAAATAGAGGGGGAAATTGGTAGAATAATGGGTAGCATAGGAAGAAGTAAGGTAGACCCCGAGGTACCTGATCCTAGTGGGGGACCATTTAAAAGGAGAAGTTATTCTGCAAAAGAGAGGATAGAGCAGGGAGGAGGTTCAGAGGCAGAGCTTCAGTCTTGGAAAGATTCACATTATAGCCCGAGACCCGCCCATAGGAATCTAGGACCCGATAAAGAGCAGGAAGGGAGTGGAGGGGGTGGGTAAGAGTCAGGAGAACATCATCCGCAAATAGACAGATTTTATATTCCTTATCATGTAAGCTAACCCTGACCACACCCGTATTGCCCCTGATCAGAGCAGCCAAAAGGTTCAATACAAAGAGCAAAGGCGATAACGGACAACCCTGCCTGGTGTCATTAAAAAGGGGAAAGCTCGGAGAAGTGACATTGGGAAGCTTAATGGTGGCAGCCAGTGCGGAATAGAGGCCATGCAAGGCGGTCAGAAAGGGCCCTGATATTCCAAATTTCTGGAGGGTGGCAAAAAGCAAAGGTAAACTCAGTCTATCAAGAGCCTTCTCTGCATCAAGGCTACGAATCAGGGCCTGCTCTGAGCGCCTATTAATGAGATCTATCAGACCCACCACCCGTCTAGTATTATCCCCTCCTTGGCGTCAAGGAATAAAGCCAACCTGATCTTTATGGATGAGGGAGGGGAGAAAACCACTAAGACGAGCAGCCAAGACTTTAGTAAACAACTTCAGGTCAGAATTAAGAAGGGCTATGGGTCTATAGCTAGCACAGTCATGGGGGTCCTTACCAGGTTTAGGTATGAGAGTCATAAGGGAATGAAGAAAAGATTGTAGAACCGCCTCCCGCCTTAAATAGGGACACAAGCCTGGGCAACAGAGTAGAAGCAAAAGTTTTATCACATGATTTTTTCTTTTGATATCACATGTTTCAGTGCATGTTGGCCTTTGATGACATCCACCACCCTGCGCCTTATATGATGCCGTCGTGGTGACGGACGTTGCACATTAGCTAGAAGAAGCGCAAGACTGCGCAAAACAATTGGTCCAGTAGTGCCCCTGCCTCCTCCACCGAACGCCTACACATGAATGAATAAAAGACACGTTGGATGGTGAGTGCAGTCTATGTCTTCTTCCATTTTCTTTAATAAGAATATATTATATATTTGAATCTCTGGCTATACATTTTACAAAGTTATGTTTAGAATATTCTACATATTATGCGTGTTGAAAAATAACAATACTGTGGATTTCCTTTTAATTTCTTTACCCACTAACCGATACAGCCAGTTATGGGCTTCAGGATGTTGCAGTGTTTTTCAAATTTGTGTCACTGTATGTAAGAATAACTTTGTATTGCTGTACATTGCATTACAAAGGGAACTTGTCATTCCTTTCATGCTGACTGTACCACATTATGGTGGTCTCCAGAGTCATCAGGGTGGTCCCTAGAGGCGCTTGCCTGCTTCTCTGGCATTGATTGATAGATCTCTCCACATACCCAAATAGAAATAGATCTATTAATCAAAGCTGATGATGTGGGGAGAAACCAGGGACAATGATTACTTGTGGTTCAGGCAGCATGAAAGTGATGACAGGTTCCATTTAAGTGATTCTGAGAGAGTTTTATGGGTACTATATGAAACTACTATGGAAAACTTGATAAGTAAATTCCCTTTAAAAAATATTATACTCAAAAAGCAATGTTTCCCAAAGAGTGCATCCAGCTGTTTCTGTACTACAACTTTTGGCATAGCTGGACAGCCTTTGCTGAGTGTTGTAATTTTGCAACAACTGGCAGCACACTGGTTGGGAAACACTGCTTTAAAGACATACTCTGGGGGAAAACACTTTTTTCAAATCAACTGGTGCCAGAAAGTTAAACAGATGTGTAAATTACTTCTATTAAAAAATCTTAATCCTTGCAGTACTTGTCAGGTGCTGTATGCTCCAGAGGAAGTTGGGTAATTATTTTCAGTCTGTCCACAGTGCTCTCTACTGACACCTCTGTCCATGTCAGGAACTGTCCAGAACAGGAGAGGTTTGCGGGATTTTCTCCTACTCTGGACAGTTCCTGACATGGACAGAGGTGTCAGTAGAGAGCACTATGGTCAGGCTTTAAAGAACAAAAATTGTTTTAACTTTGAAGAACCAATTGGTTTGAAAAAAAAATAAAAAATAAAAAATTCCACCAGAATACCCCTTTAAGGTTTCCTCCTGTTGTTGTTGAGAGCACATTTACATTTTCTTACCTCATTGTATATTCAGATTCTCACATTGTAGTTGCATTTTTGCCTATTAAAATCACAATTAGGTATGTTATTTTACTATTTTAGGGACATCAACTCATTTGGTGTACACCTTTCCCTATAGGTCCCACACAATATAAATCACAAATATATTAAACAAATAAGGGCTCACAAGTGATCCCTCAGGGACTCCATTGGATAAATTCCCTTTCTTGAAGCGTATGTCATTGACACTATGTATTCTGTGTTTCAGCTCATTTTGACTATCCTGTAGTAAAATCCTACTGTAAGTCTTTGATCCTCCAGGGCTAATTATTGTAAGAAAAAGCTGTGAATCAAGTAAATATTTGCTGAATGCAATGGTTAAATCGTTTCTCCAATTAATCAAAACAAACACAATAAAATGTTATTTCTTCCTCTTGTTTAACGTTATAAGGAAGATTTATTAACCAAATGAACAAGTATTAGTTTACATTACTCTAAACAAAAAAGTGCATGCATCAGTTATTTATTATAAATACATTATAACTTTTATTCTACACACTTAATAGCTTTAAGACAAAGACGCTCAACATTTTATATGAGATATGCACCCATTTTTAAGCACATGAATGCCAGCCTTAGCCCCCAATTTGCCCGCCATAATTTCCAAGCAGAATCTGGCAGAAAAATTCAGCCTGCAAATTTCGTTGCAGCAGACCTCCATTGTTTTCATTAGGATTCCACATAAAGAATGAACATGTCAATCCTTTCTGCAGAATCTGCTCAGAAATGCATTGCAGTCTGTAGTCTGTTCTGTCTGTATATGCTGGAATGTCTGACTGAATTTTTCTAGGCAGACATTTAGACGTGCGAAAGTAGGGACTATGGCGAAAATTTATCAAAACCTGTGCAGAGGAAAAAATGGTGTAGTTAACAATTAATTAAGTTGCTTCTTTGCTTAAAAGAAGCAATCTAATTGGTTGCAAAGGACAACTGCACCGCTTATTCTCTGCACAGATTTAGATATATCTCCCCCTATATATTATGTTTCTGCACTATTTTGATGAACAGTTTTTGCTGACTCTACGCTATCCCCTTAAGGACAATTTTATTTTTACGTTTTCGTTTTTTCCTCCTTGCCTTCAAAAAATCATAACTCTTTTATATTTTCATCCACAGACTAGTATGAGAGCTTTTTTTTGCACGACCAGTTGTCCGTTGTAATGCCATCACTCACTTTACCATAAAATGTATGGCACAACCAAAAAAATACTATATGTGTGGTGAAATGAAAAAGAAAACAACAATTTAGCAAATTTTGAAAGGTTTCGTTTTCACGACATACAATTTATGGTAGAAAATGACATGTGTTCTTTATTCTTTAGGTCAATATGATTAAAATGATATCCATGATAACATACTTTTCTATTACTGTTGCGCTTAAAAAAAATCGCAAACTTTTAAACCAAATTAATACGTTTAAAATCCCCCTATTTTGAAGACCTATAACTTTTTCATTTTTCCGTATAAGCGGCTGTATGAGGGCTACTTTTTTGCGCCGTGATATGCACTTTTTATTGATACCATATTTGCATATATAAAACTTTGAATACATTTTTAATCAAATTTTTTTTTGAATAAAATGTTATAAAAAAAAAGCAGCAATTTTGGCCTTTTTTTTTTTTTTTTGCGTTCCCCGTACGGTATTATTAACATTATATTTTAATAGTTTGGATATTTACGCACACGGCAATACCAAATATGTATATAAATAATTTTTTTTACACTTTTTGGGGATGAAATAGGGAAAATGGGACAATTTACGTTTTTAATGGGGGAGGGGTTTTTTCACATTTTTTTTTTTTACATCGATTTTTACACTTTAATAGTCCCCATAGGGGGACTATTTATTGCAATCATTCGATTGCTAATACTGTTCAGTGCTATGCATAGAGCAAAGCACTGATCAGTGTTATCGGTCATCTTCTGCTCTGGTCTGCTTGATTACAGACCAGAGCAGAAGACCCATGGAAGGCAGCGGAGGAGGTGAGGGGACCTCCATCTGCTATTCTGAATGATCGGATTGCCGCGGCAGCGCTGCGGGCATTCATATCATCCATTTTAGTGTCCTCAATGCTACAGATGCTTTGATCTGTATTGATCACGGCATCTGAGGGGTTAATGGCAGACATCCGCACGATCGCCGATATTGGCCATTACCAGCGGTTCCCTGGCTGCTATCAGCATCCGGGACCTGCCACGCATGATCCAGGCATCGCTCCGATGCTCGCGGTTATGTATAGGATGTAAATGTACGTTCTGGTGCGTTAAGTACCACCTCACCAGGATGTACATTTACGTCCTGCGTTGTTAAGGGGCTATACATGACACTATTGATCAACTTCTTCATACACATTTAAATAACTGATTTTTAGGGGGAAAATGTCTCTTTAGGTCTTAATCTCAGGTATTGGTTCTGTTTAAAGCCACTTTAACCCCTGAGGGACTCAGCCCATTTTCACCTTAAGAACTTCATTTTAGCAATTTTGTTTTTTCCTCCTTCCCTTCTAAAAATCATAACGCTTTAAATGCACCTAGAGACCCATATAAGGGCTTGTTTTTTGCTACACCAATTGTACTTTGTAATGACATTACTTATTTTATATTATAACCTGCGGCAAAACAAAAAATATATATATTTGAGGGGTGAAATCACACCATTTTGAAAACACCATTTTGTAACTTTTGGGGGCTCCCGTTTCTACACAGTGCACTTTTCTGTAAAAATTACACATTAACTATATTCAGTATGTACGGTTACAAGGATATCCAATTTATGTAGGTTTTATTTTATTTTGATACTTAAACAGATTATAAACTACCTAAAATTGGCATCTTCTGACCCCCTATAACTTTATTTTCCCGCGTCCGGGGCGGTATGAGACTCTGATATTTTTTTGCATGTACGCAATCGACCGTGCGGTTTAGCTAACCTTATATTTTAAGTTAGTTAGTTCGGACATTTATCCACGCGGCGATACCACACATGATTATTTTTTTAAATTCTTTATTTTATTTAAAAAAAATGGGAAAAAGGGGGCGATTTAAACTTTTAATAGGGAAGGGGTAAATGAACTTATACTAACTTTTATTTTTACACTTATTATTTTTATTTTTTTGCCCCCATAGGGGGCTACAACATGCAATTTCCTGATTCCTGATTGCTTACACTGATCAATGCTATGCCATGGCATAGCATTGATCAGTGTTCTCGGCGCTCTGCTGCTCCTGCCTGCATGGAGCAGTAGATCGCCCATCGGACGACAGAGAGGAAGGTAAGCACGCTCCCGTCGTCCGGTAAGCTGATTAGGACATCGTGATTTTGACGCGACAGTCCCGATCAGCTCTACTGAGCTGATGGGATTCTTTTACTTTCGCTTTAGATGCCGCGATCAACTTTGATTGCAGCGTCTAAAGGGTTAATGCCGATCGGCCATGCCCGGCATTAGCCATGGGTCCTGGCTGCCCATAGAAACTTGTACGCCCTGCGTCCACAAGAGGTTAAGGGCTTATTCATACTACAGAATCTCCATTTGGCGGAGATGCCATCTGTAGCTTGGACCTCTAGAAAATGCGCCATCTCCATAGATGCCAATGCATTTCTGAGCAGACTCCACAAAAAGAATGAACATGTTTATTCTTTTGGCTGGGGTCTGAAATTCTGTAGTGGGAACAGTGCCAGCAGAATCCCCTTGAAAACAATGGGAGGCTGCTTGACCGTATTTTCTGCAGTGCAGTGAAGTGAGCTCTGGAGTAGAATTCCATTCAAAATTCTGTGTTGGGTGAATGGGCCCTAAATGTTATGAGCAGTCCACCAATCTCAGTATCTTGCTGTTGCTCATTTTTACAGGCAGCAGTGATTCTGATTAGTATTCATTCATATGCTGCAGTCATATCACTTTCCTAAATGTATACACAGTTCTCTGTAAATACTCTTAGACTGCAGTGCTGCAAGGACATTTCCATATTAAATGTTTTTGTTACACATTGATAAATTGGATAATGCTGTAAATGGCATATCAACCATAACATTAAACTTATAGTGTAGGTTACCTTCATGCCACCCAAGCAGCTCTGACCTATTGACGCATTGATTCCCAAGACCTCTGTAATGCCAGCGGTCTACCCCCTTAGGTGTACCCCTCATCCTTGCAGGCATGATAACAAGGTTACCTTTGCTCTCATGACGCTGTCCGCGCTCCTTTTAGTTTCCCTAATGATCTGCTGCCTGCTGCTTCTGGTTCTGCCCCTATCGTGTGTATGCGTTCTGTCTTCCTTTTAAAGGGCCAGTGCACTCACCCAAACCTGCCCCAAACTATCCTAATCCTGCAACACCTATATCAAGTATTTCCATTGTCACCTAGCTGCCTGCACAATAAGGTTCCTAGTGCCTCATAAAAGGTGTTTGTGAGCATGTGGCTTGTTATAGTTTATGACCCCAGCTTGCATTAACTTTGTTCCTGCCTATTGCTGTGTACTGCATTGTGTGTCCTGTTTCTGATCTTGGCATATTTCTGACTATGAACCTATGCTGCCGGCTCTGACCTGCTTGTCTGTCCTTGATAAGATCTCCACCAGACCTTGGCACATACCCAGACTCCACTTCTGCCTGAGCCCTCAGTGGCTCGCACTACTGTCTCATTGGTCGCCACTGCTCGAGTAAGTCACCTGGTGCCCCCCTACAGTAAAGTCAAGGCCATATCCTTGTACAATGGTTAGAGGATGAAAATCAGAGGACCAATAGATTTTTTTTGGCAGTGGAAAAGAGTCAGTATGAGCATTGGTTTGTAGCTATGTAGATTCATACACAACCAGCTGTGACACACTGTGTATTCTGAAACCTATCTTTCAAAGTCAACATTAACTTTTTCAGCTCCTGTACTACACTAACTAATCTATAGAGTTGAACCAGCCAGGCTAGCTTCCACTTCCCACATGCATCAATGCCCTGGGGTACCCATGATCCTTTTGTCACATTCCATAGTTGTCCTTTTCCGGACCACTCTTTGTATCAAGAAAATCAATGTTACTTATGGCACCTTTCATTGGTTATAATGTCATGGCTAATAGGTGTATATTAAAATGATAGCACTTGCAAAGCAATAAAGGAGTATTAGGTTTTCATAGTTATGCAGCTTTATTTTTGGAATTTCTCTCACTTTTAAAGGGAAAGATTTTCTAAATAACAGAATCATTGTTTTATTTACAATGTATTGATTTTAATCTACTTACTAGCCTTGGGATCTATTTCTCATCCAGATCTTGTTTTTTGTATACGTTATTACCTTTTAGCCCCTGAGGACCCTATTAGAAGAGAGAATCACTGAATACTTTAAAACTGTACATTATTCATGGACCATCTAGTTTGGCTCACTTGAATGGCAAGAGGGTCTTACAGCAGTAATACAGATGATAAATGTGCTTGTATAACAGTCATGTCATTGATTGGAATCACTCATCATTGTCATCTGTTATAGGCTACAAATTACATTGGACCTGCTCTGTATAGAAAATCGATGTTTGCCATTATCAAGCACAAAAGTAACTAAATGTAATTTACAATGTCCCATATAACAAAGTCACCCAAAATATATATATTTTTCATATGTTTTTACCTGGGGTTGATCTGACAGCGCTGTCCACTGACTGAAGCAGAATGCTAGTCTCTGGACATAAAAGAAGTATAAATTGAAGTATTGCCAAAAACATATTAACCATGAAAAATATTATACATTTTACCTTGCCCATATCAATTATTTTGTGCCATATTAAAGGGGTTATCCAGGAAAAAACTTTGTTTTATATATCAACTGGTTCCAGAAAGTTAAACATATTTGTAAATTACTTCTATTAAAAAAATCTTAATCCTTTCAGTACTTATGAGCTGCTGACTTTGAGTTGTTCTTTTCTGTCTAAGTGCTCTCTGATGACACCTGTCTCGCCCAGTTTAGAAGCAAATCCCCATAGCAAACCTCTTCTTCTCTGTGCAGTTCCCGAGACAAGCAGAGATGTCAGCAGAGAGCACTGTTGCCAGACAGAAAACAACAACTCAACTTCAGCAGCTGATAATTATTGAATGGATTGAGATTTTTTAATAGAAGTAACTTACAAATCTGTTTAACTTTCTGGAGCCAGTTAATATTAAAAAAAAAAGTTTTTCCTGGAATACCCCTTTAATCTTTGCTCTGTTCAGTTTAGCGATGTGGCTTGTGTTTATAACAATACAAAGCTGCCATCCATTTACTAATGCACTAAAGGCTGGGTTCACATGTGGTATTTTGCTCAGTATTTCTAACCAGAGCCCAGAGTGAGTCCAAAATAAAAGTGCAAATCTTTTTATAGGTTTTCTCTGTGTTGGTTCCACTCCTGGTTAGGGCTAAAAATACTCCCCAAAATAATGGCATGTGCCTTTATCTCTGAGGGTCATTAAAGTGACATATCTTTCTGATCAGATACATATTTGACTTTGAGAATCTAAAAATAAAAGTAATATTATAAACAACGTACACAACGTTTTCCTATCTTTCTGCTTTTATTAAATGTATGGCTAGTTTAAGGTGGTTTACACCACGGTTGTATTTTATTTATAAATCTGAACGGAAGGAATAGAATAGACGGCAACTCACTGTGTTCCACGATGCTTTATTCAAAGAGGATGGGTGCAAACAACAGACAGGTAATGAAGTAGAGCGACGTTTCGCGTTACACGCTTCTTCCGGCTCAATTGAGCCGGAAGAAGCGTGTAACGCGAAACGTCGCTATTCTTCATTGCCTGTCTGTCGTTTGCACCCATCCTCTTTGAATAAAGCATCGTGGAACACAGTGGCCCTCATTTACTTAGAAAATCGGGTTGTAAGTCTATCTTGCTTTCTTACCCGATTGCTTTTTTCCCCCGGTATTTATTATTATGTCGCATCCTGTTTGTCGCACGTGGGTTTTGTTGGTTTTGGTTTCCAACTCCTCTGAGTTGTCGGGAAAAAATCCACAACAATTCAACAAATTCAGGTTGTAAACCTTTATAAATACGTGGGAAAGCTCAGAAATGTCGGTTTACGCCCCTTTTTTGGGTTTGGGAGAATCCACATCGGGTCCGTCGGGAAAAAATGTTGCATCATGTCGCAGACTGGCGCACGATGTCTGTGACATGGCGCAGACAAAGATGCGCCAAAAAAAAACAACAAAACAAGTCGGGTTTAGAATAGTAAATGAGGGCCAGTGAGTTGCCGTCCATTCTATCCCTTCCGTTCGGATTTATCTTTGCTGGTTACGGGACGTAGCACCGCTGCCACACTATACAGAGGAGAAGCGGTAGCAGCGCATCGTTGGCAGTGTCAGAGGATCTTGAAGAGGTAGTGCCAGCTTTATTCTCTCTTTGCCAGTATTTTATTTATACATTTACTCTTTTGCTACATTTCCCCAATAACAAGGTAGAAGAGTGAGAATGAAGCAAAAAGATATTCTGTCAGGCTATTAGCCCACACATACACCTAATGTAACCCCTCGTGCATTAAGACTATTAAAACAACTATACCTCACTTTCTGGAATATCCAATTCATCCACATAGTGTGCTGCTGACTGGGGAAATCCTGTAATAGTAATTGAAATAAAAAATGTTCAGCAACTAGAGCAAACCTTACAAACTGATGGCTACACTTGACACAGCAAGGACCATCTAAGACTGTGAATTGATATAAGATGTAATGCCGTCTTACATATTATACCCTGGAGACAGATTTGATAAAGAACAGAATATTACCTGTAGGTTATAGGGCCTGTGGCTTTATTGAATTAACATGAAATTGGTCTTTGAAAATGATAATTAATGACTTTAAATGAACCCAGGAACCTGCAGCTTTATTGTATTGTAAGGCTAAGGCTTAGACCACAATTTGTAAAACGTTTAGGAGAGATACATGACTAGATAAATAGTATTTAATGCATCTGTATTACACATAACTGTTGCTCTAATGCAGTTATGTTAGAATGCATAAAAAATTGCGCCTGATGTATCCCTTTGAAGTTGCTTGAAACTATGTTATTGGATAAATTTATATTACTAGTACATACTATAACCATTTTAAACAACTAACACAACTTTTTCCTCTCTATGCCTTGGTATATTTATTCATAATTTATTTGTCTGTTTATTTATAAGGATATATTATCTTCCTTATGTTATGTGTTAATGTGATAAGAAAAAATTATTTAGGCAGTATTACTGTCTAATCCAACATGCACGACTGCATGTTGTACTGTACCGGAGTTGTGCTAGAATTGCTTTTAGCATACTGGAAAACAACTGGAAATTCTATCCATTGGGTTTTCCAGTTATATGTTAATAATGGTTGTTTACTATTTAACCCCTTAAGGACCAAGCCCATTTTCACCTTAAGGACCAGAGCGTTTTTTTTTTTGCAAATCTGACCACTGTCACTTTAAGCATTAATAACTCTGGGATGCTTTTACTTTTCATTCTGATTCCAAAATTGTTTTTTTCGTGACTTATTCTACTTGATCATAGTGGTAAATGTTCGGCGTTACTTGCATCCTTTCTTGGTGAAAAATCCAAAATTTTATAAAAAATTTGAAAATGTTGCATTTTTTTTTTACTTTGAAGCTGTCTGCTTATAAGGAAGTTACACATATCAAATAAATTATATATTGATTCACATATACAATATGTCTACTTTATGTTTGCATGATAAAGTTGACATGTTTTTACTTTTGGAAGACATCAGAGGGCTTCAAAATTCAGCAGCAATTTTCCAATTTTTCACAAAATTGTAAAAATCGGAATTTTTCAGGGACCAGTTCAGTTTTGAAGTGGATTTGAGGGGTCTTCATATTAGAAATACCTCATAAATAACTTCATTATAAAAACTGCACCGCCCAAAGTATTCAAAATGACATTCAGAAAGTGTTTTTACCCTTTAGGTGTTTCACAGGAATAGACCTAGTTTTTGAAATTTTACAAGGGGTAAAAGGAGAAAAAGTCCCCCAAAATTTGTAACCCAGTTTATCTCGAGTAAAGAAATACCTCATATGTGGATGTCAAGTGCTCTGCATGTGCACAACAAGGCTCAGAAGGGAAGGAGCAACAATGGGATTTTTGGCGAGTTTTTCTGAAATGGTTTTTGGGGGGCATGTCACATTTAGGAAGCCAGAACAGAAAAAAAAACAACATGGCATACTATTGTGGAAACTTCACCCCTCTAGGAATGTAACAAGGGGTCCAGTGAGCCATAACGCCCCACAGGTGTTTGTCGACTTTTCGTTAAAGTCGGATGTGTAAATCATTATGTTTTTTTTACTAAAATGCTTGTTTTCCCCAAATTTTTCATTTTTACATAGGAGAAGTTGCCCCCCAAAATTTGTAACCCCATCTCTTCTGAGTATGGCAATACCCCATGTGTGGATGTAAAGTGCACTGCAGGCGAACTACAATGCTCAGAAGAGAAGGAGCGCCATTGAGCTTTTGAAGAGAGAATTTGGTTGGAATAGAAGTCGGGGGCCATGTGAGTTAACAAAGCCCCCCGTGGTGTCAGAACAGTGGACCCCCCCCACATGTGACCCCCTTTTGCAAACTACACCCCTCACAAAATTTAATAAGGGGTGCAATGAGCATTTACACCCCACTGGCATTTGACAGATCTTTGGAACAGGGGGCTGTGCAAATGAAAAATAAAATTTTTCATTTTCACAGACCACTGTTCCAAAAATCTGTCAGACACCTGTGGGGTGTAAATGCTCACTGTACCCCTCATTACATTATGTGAGCGGTGTAGTTTCCAAAATGGGGTCGCATGGGGGGGTCCACTGTTCTGGCACTACGGGGGCTTTGTAAACACACATGGCCTTCAATTTCGGACACATTCTCTCTCCAAGAGCCCAATGGCGCTCCTTCCTTTCTGAGCATTGTAGTGCAACAGCAGAGCACTTTCCATCCACATATGGGGTATGATCTTACTCAGAAGAAATGGGACAGTGTTTCCCAAACAGGGTGTCTCCAGCTGTTGCAAAACTCCCAGCATACCTTGACAGTCAGTGGCTGTCTGGCAATACTGGGAGTTGTTGCTTTTCAACAACTGGAGGCTCTGTTATGGAAACAGTGCCGTACAAGACGTTTATTTATTTTTACTGGGGGGGACTGTGTAGGGGGTATATGTATATGTAGTGTTTTACTTTTTATTTTGTGTAGTGTAGTGTAGTGTTTATAGGGTACATTCACATGGGCGGGGGTTTACAGGGAGTTTCTCGCTGGGAGTTTTAGCTGTGGCGGAAAACCCGCTGTAAACCCGCCCGTGTGAATGCACCCTGTATCCAGCTGTTGCAAAACTACAACTCCCAGCATGCACTGACAGACCATACATGCTGGGAGTTGTAGTTCTGCAACAGCTGGAGGCACATTGGTTGCAAAACACTGAGAGTTTGTTACTTAACTCAGTGTTTCTCAATCAGTGTGCCTCCAGCTGTTGCAAAACTAGAACTCCCAGCATTTAGTCTCTCAGTGCATGCTGCGAGTTGTATTTTTGCAACAGCTGGAGGAACACTGGTTGCAAAACACGGAGTTAGGACACAAACTCTGTTTCACAACCAATGTGTCTCCAGCTGTTGCAAAACTGCAACACTCAGCATGCATTGACAGTCGAAGGACATGCTGAGAGTTATAGTTTTGCAACAGCTGGAGGCACACTGCTACAACTCCCGGCATGCCCTTTGGTAGTCTGTGCATGCTGGGAGTTGTAGTTATGCAACAGCTGGATGCACACTTTTTCATAGAAAAAATGTGCCTCCAGCTGTTGCATAACTACAACCCCCAGCATGCACAGACTACCAAAGGGCATGCTGGGAGTTGTAGTTGGAACTCCAGCTGTTGCAAAACTACAACTCCCAGCATGCCCTTTGGCTGTGCCTGCTGATTGTTGCTAAGCAACAGCAGGAGGTGAACAGGCCTCCCCTCCTGCTGTATCCTGCCGCAAGGACCTCCGCCGCTGCTGCCACCGCTCTTGCTGCTCCTGTCGCCGCCGCCGCACCAGAGTCCGCGCCGCCGGACTAGGGAGAGGTAGGAGACCCCCGCCGGCCCCGATTGCCGCCATGATCGCCACCCTGATCACCGCTCAGCAGGGTCGTGATTGGTCGGTCGTTCCGATCGATCAATCACGTGATTGTGAGGTGCACAAATAAACAAGGAGCCTCCAAGGAGGTGGCGGACATCAGGAGGCGCTGGACACACTCGGAGGGTAAAATCAACTTTAATCACCCATCATGCAACGCGTTTCACAGATTATTTGCTTCATCAGGCAGATGCCTGATGAAGCAGATAATCTGTGAAACGCACCCACCCAAGTACCAGGACGTCAGGGCGTACCTGTATGCCCTATGTCCTTAAGGGGTTAATGATCTCATCTACAACATTCTATATAGTATGTGTTTTAATTCCTTTTCTAGATATTAGTGTCATGTGAGCAGAAACCATGTACATAACTAGTCCTGATGTTACCAAGTGTATATTATGTTATTTAGTCTAGAAAATGCTCTGTGAGCTAAACAGCCTAGACTTTACACTGATACTCTGTAGCAAAGATTTTTGCAACTGTTGCTTATGTATGCGCTCACTGATATTTTACGCACTTATATGAAGATTCCACAACCAAGTTCACATGTTATGGAAAGTTTACACACACAAAAAAAGTCTAACAATGAAATGCATGCTACATATTGCCACAGATTTCTCATAGAAAAGCCAGTGCATTAGATCAATGTGGATTATCCTCACCGATGAAGCTAATCCTCATGCGGATTCACAGGACTTTAAACTGAACATCTGCCTGAGAAAGCATGCAGATCTAGTAGTAATCTGCTGCAGACCTGATAGGAAAATACATGCTGCAAATCCAATGTGTGTGAACTTTACCTCAGAAAGCATTGCCGGTACTGAATACAATGGGATCCACTTAAGAGCAGAAAACCCATTGGACAAGAAAACACCTTTAAGTAAAATCTATATCTACATGGTACTATTTATTTCTTTTTTATTTGCTTTTGCTGCTTAACATTTACATAGAGTTTGTATGTTCTCCTCATAAATAATTGAGTCTTATCCCAATTCTCCCCTCCCACATGCTATAAAGTACAGATCAGTGTTTGTCTTTACAGTAGTCTTAGGGTGTGTTCACATGCTCAGGTTTGCAATTACAGTTACTAAATCCAAAGTCAGGAACATATCATTAATAGAGGACACATATAAAGGATAAAAGAATGATACTTCTTTACTTTTCCAATCCATTCCTGGCCTTGCATTCAATATTTACAACAAACTTACACTGATTGTGTAAACACAGCCTAAACTATGTTTATACAGCATAAAAAGTGTTGGCATATTTTGTTTTATACACACATTTAAAGCTTGAAATAAAAAATAAAATAAAAAAAACTGCCACAAAATTTTACACTGTGTGAACATTGCCCTAAAGTTGTACATGTGAGATCTAGAGAGATTAGATGCTAGCCTCCCCATGGATACAGATTCCAACCCTACACAATATTTATTAAGTGCTAGATAAATAACAGTAAATAAATAAAACTGATATGAATATTATGTAAACGAATGATAAACATGATATATTTCTACATAATAGAGCATTCCTTGATTTTATTCAGAAAAAAATGTCTACGTATTACACCAGCTAAAATTCTTGGCTTTTATGTGGCCAGAACGTCCTTTCAGTTACAGAAAAGGAAATAATAGTATTATATATGAATAGTTGTAGAAGTTACATAGCAGTCATTGAAGATAATCTCCCCTTACCTGAGGAAAGGTGCAGGGCACTCAGGCAGCAGAACACAAGCAGAAAAGGCAGAGGAGGATGGTGTTTTACGGATTTGATTTGAAGCAGTTGCCTCTTTCTTTCTGTAGGGGACATGCCTCTTTTGTGCGCCCTATACTTGAGCATCTTGCCAGGGACTGTTGAAGGTTCGATCTGTGAGTCTGTGTCTGGCTCATCCGCAGTGCTGCGCTATCTCTTTAAATGTAACACTGTATCCCATAGGAGTGGAAGCAATCAGCACCTGGCAGGATCCTACTTTCTATCCTCGTGACATGCTGAGCTCTTATTTATGAGGCGGTGCCCCCCCAAATCAATGTTGCCTGATTAGCTAAGGGTTGAGTAAGTAGGGAAGAATAGAAGATCTATATTATTGCACAATAGGGAATCTAATAACTAACATTGACTTGTAGCAGATAGGAAGTGCTGCTCATGAACACTATGTGATATCCCTGCACGCGCCCTCGGAAATATAATAGCTTTTTTGCTTCCCATCGAGTTTATTAACAATTACTATTTTATGACATTTGCGGATCTTTGTACTAAGAGATCGCACAGAAAAACTGTTTAAAGGGAAGGTATTCTGAGACTGTCCAGATTATTGTGAAGGTTTACAGTAAGGAAGTATGATGATAACCATCCTCTGCTATCGTAGGCTCCTTATTAACCATTAAGTGACGCAATTTGCACATTTTACTTACAAAACAAGTTTTAGTTTTATGTTTGTATTTAATCCCCTCACTATGTCAATGTGCCATTGGAAAGTCCCTGGAGGAATCACTTTTAATAGTAGGAGTTTATTGCTGAGCTTAGCTTGGTTTATTGTAGTATTAGTCACATGTATCAATAATTAAAAGAGATACTTGAATTCCTGAAATTGTGGGACCCATGGAAAACCTTACAATCGTACTGATCTACACATTTGGGGTATCCTTTCGGTATCTGGCCTGACTACTCTGCCCCTTCCCGTCTCCTCACTCCCTTCCCCTGTCTTCTCGCCCCTACGGTAGCCCAGAACTTTTCTTTTATTTGCTGTATATTTCTTAATTTGCTTTATATTTGTTTGTTGTGCTTTATTCTTGCTGATCTGTGTATTTTGCTCTTCATTGACTGCACAGTTGAAATCCTCCTTTGCATTATGTTAATTCTTTTATAAAAAATAGATTTTATTGAAAAAAAAGTAAATAAAAGAGATACATATATATGAGAGGTGTCAATAGAAGTCTCAAGGTCTTGTATGCAGTTGCAAGGCAGGAAATAGGTATTGAACATTTAAATTGGAAAAAGTATTAAAGGGGTATTCCGGACAAAAACATTTTATCCCCTATCCAGAGGATAGGGGATAAGATGTCTGGTCGCAGGGGTCCCACCGCTGGGACCCCCGCGATCTCCCTGCAGCACCCGCATTCTGTTCGGGAGCTGCGTCTCAAGTTTCGGAAACCTCCGGGTTTCCGGGACTGGGGACGTGACGTCACGCCACGCCCCCTCCATTCATGTCTATGGGAGGGGGTGTGACAACCATCACGCCCACTCCCATTGACATGAATGGAGGGGGCGTGGCGTCACATAGAATGTGGGTGCTGCAGGGAGGGCCCACCACTGGGACCCCCGTGATCAGACATCTTATCCCCTATCCTTTGCATTGGGGATAAAATGTTTTTGCCCAGAATACCCCTTTAACTTTCCCGAATGTCAATTCCACTCATTTTTTTTTCCCATTCAGACCATGTAGTACTTCTTAAATGTTAAAGTGTTATTATTTGAAAAATACCATTGATTTTATCTACTTTTCTATTTACACACTGTGGGGGAGATTTATCAGCACCTGTGTAGAGGAATAGTGGTGCAGTCATCAATAGCAACCAATCAGATCTGTGCCCCTTTTGACGCACCCCATTATTTTATTTGCCTTGGCAGCAGCTGCCTGACACTGGTTGCCATAGTTAAATTAAATGTTAAAGGGGTTATCCAGGAAAAAACTTTTTTTTATATATCAACTGGCTCCAGAAAGTTAAACAGATTTGTAAATGACTTCTATTAAAAAAATCTTAATCCTTTCAGTACTTATGAGCTTCTGAAGTTTAGGTTGTTCTTTTCTGTCTAAGTAATCCCTGATGACACGTGTCTCGGGAACCGCCCAGTTTAGAAGAGGTTTGCTATGGGAATTTGCTTCTAAACTGGGTGGTTCCCGAGACATGTGTCATCAGAGAGCACTTAGACAGAAAAGAACAACCTTAACTTCAGAAGCTCATAATTACTGAAAGGATTAAGATTTTTTAATAGAAGTAATTTACAAATCTGATATATAAAAAAAAAAGTTTTTTCCTGGATAACCCCTTTAACTAAAACTCCTAAATCAGCAGTGTTTTACCATTTACTACATATTTTGGAAATGTTTAATTCATTTTTTCTTTCATTTGTGAGTATACGGAAAACATTTAGCTTTTATTAAAAAAAAAGCTTTGCACTACGTATCTATGTTCATATCCTAAATTGAAATATCAAACTGAAGGAAGCCCAAAATATATGACTGCATGAAGCATGTGTACCCCTGGAGTAAAGCTGGGGAAAGTGTGAACTATAACCTATGGAACCTGAGGAGCTACAAGTAATTGCAAGTAGCCACACTGTGGCCCCTTTTGGATTCATATGCATAGAGTGAGTTGGTTTAAGTAGAGCTACAGGATGTTAGTTTGCTCCTAATAACTAAAAGGGAATAAGAATAAGATGTTAGAGCGCCTCTTTTCCCTTCTATGGGAGGAGGCGTGATAGCTACGGCCACTGCCGGCATGGAGATCCTTTGGATAGGGGATAAGATGTTTGCGGTGAAGTACTCCTTTTTTTTTTCTTTTTTCTCACATTCTTTAATAGAAATTTTTAAATCACATTATAAAAGAATCCCAAAACGAGCAGAATGCAATGGAAAAAATTCCAAAAATGCATGTACTAATATACACTCTTTTAAGAAAACTTGAAAATTCACTGTGCACAAATTTCTGAGGAGCCACAGCTGAAGGTTCATCAATCAAAGAATAGTAAGTACAGTAAGGCTAGGTTTCCACTTAGGTTTTTTTCATGCCCGAAAAATAGTAAATTACTGCCATTGCTTCTTTTTATTTATTTATTTTTTTTCATTTTTGTTAAAACACCATTTTCTTTTTTTTTACCCTGTGGTAAATTTTTACTGCCTTCAGGGTATCACTCCTTGAGTCAGATGCCGGGTGCCTGTCCCAAAAAGTTCAATAAGCACAACATCACTACTGTGCCAGCATATACCTCTTGTTCAGCAAGGAAAGAGTTAACCTGTTGGGGACAAAAAGCGTACCTGTACGCCCTTCGCCCACTCTCTTTCTATAACATGGGGCCACGCCTCTAACAACAACCTGGACCTGTGGCGTGCGGCACTGATCGCGGTGCCGTGTGCTATTAACCCTTTAGTAGACGCAGCGTTCAAAGTTGATCACCGCGTCTAAAGTAAAACTAAACTGCTGCCGGTTAGCTCAGGGGGCTGTTTGGGATCACCGTAGTGAAATCTGTAGGACAAGAGGAGGGTCCCCATACTTGCCTCCTGGTGTCCGATCGCCGAATGACTGCTCAGTGCCTGAGATCCAGGCCTGAGCAGTCAAGCGGCAGAATCATTGATCTATGTTATCCTATGGGATAACAAAGATCAATGTAAAAGATCAGTGTGTGCAGTGTTATAGCCTCCTATGGGAGCTATAACATTGCAAAAAAAAGTGGAGAAAAAAAGCTAATAAAGATCATTTAACCCCTTCCCTAATAAAAGTTTGAATCACCCCCTTTTTCCCATTTAAAAAAAAAACAGTGTAAATAAAAATAGACATATGTGGTATCACCGCGTGCGGTAATGTCCGAATTATAAAAATATATTGTTAATTAAATCGCACGTTCAATGGCGTACGGGCAAAAAAATTAATAAATAAATAAAAAGCGATCAAAAAGTTTGATCAATACAAAAATGGTACCGCTAAAAACAGGCGCCGATCACGGCGCAAAAGATTAGCCCTAATACCGCCCTGTACGCAGAAAAAAGTTATAGGGGTCAGAAGATGACAATTTTAAACGTATACATTTTCCTGCATGTAGTTATGATTTTTTCCAGAAGTACGACAAAATCAAACCTATATAAGTAGGGTATCATTTTAACCGTATGGACCTACAGAATAAAGAAAAGGTGTCATTTTTACTGAATAATGTACTGTGTAGAAACAGAAGCCCCCAAAATTTTACAAAATTGCGTTTTTTCTTCAATTTTGTCGCACAATGATTTTTTTCCGTTTCGCCATAGATTTTTGGGTAAAATGACTGATGTCATTACAAAGTAGAATTGGTGGCACAAAAAATAAGCCATCATGTAGCTTTTTAGGTGCAAAATTTAAAGAATTATGATTTTTAAAAGGTGTGGAGGAAAAAAACGAAAGTGCAAAAATGGAAAAAGGCTTACTCCGCTGGAAAACATTTTTTTTTTAAATCAACTGGTGCCAGAAAGTTAAACAGATTTTTAAATTACTTCTATTTAAAAATATTAATCCTTCCAGTACTTAACTACTACTGTTTGTTCCACTCTTTTCTTTTTGAATCTCTTTTCTTTCTGACCACAGTGCTCTCTGATGACACATCTGTCCATTTTAGAGTCGGAGAAAATCCCCATAGCAAACCTATCCTGCTCTAGACAGTTCCTGATAAGGACAGATGTGTCAACAGAGAGCACTGTGTTCAGACAGAAAATAAGTTCAAAAAGAAAAGAACTTCCTGTGGAGCATATAGCAGCTGATAAGTACTGGAAGATTTTTAAATAGAAGTCATTTAAATCTGTTTAACTTTCTGGCATCAGTTGATTAAAAAAATGTTTTACCCCTTTAAGTAGCGACATTGTGCAATTCACCTTACTACTTAAAAGGGTACTTCGGGGGAAAACAATTTTTTATAATCAACTGGTGCCAGAAAGTTAAACAGATTTGTAAATTACATCTATTTGAAAATCTTAATGCTTCCAGTACTTATCAGCTGTTCTTTTCTGTCTGACTACAGTGCTCTCTGTTGACACCTCTGTCCATGTCAGGAACTGTCCAGAGAAGGAAAAAAAACCCCATAGCAAATTTCTCCTACTCTGGACAGTTCCTGACGTGGACAGAGGTGTCAGGAGAGAGCAGACAGAAAAGAACTATACAACTTCCTCTGTAGCATACAGCAGCTGATAAGTACTGGAAGGATTTAGATTTTTAAATAGATGTAATTTACAAATCTGTTTAACTTTTTGGCATCAGTTGATTAAAAAATATTTTTTTTCCCACTGCAGTACCTCTTTAACTATTTATTGGCACAGCTCAGCCCTGTCAGTATAGTGATTGGGCTCTGGTACAGTATAGGGTGGTGCTCTATGCACTGCTGTATGCTGTACATCTGGTGAAGGTAAGCAGTGAGGCTATGCATCACTTCTTAACTCTATAGGTGCCACCAATTCATGTTTATTAACTAAGGGAGATTTATCAAAACCTGTGCAGAGGAAATGTTGACCAGTTCCCTATAGCAACCAATCAGATCACATTTTTTCACAGGCCTCTTTTAAAAAAAATTAAATAAATAAGTGATCTTATTGGTTGCTATAGGCAACTGGTCAACTTTTCCTCTACGCAGGTTTTCATAACTCTCCCTCTAAGTGATTGGGCTGAGCTGCAATACCAAATACAATCTTTGAAGTGGCACTGTACTGTATTCAGAAGAAAGCCATATTTTTTCATCTTGTGCAACCCCTTCAATACCTGTCTTAGCTGTCATATCCCACAAAAAAGTTATATGTTTCTCAGTACCTAATCCTTGGGACATATTTTTTTATGTGTTTAGCACCTTTATTTCTCTCACAAATACCCCATATCTCTTGATCACTTGGTCTTCCCTTGTGGATGAGTGTGTCCCTCATTCTGCATGACTCATCTTCCTCCCCGAGTCTGCTGTGCTGGGTCTAATCATTCAATCACTGCAGGCTGCTCTGTATCCCCCTCCTCTATGTTTTCATGCTGTACGTGTTACATAAAGAGGTGAAATATTGGAGTTTACCTGCAGTATGCCTAAGAAACTATGGTGAGTGAGTATAGAGGGGAGAATGTGTAATAATAAAAATACATCTTCCTAAATAAGTGCAAAGGTTTAGTGATAAAAGTACAGTAGTTTTTTATGCATACATTTTCTGCTCTACCTGACCATGTGTGTCATTCAGCTTTCTTAGACTCCTTAATGGTAGAGAAGCAGTTCTAACACAGTGTTTTACAAACACACCTGAGAGCTTGCAGTATCACACATACTAAGCTGCAGGCAGTATCACACATATTATGCTTAGATACTCATACTCTGAGAACTGTGCCTTCATGTGCCTTCTTAGCTGCTGCTCTGAGCTGCGGGCAAACCTGAGCAAATCACATGGTTAGGTAGCAGTGATTATAGTTGAGGGAGGTCTCTGAGTCCTCAGCCAATCAAAGACAATCCCACACTGAAGAGCAGTCTGTCTAAGCAAGCCTGCACAGCACAGATCTCCTATACTGGATATCGGCTTGCTTTATGGCTGGTATGCTGTAAAATACAGAGTCAATGGTGTGGAGGAAGATAGATACTGGTAGCACTTTTTGAGATTTGTTTTAAGGCAAAACAGCTGTTATTTTATTAACTATATATTTTAAAAAGGCATGTAATTATCTAGTCAGTACAATTTAAAAAGTTTTTTTTAGAATGACAGTGCCTCTTTAAAAGGAATATGTCAGGGGTTTTATGCTGCTTAACAAAAACAATACAATAAACTTATTATTATTAAGGTATGGTAAACAAATAAGGAGAGACTTGGTAATAAAGCCCAGCAGGTTAGAAAGCAGCCACCTGGGACCACCCACATGAATTGTTACCCCATTTTGGGTTAGTTTTGAAACTACGATTTCTCAGAAACATAACAGTGTATTAGAGTAGATTATACAGTAAGAAAGGAGCCTGTCCCTGTTTCATGCCGCCCATGCTTCGGGACGCATAAAAATGCAGACAGGTTCTCTTTAAGTTATGCTATGTAATCGTGTTCATCAAGTGATGTCGTAGAACTTGGCTTTTAAATGCCTGGCGAAATCCACCACATTAGCTGTCTGCAATGTAATATTATGTTAGCATGGCACAGCTAGAGGCATTTGTTGTGTTTCCTGAAATACAATGGGGTTATTGTGTCAAGACACCTTTACTGGAACAGCTTCTTTGATTGACACTATGTAAATTTGCTTCTGGTAATGGCAGTGAATGTATTCTTTCTGGGAATATGCAAATGATTTTATAACCCCGAGTGTCTACTTTAAACAGCTCTTGCCACTTCTGGCCTTTTATAGTTGCACTTACTGTTATCACTTTTTACAGTCTGAGATAACAGATCGAATTTATGACTTTCAAAAATATTTTAGAAGCGGTGGAAACTGAGGCCCAGATTTATCTGTCTGAGACAACCAACAGCAATAACAACCAATCACAGCACAGTTTCCATTTTACCAGAGATCATAAAAGCTGAGCTGTGATTGAGAAGATACTAAGTAAGTAAAAAAATATTTTAACAAATACAGGCAGAGACAGGTATTACTAGAAAAGGATATATCAGCATTAGTGACAGGCCAAGCATGTGTACCAATAAAGTTTCAGATTGTAGTATTAGAATGTTGATATAGTCGGAATGAAATAACTGTAGTCAGTTGGAGAAAATAGACTATAAAATGTACTTTGATAACACTGGACTAAAATGTAAATTCATATGATTATTCATCTTGCTTCCATGCTCTCATTCTTACTCGCCTTACTATTAATTATTCTATAACATTTTGGCCTTTTATTTAAGAAGTTCCTTCCTGACAGTCCTTCTTCTGAAATCCCCAAAGACCAGCTGTTTATTGCCAAAGATAATTGAATCCAGCCATACATTTCTTCAGAAATGGCTCCTAGTGGACAAAAAAAAAAGTTGTGAAATGTAAAATCAATAAAATTTAAACAAAATTGAAAAAGTGTTACACGCTGCCTACATGTTTTCTTTTTTTTTATTACTTTTTTCTTTAAGTAAAAAAGATACATGGTACCCCATATAATAATAATGACCTGTATTAAAATTGAATATATGATCTACACTTAAAAAATTAAAAAGGAAAAAAAAAAAAGACAAAAGACATGCTACGATGGCCAAAACTACAACTTGTCCACAATACTCTCCCTACCCAATAACAAAAATATACAGTAGAATAATAATAATGGCTTTTAAATTGTGTCAGAGAAAAATATATAAACATTGCTTAGTACTAAAAGCTCAACTAAGGCTTGCGCCTAAAGGGTTAATAAATCTCACATAGTTCACTACTTGGTGGCTGGGCTATGCTGCATTATGTATAAACTCTATGGTATTTAGATGGGACTGATCCACTGTACAAGACAAGATCTACTGTATTATAGTTCCCATGTGTCTCGTTATTTACCATGTCTTCAAGGGCTGCAATTAGTTTTTTTGGTTGCAGAGTGGCGATGTATAAATTATGAATACAAATGTAGGGTTTCAAGCAATGTAAACTCTAGTAATATCAAGAAGTATTTTTATCCTTATGGAAGAATACATAGCTGGCTCTTGTTTGTTTTAGTACAAACTTGCATTCCCCATGAAATAATAATTCTGAGGCATCTTTCTTTAGAATGATGGGTTGTGTTGTTCCTCTGTTATTCCTTCTGTTCAGAGATATGTGTCCCTGCACAGTCTGGTATTGTATATTATCACTGATTGGACAGTGCCAGAGTGTGCAAGGGCACATACCCAACTGGTAACGTCCGGTTATCTATTTATCAATACATTTCTAGAAGGTGTATGACAGAGAAATAACAGAATGCAGACTAATTAGAGATTAATTTTTTGCTTAAAGGCGTTTTCTGGGCTAATAAGTTTGCTGGCCAACACCCAGCATGACCAAAACCCAGCATGATTTCCAAGCAGTGGTCTAACACACACAGTACACAGCAATCAGGGCTCCGTACACTATGTAATTTAGTAGTGGTGCCGCATTGCTGCAGCTTAGCTCAAGTTCAAGTGAGCAGGAGTTGAGCTGCAGTAACCAGGCATGGCCACTACACAGAGAACAGAGACAACCGGTTCTGGCCCGATTCACTGTGAAGTGCAGGCACTGTACAATTAGGTAGCAGGGGTGTTTGTGGTGTTGGGTGCTGGCTGAGGATAGGTCATTAATCATAGATTATGTTTGTAGAGCTGATAAGTCCACTGTAATCCTACAATAGGGAAATATTTATTACAATAAGATTGCCCCTTAACAATCATACTGTTTGTTTGGTTCATATTGTTAACAAATCTATTCTTAAAGGCAACAGATCCAGATTGGTTCCATAGGCCTTTTTCCATAGCCTATATAGATAGTTTGGTCCTTGATTTTATATATCTATATATCTATAAATATATATATATATATATATATATATATATATATATATATATATATAACATAATAATGCCTGTGTATGTGTTCTGTGTATATAAGCTGTTACTTAAGTCTTATTCAGTTTAAAATAGCAGATACTGTTTGCCCTTCTACTTGGCAAGGTCCACCATATTTGCAGGAATAATTTCCAGAACAAATCAAATGTTTTCTATATGTAGTGTGTTGATTCTTCAAGATGAGCACCTTGGGGAAATCCTTTATTGAATCATGACAAAGGGTTTATAAAAGTAATTACCAGCAAGACTGGCCAAGGTTTAGATCTGTGTTAGATTAAGGAAAATAACAATTTATCTTGTGAAAGCAAACAAGTAGTTGACTGAATATGGATTGACTGACCTATATGTATGTATTGAGTTACACAGCTCATCATTTATTATGAATACTCTTATTAAATGCACTTTTTAACTGATTATACTGTCCATCGGCTGCAGACTTCAGACACTGGAACAAGATGTAGTATGAAAGCTGATCTTATTAGCGTGGTTGTGTCTGGCTGTATATTTGAACCATTTAACTTCATGAAAGAGATGAAAGGGAATCTGTCAGCTTCATTTCATTTTCCAAACTGCTGACACTGTTAGATAGCTGTTCAAGCAAGGAGACACATGGCACCTTTCATATATCATATACGGTGAGCGGATCCGGCTGGAAAATGGGAAAAACTTTGCACTTCTGTATTCCAGCCGGACCCGGCCCCCATCTAATTCATTTGAATGAGCCGACTGGAGACAAATAGTGACTGGTTGTCCGGTTTTGTGACCCGACTGAAAACCGTGGTATGCTACAGTTTTACAGGGCAAAAAAGAGCCAACAGGAATACCTAGCTGACTCCGGTTGGCTCATTGAAATGTCTACGCCTTCAGTCACTATTGTTATGATTCGGCTAGCTGGATGTGGATCCTCTGTGTCAGCGAGGGATTGGCGTGGACAGTGTCGGTGGACCGGTTCTAGGGTTGCTACTGGTTTTCACCAGAGCCCGCGGGATGGTCTTGCTGCGGCTGTAGCAACCAGGTCGTATCCACCGGCAACGGCTCAACCTCGCTGACTGCTGAGAAGGCGTGGGACAGAAGGACTAGGCAGAAGCAAGGTCAGACGTAGCAGAAGGTCGGGGCAGGCGGCAAGGTTCGTAGTCAATAGTAATAGCAGGAGGTCAGGAACACAGTAACGGTACACACAGTAGAAGCTTTCTCAAGGCACTAAGGCAACAAGATCCGGCCAGGAAATGCAGGGGAAGTGAGGTTATATGGACAGGAGGTAGGTGGAAGCTAATCAGACTGATTGGGCCAGGCACCAATCACTGGTGCACTGGCCCTTTAAATCTTAGAGACCTGGCACGCGCGCCCTAGAGAGCGGAGCCGCGCGCGCCAAAACATGATAGCCGGGGACCTGGACGGGTAAGTGGCTTGGGATGCGATTCGCGAGCGGGCGCGTCCCGCTATGCGAATCGCATTCCCATCATGAATGTCAGTGCAGTGCTCCCGGTCAGCGGGTCCGACCGGGGCGCTGCATAGAGGAGAACGCCGCGAGCGCTCCGGGGAGGAGCAGGGACCCGGAGCGCTCGGCGTAACAGTACCCCCCCCCCTTAGGTCTCCCCCTCTTTTTGTCTCCTTGTCCCTTCAAAAGAGACGAGAAAATAGGGGGCGCCTCTTGAGTCTCCTTCTGGAAAAAGAAGTCCTGGGTAGCTACACCAGCGGCAGGCAGTTCAGAAGGAATGGGGAGGGGGGGCAGAGGGAGAAGCATGTCACAGGGCAGAGTGTCACCAGGACGGGGGCTATGAGGAGGCACGACACAGTCCTGATAGGCCTTGGGGAGACCAGGCACAGGAGGAAACACAGAGGCCCGACAGACGTGGCTGGGAGCAGACGTGAGGCACTCCTTGCGGCAAGCAGGACCCCAATTCTTGATCTCCCCGGTGGTCCAGTCAAGGGTGGTAGAATGATGCTGGAGCCATGGCAGACCGAGGAGGACTTCAGAGGTGCAGTTGGGCAGGACCAAAAATTCAATTTTCTCGTGATGCAGTCCAATGTTCATAAGCAGGGGCTCTGTGCGGTAACGGACAGTGCAGTGCAACTTCACTCCGTTGATCGAAGAAATATAGAGTGGCTTGACGAGACGGGTCACCGGGATGCAGTACCTATCAAGCAAAGAGGCCAGAATAAAATTTCCAGAAGAACCAGAGTCCAAGACGGCCACGGCTGAGAAGGAGGAGTTGGCAGAAGGAGAAATCCGCACGGGCACAGTGAGACATGGAGAAGCAGACTTCGTAACAAGAGACGCCACACCCACGTGAGCTGGGTGCGTGCGTGCGTTTTCCAGACGTGGAGGACAAATAGGGCAATCCACCAAGAAATGTTCGTTACTAGCACAGTACAGACATAGATTTTTATCCCTACGTTGAGACCTCTCTTCAAGAGTCAGGCGAGACCGATCCACTTGCATAGCCTCCTCGGCAGGAGGCACAGGGGTAGATTGCAAAGGATAGCGTGAGAGAGGTGCCCAGGGATTAAGGTCTTTTTCCTGGCGGAGTTCTTGGTGTCTTTCAGAAAAACGCATGTCAATGCGGGTGGCCAAATGGATAAGTTCATGCAGGTTGGCAGGAATTTCTCGTGCGGCCAGCACATCTTTGATGTTACTGGATAGGCCTTTTTTAAAGGTCGCGCAGAGAGCCTCGTTGTTCCAGGATAATTCAGAGGCGAGGGTACGAAATTGGATGGCGTATTCGCCTACAGAAGAACTACCCTGGACCAGGTTTAACAAGGCAGTTTCGGCAGAAGAAGCTCGGGCTGGTTCCTCGAAGACACTGCGAACCTCAGAGAAGAAGGACTGTACAGTGGCGGTGACAGGATCATCGCAGTCCCAGAGCGGTGTGGCCCATGACAAAGCCTTCCCAGATAGGAGACTAACCACGAAAGCCACCTTTGACCGTTCTGTAGGAAATTGGTCCGACAGCATCTCCAAATGTAGGGAACATTGTGACAGGAAACCACGGCAGAGTCTAGAGTCCCCATCAAATTTGTCCGGCAGGGACAAGCGGAGGTTAGGAGCGGCCACTCGCTGCGGAGGAGGTGCAGGAGCTGGCAGAGGAGATGGTAGCTGCTGTTGCAGCTGCTGTAGCTGCGACTGAAGTTGCTGTAACATGGTGGTCATGTGCGACAGCTGGTGACCTTGTTGGGCGATCTGTCGGGATTGCTGGGCGACCACCGTGGATATGTCAGCGATACTTGGCAGCGGCACGTCAGCGGGATCCATGGCCGGATCTACTGTTATGATTCGGCTAGCTGGATGTGGATCCTCTGTGTCAGAGAGGGATTGGCGTGGACCGTGTCGGTGGACCGGTTCTAGGGTTGCTACTGGTTTTCAACAGAGCCCGCCGCAAAGCGGGATGGTCTTGCTGCGGCGGTAGCAACCAGGTCGTATCCACCGGCAACGGCTCAACCTCGCTGACTGCTGAGAAGGCGTGGGACAGAAGGACTAGGCAGAAGCAAGGTCAGACGTAGCAGAAGGTCGGGGCAGGCGGCAAGGTTCGTAGTCAATAGTAATAGCAGGAGGTCAGGAACACAGTAACGGTACACACAGTAGAAGCTTTCTCAAGGCACTAAGGCAACAAGATCCGGCCAGGAAATGCAGGGGAAGTGAGGTTATATGGACAGCAGGCAGGTGGAAGCTAATCAGACTGATTGGGCCAGGCACCAATCACTGGTGCACTGGCCCTTTAAGTCTTAGAGAGCTGGCGCGCGCGCGCCCTAGAGAGCGGAGCCGCGCGCGCCAGAACATGATAGCCGGGGACCGGGACGGGTAAGTGGCTTGGGATGCGATTTGCGAGCGGGCGCGTCCCCCTATGCGAATCGCATCCCCATCATGAATGTCAGTGCAGCGCTCCCGGTCAGCGGGTCCGACCGGGGCGCTGCATAGAGGAGAACGCCGCAAGCGCTCCGGGGAGGAGCAGGGACCCGGAGCGCTCGGCGTAACAACTATTTTCTACCTGCCTTTTACTGCTCACTACATGATGGCACAGTCAGATATATAACTCATATCTCTGACTGTGCCATCATGTAGAAAATAGTAACTAGTCCATTCATAAGCCACACACTTTACCTGGTGTGTTTTTTTGCCCCCTGCACCTCTCAGATTTATTACAGAAATAGCACAGCAGCACAGAGTATTTCTGGAGGGAATTGTAGTGAGGCAGACTGTCTACCTCACTACAATTCCTGCTAGAAATACTCTGTGCTGCTGGGAAGCCTACTCCTTCATCTTCTACCTGCCTTTCCCCGCCCCCTACATGATGGCGCAGTCAGAGATATAAGTTATATTTCACACATAACTTATATCTCAGACTGTGCCATCATGTAAGGAGTAGTGAAAGGCAGGTAGAAGATACATACAACCAGGGCCAGTTTTAGGCTTAGCGTGTCCCTGGGCAAGGCAAAATCAAAGGTGGGGCCCCAAAAGTCGTAATAGTGCACTAACCAGATTTGCACATTTTTGGTCACTTCAAATACCATAAAAAATATCTAAAAAGCAATTGAAAAGTCCCATCAAAACAAAAATGGTACCAATAAAAACTACAAATCACAGCGCAAAAAATTACCCTCATACATCCCCATATACAGAAAAATAAAAGAGTTATAGGGATCAGAATAGTACAATTTTATATTTTTGTATAGTTCCCCACATTAGGTTGGCCGTCTAGTTCCCCCACATTAGGTTGGCAGTATAGTTCCCCCCACATTAGATTGGCAGTATAGTTCCCCCCACATTAGGTTGTAGTTCCCCCACAGTAGGTAGGCAGTATAGTTCCCCCACATTAGTTTGTAGTTCCCCCACATTAGGTTTGCAGTATAGTTCCCCCCCACATTAGGTTGTAGTTCCCCCACAGTAGGTTGGCAGTATAGTTCCCCCACATTAGTTTGTAGTTCCCCCACATTAGATTGGCAGTATAGTTCCCCCACATTAGGCTGGCAGTATAGTTCCCCCCACATTAGGTTGGCAATATAGTTCCCCCACATTAGGTTAGCAGTATAGCTCCCCCACATTAGGTTGTAGTTCCCCCACATTAGGTTGGTAGTATAGTTCCCCTGCATTAGGTTGTAGTTCCCCCACAGTAGGTTGGCAATATAGTTCCCCCACATTAGGTTGGCAGTATAGTTCCCCCACATTATGTTGGCAGTATAGTTCCCCCACATTAGCTTGGCAGTATAGTTCCCCCCACATTAGGTTGTAGTTCCCCCACAGTAGGTAGGCAGTATAGGCCAACTCTGGCATTGCCATGCTTAGACGTGAGATTCACGTCACTGTAGGGCATGACCTAAGTGCCTCTCCCAGGCATCCACTGCGGTTCTCTTAAAGGGCTGCCGCTACAGCGGCTGTATGGGAGCGGAATGACAGTAACAGCTCCGGGCCCTGCTATTTCAAAAAACTATATACATTTTTTTTAGATTTTATATGACAGACGGCGGACGGCGGGCCCTTTTACCGGCGGGGCCTTCAGGCAATGTCCGAATGGACCGCCCAGTCAGTCCGCCCCTGCATATCAGGTATCAGACTTATTGATGTAGTCAATGTAATTTTCAGTGCCCAGCTTTTGCCATCTATAGAATAGGCTAGACTGTGACCCACAAAGGGCCTTGACCCAACTGTCAGGTCACGACTTGTGTGACCCCATTTATTTGCATTAGATGTGATGCAACACAGAGTGTGGCACATCAATTCTCAGGTGCAGCCAAAGTCGCCATGCAGTCCTGGCCTTAAAGGGGTACTCTGGTGGAAAGCAATTTTTTTTTATCAACTGGTGTCAGAAAGTTAAACAGTTTGTAAATTACGTCTATTTAAAATTTTGATCCTTCCAGTACGTATCAGCTGCTGTATAATATAGAGGAAGTTCTTTTTTTTTTTCTTTTCTGTCTGACCACAGTGCTCTCTGCTGACACCTCTGTCCATGTCAGGAACTGTCCAGAGCAGGAACAAATCCTCATAGCGAACCTATCCTGCTCTGAACAGTTCTTGACATGGACAGAGGTGTCAGCAGAGAGCACTGTGGTCAGACAGAAAAGAAATTCGAAAATAACTTCCTGTGGAGCATACAGCAACTCATAAGTTCTGGAAGGATTAAAGGAAATCTGTCATCAGAATCACCCGCACTAAACCTGTTACACAGGCTTGTAGTGCGGGTGATCCTGATTAAAACGCTCCTTACCTGGTTAAAAATGGTTCAGCGGTTCTTCAGATATCTTTATTTTTAGTTTTCTGTTATTCCCTGGCTTGGGACTCAGTGGGAAGTTTTATCACCTGGGACTCGGCCACACGTCATTCTAGCTGGGCGGAGCTGCCGCCCGGCTCATGAATATTCATGAACTTATCCTCCTGGTCTAATTCTTCTTTCTCGGTCTAAGTTCATGAATATTCATGAGCTCCGCCCACCTAGAATGACGTGTGGCCGAGTCCCAGATGATAAGACCTCCCACTGAGTCCCAAGCCAGGGAATAACAGAAAACTAAAAATATAGATATCTTAAGAACCGCTGAACCATTTTTAACCAGGTAAGAAGCGTTTTAATCAGGATCACCCGCACTACAAGCCTGTGTAACAGGTTTAGTGCGGGTGATTCTGATGACAGATTTCCTTTAAAGGGGTTATCCAGGAAAAAACGTATATATATATATATATATATATATATATATATATATATATATATATATATATATCTCAACTGGCTCCAGAAAGATAAGCAGATTTGTAAATTACTTCTATTAAAAAATCTTAAACCTTTCAGTACTTATGAGCTGCTGAAGTTGAGTTGTTCTTTTCTGTCTTAGTGCTCTCTGATGAAACCTGTCTCCTGAACTGTCCAAAGTAGAAGCAAATCCCCATAGCAAACTTCTTCTACTCGGTGCAGTTCCAGAGACAAGCAGAGAGCAATTCAACTTCAGCAGCTGATAATTATTGGAAGGATTAAGATTTTTTTAATAGAAGTAATTTATAAATCTGTTTAACTTTCTGGAGCCAGGTGATATAAAAAAAAGTGTTTTTTGTTTTTTCCTGGAATACCCCTTTAAGATTTTTAAATAGAAGTAATTTACAAATCTGTTACACTTTCTGGCAAAAGTTTTCCAGTGGAGTACCCCTTTAACCCCTTAAATGGGCACTGTCATAAACGTTTGTAAATCTTTTGTATAAATGTTGTAAATCTTGGGAAAAAACAATTAACCTTTCTAATTTACCTCATAAGAAAATTTATTTTCCTTTTTAATACAACTCATGGCTTATAAAAAACCACTAGGGGTCCCCATACTATCCAGAACATGGCCCTGTCCGACTGAAGCATCATCCTTGCCCAAGCTCAATCACAGGAATGGACAGAGTTTAGTAAGTCAAGATGGGACCAGCACTCCTCTGTGCTCACTCCTGTCCTATTAGACTGCAGCATGAAAACAGAGAAAAGGGTGTTATAGAGCAGCCTGTAGTGATTGGATGCATAAACCCAGGACTCAGGGAGGAAAATGAGTCGTACAGAGTGAGGACATGCCCTCTCCAAAGCACAGAAGGAAAAACCAAGTGAGCAAAAGAAATTTATGCTAGACACTTAAAAATTAAATGTACATTATTAAGATTATGTACTGAGTAACATAACTTTTTGTTTTTTTATATGTGGGGTATGACAATGTTCTTTCATTTTTTCCTCCTTACCTTTTACTTATTCATTAACACACCCATCTGAGCACATATTTTCGCAGGACCTTGCACTTTGTAATGACTTCCTCCATTTTTTCATAACATATACTCTAAAAATTGTAGAAAAATTAGGGGGGGGGGGTGTTCTTTTTTACACCATTCACCGTGCAATCAACTGTATACTGGGCTGTTTGATGGCTCATTTTTTGTGCCATAATCTGTAGTTTTTATTTGTACAACTTTGGCATTGATCAAGCTTTTTCATCACTTTTTATTCCATCTTTTCATTGATGTGATAAAAAAAAATATATATAATCTGTTATTTTGTTACATTTACGCCATTACTATATGGTTTCGATAATAGTATTTCTAAATAGGTACTAAAATTTTTTTATCTTTACACTTTTTATTTAAAAAATGAGAATAAAATATTATTATAAAATTATATAGGGGTTAACACTATTGTTTTTTTTTACTTCATTAGTCCCCATAGGGGACTTGTATGAGCCATCATTAGATGTATTGGATTGATCCATCTGTGGTCTATTTGTAAAGCCTGCCCCAGACAGGCTCTGTCAATAGGAGCCGGTTGACGGCCAAGAGGCTCAGGGTAAGCGCTCTGGCTGCCAGATCAATGGATCTGCTGGCCACAATAGCGCTGTAGCCAGGAGATCCGACTCACTGTACCACCAACAATACTTGTAACCTCATTTAAAAAGCCACTGTCAACTTTGACAGCGGCATTTAAAGTGTTAATAGCTGCTCACAGCGATCGCCACAAGCAACCTCTTTCATGCAACATCTGAAGCCAGTGACTGGCTGCAGCAACTCATGTACAATGTACTGTGTAGTGGCAATATGGAATCAGGAGAAAGTTGAAGAGGCAGTATGTTTTTTTTTTCCTATGATACCCTGATTGCAGGATGAAGAAATCATTAAAAACAAAAATGTATATTATATTTCCAAAATCCACATAATTATCTGTCACTTCCTGGTATACATGGGTATTCCATCAAAAAGAGATGCCAAATTACACCACCACATCCTGGCCTTATTTATTTTTAGATAGATAAAGATTACACCAAAGCACAGGGTATAATACTCCACAAGATCACAAAGAAACCCAAGCTAACTTCAAAACAAGTAGGCCTTCTCACATAAGTTAATGTTTATAAGACCGCCATTAGGAGGACACTGAAAAATGGTGTGCATGGCAGGATTGCAAGGAGAAAGCCACTGCTCTTAAAAAACAGGCCGGGCTGTCAAATTATGTCATCTTTGCCTGCAGAGCAGAGGAAAAAGAAAAGGGGAGAAGCTATGCTGTGAACTGCGCTGGAGCTGGAAGGGATGTTGAGCATGTGTAGTTTTTTTTATTCTTCGAAAGGGGACAACTACCTACAGGGGGCTGCTACATACATGTGGGTTATCCCCTAAAGGGGAGTTGCAACCTATATGGGACTTCTGCCTAAAGGAAGTTGCTACCTACAGGTGAAAACTACCTACATAAGGCTGCTACATACGGGAGGGTTACTACCTATAGGTGGGGCTACTATCCAGAGGGGCGCTTCTACCTATAAATTGTAACATTCACGGTTAAAAGACAGGAACACTGAAGGTAGTAGATCCACTGGACCTGTGTGGCAGATGACACGGCCGTACCAGGGAATGCAATCTAAGGTTGCTACCCCTGGCATGACTCAACCACACAGGCGGCTGAGGAGATTTGAGGCACAGGAGGGATAAAGCAACTCATAGTCAGGAAAGCAGAAGGTCAGGACCGGCAGCACAGGTGCGTAGTCAGGAACTTAGCAGGAAGTCAGTAGGCAGGCGGCACAGGAGCAAGGTCAGTTCACAGAACATGGGGTCAGAAACACATTAAGGCAAGACTCAGTAACGCTTTCTTAATGGCACAAGGCAACAAAGATCCAGCAGGAATGTGTGGAAGATGCAGGAATTTAAAAGTGAGACACAGGTGTTAGACTTAATTATGGGCATACTTGTCTTTTAAATCTTATAGCTCCGGCGCGCATGTGCCCTAAGAGACAGGGACACGCGTGCCAGAGCTGAGAGGCAGGAGAGGAGACAGCAGAGGACCGAGGTGAGTGACGGGCTGGGATTCGTATGCGGGCATGTCCCACAATGCGAATCATAGCCCCGCCGGCTGGAGAAGAGAGCGGGGCAATGCGCTCACAGCCAGTGCGTGCTGCCGGAGCGCAAACCGTAACAGTACCCCCCCCCCCCCCCACCTTTGGTCTCCCCCTCCTTTTGTGGTGCAGAAATTTCCTGAGAAGGTCACGGTCCAGGAAATTCTCCTCCAGCTCCCAAGATCTTTCCTCTGGACCATAACCTTCCCCGTCAACCAGGAAGAATTGGTTACCCCTCACGTTTTCTTTGACCTTGTAGACATCAGAAGAGCCAGAGACTGGCGTGGGTACAAAATTCTTCCATGAAAACCGGTTGATGACTAAAGGCTTGAGGATGGAAACATGGAAAGAATTAGGAATACGTAAAGTAGCAGGTAAACAGAGTTTGAAGGAGACTGGATTAATCTTTTGCAACATCTGGAAGGGGTCTACAAAGCGAGGACCAAGCTTGTAGTAATCCTGAACCAAAGGTATTTAGAGGAAAGCCAAACCTTGTCACCAGGAGAGAAGGACGGAGGAGGTCTTCTACTCTTCTCAGCCTGTGCCTTCATGCATGAGCAAGCTTGAGATAGACTGTCGAGTTTGTTGCTAAATGTCAATACATGGACGGAGAGAACCATCCTTGTCCACAAAGGAGAAACCTGCTCCGGCAGAAGAGGACTTATGGATAAATCCCTTTTGGAGGTTCTCCTGGATATATTTAGACATGGCTTGGGTCTCAGGAACTGATAGCGGGTAAATTCTTCCACAAGGAGGTGTGGTTCCAGGCTGTAAATCAATGGGGCAATCATAAGGATGATGTGGAGGTAGAGTCTCAGCCTGCTTCTCGCAGAATACATCTTAAAAATCTTGGTGGGTAGAGGTAGACCAGGCAAAGGAGGAAGACGAGAAACTTTAGGCTGGACTGGCCTAAGACAAAGATTTTGACAGAACTGTCCCCAGCGTGTAATTTCTCCAGTTCTCCAATCAAGTTGCGGAGAATGATAGAATTCAATCTTTTTCTTATGCAAGACACCCACTTGCATGACGAGAGGCTCAGTACGGAATAGCACCTTACAGTCCAGATTTTGTCCATTAACAGACGAGATGAACAAAGGCTTGCCAAGCCGAGTAACAGGAAGATGATATCTATGCATCAAAGAGGCATCAATGAAGTTGCCTGCGGAACCAGAGTCAAAAACTGCAGTAGCGATTAATGAAGTCTTGACTGAAGCGTAAATTTGTACTGAAATGGTCAAACGAAGAGACGTAGTATTCACACCTAGGGACACCTCTCCCACATGGCCTAGGTGCGAGCATTTCCCAGGTGCTGAGGACAAACTGTACAGTCTTTGAGGAAGTGCTCCGGGCTAGCACAATACAGGCACAAATTCTCACTGCGTCGTAGAGATCTTTCTTGTTGCAACAAGTGAGAACGATCCACTTGCATAGCATCTTCGGCAAGAAGCACAGGGGACTGTAGAGGTGGATGTTTGATCACGGGTGCCAGGCGAGGATATCACCGTGTTCGGGCAGGTTCTCTCTCCAAGTGAAGTTCTTCCTGCCTCTCTGCAAAATGCACATCAATACATGTAGCTAAGTGGATAAGTTCAGTCAAAGAAGACAGAGTATCTCATGCAGCGAGAGCATCTTTTATCCTGCTAGACAGTCCTTTTTTGAAAGTTGCACACAAAGCCTCATCGTTCCATGCCAGTTCTGAGGCAAGAGTGTAGAATTGAACCGCATAATCACTAACGAAGGAATTCCCTTGGCAGAGATTCAGCAGAGCCATCTTAGCAGAAGAGGCATGAGCTGGTTCCTCAAAGACACTGCAGAATTCAGTAAAAAAAAAAAAGCCATCAAGTTAGAGGACACCGGATCACCGTAGTCTCAAATAGGTGTATTTGTTTTCCAGACAAGAGACTGATGACGAAGGCCAGCTTAGCTCGTTCTGTCAGGAACTGGTCAGACATAAGCTCCAAATGCATGGAACACTGTATAGCGAATGCCAGAAAGCGCTGAATAGCCCATAGGCCAGAAGGACGAGGCCAATCCAATACCGCAGACAATTTATCTGGATCCATCTGCAGGCCTTGATGAGAAACAATGTAGCCGAGAAAAGTGAGACTTGACTTCTCAAATAGGCACTTCTCCAGTTTGGTGTAGAGATGATTCTTCCGAAGGCGCTGAAGAACCTGACGAACATGAGTACGATGCTCCTCTTAGTTGGTAGAAAAGATCAAGATGTCATCTAGGTACACGACAACACAAATGTGGAGAAGATCTCAGAAGATATCATTGACACATTTTTGAAAAACATTAGGAGCATTGCAGAGACCAAAAGGCATCCATCATGAGTATTGAAGACCGTTCTCCATTCATCTCCCTCGCGGATACGAATAAGGTTATATGTTCCCCGCAAGTCCAACTTGGAGAAGACCTTTGTACCCCGGAGAAGGTCAAAAAGTTTGGAGATCAGAGGAAGTGGATAACAATTATTGACCGTGATCTTGTTAAGTCCTTTGTAGTCAATACATGGACGGAGAGAACCATCCTTGTCCACAAAGGAGAAACCTGCTCCGGCAGAAGAGGACTTATGGATAAATCCCTTTTGGAGGTTCTCCTGGATATATTTAGACATGGCTTGGGTCTCAGGAACTGATAGCGGGTAAATTCTTCCACAAGGAGGTGTGGTTCCAGGCTGTAAATCAATGGGGCAATCATAAGGATGATGTGGAGGTAGAGTCTCAGCCTGCTTCTCGCAGAATACATCTGAAAAATCTTGGTGGGTAGAGGTAGACCAGGCAAAGGAGGAAGACGAGAAACTTTAGGCTGGACTGGCCTAAGACAAAGATTTTGACAGAACTGTCCCCAGCGTGTAATTTCTCCAGTTCTCCAATCAAGTTGCGGAGAATGATAGAATTCAATCTTTTTCTTATGCAAGACACCCACTTGCATGATGAGAGGCTCAGTACGGAATAGCACCTTACAGTCCAGATTTTGTCCATTAACAGACGAGATGAACAAAGGCTTGCCAAGCCGAGTAACAGGAAGATGATATCTATGCATCAAAGAGGCATCAATGAAGTTGCCTGCGGAACCAGAGTCAAAAACTGCAGTAGCGATGAATGAAGTCTTGACTGAAGCATAAATTTGTACTGAAATGGTCAAACGAAGAGAGGTAGTATTCACACCTAGGGACACCTCTCCCACATGGCCTAGGTGCGAACATTTCCCAGGTGCTGAGGACAAACTGTACAGTCTTTGAGGAAGTGCTCCGGGCTAGCACAATACAGGCACAAATTCTCACTGCGTCGTAGAGATCTTTCTTGTTGCAACAAGTGAGAACGATCCACTTGCATAGCATCTTCGGCAAGAGGCACAGGGGACTGTAGAGGTGGATGTTTGATCACGGGTGCCAGGCGAGGATATCACCGTGTTCGGGCAGGTTCTCTCTCCAAGTGAAGTTCTTCCTGCCTCTCAGCAAAATGCACATCAATACATGTAGCTAAGTGGATAAGTTCAGTCAAAGAAGACGGAGTATCTCGTGCAGCGAGAGCATCTTTTATCCTGCTAGACAGTCCTTTTTTGAAAGTTGCACACAAAGCCTCATCGTTCCATGCCAGTTCTGAGGCAAGAGTGTGGAATTGAACCGCATAATCACTAACGAAGGAATTCCCTTGGCAGAGATTCAGCAGAGCCATCTTAGCAGAAGAGGCATGAGCTGGTTCCTCAAAGACACTGCAGAATTCAGTAAAAAAAAAAGCCATCAAGTTAGAGGACACCGGATCACCGTAGTCTCAAATAGGTGTATTTGTTTTTCAGACAAGAGACTGATGACGAAGGCCAGCTTAGCTCGTTCTGTCAGGAACTGGTCAGACATAAGCTCCAAATGCATGGAACACTGTATAACGAAGTCTCTACACAACTTGGAATCACCATCATACTTAGAGGGTAATGGTAACCATAGCTTGGACCCAGAAGACGGTGCAGGAACAGGTGGAGGACTCAACCATAAAGGCAGCTGAGGAGATTTGAGGCACAGGAGGGATACAGCAACTCGTAGTCAGGAAAGCAGAAGGTCAGGGCCAGCAACACAGGTGCGTAGTCAGGAATGTAGCAGGAGGTCAGTAGGCACGCGGCACAGGAGCACGGTCAGGTCACAGAACAAGGGGTCAGAAACACAGCAAGGCAAGACTCAGTAACGCTATCTAAATGGCACAAGGCAACAAAGATCCGACAGGAATGTGTGGGAGACACAGGTGTTAGACTTAATTATGGGCGTACTGGCCCTTTAAATCTTGTAGCTCTGACACGTGCCCTAGGAGATGGGAACACGCGAGCCGGAGCTGAGAGGCAGGAGTTGAGACAGCAGAGGATCGAGGTGAGTGATGGGCTGGGATTCGCATGCAGACATGTCCCGCAATGCGAATCACAGCCCCGCCGGCTGGAGGAGAGAGCAAGGCAATGCGCTCATGGCCAGCGCGTGCTGCCAGAGAGCAAACCATAACACAAGGGGCTGCTACCTACAATGGACAACAACCTACAGAGGGCTGCTACCTACAGGGGGGCTACTGCCTACAAGAGACAACAACCTACAAAGTAGCTGCCCTGTTGCCTCTGGCATTTCTGACCATTACTTGACTTCAATATAGAAATAATTTTAACTGCATGGATGATCAGGGCTGTCAGTTTCTACATTATTTCCCGTTTCTTGAGAAAGTGGACTGTAGTTTACCTGCATTGTGACTAAGCACCATCATCTTAAGCTGGGTGTCATTTTTACGTAATCACCTGTATCCACCTGTGAAGTATATGTGATGATGGCCTTTTGTCACTTGCTTCTCTACATTTGGACTAAACAATGAATGGCCCATGGCTTCTGTGTAGTGCAGAGTGCCAGACAGATGCAGGGTGTTGGCATCCAGACGATCGGTGATTGATTAGCCTATCCTTCCATGGTCCACCACTTTGTATGCCTGCTGCTCAGTTCAGAGTCACAGGGCTGGATGCAGAACACCTAACCCAGTGAATGATGGACATCCAGAGGCAAGTGGTGATGCTTTAAGAAGACTAATTGCCCCAGCAAAAGTTTAGCATAGGGTGCTATCGAGACCACATAGAGGAGCAGGTACTGCTGTAAAAGCCATTGGGGGATGGGGGGGGGGGGGGGTTATCATTGAATGTGTAAATCAAGTTATATTTCCCACTGTTTGCTTGGGCATGTCTTGTGTATTTTCCCTAAATGTATCAAAAAGGTGCATGTTTTCCTCAATAGCTTAGATCTAAGTTTCAAACTGTGGCCAGGGCTTTTGTGCAAAGATTTTAAGTTACCAGTACAAGAACTATGGCTATCATTGGTCAATGTATTGAGATACTATAGCTGGTAGTTTTATAGGAGCACAAAAGTAGAGTGGTACATATCTTATGAGAATAAGAAAAAATAAAATATGTAAAAATCAGGTAATAGTAGACAGCAAAAGTAGTAAAAAGTCAAAAATGAAACCATTGCCGTTGGGGAGCAATAAAAGATGGTGAGTGTATGACTCCTTATCAGAATGGTTTTATGAGGGATCGGTCCTGTCAAACTACCCTGGCCAGCTTTTATGATGAGCTCAAGACTTCTCATCTCATCTTGATTTTTCCAAAGCATTCGATACGGTGCCACATAAAAGATTGGAACATAAAATGAGAATGATTGAGCTGGTGGAGAATGTGTGTATGTGGGTAAGTAACTCGCTAAGTGACAGGAAACAGAGGGTAGTTATCAATGGTATATACTCTGATTTAGTCACTGTTAGGCTATGTTCACACAGAAAAAAACTTGAGAAAAAACAGACAAGATCACACATCCACAGCATGCACCTTGATCTAATAATTCTCAGCAACATTTATTAAACTAGCAGGTCGTTAGAGTACTTTATGATCATGAAGTGCAAGCCCACTAGCCATGTCACGGCCACCTGTAAGTAGTGGGTCCCTAGCATAAAATGGTGCAGCACTGAGTGGCAACCACCACCACCCCAACACCAGTGCCCACAGGGGGAACGACCCAACTGGCAGAGCAGCCCCAGTGCCACTCAAACCAGTCCCTGGGCCGCACCACCCCACAGACATAGAGCCGGGGCAGCAACGGATGCCAAACAGAACCGCACCAGGGAGAACAGTTGTAAAAAGCTTATTCGCCATGTGCTTCCAGTATGAGACTGGGAGGTTTCAAGGAGGAATAGGGCCCTAATGCAGCTTACTGCCAATTATATAGGTCTGGGCTGAGGGGGAAGGGCAGGGTGCAGACCAAGCAAAAAAAAAAAGGGATAGAAAACACAATGTGAATTAAACTTGAGAAAAAACAGACATGGTCGCACATCCACAACATGCACCTTGATCTAATGCTTCTCAGCAGCATTTATTAAACTAACAGGTCGTTAGTGTACTTTATGATCATGAAGTGCAAGCCCACTAGCCACGTCACGGCCACCTGTAAGTAGTGGTTCCCTAGCATCCCTAGCATAAAATGGTGCAGCACTGAGTGGCGACGACCACCGCCCCAACACCAGTGCCCACAGGGGGAACGACCCAACTGGCAGAGCAGCCCCAATGCCACTCAAACCAGTCCCTGGGCCGTGCCACCCCACAGACAAGTTGCATTAGGGCCCTATTCCTATTGGCAGCCTCCCAGTCAGTGCTGGGCCATTTTATGCTAGGGATGCTAGGGACCCACGACTTACAGGTGGCCGTGACGTGGCTAGTGGGATTGCACTCCATGATCATAAAGTACACTAACGACCTGTTAGTGTAATAAATATTGCTGTCAGGATCCGGACTGGTATGCGGGGAGGACACGAGTAGTGGATTCTCTGTGCCAGAGAGGCGATGGCGTGGGCCGTACCAGGGGAACGGAATCTAAGGGATAACTGGTTTTCACCAGAGCCCGCCGCAAAGCGGGATGGACTTGCTGCAGCAGGTAACCCCCAGGTCGTTCCACCCGATAGCGACTCAACCTCTCTGACAGCTGAGACAAGTGCGGGACACAAGCACGAGGCAAAGGCAAGGTCAGACGTAGCAGAAGGTCAGGGCAGGTGGCAACGGTTCGTAGTCAGGGGCCACAGCAAGGGTCTGGATACACAGGCAATAGGCACACAATAATGCTTTCACTGGCACAAGGCAACAAGATCCGGTGGGGACAGGAAGGGGAAGTGGGGTTTTAAGTGATTTGGAACTGATTGGACCAGACACCAATTAATGGTGCACTGGCCCTTTAAATCTGAGAGACCCGGCGCGCGCGCATCCTAGAGAGCGGGACCGCGCGTGCCGGGACTGATCAGACGGAGGACGGGGCAGGTGAGCAGAACGGGATGCAACCCGCGGGCAGGCACGTCCCGCCACGCGGATCGCATCCCCGCCGGGGATATCAGAGCAGCGCTCCTGGTCAGCAAGTCTGACCGGGGCGCTGTGAACAGGAGAAGAACGCCGTGAGCACTCCAGGGGAGGAGAGGGACCCGGAGCGCTCAGCGTTACAATTGCTGAGAAGCATTAGATCAAGGTGCATGTTGTGGATGTGCGACCATGTCTGTACTTTCTCCATGTCTGCTCCTCCCCCTCAGCCCAGGCCTATATAATTGGCAGGAAGCTGCATTAGGGCCCTATTCCTCCTGGCAGCCCCCCAGTCTCATACATGGAGCACATGGTGAGTTTTTTACATCTATTCCCCCTGGTGCGGTGCTGTTTAGCGTCCATTGCTGCCTCAGCTCTGTGTCTGTGGGGTGGTGTGGCCCAGGGACTGGTTTGAGTGGCATCGGGACTGCTCTGCCAGTTTGGTCGTACCCCCTGTGGGCACTGGTGTTGGGGCTGTGGTGGTCGCCACTCAGTGCTGTTCCATTTTATGCTAGGGATGCTAGGGACCCACTACTTACAGGTGGCCTGTATGTTGTGGATGTGCGACCATGTCTGTTTTTTCTCAAGTTGAATTCACACAGAAGAAATTCCGCATTGACATTTCCCCGACAGTGAAGCGCCGGCAGAACATGCCAACCCTAGGACCACTTGGAAATGCGCAGTCTCATAGACGGCACTGCTTTTCCGTGCAGACGACTCAGAAAGAATAGATATATCTATTCTTTCTGTGGACTCCAAAATCGAGATTTCTGCTCCAGAAACATCTGCCGAGGAAATTCCGTCATGTGCACAGTGCAGTGCATTGAAATCAATGGGACTCTGCTGCTGCGGAATCTCTATATAGAGTTCTAATCCGGAATTCCACAAGGAAATTCCATCGTGTGAACATAGCCTTGCTAGTAATGTACCACAGGGGTCAGTTCTGGGTCCTTTTCGTTTTAATATATACTTCTCAAAAAAATAAGGGGAACACTAAGATAACACATGCTAGATCTGAATGAATGAATAATCATATGATATACTTTCATCTTTACATAGTTGAATGTGCTGACAACAAAATCACACAAACCATGGAGGTCTGGATATGGAGTCACACTCAAAATAAAAGTGAAAACCACACTACAGGCTGATCCAACTTTGATGTAATATCCTTAAAACAAGTCAATTGGCATGCTCCTGATGAGGTGGCGGACACTCCTGGACAGTCCGTGGTGCAATGTTGCGTTGGTGGATGGAGCGAGACATGATGTCCCAGATATGCTCAATTTGATTCAGATCTGGGGAATGGGTGGGCCAGTCCATAGCATCAATGCCTTCCTCTTGCAGGAACTCCAGTCACATAAGGTCTAGCATTGTCTTGCATTAGGATGAACCCAGGGCCAACTACACCAGCATATGGTCGCACAAGGGGTCTGAGGATCTCATCTTGGTACCTAATGGCAGTCAGGCTACCTCTGTCAAGCACATGGAGGGCTTTGCGCCCCCCCCCCCCAAAGAAATGCCACTCCACACCATTACTGACCCACCGCCAAACTGGTCATTCTGGAGGATGTTGCAGGCAGCAGAACGTTCTCCACGGCGTCTCCAGAATCTGTCAAGTCTGTCACATGTGCTTAGTGTGAACCTGCTTTCATCTATAAGAGCACAGGGCACTAGTGACGAATTTGCCAATTTTGGTGTTCTCTGGCAAATGCCAAATGTCCTTCATGGTGTTTGGCTGTAAGCACAACCCCCACCTGTGGATGTCGTTCCCTTATACCACCCTAATGGAGTCTGTTTTTGACCGTTTGAGTGGACACATGCACATTTCTGGCCTGCTGGAAGTAATTTTGAAGGGCTCTGGCAGTGCTCCTCCTTGCAAAAAGGCAGAAGTAGCGGTCCTGCTGCTTGGTTGTTGCCCTCCTACGGCCTCCTCCACATCTCCTGATGTACTGGCCTGTCTCCTGGTAGTGCCTCCATGCTCTGGACACTACACTGACAAACACAGCAAACCTTCTTGCCACAGCTCGCATTGATGTGCCATCCTGGATGAGCTGCACTACCTGAGCCACTTATGTGACCAAAACATCAGCCAGGAAGCAAAGGAACTGAGAAGTGGTATGTGGTCACCACCTACAGAACCACTCCTTTATTGGGGGTGTCTTGATAGTTGCCTATAATTTCCACCTGTTGTCTGTTCCATTTGCACAACAGCATGTGAAATTTATTGTCAATCAGTGTTGCTTCCTGAGTGCACAGTGTGATTTATTTTTTTCAACAGTGTATTTATTAATGTCCTTGTTGAGGGATTATAAAGTAAGTGTCAATCTTCGCAGATGATACTAAGCTCTGTAAAGTGGTTAACACAATAGAGGACAGTGCACTGTTACTAATGGTTCTGGATAGGTTGGAGGCTTGGGCTGAGAAGTGGCAAATGAGGTTCAACACTGATAAATGTAAGGTTATGCCCATGGGGGGTGGGGAATCCAGGCTCGGATTATGTATTAAATGGGAAAACACTTGGCGACTGACATGGAAAAGGACTTAAGAGTTATATATGATTTAACTGTAGTGACCAGTGTCAGGCAGCTGCTGCCAAGGCAATTCAAATCATGGGCCATAGATTCCCACAACATGGAAACAATTCTACCACTGTACAAATCACTAGTCAGACCACACTGGAATACTGTCTACAGTACTGGGCACCAGGGTACAAGAAAAAAATAGTGGATTTGGAGAGGGTTCAAAGACGGGCAACCAGAGTAATAAGGGGAATGGAAGGACTACAGTACCCAGAAAGATTATCAGAATTAGGGTTATTTAGTTTAGATAAAAGACAGCTGAGGGATGATCTACTAACTATGTATCAAGGGGCAATACAGAGATCTCTCCAATGATCTCTTTATACCCAGGGCTGTATCTATAACAAGGGGCACCCTGTAAGTCTAAAGGAAAGAAGGTTTCTAAACCAGCACAGACAGGGGTTCTTTACTGTAAGAGAACTTTCTGTCAGAGAAAGTGGTCATGTAACTTAAAGGGGTATTCCAGGCAAAAACTTTTTTTATATATCAACTGGCTCCGGAAAGTTAAGCAGATTTGTAAATTACTTCTATTAAAAAATCTTAATCCTTCCAATAGTTATTAGCTTCTGAAGTTGAGTTGTTTTCTGTCTAACTGCTATCTGGTGACTCACGTCCCGGGACGTGACATCATCATTGAGCAGTTAGACAGAAAACTTCAGAAGCTAATAACTATTGGAAAGATTAAGATTTTTTAATAGAAGTAATTTACAAATCTGTTTAACTTTCCGGAGCCAGTTGATATATATAAAAAAAGGTTTTGCCTGGAATACCGCTTTAATAAGAGAGTTCAAAAGGGACCTGGACGCATTTTTGGACAGTTATACTATTACAAGTGATGGATACTAGATTTATAGGGACAGAATGTTGATCCAGGGATTTATTCTGATTGCCATTCTTAGAGTCGGTAAGAAAGTTTTCCCCTAGTATGAGGAAAGCCTCATAAGGGTTTATGGCCTTCCTCTGGATAAACACAGTAGGGACACAATAGGGTTATAGTTTGAACCTGATGAACACTTGGATGGACAATGGTCTATTTTCAACCTTCTGAACTGTTACTTTGTAACAAAATCATCCAGAGAAAGCTCACATAAAATAACACAGTGGGCATGCAGTGCAATATTTGTATCTGTGCCTTTTTATGCCACCCAAAAACTGTTCCAAATATAAATAGGAAAAATTCTGAAATGCATAGCAAAAAGTTTATATACAATAACTAGCATACAGTAAATGGAACTAGAATTGTGCATGTCGATTGCATGTTCGAAAGCTATTAAATTCTGGTTAGTTAATAACTAATACACAGAGATAAAATAAGTTGTGTCTTAAAAGAAGCACATTCATGTTTGTGGCAGTATGGCTTAGGTTAATATAAGTAACTACAGTTCTCTGTAGTCTCCAAATATAACATAACATGATTTCATCGTAATGAATTTTCCATTTTAGTATTGCATCCAAAACCAAACTGAGCCTAATAGAAAAGGAAAGGATAATATAGGTTTTTAACTGCCCTTATACTTTAATTTCACCACCAGCTCAAAAATCATTTAGCTTATTATCTACAAGAGTTGCTCATTCTCTTTAAGGTTTGGAATCCCTAGGAGTCATTGCAAAGAACATTACCAATAAATTTACCAGTGCCATGCCAATTTGTTCAAGATTTAATTTTACTGTACGACTGAAATCCCTGCTAGGGCGTTGAGAAGTTGTGTTATCTTTAATGACTAGGAAAGAGTAAGATTGATTCAATCCGTGATCATGAATAATAGTTGACAAATTAATTTAACCTGCGTATGCTCCAGAAATAATTTATGACTAGCTTTTTTCTAATAGCTTACATTTTTAGAACTGTATAGCCATCCATATCATAAAAAAAGTTATCCAAAATTTGAAAAAAACAGAGCTGATTTCTTATTATACTGCTCCACCCTTTCTCCAAATTGTGTGTGGCATTACAGCTCAGTTCTACTGAAGCAAATGGAGCCAAACTTTAATACCATACACAACCTGAGGACAGGTGTGTAGCTGTTTTGGGGAGTTTTGTTTTTCTAATCCTTGACACCTTCGTAATTCATTTTTAGTATATCAGCTTTAAAATTTTATTCTTCAGTCTTTTTCGGTTTTCAAAAAGTCAGAACTATATTTGAGCAAATATTATTGTTCTTAATTTAGAAAACAGAGGGAAAAAACATTGGAAAAATGTACAATCTTTTTGAAAAGATAGTTTGTAGTACTGTAAAAAAAAAAAACTAAAGAACATTTGAATACTTTTGATTTGGTTATGATGATCGTCATACTCAGCTGAGAGTCATGATCCACATGTGGCACTCAAGCCCACTGTCTGGGACCATTGTTGAAGCCTATGGAAAATGACAAATTATCTTTGTATTGAAGAATGTTCTTCATGGCCAACATAAGTGTGTATGCAAATAATGTGCTCATTAGAAATGTAAGTAAGAGACTTTTACATGCTCACAGCTGATTTTACATGACAATACTTTGGTCAGTATTTTGCATCAGTACAGTATAAGACAAGGGTATACGACAAGGGACAGTAGCTGAGGGATATGTGGTGCCCAAGAGGAGGATGGGTGAAGTGGATCAGGGCAGCTGGGTTTATTAGTCCCTCTGGTATGGTCACAATGGCTGGATAACCCTTTTAGAAAGACTGACAGGCTGTTCACCTGCACTAAACCAATATACTGGGTTATAGTACGGGTGAACAACTTTAAAAACAGTTTTCACTTACTTTAATCTGTTTAATGCTTTTAAAGTTATGTCCCTTTCCTTGGTATTGCACTCCTGTGCGCAATGGAGGTGGGGAGCCGGCTTGCAGAGCACCCCTGCCTTCTCCATATTCACTGTCCGGCCCACCCCTCTCATATATAAGCAAATGTCTTTACGCAAGCCTGTCGGGGGTGGGCACTCTGCTCTCTGAGCAGAGCACAGGCACCCCTGCCTTGCTACACCAGCAAGATAGCAGCGCCTGTGCCTGCACTTTAGTTGAATGCTTGAAATATAGTAACAGTTCCCTTAAGTTGCTTTAAAAGTTTAATACTTCAGCGCGTGTGGACATGCTGTGCAACCTACTGGTTTGAATTTGGGCCAAACTTGGGAGCAAAATCTAAGTATTTCCCTGATTTTCACCCTTTAGCCAGCTCCAGGATGTTGGATTTCTGCTGTAGGGGGATATACCAAGTCGCTACTGCAAGAGTGTTCTTGATTAGGGGGCAGCTGGCCAAAATTCCCAAGTGCCAAGCTCCAGAGATACAGGTAGGTGAGGCGAGCTGACACTGTAGTTGGTAGTAGCACAGCAAAGCAGAGTACAGAGTAGCATAGTTGAAATGATGTTATAGTAACGCTGACTCTGTAGCACAGTGGAGCTATGAAGCTCAGAAGCAGACAGGTGGTGCTGGCTTGAGCACAGGAGTAGTAAGGAACATGGATCAGCAGTGATATAAGGACCACAGGAATGGTCAGGAACTGCACCAGTCATAGAAGCAGAACAAGTGAGTTCAGAGGAAGAAGCCCGTTGCATACAGTGGAAATGTTTGCCCTAGTGAGTGCTAGGACACATAGAATGACGGTGGATGCCAACTGCCAGCTGTTACGCCGAGCGCTCCGGGTCCCCGCTCCTCCCCGGAGCGCTCGCTACACTCTCGCTACTGCAGCGCCCCGGTCAGATCCACTGACCCGGTGCGCTGCGATACCGCCTCCAGCCGGGATGCGATTCGCGATGCGGGTGGCGCCCGCTCGCGATGCGCACCCCGGCTCCCGTACCTGACTCGCTCTCCGTCGGTCCTGTCCAGGCGCGCGCGGCCCCGCTCCCTAGGGCACGCGCGCGCCGGGTCTCTGCGATTTAAAGGGCCACTGTGCCGCTGATTGGCGCAGTGGTTCTAATCAGTGTGTTCACCTGTGCACTCCCTATGTATACCTCACTTCCCCTGCACTCCCTCGCCGGATCTTGTTGCCATTGTGCCAGTGAAAGCGTTCCTTGTGTGTTCCTAGCCTGTGTTCCAGACCTCCTGCCGTTGCCCCTGACTACGATCCTTGCTGCCTGCCCCGACCTTCTGCTACGTCCGACCTTGCTTCTGTCTACTCCCTTGTACCGCGCCTATCTTCAGCAGTCAGAGAGGTTGAGCCGTTGCTAGTGGATACGACCTGGTCACTACCGCCGCAGCAAGACCATCCCGCTTTGCGGCGGGCTCTGGTGAACACCAGTAGTGACTTAGAACCGGTCCACTAGCACGGTCCACGCCAATCCCTCTCTGGCACAGAGGATCCACCTCCTGCCAGCCGGCATCGTGACAGTAGATCCGGCCATAGATCCCGCTGAAGTTCCTCTGCCAGTTGTCGCCGACCTCACCACGGTGGTCGCCCAGCAGTCACAACAGATAGCGCAACAAGGCCACCAGCTGTCTCAACTGACCGTGATGCTACAGCAGCTACTTCCACAGCTTCAGCAATCATCTCCTCCACCAGCTCCTGCACCTCCTCCGCAGCGAGTGGCCGCTTCAGGCCTACGACTATCCTTGCCGGATAAATTTGATGGGGACTCTAAATTTTGCCGTGGCTTTCTTTCACAATGTTCCCTGCACTTGGAGATGATGTCGGACCAGTTTCCTACTGAAAGGTCTAAGGTGGCTTTCGTAGTCAGCCTTCTGTCTGGAAAAGCTCTGTCATGGGCCACACCGCTCTGGGACCGCAATGACCCCGTCACTGCCTCTGTACACTCCTTCTTCTCGGAAATTCGAAGTGTCTTTGAGGAACCTGCCCGAGCCTCTTCTGCTGAGACTGCCCTGCTGAACCTGGTCCAGGGTAATTCTTCCGTTGGCGAGTACGCCGTACAATTCCGTACTCTTGCTTCAGAACTATCCTGGAATAATGAGGCCCTCTGCGCGACCTTTAAAAAAGGCCTATCCAGCTACATTAAAGATGTTCTGGCCGCACGAGAAATCCCTGCTAACCTACATGAACTCATTCATCTAGCCACTCGCATTGACATGCGTTTTTCCGAAAGGCGTCAGGAGCTCCGCCAGGATATGGACTTTGTTCGCACGAGGCGTTGTTTCTCCCCGGCTCCTCTCTCCTCTGGTCCCTTGCAATCCGTTCCTGTTCCTCCCGCCGTGGAGGCTATGCAAGTTGACCGGTCTCGCCTGACACCTCAAGAGAGGACACGACGCCACATGGAGAATCTCTGCCTGTACTGTGCCGGTACCGAACACTTCCTGAAGGATTGTCCTATCCGTCCTCCCCGCCTGGAAAGACGTACGCTGACTCCGCACAAAGGTGAGACAGTCCTTGATGTCAACTCTGCTTCTCCACGTCTTACTGTGCCTGTGCGGATATCTGCCTCTACCTTCTCCTTCTCTACCATGGCCTTCTTGGATTCCGGATCTGCAGGAAATTTTATTTTGGCCTCTCTCATCAACAGGTTCAACATCCCGGTGACCAGTCTCGCCAGACCCCTCTACATCAATTGTGTTAACAATGAAAGATTGGACTGTACCATACGTTTCCGCACGGAGCCCCTCCTAATGTGCATCGGACCTCATCACGAAAAAATTGAGTTTTTGGTCCTCCCCAATTGCACTTCCGAAATTCTCCTTGGACTACCCTGGCTTCAACACCATTCCCCAACCCTGGATTGGTCCACAGGGGAGATCAAGAGCTGGGGTACCTCTTGTTTCAAGGACTGCCTTAAACCGGTTCCCAGTACTCCCTGCCGTGACCCTGTGGTTCCCCCTGTAACCGGTCTCCCTAAGGCCTATATGGACTTTGCTGATGTGTTTTGCAAAAAACAAGCTGAGACTCTACCTCCTCACAGGCCTTATGACTGTCCTATTGACCTCCTCCCGGGCACTTCTCCACCCCGGGGCAGAATTTATCCTCTGTCCGCCCCAGAGACTCTTGCTATGTCTGAGTACATCCAGGAAAATTTAAAAAAGGGCTTTATCCGCAAATCCTCCTCTCCTGCCGGAGCTGGATTTTTCTTTGTGTCCAAAAAAGATGGCTCCCTACGTCCTTGCATTGACTACCGCGGTCTTAATAAAATCACAGTAAAGAACCGCTACCCTCTACCTCTTATCTCTGAACTCTTTGATCGCCTCCAAGGTGCCCACATCTTTACCAAACTGGACTTAAGAGGTGCTTATAATCTCATCCGCATCAGGGAGGGGGATGAATGGAAAACGGCATTTAACACTAGAGATGGACACTTTGAGTATCTGGTCATGCCCTTTGGCCTGTGCAACGCCCCTGCCGTCTTCCAAGACTTTGTTAATGAAATTTTTCGTGATCTCTTATATTCCTGTGTTGTTGTGTATCTGGACGATATTCTGATTTTTTCTGCCAACCTAGAAGAACACCGCCAGCATGTCCGCATGGTTCTTCAGAGACTTCGTGACAATCAACTATATGCCAAAATGGAGAAATGTCTGTTTGAATGTCAATCTCTTCCTTTCCTAGGATACTTGGTCTCTGGCCAGGGACTACAAATGGATCCAGACAAACTCTCTGCCGTCTTAGATTGGCCACGCCCCTCCGGACTCCGTGCTATCCAACGTTTTTTGGGGTTCGCCAATTATTACAGACAATTTATTCCACATTTTTCCACCATTGTGGCTCCTATCGTGGCTTTAACCAAAAAGAATGCCAATCCTAAGTCATGGCCTCCTCAAGCGGAAGACGCCTTTAAACGGCTCAAGTCTGCCTTTTCTTCTGCTCCCGTGCTCTCCAGACCTGACCCATCTAAACCCTTCCTATTGGAGGTTGATGCCTCCTCAGTAGGAGCTGGAGCGGTTCTTCTACAAAAAAATTCTTCCGGGCATGCTGTTACCTGTGTTTTTTTTTCTAGGACCTTCTCTCCGGCGGAGAGGAACTACTCCATTGGGGATCGAGAGCTACTGGCCATTAAATTAGCACTTGAGGAATGGAGGCATCTGCTGGAGGGATCAAAATTTCCAGTTATCATTTACACCGATCACAAGAATCTCTCCTATCTCCAGTCTGCCCAACGGCTGAATCCTCGCCAGGCCAGGTGGTCTCTGTTCTTTGCCCGGTTTAATTTTGAAATTCACTTTCGCCCTGCCGATAAGAACATTAGGGCCGATGTTCTCTCTCTCGTTCCTCGGATGCCTCGGAAGTAGAGCTCTCTCCGCAACACATCATTCCTCCTGACTACCTGATCTCCACTTCTCCAGCCTCCATCAGGCAAACCCCTCCAGGGAAGACCTTCGTCTCTCCACGCCAACGCCTCGGAATCCTCAAATGGGGTCACTCCTCCCATCTCGCAGGCCATGCGGGCATCAAGAAATCCGTGCAACTCATCTCTCGTTTCTATTGGTGGCCGACTCTGGAGACGGATGTTGTTGATTTTGTGCGGGCCTGCACTGTCTGTGCCCGGGATAAGACTCCTCGCCAGAAGCCCGCTGGTCTTCTTCATCCTCTGCCTGTCCCCGAACAGCCTTGGTCTCTGATTGGTATGGACTTTATTACAGACTTACCCCCATCCCGTGGCAACACTGTTGTTTGGGTGGTCGTTGATCGATTTTCCAAGATGGCACATTTTATTCCTCTTCCGGGTCTTCCTTCAGCGCCTCAGTTGGCAAAACAATTTTTTGTACACATTTTTCGTCTTCACGGGCTGCCCACGCAGATCGTCTCGGATAGAGGCGTCCAATTCGTGTCAAAATTCTGGAGGGCTCTCTGTAAACAACTCAAGATTAAATTAAACTTTTCTTCTGCTTATCATCCTCAATCCAATGGGCAAGTAGAAAGAATTAACCAGGTCCTGGGTGACTATTTACGGCATTTTGTTTCCTCCCGCCAGGATGACTGGGCAGATCTTCTACCATGGGCCGAATTCTCGTATAACTTCAGAGTCTCTGAATCTTCTTCCAAATCCCCATTTTTCGTGGTGTACGGACGTCACCCTCTTCCCCCCCTCCCTACTCCCTTGCCCTCTGGTTTGCCTGCTGTGGATGAAATAACTCGTGATCTTTCCACCATATGGAAAGAGACCCAAAATTCTCTCTTACAGGCTTCATCACGCATGAAGAAGTTTGCTGATAAGAAAAGAAGAGCTCCCCCCATTTTTTCTCCCGGAGACAAGGTATGGCTCTCCGCTAAATATGTCCGCTTCCGTGTTCCCAGCTACAAATTGGGACCACGCTATCTTGGTCCTTTCAAAATTTTGTGCCAGATTAATCCTGTCTCTTACAAACTTCTTCTTCCTCCTTCTCTTCGTATTCCTAATGCCTTTCACGTTTCTCTTCTTAAACCACTCATCATCAACCGTTTCTCTCCCAAACTTGTTTCTCCCACTCCTGTTTCCGGCTCTTCGGACATCTTCTCCGTAAAGGAGATACTGGCCTCCAAGAAGGTCAGAGGGAAAACTTTTTTTTTGGTCGATTGGGAAGGCTGTGGTCCTGAAGAGAGATCCTGGGAACCTGAGGACAATATCCTAGACAAAAGTCTGGTCCTCAGGTTCTCAGGCTCCAAGAAGAGGGGGAGACCCAAGGGGGGGGGTACTGTTACGCCGAGCGCTCCGGGTCCCCGCTCCTCCCCGGAGCGCTCGCTACACTCTCGCTACTGCAGCGCCCCGGTCAGATCCACTGACCCGGTGCGCTGCGATACCGCCTCCAGCCGGGATGCGATTCGCGATGCGGGTGGCGCCCGCTCGCGATGCGCACCCCGGCTCCCGTACCTGACTCGCTCTCCGTCGGTCCTGTCCCGGCGCGCGCGGCCCCACTCCCTAGGGCGCGCGCGCGCCGGGTCTCTGCGATTTAAAGGGCCACTGCGCCGCTGATTGGCGCAGTGGTTCTAATCAGTGTGTTCACCTGTGCACTCCCTATGTATACCTCACTTCCCCTGCACTCCCTCGCCGGATCTTGTTGCCATTGTGCCAGTGAAAGCGTTCCTTGTGTGTTCCTAGCCTGTGTTCCAGACCTCCTGCCGTTGCCCCTGACTACGATCCTTGCTGCCTGCCCCGACCTTCTGCTACGTCCGACCTTGCTTCTGTCTACTCCCTTGTACCGCGCCTATCTTCAGCAGTCAGAGAGGTTGAGCCGTTGCTAGTGGATACGACCTGGTCACTACCGCCGCAGCAAGACCATCCCGCTTTGCGGCGGGCTCTGGTGAACACCAGTAGTGACTTAGAACCGGTCCACTAGCACGGTCCACGCCAATCCCTCTCTGGCACAGAGGATCCACCTCCTGCCAGCCGGCATTGTGACACCAGCGTTACAAAGTACAGTACAAGGAGCAGTATTAGAATTTTAGTGTTGCTACATAGTACATATAGATAAATCTCTTTAGAAAAAGGCCTTCACAGTTTGGCTCACTAGGGTAAACATATTTGAAATATTTTTACTCACAGTTGCAGGTATTACCGCTCCCTATTAGAGGGCATAAGACAAAAACGATCATGATGTGTAAACAACACAGCACTGACTCTGGCTGGAATCCCAGAAAGAGTCCACTGTTGGCAGAGAAATCCTTACAAAGATATTGGCTATCTTTTGCCTACATCATTTTCCCTCTATGAGCAGAAACAGTATTGTACATTAAGATACCCTCTCAGCTTGGGCTGAAGACAGAAATGCCACCCCGAGCCATGATCACTGCAACCGATCTAGAGCTGAGGTTAGAGTTAAGCAACTTGGAACTAGATTGACACATTCTCTGGCAAACCAAGGGCTAAGCTAACTTGCTACACAGCAGATGTGTTCGGTATAAATATTTCCATACTGAACTAAGCAATAGGCACTCCCAAAACATATGTAGGAGGGACCGAGTTAGGTCACAACCCCTCCAACAAAGAGGTGACGCATCAGGGAACATTTTACGAAGGCGAATCGGGACACAGTACCATTGAGTTGGATGGTAGGAGGAATGGGCCCAGCGGAATAAGGCAGTACATTAAAGGGGTACTCCGGTGAAAAGCTATTTTTCTTTTAAATCAACTGGTGCCAGAAAGTTAAACATATTTGTAAATTACTTCTATTAAAAAATATTAATCTTTACAGTACTTATTAGTTGCTGAATGCTACAGAGGAAATTCCTTTCTTTTTGGAACACTGCTGACATCACGAGCACAGTGCTCTCTGCTGACATCTCTGTCCATTTTAGCAACCATGCATAGCAGATGTATGCTAAGGGCAGCATGGTGGCTCAGTGGTTAGCACTGCTGCCTTGCAGTGCTGGGCCTTGGGTTCAAATCCCACTAAGGACAACAATAAATAAAGACTAATTATTATTATTATAGTAACATCAGCAGACAGCACTGTGCTCGTGATGTCATCAGAGAGCATTCCAAAAAGAAAAGAATTTCCTCTGTAGTATTCAGCAGCTAATAAGTACAGGAAGGATTAAGATTTTTTAATAGAAGTAATTTACAAATCTGTTTAACTTTCTGGAGCCAGTTGATTTAAAAGAAAAAAGTTTTTCACCGGAGTACCCCTTTAAATGATCCTGTGGGAGCTAGGACGTCTCGGTAATGCTCTGTCTCATAGCTGGCAATACATTTCTGTGCAGAATCTGCAGAAAGAATAGACAAGTCTATTATTTAAGCAGATACCATATTCGAGATTTCCGCCGCAGAAACATCTGCTACGGAAATTTTGCTTTGTGCACAGTGCTGCAGAACCCCATTGAAATCAGCAGGACTCTGCTGCAGCGGAATGTCTATGTGGAATTCTTATTCTGCTGTCTAGAGACTATTTCTACAGTTATTGAGAAATTTGGGGGAATGATCATATAATTTGGAATATGGAAATTGTAAAAAAAAAAAAAAACTGATTGTGAATATTTACCCTTTTAGAAGCCCATTCAGATTGTGACTGTGTAGTCACAGTCTCTTCACTAGTACTTTGGTCATCAAAGTATTTATCTTCCTCCTATGACCATTAAAAAAAATAAAAATAGAAAAATCAAACGTATTCAAATGTAATCCTTCTTTATTAAAACTCACTAGCAGAAAGAAATGCAATGTAACTTCAACAGTAAAGAAAAAACTAGGATGCAGGTCACCTAGCAACCTGACCGCACCCTTTCCATCATTCCCACCAATCCCATCCAACTTGCTCCATATAAAACCGACTGTAGCTCCACCTTCCTCCTCTTTCTTTCTACTCACTAGCTGGTGTAGTACAGATAAGTATCCTGCATTGCTTTTGTGGTTTATACCTCTGTATTTGCTGTCAGCGGGGCCTCGGTTTCCCCTCTGACTTTAAGCGTTATTTTTTGTTATTTTTTCTGTTCCCCGGCGTTGGTACTGCATACGCCGGGGCTTCTTTTGTATACTTGGTATTTTGTCCTCTTGTTTTTCCCTGGGGTCTAGTGTAGCGACGTGCGGGCCTTGTTGGTAATTGTCCCGCACCTCGCTCCGCTTTCCATCCCCCCCCTGCGATATTTCCTGGGTCTCGGGGTGCCCTGTACTCACCGCTATTATCCAGTGACGTCAGGAGGTTGTCGTTCGGGCCCACCCTTCTGCTCGGACTGAGCGTGCGAATCTTGTGCGCTGGCTGCGCGACTCGCACGAGACTGAGGACGGGAGCTAACCACGCCCCCCTCCCCTCTGCTCGTGTGCGCTGCATTCCGGGCCTCGTTTTGAGTGTTAGGCTGTAGAGCGCTGATAGCGCTCGTGCTGGCCGGGTCCTGTGGGAGAGCGGAGGTTTATCTCTCACTCTCTCTGCAGGGCGTCTAGTTCAGCCTCAATTTGATTTTTATATTGTATTCATTATAAAAAGTCACCTAAAGTTCTGTTTTCTTTCCTCTCCACAGCCCCTGGTACAGTCCCTTTCTCCAGTATTTTTTCTACTTTGGTTGCTATGTCTGAGAACAGGAATGCAGTGTCCCTGGAGGAGGACCCCAATCAAAGGCAGCATAGTGATCCTATGTCTGCAGATCAGATCCATGCCTTGGTTAATCAGTCAATTCAGTCGGCTTTGACATCGGTCATGTCTTCACTGAATGATGTTATTACCAACTCCGTTTCTGTGGCGATGCTTAATGCTCGCTGTGAAGGGAGTGTTCTGCCACCTACCATTCCTAATTTGGAGGTGGTTGATGCAGGGGCTTCTAGCTCCAAAAGACCCGGCAAGTCTGACCGGAAGAGAAATCACATTTCAGACCTCTCCGGTGGCGGGAGATAGTAAACATAGCCAGGCCATCCCTGCACCTATGAGTGAAACTCAGATTCAGGGAAAAAGGCCCTTGACCAAGGAGGATGGTTTTGTTCAAAAATCCGCTAAGGCCGCTAAACGGGTTAAGCCCAACACCTTCGTGGATGATTTGGAGGTGGATTCAGAGGCGGTGTCTGAGTGGCCAGAGTCGGTTGACCCGGATGCGGATGAGGAGGATGAATTCGAAGGGGAAGGTCCTGTTCTCCATGACCCATCTAATGGGGGGATAGTATCGCCCAACGCTATACTAGATTCCCAGGGCGTACCGTTCTTTGACCCGGAGGACATTAAGCACCCGAGATCGGGGGAGTGGACCCCTATTCCGGAGGTGGCAAAATATTTGGAGTCTTGGCTCCGTAAGCCGATGGGCAAAAGTAGCCGATGAACACATTTCGGGCGGAGTGCCCGTGTCCCTCACTGGCCAATCAAGTGGCCGTTACACCAGAATTAGACCCCATATTGGTCAAGTACATGGTGAAGTCGGGCAAAAACCCGAAAAAAGTGATTGACCATTCTTTTAAGTCGGTCCAAGATAAATTGTTGGATCTCCTGGGTCCTATCACCAAGATCCTTAACATGGCTGAAGGGGCTGTCGCCTCTGGCGAGCCGGTCGATGCGACTACCCTTAAAGGGTGGGCGGTGCGAGACGCTTGTCTCTTGGGTAACGCAAATTCGGCTGTGTCGGCGGAACGCCGTGGGTCCATATTGATGAGATTGGATCCTCAACTCTCGCACCTAGCGACGGAGGAGCCGGGTCCTTCTGCAGAAGGACTGTTATTCGGGGATTCCCTGATAAAGAATATCAATAAGTTTGTTGGCTTGTTCTCTAGCCTTGATAAGGCCCAAAATTCCCTAAAGAAGAACCTTGGGAACAAGGTTTTCGGTAAGGCTGGAAGGGGCAGGGGTCGCCCTTCCGGCCGAGGACCTTACTTTCTGTTTCAATATGTTTATTGAGTTTACAAGGTAACAAGATACATAACATGAGGTATGCAGATAGGTACCGTATATACTCGAGTATAAGCCGACCCGAGTATAAGCCGAGACCCCTAATTTCAACCCAAAATCCCAGGAAAAGTTATTGACTCGAGTATAAGCCTAGGGTGGGAAATACCTCATCCCCCCCTGTCATCATCCAGACCCGTCATTAACATCCTCATCATCATCCCCTTGTCATCATCCCACACATCCCCCCTTCATCATCCCCTTATCATCCCACACATCCCCCCCTTCATCATCCCCTTGTCATCATCCCACACATCCCCCCTTCATCATCCCCTTATCATCCCACACATCCCCCCTTCATCATCCCCTTGTCATCATCCCCTTATCATCCCACACATCCCCCCTTCATCATCCCCTTGTAATCATCCCACACCCCCCCTTCATCATCCCCTTGTCATCATCCCCACCCCCCTTCATCATCCCCACACCCCCCCTTCATCATCCTCTTCTCATCATTCGCCCTCAGTGGTCTTCAACCTGCGGACCTCCAGAGGTTTCAAAACTACAACTCCCAGCAAGCCCGGGCAGCCATCGGCTGTCCGGGCTTGCTGGGAGTTGTAGTTTTGAAACCTCCGGAGGTCCGCAGGTTGAAGACCACTGCGGCCTTCAACATGCGGACCTCCAGAGGTTTCAAAACTACAACTCCCAGCAAGCCCGGGCAGCCATCGGCTGTCCGGGCTTGCTGGGAGTTGTAGTTTTGAAACCTCCGGAGGTCCGCAGGTTGAAGACCACTGCGGCCTTCAACATCATCCAGCCCCCTCTCACCCCCTTTAGTTCTGAGTACTCACCTCCGCTCGGCGCTGGTCCGGTCCTGCAGGGCTGTCCGGTGAGGAGGTGGTCCGGTGGGATAGTGGTTCCGGGCTGCTATCTTCACCGGGGGCGCCTCTTCTCCGCGCTTCCGGCCCGGAATAGAGCCGTTGCCTTGACAACGACGCATCTGCGTCGTTGTCAAGGCAACGTGACTATTCTGAGGCCGGGCCCGAAGCGCTTAGAAGAGGCCTCCCCGGTGAAGATAGCAGCCCGGAACCACTATCCCACCGGACGACCTCCTCACCGGACAGCCCTGCAGGACCGGACCAGCGCCGAGCGGAGGTGAGTACTCAGAACTAAAGGGGGGTGAGAGGGGGCTGGATGATGTTGAAGGCCGCAGTGGTCTTCAACCTGCGGACCTCCGGAGGTTTCAAAACTACAACTCCCAGCAAGCCCGGACAGCCGATGGCTGCCCTGGCTTGCTGGGAGTTGTAGTTTTGAAACCTCTGGAAGTCCGCAGGTTGAAGACCACTGCGGGTGGGGGAGTTCACTCGAGTATAAGCCGAGGGGGGTGTTTTCAGCACGAAAAATCGTGCTGAAAAACTCGGCTTATACTCGAGTATATACGGTATATGAAAAAGGATAATGCGTACAGAGTCAATCAATGAAGAGTAATCATAATGGAATACCGATGAACACTATAGTTTATACAAGGCATAACATAGGTTCTCTTCCAGATTCGTGTAACTATGTAGGCATACCAGAACCTAAACATCTGGCGAACATGAGAAGAAAACATGGATAGGGAGGGAAAGGGGGGAGAAAGGGATGGAAAGAGGATATAGGCGCCTTATTATGAGCTAAGATGGCTAGCAATATCTAGGTAAATCATAAATAACCTAACTACAGAGTCCCTGGTAGGTAGCCCGGGAAGGGCCAGGAGTGCCATAGTTTGATGCTGGCACCCAGGCTGCAATTGTTATACGCCATTGCGCGTTCACTAAGGAAGGATTGGTGGAGTAAGGCAAGCAGTTCTCCCATGGAAGGGGTAGTGGTCGATTTCCAATGTCGTGTTATGACAAGTTTAGCAGAGACAAGAATTTTGCAGAAAAGAGATCTAAAGGAGGGAGGAAAGTCATGGATACCTATCAATAGTAGGGCCAAGGCAGGGGTCATAGAGACCTGTAAGCCTGATACAGTGCGAAGCATTACTTCTACTTCCCCCCAAAATGTGTGTATAAGGGGGCACTCCCACAGGATGTGTAGAAGGGTACCCCGATGTCCGCAGGACCTCCAGCACAAGGGTGAGGCGTCCGTGTAGATGAGGTGTAGTCTGTCAGGTGTCAGGTACCAGCGGAGTCTCGTTTTTATAGCTGCCTCTAGATGAGAAACACAGGGAAGGGCCCTCCTAACACACCGGAAAGATTTCTTCCAGTCTTCCTCCGAGATATTAATGTGTAAGACCTCGCTCCATTTCTTGAGTGGGGCGCAGGCGGGCAGGGGGGTGGTAGGGCTAAGAGCATCATAAATTACCCTTAGACCTCTTTGCCGTGTACCCAACAAGCGATATACCGTCGGATCATAGACCCAGACGAAAGAGGCCTTCCCCTGTAGAAAATGTCTAATTTTGAGAAATTTAAAGAAATCTCGGTTATCTAAACTATAGGACATTTTTAAGGCCTCAAAGGAGCGTAAGGACCCCTTGTTGTACAGTAACGAAATAGTATTAAGTAGTGTTGCTCACGAATATTCGCAATTCGAATATTATTCGCGAATATCGCATATTCGCGAATTCGCGAATTTCGCGAATATAGCGCTATATATTCGTAATTACGAATATTCTTTTTTTTTTTTATTTACATTTTTTTTCTTCACAGTACACATCACAGTGATCATCCCTCTCTGCTTCCAGCTTGTGTGGTGTAAAGAAGGCTCTAATACTACTGTGTGAGACTGGAGCGCGAAAATTCGCATATGCGAAAATTCGCATATGCGAAAATTAGCACATGCGAATTTTCACATATGCGAATTTTCGCGTATGTTAATTTTGTATATGCTAATATGCACATATGATAGTTTTCGCATACGCGAATGTTCGCATATGCGAAAATAAAACGGGAATATAACGAATATGCGAATATTCGCGAATATATGACGAATATTCGTCCATATATTCGCGAATATTCGCGAATTCGAATATGGCCTATGCCGCTCAACACTAGTATTAAGCCCCAGTGACATCCAATGTGATACATCTAGGCCTGTAATCGCTAAATGAAGTACGGCAAGAGGGGTAGATGGTGGCCACGCATCCTGTAGGTGTAGAGCTGAGGAGTGTAGGGAGTCCCAACAGCGCAGACCTGCAAGCATCACAGGGGATAATGTCTGGGGATAGGTGAGGCCCCAAGTGTGCAAGAACAGCAAAGTGCGAGTGTCCACAGGTCTGCTCCAATGAGTCTCTATATGTAACCAGGGGGAGGATGTGTCAGGTGCCCAATATGAGCGTATCTGGCTGGCTAAGGTCGCAATATAATAGTTGTGAATATTAGGGAGACCTAGGCCCCCATGGTCCCTGTGTTGCATCATGATGTGTCGTGCAATTCTAGGCCGTTTATGATTCCATACATATGAGGAGAGAAGTGACTGCATCTTGGCAAAGAAATGTTTGGGAATGGAAATAGGAAGGTTTCTAAAGAGATAAAGCAGCCTGGGTAACAGCAGCATCTTAAACGAGGCTATCCTGCCTAGCCATGATATCTCCACTCTACCCATTCTGTCCATATCCAACTTGCACGATTGAAGAAACGGAACATAATTGCAAGTGTATAGGTCAGCAAAACTAGGTGTAAGTTTCAGTCCCAAGTAAGAGACATAATCAGTCCTCCAGTCAAAAGGGTAGGCAGATTGTAACTGGGAGGTTGTTGCTATAGACAGATTCATAGGTAATACCTGCGATTTGGACATATTGAGTTTATAATACGAAACGGTACTGAAATCTTCAATAACAGAGATGGAACCCGCCAAGGACCCAACTGGGTTCGCGAGGGTTAGTATAATATCATCCGCGTATAATGATAGTAGGTGGGAGCGGGAACCGATCTCAATACCATGGATAGCAGACGAATTCTTCAGCATAAGAGCCAACGGCTCCATACAGAGAATGAATATTAGGGGGGACAGTGGGCAGCCCTGGCGAGTTCCATTCGTGATATCGAAATCAGTAGACAAAGCACCGTTCACAAACACCCTTGCATGGGGGCAGAATATAAGGCTTTAATCGCAAGTAAGATGGGGCCAGTAAAACCCATGCCCTGGAGCACCGAAAAGGCATATCCCCAGTGAATGCGGTCAAACGCCTTCTCGGTGTCCAGGGCCAGAAAAACAGATGGAATACCCTCAGACTCCACATGGTGAAGGAGATTCAAGACTCTCCTAGTGTTCTCGTATGATTGCCTACCTTGTACAAATCCCACTTGGTCGGCTGATATCAAATGTGGAAGCAAGGGGGCTAGTCTATTGGATAGTAATTTAGCAAATATTTTTAAATCTATATTTAATAGGGAAATGGGCCTAAAGTTACAGGGTCTATCCGGCGGCTTCCCCGCTTTAGGTAGGGCCACTATAATTGCTTCTTGGTTCTCTCTAGGGGTAGCTCCAGTGGCCATTACATCCATAAGAAAGGTCAGGAGGTGGGGAGAAAGAATCTCAAAGAACTCTTTATAATAACCAGCCGTAAGTCCGTCTGGACCCGGGGATTTCCCTACGGGGAGGGATTTTATGACTATATTAAGTTCGGCCATGGAGAGGGGAGCATTCAGGGTCTCTAATTGGGAGGGAGAGAGGTTTGGCAATGAAGTATGTGACAAGAAGGCGTCTATGTCCGACTGGGTGGGTTGGTGGGTCAGTGGGTCGGTGGCCAGATTGTATAATTCTGAGTAAAAGGACATGAAGCTATCAGCAATCTGTTTCGGATGAAGGATTTTATGGGGGGGGGGGGGGGGTTACCGCTCCATACAAACGGAATCTTAGACTTCACATGTTTATCCTTCAGGCGAGAGGCTAGTAACTTCCCCGTTTTATTATTAAATGCATAATAATGTGCTCGTAATTTCTGGGATTTTTTTCTAGTCATCATAAAAAAGCTGTTGAATTTTGTTGCGTACTACCCGTATCTGTTCGTGTAATCGGGGGGAAGGGTGCTTCATGTTGTCTGACATTAAGGTATCTTGTTCGGCAAACAGAGATGTCAATTGGCCCATGCGTTGTTTCTTAACTATGTGCCCCCATTTGATAAACGAGCCCCTGATAACAGCCTTATGGGCGTTCCACAATGTCGAGGGGGATATGTCCGGGGACGAGTTAATAGAGAAATAAGAGGACAGATCTGCCAGTAATTCGACTCTATATGTGGGATGTTTGAGTAAAAATTCGTTGGATCTCCACAGATAAGCATTGGAAGGTGCTACCCGTTCCTGTATGTCAAGAGTGATCGGTCTATGGTCCGACCATTTAAGATGGCCAATCGTGGAGGTCTTGTGGAAGTCTAGGAGGGATTTGTCCACTAGGATCATATCTATTCTAGAATAGTTGTTGGTAACCTGGGAGTGAAATGAATAATCCCGTTCATTAGCGTGATAAATGCGCCAAATGTCAAACATGTCTTCCTGGAGGAAAAGGGAATGCAGTGAGACAGGTCTAAGTCTATCTGGGTTAGAGAGATCTACTGTTTGGTCAGCTACTGCATTAAAATCCCCCAATAGTAAAACACTTCCCTGTTGGTATTTGTGTAAGATACGGAAAATTTTCCTAGTAAACGCCATTTGTCTCCTAGTAGGGGCATAAATGGACATAATGGTGTAAGTCACATTGTTTATATTACACACTATCATAACGTACCGTCCCATTCTGTCTGAAACAACCTGAGTAAGCTGAAACGCCACCGAGTTGCGGATGGCAAGCAGAACCCCCCTAGATTTTGACCCAAAGTGAGAGTGAAAGATGTGGGAAAACATAGGGTGTTGTACTCTGTGTGCGTCAGCCGCTAAGAGGTGCGTCTCCTGTACAGCAAAAACATCGCAAGCTAGGGATTTAGCCTCTGCCCATAGATAAGATCTCTTGCGGGGGGAGTTTAGACCATTCACATTCAGGGAAGCAAACTTAAGTACCATATTTACAGTCCAATATGCAGTAGAAGAGAGTCTCTGATGAAGCAGTAGTCAACGGGAGCTCCAGGTTGGGTGTCAAAGTTTTGCCTCTCGTCGCACAGCACCTAGAAAAGACAGGTGGGGAGGGAAGGGGGAGGGGAGACAAAACAAGGGAAAACAAAGAAAAACCAGGAACAAAGGATTCCCAAAGGTCCAGGGAACCGAGAAGGTCCAGAATGTGGTGAGTAATATTCATCACAGCAAAACGGGGTAGAAGAGTCACTTGTAGAATGCAGAGGAGCGAGCACATCAAGATGCGCACTAGTTCATGTATGCCCCTTTCTGCGATGGGAAACCACCTTCCAATCTGACTGTAAACGAGAAGGTGAGGAGGAACGTTCACTGGGGGGTAGATGCACTTCCACCCCCCATGTCGAGAGTAGACGGGCTCCGTCTTGAGGAGACCTGATGACATGCAGACGGTCGTTTTTATGGATGAGGAGACGCGTTGGGAAGCCCCACTTGTACATAATCTGGTGGTCCCGGAGGGCAGCCGTGATGGGGGCCAGGCTTCTGCGAGTTTGCAGGGTGACAGCCGACAGGTCAGTATACAGGGAGACCATGCGATATTCTTCTGGGATTGCATCTCTTTGCCTCGACTTGGCCATCAGTGCCTCTTTTATGTGGTAAAAATGCACTCTAACTAGTACGTCCCGGGGGACATCTTCTGCCAAATGTTGTGGTCGAGGCACCCTGTGGGCCCTGTCCAGGAGGAGATCCTTTTGTGAGGTATCTGGCAGCAGACATAAGTCCGTACAGGTAAGAGGTCAGATCTTTAGTCGCCACATCTTCTGGTATGCCCCTGAATTTAATATTATTGTGCCTTGACCTATCCTCTAGATCAGCGATTTTGCTCCTCATGTCTTGAACCTCCGACTCCAGATCATAGTGAACGTCTATGAGGTCATTATGGGATTGAGCGAATTCCGCCATTTTCTGCTCTGTATGTTCAATGCGATTTTCCGCTTCGCCTATGGCCAATCGTATCGGGGCCAATGATTGTTGCACAGTAGCAGATAAAGTGGAGGTGAGCGCCAGGAGCATGTTTTTTAAAGTGACCTCAGTGACAGGGACATCTGCAGCAGGGAAATCAGTGAAGAACTGCGTATTCACAGGGTCGGAAGGAAGAGATCCCTCTGTCAGGTCCCCACCAGCAGCTGGAGACATGCGGGGCCTTTGCTTCAGAGGACTAGCAGAAGCCGGGGAAGGAGGCAGGGAAGGGGACTGCAGCGGTGCATACCTTGAGGACGCGGCCTCCGGAGGCCGGTGGATGAGCTGCTCCAACGCCGTGGTAAGTCCCAGAGTGTCCCCATTAGAAGCAGGTGACGGAGGCAGTGAAATGCTGCGGCGTTTCGATCCCGTGGACAGAGCCGGAGTGGGGTGAGAGGCTTCGCTATTGTTGCCGTGCGGTCCCCGAGAAGACTGGCCGGCGCCATCTTGGGAGCTGCGGCTGCTCGGGGCCGTATAGAAGTCAGTAAGTTTTTTCGGCTTCCCGAGGTTCCTGTTCCTCCTGTGAGTCGACATATTGAGCTGTGCCATTCAGACAGCAGCTGGAAGGGGTTGTGAGGAGAATAGGCAGCTATAACTCGGGGTAAGATGCTGAGTAAGTCGCTGTGTGCCGGAGCTCAGAGATCAAGCGTCTATTTCCCTCTGCAGCCAAGCCACGCCCCGAGGACCTTATTTTCGACCCTACCATAGAGGTACGGGACAATATGTCCAGGACAGGGCGCAATCCCAGATGGTTTCGGCAGCGGCTACCCCCACGCCATTCTTTCCGCCCAGAGGACGGCCCTGGAGGGCTAGAGGTGCCCGAGGATTCCCGAGAGGCAGGAGTACAGGTGGGTCGGCACTACGTTCTCTTACCACATATACCGGTGGGGGGCAGACTTCGTTTTTTTACCCACGCTTGGTCCCAGATTACGGTGGATCCTTGGGTCCTTCAGGTTATTTCGGGTTACGACATAGAGTTCGTGTCCACGCCGGTTCAACGGCGGATTCCGAGGTCTCTCCATTTTTCGAAAGCAGACAGGTTATTAGTTCACTCGGAGATCGAAGATCTCTTCCTCAAACGCGCCATACATCCGGTAGAATTGTCATCACCGGGTTTCCTCAGCAGTATCTTCTTGGTAAAGAAGAAAGACGGCGGCCATCGGCCAGTAATAAATTTAAGGGACCTAAACGAATACGTCCGGTATCGCCAATTCAAGATGGAGGGCGTTCATCTTCTCAGGGATTTGTTACTCCCGGGAGATTGGTTAGCGAAAATCGACCTGAAGGACGCGTACCTCACAGTACCGATTCATCGGTCTTCTCAACCTTTCCTACAGTTCATGTGGGAAGGACGAAAGTGGGAGTTTTCCTGTCTCCCGTTCGGTCTGTCCTCCGCCCCGTGGTGTTTCACCAAGCTTTTGAAACCTGTCATGGCTTGTCTTCGAAGCCGAGGGGTGAGATTGATCATTTATCTAGATGATATACTGATCATGGCTCGCTCGTTCGCTCAAGCTCGGTTACATGTGGAATGGACCACATCCCTGCTGGGGGAGCTGGGTTTTCTCATCAACGAGAAAAAATCTGTCTTGGTTCCGGCTCAGGACATGGAGTTCTTGGGCTTTGTGGTGGATATGAGGTTGGCGACCTTGAGTCTGCCCAACAAGAAACTTGCGGGGATCCGCAAGGAAATACGGAGTCTGTTACACAAGCAGACTGTGACCTTGCGTGCGGTAGCTCGTATTGTGGGCCTGTTGTCAGCTTCGGTGCAAGCGATTTTTCCAGCACCGCTTCAGTACCGGCCGCTACAGAGGTTGAAGAACACTCACTTGTCAGACGGTCTGACGTACGCGGCCCTGGACCCTCTGTCGCGGGAAGCGCGGGAGGAATTATGGTGGTGGCTCCGACATGTGCAGGACTCGAATGGGAGGACAATCTTCAATTCCAGACCAGACTTAATTATAGAGTCGGACGCCAGTCTCGATGGTTGGGGTGCCCGATGCGGATCATCCACCACAGGGGGCAAGTGGTCCCAGGTCGAGGCGGAGTTGCATATCAACTGCCTGGAGTTGCTCGCGGGGACGTTCGCTCTGAAAAGTTTTCTGCCCCTACGGAGAGATTGTTGCGTACTATTACGCATGGACAATATCTCCGCCGTCCAATATGTCAACCGTTTGGGGGCACCAGGTCTCGACGGCTGTCGGATCTGGCGAAAGACCTGTGGTTTTTCTGCCTGGAGAGGAATATTCTTCTTCAGGCGGAATATCTACCGGGCGTTTCCAATTCAGTTGCGGATTGGAATTCCAGACACCTGGTGGACGGAAGCGACTGGACTTTACATCCGGTAGTTTTTCGGGCTATCCAGGCCTTATGGGGTCCCCTTGGCCTGGATTTATTTGCATCTCGGCTCAATCGCCAACTGCCCAAGTTTTTCAGTTGGAGGCCGGATCCGGAAGCCATGGCGACAGATGCGTTCCTACAGGTCTGGCCTCAGGGGACGCTGTATGCATTTCCCCCATTCGCCATGATCCCCAGAGTGTTATGGCAAGCGGACTCGCAGAAGTCGACGTTGGTCGTAGTCACTCCATGGTGGCCGACCCAGCCGTGGTTCCCTCAGGTCCTGGGAATGACCATAGATCATCCGAGGATTTGCCCACAGTTGCCGTCAATTCTGACGGGTCCGGCGGGGGAATTACACCCGCTGGTGTTGATGGATCAGTTGCCTCTGATGGCGTGGAAGATATCGGGGCATCAATCTTTGGTGGAGGTTTATCACAGTCAGCTAGGGACCTCATTCAAGATGCATGGGCCCCAGGTACCAGGTTGGCTTACCGATCAGCCTGGGGATTTTGGGTTCATTGGTGCGCACAGCGGCAAATGGATCCCATTCATGCCCCTATGTCCGGGGTGATTAATTTCCTATCCCAAGCATTTGATGAGGGTAAAGCATATTGGACCATCAACGTGTACAGATCTGCGATTTCAGCGCAACACGTTCCGATTGACGGGGTGTCGATTGGTCGACACCCGTTGGTTTGTCGCTTGCTAAGGGGTGTCAGGTTTAAACGGCCTCCGGTTTCGCGGTATCAATCTACGTGGGATGTTTCGTTAGTGTTGCGTATGTTCTCAGATTGGGACGACAATGAAGTTCTGTCTCTCAAAATGTTATCCTACAAGCTTACTATGTTGTTGTGCTTGGTGTCAATCAAGCGTGTCTCGGATGTCCGGGCCCTGGACATCTCCAGAAGACAATTTACCCAAGCGGTTCGGTTTACCATGGCTAGGCGTACAAAAACGGATTTGCGTGGTTTTTTACCCAAGTTTTCCAGCGCACACCAAATTGTGCGTGGTTAGGTGTCTCAAGGCTTATGAACTGAGGACTGGGGAGTTACGCTCTCCAGAGTTTTCGCAGTTGTTGATTTCGTTTCGGTCACCCCATCTGCCGGTTTCCTCTCAGACTTTATCTCGGTGGGTGAAGTGTGTTATGGAAATGGCTGGGGTGGATATCTCTCTTTTTAATGCTCATTCTTCACGGAGCGCCATGACCACTAAGGTGGCACAGACGGGTGGCTCTTTGTCTGAGCTGTTGAAGGCGGCGGATTGGTCGTCGGAGGAAACTTTCCGAACGTTTTATTTTAGACCAGAGCATCATGTATTAATGTCTGTTTTGTAAGGTGGTTTTGATGTACTTTGAACTTGCATTTGATACGAGCCTCCTGTCTGATATAAAATTTGGGATTTTCCTAGTGGTATGACGGAAAATATAGATTTTATGAAGACAGGAGGCGAGTATCATCCCTCCCTGTTACCCGTCCCTATTATGGTATATGTTTTGGTTTCTTCCAGGTTATTGAAATCTACGTCAAGACGTGTTGGAGTTTGCTGCTCTGATGCTTCACTGGAAGTTCGGTTCTACTGTTGGAATCGGAAGTTTTGTTCCTTCGGTTGGAGCTGACGGGTCTTGTTGATGTCGATCGAAGTTGTTGGTTCCTCGAAGCTGTTGGTTCCGGATGCTGGTTTCGTTGTGCAGGATTCTATTCCGTGGATTGTTCGCTTCAAGAAAGAGGAGGAAGGTGGAGCTACAGTCGGTTTTATATGGAGCAAGTTGGATGGGATTGGTGGGATTGATGGAAAGGGTGCGGTCAGGTTGCTAGGTGACCTGCATCCTAGTTTTTTCTTTACTGTTGAAGTTACATTGCATTTCTTTCTGCTAGTGAGTTTTAATAAAAAAGGATTATGCATTTGATACTCGCCTCCTGTCTTCATAAAATCTATATTTTCCGTCATACCACTAGGAAAATCCCAAATTATATTGTAAAAAGAAAGGGATGGATGGTGGGATGGCTAGAGGGAGGGATAGATGGATAGAGGGAAGGATAGAGGAAGGGATGCAGGGCTCAAGTCCTGCAGGAATGCATGGGAACTGAGTTTCTGCCCTTTTTCCACAGCAGGAACACTGTTCCCATTAGATGGAGACCTGCAGGACCAGCCCTTGAGTGGAAATATTGGGTGAGTTCCTGCACTTTTTCACCCAGGACTTGACCCCTGGAGGGAGGGATGGATGGATGACGGGAGGGATGATAGAAAGAGGGATGGATGGATAGAGGGATGGAGTGATGGGTGGAGGGATGAATGGATGGACAGATGAAGGGAGGAAAGGATGTCACAATTTTTTATACAGTTCACACAATTGATGAAGATAAATCATTTGGACAAAGCAGCAGGCAGCTGCTTGTAATATGGCTCGACGGATGGAAGGAAGAATGGATGGATCAGATGGAGGGAAGGATAAATGGATGGATCAGATGGAGGGAAGGATGAATGGATAGATGGAGGTAGGGATGGATGGATGGATGGAGGGAAGGATGAATGGATAGATGGAGGTAGGGATGGATGGAGTAAGTGATGAATGGATGGATCAGATGGAGGGTAGGATGAATGGATAGATGGAGGTAGGGATGGCTGGAGGGAAGGATGAATGGATAGATAGAGGTAGGGATGGATGGAGTAAGTGATGAATGGATGGATCAGATGGAGGGAAGGATGAATGGATAGATGGAGGTAGGGATGGATGGAGGGAAGGATGAATGGATAGATGGAGGTAGGGATGGATGGATGGAGGGAAGGATGAATGGATAGATGGAGGTAGGGATGGATGGATGGAGGGAAGGATGAATGGATAGATGGAGGTAGGGATGGATGGATGGAGTAAGTGATGAATGGATGGATCAGATGGAGGGAAGGATGAATGGATAGATGGAGGTAGGGATGGATGGATGGAGGGAGGGAAGGATGAATGGATAGATGGAGGTAGGGATGGATGGATGGAGGGAAGGATGAATGGATAGATGGAGGTAGGGATGGATGGATGGAGTAAGTGATGAATGGATGGATCAGATGGAGGGAAGGATGAATGGATGGATCAGATGGAGGGAAGGATGAATGGATGGATGGAGGTAGGGATGGATGGATGGATGGAGGGATGAATGGATGGACTGATGAAGGGAGGAATGGAGTGATGGATGAAGAGATGTAATTCACAATTTTATTGCGCACACAATTGATGATGATAATAAATCGTTTAGACTCAAATCAAAGCAGCAGGCAGCTGCTCGTAGTATGGCTCAATATATGGAGGGATGGATGGATGGATGAATGAATCAGATGGAGGGAGGGAGGGATGGATCTGATGGAGGGAGGGCTGGATGCATGTCATTCACGAGTGTTTATATAGGTCACACAATTGATGATCATTTGGCCTCAGCAGGCAGCTGATAGATCAATGAATGAATGGATGGATCACATGGATGGGAGGAAGATGAGGGGGAGGATGGATGGATCAAGGGATGGATGTGATTGACAAGATCAGTATTAATGAGGTTAGTGAGGAGGATTCTTAAGGACACAGCAGTGAAAGCAGCTGACAGTCTGGCTCACTGGATAGATGGGAGCTGAGGAGAGGGGGAGGGGTGGATGGATGTATACGCAGGCGTCTTACCTTGTTTTACACATTTGCAATGGATAACAGTAATTATTTTAGTAAAAATAAGGATTGTGGTGAAGGGCTGCAGCAGCTCCAGCACCCGGCACTTTTTATGTACTTTTTAAGTGGGCTTGCATAGCCTTGTTCCCACGTGGCCACATTGCAGAGGGCTCTGATTGGAGCTCAGTAATGAGGGGCAGTGGACATGCGCAGGGGGTTAAATGTGGGCGGACACCATGGCAGTAAGGGCGGTAACAATCTCTGGGCCCGGGCAGCTGAGAGCAGGAGACGCGCAGTGCATGCAGGGACTTGTAGTATATGGCAACCTGCACAAAGCGCCCATGAAGTGACTGGAATCCACGGGCATCATAACGGGCGAACGGAGGCACGGAAAATGTTCACGGACATGGCAGAGAGGTGGTAGGGGCAATGTTCTATTGCATGGCAATGTTTTCTGTGTGCTACATGAGATATTTCCTTTAATATGGGGGATTTTTCTACGCATGTTGCGCACTATACTACCTCACGGGATAAAAAGACTATAGATTCAGACGCAGCTCTCAGACATCTTGCTGGCCTTCCAGACAGTGCCCAGAATGCCCCCAGAACCATACTGAGATATATATACAGTATATCTATCTCCACAACCAAGAACTATTAATTGAACTCAGTAGAAAGATGTGATAGTCAGCATAGCCCCAGCTGTGTGTCATAGCCTGTATCATGTGAAACTACAGATCCCAGCATGGCCTGAACAATTCTGAAGATATGCTGGAAGTTGAACAGGACCACTCATCATATTGCTCCAGATCATATTGGATCCACTACTGATCAGGTGCAGTCAGAAGCAAAATAAACATTTAATCTAGTGACTTAGGGCTTGTTCACACGGCTGTCTGTCCCTGTTTTTTTAAATTTAATTTTTTTTGTTAACCCCATTTCAGTTCCGTTTTTGCAGATTGTGAATGGATTAAAAAACGGTGTTAAAATCCCATTCATGTCAATGGGGTTTTTTTTACAATCCGTTAACATCTGTGTGCACCCATCTGCACTCATTTCCATTTTTTTTTTTCGCGGAAGAAAACACGGACATCATTTTATCATTGAAGTCTATGGCAAACAGATGAACCTTTAAAGGGGTACTCCGGTTCTTACACATCTTATCCAATGTATAGGGGATAAGATGCCTGATCGCGGGAGTCCCGCAGCTGGGGACGCCCAGGATCATGCACGGGGCACCCCGTTTGTAATCAGTGCCCGGAGTGAACACGCTCTGATTACGGCCGACGGCGTATGACGTCACGCCTCCGCCCCCGTCTCATGTCATGCTCCGCCCCTCAATGCAAGCTTATGGGAGGGGACGTGATAGCTGTCACGCTACCTCCCGTAGGCTTGCATTGAGGGGCGGAGCGTGAAATGACACGGGGGCGGAGGCGTGACGTCACACACCGCCGGCCCTGCAGTCGACTGTAATCAGACCCAAAGCGAACACGCTCCGGGCACTGATTACAAACGGGGTGCCGCGTGCATGATCCCGAGCGTCCCCAGCCGCGGGACTCCCAGGATCAGGCATCTTATCCCCTATCCTTTGGATAGGGGATAAGATGTGTAAGCACCGGAGTACCCCTTTAATGTCATCCGTTTGCACCCGGGTTTAAAATATCCTTAATTACATCTGAGCATGCTCAGAAGAGGTGACATCAGCAGACTCCTACAGTGTTGTGGGACTACTACTACTACTACTACTACTACTACTACTACTACTCCATGATGGGAGTAGTAATTCCCTGGCTGCAGGAGTCTGCCGGTGGCTGGAGGGGGACTACATTAGTGTTTGTACTACTACCCCATCATGGGTTCATGATGTGGGTTGTAGTACAGGGGTTGAGGGATTGATCGCACCGGGTTTCACTTCTGACACCCGATCCAATCATAAGTTATAAAGCAGGGGAACGGGCGGTATGGTCCGCAACCCTGCGATCACCGATGTATTTTACTTTCGTTCTTAAATTCCTGCGGGGAGCTCTGAATGGCCGGTACTGAGGAGCCATTCAGGGCTCTCTGCGGGGTTTTTAAAATGGACAATGTATATTAAAAGCGCTGTTGAGGGCAAGATATATAGCGCTATAAATCTAGCCCCCCCCCCCAGCGCATTTATAATTATATACCCCCCGCCGGCGCAATTATCAATATATACCCCTGGCCTGCGCATTTACGCGCAGAGCATCGCACCAGCTGCCGCCGGCACGATGCTTCTCATAGAATACTATTCATACATAGCACTGCAGGGGCATATTATATAGAAGTGCTGTGGGGGCCAGATATATAGTATTATCTGGCCCCCACAGCACTTCTATATAATATACCCCTGCAGCGCTGGTGCCATGCTCTGCGCGTAAAATGCTTTTTACATGCCGACTCGAGACCTGTTGGAAAAAAATTAAAGAGGTGTATAGGATGGAACATCTTTCAGCAGTACTAGATAATAAGCTCCATGTCTTTCAGAAGATATGGAGGCTTTGGGAGGATTATGATGATTCTCTGAATAACCACTGGTGTGCCATGGCCATGCGAGATTCTCTTTTTTATATTCTTTCTTTTATTTTTTATTTTAATTTTTTATTTCATCATAATTTCTCTTACTCCTCCTACTTCATCTCTACAGTGTTTCTCCTTTATATATAAGGCTGCAAATTTTGCTTTATATATTGCAAAGTACTCATGCTCACTGTACACATGTCGTATTTTTCTTCTGTACTAAAATACAAAATTCTTTAAATAAAGTTATACAAAAAAAAATGCTTTTTACAGCGCTGCATTAATGACAAATGCGCAGGCAGGGGGTATAAAATTATAAATGCGCCTGTGGGGATCATATAAATATACTGTGGGGGTAATACAACCAAAGGATAAGTCAGCCAGCACTATTGATTCCAAACCATTATATGGACCTGGCTTACAGGTGCAAGCTGCTGGGCTAAATATACAGCAACAGGAGAATACAGCAGCACACTGCTAGCACAAAGATATAGATAAAACATGAGTATATAGATACAACTAATATATATATATATATATATATATATATATATATATATATATATATACTCATGTTTTATCTATATCGTTGTGCTAGCAGTGTGTTGCTGTATTCTCCTGTTGCTGTATACTGCAGGGGTATATATTTTTGCACTGGCGGGGGTTATATCTTTATAAATGCGCTGGGGGGCTAGATATATAGCGCTATATATCTTGCCCCCCACAGCGCTTTTACTATACATTGTCAATTTTAAAAACCCTGCAGGGAGCCCTGATTGGCTCCTCAGTACCGGCCATTCAGAGCTCCCCGCGGGGAATTAAAAAATGAATGTAAAATACATTTGTGATCGCAGGGTTGATCAGCCGTTTCTATCAGTTTTTAAATCTTTTTATTTTTTTTATTTTTTAAACGGAACGGGGGCAAACGGCCGTGTGAACGCACCCTTACAGATGACATCCTCTGTCACTGGATTTATACTCCCTCCTACAAAAACTGAAGGAAGTGAGGGTCTTTATAAACTACTGGTGGGAATGAGGGTCTCTATAAACTACTGGTGGGAGTAAGGGGTCTCTATAAACTACTGGTGGATGGAGCTCTATAAATGGTGGTAGAGGGACTCTATAAACTATTGGCAGTGAGGGGGCTCTAAAATACTGGTGGGAGTGAGGGTCTCTATGAACTGCTGGTGGATGGAGCTCTATAAATTATTGGTGGTAGGGGGGCTCTAAACTACTGGCAGTGAGGGGGCTCTATAAACTGGTGGTAGGGGGGCTCTAAACTACTGGTGGATAGAGCTCTATAAAGTAATGGTGGTAAAGGGACTCTAAACTTCTGGCAGTGAGGGGGCTCTAAACTATTGGTAAAAGAGGGCTCTATAAACAGATGGGGGCCCTATAACTCACTTAATTTCTGTACACAGGGATGTATGAGGGCTAATTTTTTGTGCCTTGATCTATAGTTTTTATCGGTATAATTTTTGTTTTGATGGAACTTTTTGATCGCTTTTTATAAAAAAATATTCTGCCATGTGACTGAAAATCAGCAATTCTGGTGTTAGGAATTGTTTGCACGACCAAATGTAGTTTGTAAAGACAGTTTTCATTTTACCATGAAATGTATGGCACAACCGAAAAATATTATTTGTGTGGGGAAATTAAAAAGAAGACAGCTATTGCAACTTCTAGAGGATGTTGTTTTTACTGCACTGCACTTTACGGTCAAACTGCCATGTCTTATTTATTCTGTGGGTTAATCTGATTAAAATGATACCCATATTTAATATGCTTTACTACTATTGTCCTGCTTATAAAATAAACTCAAACTTTTAAAAATGCCTAGGTTTCAGATTGCATTTTCCGTATACAGTATGAGGGCTCATTTTTTTTTTTTGCACCGTGATCTATAGTTTTTATGGGACTTTTATTTTAATTTTTTGCTTTTTATGAATTTTTTTTCTGACGTGATCAAAAACCATCAATTCTGGTGTTTGTAATTTTTCTACATTTCCGCCGTTCACTGTGCAAAATAATAAACATTATGGGGGAGATTTATCTAAACCTGTCCAGAGGAAAAGTTGCTGAGTTGCCCATAGCAACCAATCAGATCACTTCTTTCATTTTTAACAAGCCCTCTGGAAAATGAAAGAAGCGATCTGATTGGTTGCTATGGGCAACTCATCCCCCCCCCTGGACAGGTTTTGATAAATCTCCCCTATATTCTAGTATCTTCTTGTATAGCCTGGGTGCACAAGAAGCTCGGAGATCCTGTGCGCCGGAGGAAGGTAAAAGACCTCCGGTGGCCATTTGCACTTAATGGAACCCTGCAATTACACAGAGGGGTCCGTTAAGCCCACTGGAACCTCCAGTTTCGCTATAGATGCCGTGATCGGCATTGATCACATCATCTATGGGGTTAATGATGAACATCAGTGGGATTGTTGATGTCCACCATTATCGATAAGTCCTCGACTGCTAATAGCAGCCAGAGTTTATCTGCTATGTAGTGAGCACTGCTCCTGTGTTTGCTACATAGGCATGACATAAATGTACAGCTCTGCGTGCAAAGTTACTCGGTGCAGTGCTGTACATTTACGGTGAAAGTCCTTAACCCCTTCCCGCTATAGGACGTATGCATACGTCCCAGCACCCGACAGGTTTGCGCGAAGGGACATGTGCATACGTCATAGCAATCTCCGGCACTGCCGCAGGAGATCGGCGGCGGGACCCGGCTGTCAATCACAGCCGGAGTCCTGCCGGAGACGCGATCGCGCCGGTCCCGGGCCATTAGCCCCGTAGATGCTGTGATAAATCCTGATCACGGCATCGATGGTGTTGACAGGGGGAGCGCTCTCCCCCTGTTCACCAACGGCGGTGCCGCAATACGATCGCGGGTCGCCGTTAATTGCTATGGCAGCAGGAAGTCAGATCATGACCTCCTGTCTGCCCTCTACAGAAGCCTGTGAGATCCAGCCACAGCTACTGGATTGCACAGGCTGTATTGTGTGCAGCAGATCAGGTCATACTGTGCTGCGGTACAAATGTATTGCAGCATAGTATAACATGTATAAAGTGTATTAAAAAAATAAAAAATAAGAAAAAATTCCCAAATAAAAGCCCTGTATTATCACCAAAAAAAGATAAAAAACACAAATCATATGCATAACTGGTATTGCAAAATCTATAATGATGTGTACTATAAAACTATAATGTAAGTTATCCTGCATGGTGAATGCCGTAAAAAAACATTAAAAAAAAAAAGCGCAAAATTCAATACCAATTTTGGTACAAATAGTGGAATAAAAAAGATCAAAAGGTAGCACGTATCGCAGAAATGATACGAATAAAAAGTACAGCTCATCCCGCAAAAATACGCCCTTACTCAATGGCATCGGGCGAAAAATAAAAAAGTTACGGCTGTTGGAAAATTAATGGCAGAAAAAGAATTTTGCTCAGAAAAGGAAAAAGAACATAGAAAGCTATAAAAATGGGTATCGCCATAATCGTTCTGACCCACAGAATAAATATAACATCACTTTTACCACCCAGTGTACACCATAAAATTAAAAAATTAAATAAAAACACCACAAATTTCGGCCCCGGCAGCAAGTGTCGTGGCCGAAAACGTCACACTGCCACTCAGCCTATCGCCGACCGAGTTGGGACTTCGCTGCGGCCGGTGATTGGCTGAGTGCAGTATGACTCGCCGGCCACCGGCAACCAGGAAGAGGATCGTGGCTGAGACCAGAGTGGGTTACCGGAGGCACTGGGGGAGCGAAGGAAGGTATGTACATCCTTTATTTTTTATTGCTGGCAGTATGGAGGACCATTTTTCTATTCTGGAGTTCTCCTTTAAGGAGAAGTTTCATATTGAGAATCTTATCCCCTATCCGGCCATATTATGAAGCTTGTAAGTGAGCACTGATCAACTCTGGCCATCAAAAAAAAGGCAATAGGGAAACTGTGGAAACTGGTGTCACTGCAAGCTCTGGTTTGTTTGTAGTATTTAACCACTGAGACAAATATGCCTGCATTAAAGCAAAAAAAAAAAAAAAAAAAAAAAAAAAACTGTAGCATATTATTATTTTTTTTTTTTTTATCAAGACTGAACTTTTGCCTCTATTTATTTTAGATTTAGTACGGTAGTTTCATAAAAAATGGTTGCAAAGGTAAACCTAGCCTTAAAGAAAGTGATCCAACCTGTACAACTTTTTTTATTTTATTTTTTTTATTCAATCATTATTGATAGGAAAATCGCTTACCAATTAATTTGAAATAAATAACATTTTGGATACACGTTGAGGTTATCTCAGTTGTTTTTTATCTGAAAGGTAAGGAAAATAATTGCCTTCTTGACTTTCTTTCCTCGATTTAATCTTCTTTGCAAGAATAGTTTTCTCCAATAATAAATGAATACAAGGCGGTCAGAGCAGTGTGAAAAAGAGATTACTTGCTGGTGGAATGATTCAGATAGTAAGTAGTTCATAGGTAAGTTAGGTTACCTGAGAAGAAAAGGACATTATACGTGTGAATACAGTTTTTCATCACAAGGGTCTAGTCACACGTACAGTTTCCTGTGCAAATTTGAAGCTGCACATTTTGTGCTGTGCTCATTCATTTAGTTTACATTGAAATCTGCAGCTTCAAATCTAAGATGGTTTTTCTATTGGAAAACATATAGAAAACACAAAAAAGGAGAAAAACAGAAAACAAATGAATAGATGAAAACGGAATGGGTGTGAACACGGGCTTATGAAAGTGGAGCCATATTAATAATGAAATAAAAACTCCCTGCGTAAGTTCAAACCCGCTGGCATTCTGCAGTCCAAAGTGAATTGCCAGTAAGCTTCACATTTCATGATGGACCGCTGTATGTCTCCACCTCAAATGTCATTCATTTAAAAGTGATAGGTCACCCTGCTGCTGTCTACTACCTAATGGGGGTGGGATTTCTTAACCGAACTACCTTCTGGAGGCTCCTACCTAATGGTGGTAGAGATATCTTCCTAAGGGCATCTATGTAATAAGGGGGATTATCTAAATAAAAGGGAATTGTCCACTTATTATGGCTTCTACCTAAATAGGAGGGGATTATCTACCTACTCAAGGAATTTTCCTAATGGGGGGGGTGAAATGATCTACTGAGGGCAATTTACTAATGGAGGGAATACATGGTCTACAGAGCTTGTGTAGAGCTAGGTTCACCATATGGTCACTGTGTTAGGTGATATTGGTCTGTGTATAGTGTTTTGTTTGTTCAGTATGATTATGGCGCTATTATCCAGTCACTGTGTGGTGGTAATGTTTGTGGCCATGGTGCACCAAAATTATTTGTCTCTTTACATAGTGGTGATATTGGCGTATAGTGGTTTTTATTTCATAAAGAGTATGATGGTATAATTTAGTTACTGCAGTAGAAATATGTTCTGTTGTGGGGGTAGCATTTTATGTTTCTAAACTCCAACCGTTGAGAAAATCCTACATGCACACCTGGCAAGCTGCAGTACATGCACATTGCCACTGCATTACATTCACAGCATGAGGAGGGCTTGCATAATTCTTTACCTTGTCCCAAGTGCTGCCGACCTACGATCTGACAAAACCTATGCAAGCTGCAATATGTGTGGTGTTTTTTTTTTTTTTTATTCTGTGTGACGCCATATTTAAGCTTTGTCTGTCTAAGGCAGGGGTCTCAAACTCAAATTATCTGGGGGCCACTGGAGGTAGCGGCTGGGTGAGGATGGGCCGCATACACCCCTCCCATATATTGCCCCTATCATGCGCCCCTCATCATTCACCAGCAGTAGCACCCCCCATCATCCACCAGCAACACCCCTTACCAGCAGTAGCTCCCCCATCATCCACCAGGCAGCAACACCCCCATTCCCCCTACCTCCCTGTGGTAATGGCATGAGCTGACAGATGATGGAGGTGCTACTGCTGGGGTGGGGGGGGGGGAAGCATTAGGTAGGCAGCAGTTTCCCCACATTAGGTAGCTGTAGCACAGATTCCCCTCATTAGGTAGCCTTGGCACAGATTCACCACATTAGGTAACCGTAGCACAGTTTCCCCCCGGGACAGTGCTCTTTACATCTGCCTGCAGGGACTTCCTGGCGGAGGTGCACACTAAAAGTGATGTCATTGCACGCGCTGCGCAGGACGTCGGCGTCTCTGCGTGGCACTTGTGATGACGTCAATCACCACGCGCACCTCTGCCGGGAAATCCCCGCAGGCAGATGTAAGTAGCAGTTTAGTGAGGGGGCAAGACTGGTTGCCCCGTCTTATGTGCACCGGGTCCCATGTAGCAGTGTTTGCCAAAGTGTGTGAAGTCTTCCGGCATTTAGCCCTGCTTGCCCGAAGCAGGGCTAAATGCCTGAAGAAATCACCTGCCCGATGCCCGGAATTGCATGTCTCGGGCGTCGGGCGATACAAATTCCAGATCCCTGGTGCGGGCTGGGAGTTTGAGACCCCCTGGTCTAAGGCCTCACAAAGTCTAGAGCCACCTCTGCTGACCCAAGCCAAAGGATACTCATTTGGCTTCTATTACGTGAATGGAACCCTATGGATATGTTTGGGGTATACATAAAGAGTTTATCTCCGTGTATGCATAAACATGGGCTTCAACTGTGATGTGAAGAGAGCCTGTTAAACTACAAATAAAATTTTTGGCTCATATAGAGATTATACTTTATTTATATCAAACCGGGAAAACCTCCTTTAGGTGGTAAAAACTAATTTGAAAGGTGTGAAGTTAGGAACACTACACAGGAAATTATAGATCTACCTGCTGGGGATGATTTGTGGATAAAAAAACAAACTTGTGAGCAGGATACTTTAAAGTTGTCAGTGAGTTTTTGAGTACCCACCTTGCTTACACAAATTCAAACAGTAAAAGATCTGCCATTTAATACATTTCCAGCAGCTTTTGATATCCCCTTTTAGTCATGTATTGCAAATTAGCAAAACTCCAGACTAGAAATGAGCGAACTTGCAGTAAATTCGATTCGTCACAAACTAATTGATGACTTATCCTGCATAAATTAGTTCATCTTTCAGGTGCTCCCGTGGGCTGGAAAAGGTGGATACAGTCCTAGGAGACTCTTTCCTCAGACTGTATCCATCTTTTCCAGCCCACCGGAACACCTGAAAGCTGAACTAATTTATGCAGGATAAGTCATCAACTGCAGAGCCGAGAAGAATTAAAGAATTAAAGGGGCACTGTCAGATACAAAAACTTTTGATATGTTGTAAAGCATGCAAAACCAATAGGTTTTGCAATTGCTTTCATCAGAAAATTTTCGGTATTTCCTACTGAAAAAGCCAGTCAAACAAATGCCTCCCCCGCCTGCTAGTCCTGCTATGTCCATGCATCATCACCTATGTCATGTACCCACTTCCTTGATTGACAGATGTGAGCGCAGGGCTCACAGCTGGAGGAAAACCCTCCCACTGTCAACTTGTGTCCCGCTACTGTCAGTGAAGACAAGCTGGGAGTTGTAGTTTTGCTAATGATCGGGGAGATGTGAGCAGACAGCATACTGAGGGAGGGGGCGGAGACCTGCACAGTGAGGCCACACCCCCTCCCTTTGAGAGGAATTCAGACTAGTGAGCTAAATTAAAAGTGTACTAAAAAAAAGGTGCTAGACACAAAAATTATATGTACATGGTTAGGATTAGGTACTGAATGATATATAAAAAAAAAATGTTTTTTTGTTGGATCTGACGGGTACGCTTAAGTTAAAAATGTATCATTATAAAAAAAAAAAGTCCAAAGTGGTCTAGTTAGTTCAGCACAGTACTATATAGTGTAGGGTACTTGCCTGTAATTAATTTTATTCTCAATATTTTTTTTTATTTTTTATTTTTTTTTATGTTGTAGTGTTCTCCAGTCTGCAATACATTGCAAGATATCATTTTGTTTTATTTACTAAGCCTTCACAATCGTTCATGCGTCTGGGACACACAATAGATACAATGAGGTAACAAAAGAACTTTTTCTTATTTATCAGCTGATTCCTGGCCCTTTCACACAAGCAAATTATCAGGAACAAGTGCTCCTAGGATCACTCATTCACCCAATAATAGGCCTATGTAAAAGGGATTTTATATAGGTAGCATCCCATGAAAATGTTCTTACATCAGGAGGATAGCTAATTTGCATACTTTATTTATTACCAGGAGCTTTGCCTGAAAAGATAGTTTTACTCATAGCATTGAAAAAAAAAAACAAAGTTGATCGTAGGATCTAAAAGTGTTAATTTGATGTGCCAGTTAGCTCGGGACCTCTGCAGTCCAATTACAGGGTCCCAATCAGCTAAAATGGTGGACCAAGATCCCCCCCCCCCCCCCCCCATCTGCCTTCATGCCACTCGGTGATCCTCTACCTATACAGGCTAGCTCAGGCAAGTTGTACAAGAAGATTGCTGATAACACTGATCATTGCTTTGCTGTGGCATAGCATTGAACAGTGTTTGTAATCAAAGACTGCAGATAATAGTCCCCTATGGGGCCTATTGTAAAAAAAATGTGTGTTAAATGTGAATAAGCTCCACCCCTGGGGGCTTATTCACACTTATTGTACCTGTCGCTTAAAAATGGCCTAGAGACAGGTCAAAAGTTTTGATTGGTCAGGGTCTAAGTGTTGAGACCCCAACCAGTTTTTAGAATAAGCGGGGTGAAAAGTGCAGCTGACCAAAACAATCTCAAAAACTTACATTGTACATTTGTCTCCCTCAGCCCGCTCTTCCCTAGGTCTCTGAACACGTTGACCTTCATCAATTAAAACTTGAAATGTATCTACTTTTTTTTTTTAAAGGGACACAGCCCAGCCCCCTCTTCCCAACTTTCAAATAAAGTAATGTAAACAAAATAAATATAAACGTATTTGGTATTGTCCCATGTGAAAATGTCCGAACTATTAATATATAACGTAAATGAAACCACATGCTTAAAGGGGTACTCCGGCGCTTAGACATCTTATCCCCTATCCATGCCGTGACAGCTGAACATGCTCCGGGGATTGATTTTAACTGGGGTGCGGCGTGCAAAATCACGGGGGTCCCCAGCAGCGGGACCCCCGCGATCAGGCATCTTATCCCCTATCCTTTGGATAGGGGATAAGATGTCTAAGCGCCGGAATACCCCTTTAAATGTAAAAAAAAAAGTACCAAAGTCCAGTATTGCTAGTTCCCAGTCACTTCTTATATCAAAAAAAGAAATGAATAAAAGGTGATCAAAAAGTCCTATCTAAACAAAAGTTGTACTCCTAAAAGCTACAGATCACAGCGCAAAGAGATGAGCCCTCAAACAGGAAAAAATAAAAGTGCTATAGGGGCCAAAAAGGGAAAATTTTTGCAAACTTATTTTCTTACAAGTTTTAAAAGTACCAATCGATAACAAGTCCTCATACGGACCTGTAGGTGGAAAATTGAAAGACTTATGACTATTAAAAAGCAAGAAGCAAAAATTAAAATGAAAAAATTGCTGCATCCTCAGGGGTGTGGAAATAAAATAATAATAAAAAAAAACTACTTGTCCAAGGGACTAAAGCGGAACACAATCTACTTGTCCCTCAAGAAAATCTACTTGTCCTGGTTGATGAAATAATTTCAACCAAAATATTACGATCCCCCCCGCCCCCCCCCCCACTAGACCACCAGGGATGGATATAAGATCACTTTAGACACTGCTGTCAACTTAGACAGAGGTGATGTAATGGTTTAATAGCGGCCATGGTGATCGCAGCATGCCGGGCTATTAGCGGAGGGAGAGCTGTAGATAGCTCCATTTAAACCCGAGGCAAGCCCCCCCCCCCCCCCCCCCCCATTTGACCCCTATAACTCCAATTTTTCCATATACAGGGATGTATGTGGGTAACCTTATGTGCCGTGATCTGTTGTTTTTATCGGAACCATTTATTATCGGAACTTTTATTAGGAAAGGAGCTTATTCACATATATATGCACTTTTTAAAAATATTGTAATCACTATTTTTCAGTCTTCATAGGGACTTATATTGGAGTCTTTTGATTGGAAACCACTGAACGCCGCTGTGTTACTGGGGGGGGGGGGGGGGGGGGGTGTTCTGCTTCTCCAGTTTGTGTGGTGCATTTTGTGTCAGAAAATGCTGGAAGATGCATTTAGTTACTAGATTACTACAACACCCAGAATGCTCTGATACAGCCTATGGTTCTGTGGGTGTTGCACTGTATAGTAGTACAGGTAAGGTTATTGTGTAACATGCTGGGAGTTGTAGTTTTGGTTTGTGTCAGCTGCAGAGCCATAGTCTGTGTCAAGGAATACAGGGAATTACAGTTAGTAACTACAACTCCCAGCATGCCCTGATGCAGCCTATGGCTCTGCAGCTTGCCCGAACCAAAACTACAACTTCCAGCATGTTGCACTTTATAGTTCTACAGTTTAGGTTATGGTGCAACATGCTGGGAGTTGTAGTTTTGGTTCGGGCGTTTTGCGTGCATCCGTGGGGCTCTTGGTTGTCGGGTGAGTATGAAGGGGGCGGGATTCTGGGGGTGCAATTTAGTGCGGGTGGCCAGAAACCACTAAAAAAAATTAGATGGCACAACTGGCGACAGCACAGTCCGACCCTGAACAAAACATACATGCATACACATTTACATACATAGATACACACATGCATACACCGGCCACTGCCCCCTATATCATACATTACAAACATACATCACACATAGACACATCATCATACATACACCTGCCGCTGCCCCCGCATCATACATTACATTCACACATACACCATACACATACACACCATACATATGCACACATCATACATACACCCGCCGCTGCCCCCATCATACATTACATCACACATACACAGACATCATACACACATCACACATACACAGACATCATACACACATCACACATGCACCCGCCGCTGATACCCCCCCCCCCCCTAATTATACATTACATACATATACAACCACCCTTCCCGCCGCTTGCATGCTCGGCCTCCTCACCTGAGCTTCACACTCCCCGCTCTACATTACACAAGAAGCAGGGGGAGAGCGAGGACGAACACAGCTCGGTACACAGCTCCATCCCCCGCACACAGCTCGGTACACGGCTCGGTTCACAGCTCAATCCCCCTCCCCGCACACAGCTCCTCCCCCTGCTCTGTCTCCACAGGACGTCATCTACCACAGGGAAGGCTGCAAGTTTGCACGGGGAAAACACAGAGCAGGGGGGGAGGGAATAGAGGACATACTGCACAAGGAAAATACAGAGCGGGGGCTCCTCACCTCCATAATGATATGTGTGAGGAGGACAGACTGCACTGCACGGGGAGGATTTCTGTGTGTGAAGGAGGACCGACTGGGGCACGGGGTGGGTTCTCTGAGCAGCAGCCCCCTGCTACTGAAATCAGCTGGGGGCCGCCACCCCCTCCATACACCCTGAACGCCGGTGTGAGGTGCAGACTTGCATCGGCTCCTGCTCCTCACACCGGCATTAAAGAAAAATAAGAGGGAAGTCGCTCTGGCCCTGCTAGCCCGATACAGGGCTAAATCTACCAACAATTCCCCTGCCCGGCGCCCAAAACTACTTGTCCCGGGCGTCGGGCGATAGGATTTCCATATCCCTGATCCTCAAGAGGTTAAAGTGTGTATGTAGAGAGAGCAGTATTCCCATTAAATTTAATAGAATTTCAATGAAAAAAAAATAGCATTTTTTGGGCATAAGGCGATGAACAAAAATTACAGATATAGTAATTAATTAATTAACTAATTAAAGAGGGGCTGTGGCCAACCCAAAATTGTTTAGAATTTAGAAATTAGATTAGGATACCTAGATCACACACCTCTTTACAGTTTCTTGAAACACCCTTCTGTTCCTGAGATATGATGATTTTTAGTTTGTATAACAATTTAACCCCTTAACGACGCAGGACGTATATTTACGTCCTGCGCCGGCTCCCGCGATATGAAGTGGGATCGTGCCGCGATCCCGCATCATATCGCGTCGGTCCCACGGCTAATACCACACATCGCCGTTCGCGGCGATGTGCGGTATTAACCCTTTAGAAGCGGCGGTCAAAGCTGACCGCCGCTTCTAAAGTGAAAGTGACCCGGCTGCTCAGTCGGACTGTTCGGGACCGCCGCGGTGAAATCGCGGCATCCCGAACAGCTTACAGGACACCGGGAGGGCCCTTACCTGCCTCCTCGGTGTCCGATCGGCGAATGACTGCTCCGTGCCTGAGATCCAGGCAGGAGCAGTCAAGCGCCGATAACACTGATCACAGGCGTGTTAATACACGCCAGTGATCAGCATGAGAGATCAGTGTGTGTAGTGTTATAGGTCCCTATGGGACCTATAACACTGCAAAAAAAGTAAAAAAAAAAAGTGTTAATAAAGGTCATTTAACCCCTTCCCTAATAAAAGTAAACCCAAAAATAAAAATAAACATATGGGGTATCGCCGCGTGCGTAAATGTCCGAACTATATTAATATATCATTAATTAAACTGCACGGTCAATGGCGTACGCGCAAAAAAGCGCATTTTTGGTTACTTTTTACACCATTAAAAAATGAATAAAAAGCGATCAAAAAGTCCGATCAAAACAAAAATTATACCGATAAAAACTTCAGATCACGGTGCAAAAAATGAGCCCTCAGACTGCCCTGTACGTGGAAAAATAAAAAAAGTTATAACGGTCAGAAGATGACCTTTTTAAACGTATACATTTTCCTGCATGTAGTTATGATTTTTTTTCCAGAAACAAAATCAAACCTATATAAGTAGGGTATCATTTTAACCGTATGGACCTACAGAATAATAAGGTGTAATTTTTACCGAAATATGCACTGCATAGAAACGGAAACCCCCAAAAGTTACAAAATGGCGTTTTTTCTTCGATTTTGTCGCACAATGATTTCTTTTTTCGTTTCGCCGTGCATTTTTGGGTAAAATGACTAATGTCACTGCAAAGTAGAATTGACGACGCAAAAAATAAGCCATAATATGGATTTTTAGGTGGAAAATTGAAAGGGTTATGATTTTTAAAAGGTAAGGAGGAAAAAACGAAAGTGCAAAAACGGAAAAACCCTGAGTCCTTAAGGGGTTAAGGAATCAGTCAGATGGGTGTGAACTTAATTTTAATATGAGAGAATATCAGGTGATGGGTGGGATTATACGGTCATGGGGGGTGGTGAATGTTGTACCCTAATACACACCCTCTGACTGTATAATCCGCCCCATCAACTGATAATCACCCCCATTATGAAAGTTAAGTTCATGCCCATCTGATCGATTCCCTGAATTGTCAGACAAATTATGAACCCACATATCTCAGGAACTGGAGGAAGTATCAAGAAGTAAAAAGTATGATGAGGACAGTGATGTGTTATATAGGTCATCATCTGAATTCTCTGAAAGTTTAAGAAAAGTTTTTCCTGCTAAGGCTCATTTCACACTATGGCCCTGATTTACTAAGAGTGGAATGGAGTTTTCTTTGTGGGTTTTAATTCCCTACAATTTTTTTTCCACAGTATTTACCAAGGGTTTTCCTACATTTTTCACTCTCCCTAAATTTGCCTTTTTTTTTATTTATTTATTTATTTATTTATTTTTTTTATACATGCTCTGATCTGCATCATTTATTCCTCAGCTGAAATCCACCACATTTTCTGTGGAAACCTTAGTAAATATGATAGGTTTTTGTGAAAATGTCGGCGGCCACTCCCACTTTTCAGGTTTTCTTAGTAAAATGGAGAGTTAGTCTGGTTTTTTCAATTCTGGCGCAGACAGAATTTCTGGTACTCAACCCGAAAAAACATGTTGGGTTTGCAATAGTAAATGAGGGCCTATATCTTGCTATGTTTTAAAGACCCTTTTAGAATGTCCCATTAAGAAAACCCTTAAAAACGGCCATTACATGCAACGTTTTTTTCTCCCGCCACAAATAACGTCCGTTATTCATAACTGGCTATAACTGGTTATAACGGATAATAAAAAAATCCCATAGACTTGAATGGGATTTTGTAACGGCCGTTTTTAAGGGTTTTCTTAACGGGTCTTTAAAACTGAGCAACATATAGTGTGAAAGGAGCCTAAGTAGATTCACCTCATTGGGGCTTTGTATAAGTCATTGTGACTTTGCATTACTTCCTGTATATAAGTTAGCTCCCAGGATTATATTGAATTATTAAACACCAGTCTTTGCACTACTGTTAAATAATAAATGATGGTCTCCCATGGCTGACACTTTTCATATAGAACCCATAGTATGTGCACAAATCTGTGCTCTGGACTGTATTAACTGTTAGGAATATATAACTATATAAGAAATTGTTGGGGGCAGCGCTCCGGCCATGTTGTCTGGCCATGAGCGCACCCCTTCTGGTTGTATTGTTGACTCTGGGACTCGCTATGCGGAGCACTCCCGCATTCGAGCCCCGGGCATCTCCTTACCTTCCTCTGTCCCCTGCCTCTCTTCTGTTCTGTTTTGCCAGCGCGCGCATCCCCTTTAGCCAACGTTGCTAAATTTAAAGGGCCAGTACGCCCATAATTGTTGCCCTGCTGGGTGGACCGTATATTTGTCCGGCACCCACCTAGTGTGGTGCCGGATCTTCGTGCATTGTGCCTAAGAGAAAAGCGTTACCTTTTGAGTGTGCCATATAGTGTTCCTGACCTTGCTCCTTTGTCGCCTGCCTCCTGACCTTGTGCCCTGACTATGCTTCCTTGTTGCTGACTTTTGCCTTTGACCGGACTACGCTACCTTGCTGCCTGCCTCCAGACCCGTGCTTCGTCTGACTCCGCCTTCTTCTGTGCCAAGCATCACTTGGGCAACCTGTTTGGACAGATCGTGCCAGGGGTAGCGACCTGGGTGCCGTCTGCCACTGCAAGGCCATCCCGCTTTGCGGCTGGCTCTGGTGAAAACCAGCGGCACCTTAGACTCCGCTCGCTGGTACGGTTAAGTCATAGTCCACACAGGACAGCGGATCCACTGCTACTATTCAGCCGTTACGGTAAGATCTTTACAGAAATATAACGCATATGTCTATATACGCACATTAGCACGAATTGTTTTAAAGATTGTTTTAAAGCATTTCTTGGCTAATCTAGCTACAGGGATGTGGAAATCCTATCGCCCGACGCCCGGAACAAGTAGTTTTGGGCGCCGGGGCAGGTGAATTGTTCGTAGATTTAGCCCTGTATCGGGCTAGCAGGGCCAGAGCGACTTCCCTCTTATTTTTCTTTAATGCCGGTGTGAGGTGCAGGAGCCGATGCAAGTCTGCACCTCACACCGGCGCTCAGGGTGTATGGAGGGGGCGGCGGCCCCCAGCTGATTTCAGTAGCCGGGGGCTGCTGCTCAGAGAACCCACCCCGTGCGCCAGTCTGTCCTCCTTCACACACAGAAGTCCTCCCTGTGATGTGCAGTCTGTCCTCCTCACACATAGCAGTCATTATGGAGGTGAGGAGCCCCCGTCCCCGCTCGGTGTTTTCCCCATGCAGTATGTCCTCTATTTCCCCCCCCCCCCCCCCCTGCTCTGTGTTTTCCCCGTGCAAACTTGCAGCCTTCCCTGTGGTAGATGAGGTCCTGTGGAGACAGAGCAGGGGGAGGAGCTGTGTGTGGGGAGGGGATTGCGCTGTGAACCGAGCTGTGTGTGGGGGATGGAGCTGTGTACCGAGCTGTGTTCGTCCTCGCTCTCCCCCTGCTTCTTGTGTAATGTAGAGCGGGGAGTTTGAAGCTCAGGTGAGGAGGCCGAGCATTCAGGCGGCAGGAAGGGTGGTTGTATATGTATTTAATGTATAATTAGGGGGGGTTGTATCAGCGGCGGGTGTATGTGTATGATGTCTGTGTGTGATGTGTGTATGATGTCTGTGTATGTGTGATGTGTGTACAGGGATGTGGAAATCCTATCGCCCGACGCCCGGGACAAGCAGTTTTGGGCGCCGGGCAGGTGAATTTGTCATAGATTTAGCCCTGTATCGGGCTAGCAGGGACAGACAGACTTCCCCCGTATTTTTCTTTAATGCCGGTGTGAGGCGCAGGACCTGATGCAAGTCTGCACCTCACACCGGCGCTCAGGGTGTATGTAAGGGGGCAGCGGCCCCCAGCTGACTGCAGAGCCCCCTTATATCCTCTCCCGGAGGATGGAGGACGCAGCTCTACATCACACAAGAAGACAGCAGGGGGAGAGAAAGGACATCCACAGCTCGGCACACAGCTCCTCCCCTCCCCCGCACACAGCTCTATCCCTCCCCCTGCTCTGTCTCCACAGGACCTAATCCACCACGGGGAGGCTGCATGTTTGCACGGGGAAAACAGAGCGGGGGGGAAGAGGGGAGAGGACATCCGGTGTGAGGGGAGATTTTCAAACCCATGCAACCTCACACTGGCCGGGACTACAGCTCTGATGTCCACTCATGGCGGCTCAGGTGAGGAGGCAGAGAATGCAGGCGGCGGTGGCGGCAGGAAGGGTGGGTGTATATGTAGGGTGTGAGTGTATGTGTGATGTGTGTATGATGTCTGTGTGATGTGTGTGTGTGTGTGTGTGTGTGTATATAATTATGATGTGGGGGGGGAAGCGGTGGGTGTATGTATGGTGTGATGTGTGTATGATGTCTGTCTGTGTGATGTGTGTATGTAATGTATGATATTGGAGGGGGCAGCGGTGGGTGTATGTATGATGTGTGCATATGTATTGTGTGAGTGTATGTGTGATGTGTCTCTGTGTGATGTGTGTATGTAATGTATGATGTGGAGGGGGCAGCGGTGGGTGTATGTATGGTGTGAGTGTATATGATGTATCTGTGATGTGTGTATGTAATGTATGATGTGGGGGGGGGGGCACTGCCGCCACTGCTGCCAGTTGTGCCATCTAATTTTATTTTCAGTGGTTTCTGGCCACCCGCCGACCAAGAGTCCCACGGATGCACGCAAACACGCCCGAACCAAAACTACAACTCCCAGCATGTTACACCATAACCTAAACTGTAGAACTATAAAGTGTAACATGCTGGGAGTTGTAGTTTTGGTCCGGGTCAGCTGCAGAGCCATAGGCTGCATCAGGGCATGCTGGGTGTTGTAGTTACTAACTGTAATTCCCAGTATTCCTTGACACAGACTATGGCTCTGCAGCTGACACGAACCAAAACTACAACTCCCAGCATGTTACACAATAACCTTACCTGTACTACTATACAGTGCAACATGCAGCAACACCCACACAACCATAGGCTGTATCAGGGCATGCTGGGTGTTGTAGTTGTCTAGTAACTAAATGCAACTTCCAGCATTTTCTGACACACAATGCAGCACAAACTGGAGAAGCAGAACCCCCCCAGTAACACAGCGGCGTTCAGTGTTTTCCAATCAAAAGACTCCATATACAAGTCCCTATGAAGACTGAAAAATAGTGATTACAATATTTTAAAAAGTGCATATATATTTGAATAAGCCCCTTTCCTAATAAAAATTCTGATAATAAATGGTTCCAATAAAAACTACAGATCACGGCACATAAGATTACCCTCATACATCCCTGTATATGGAAAAAGTGGAGTTTTAGGGGTCAGATGGGGGGGGGGCTAGCTACAGCTCTCCCTCCGCTAATAGCCTGGCATGCTGCGATCACCGTGGCCGCTATTAAACCATTAGATCACCGCTGTCTAAGTTGACAGCAGTGTCTAAAGGAATCTTCTATCCATCCCTGGTGGTCTAGTGGGGGGGGGGATGGTACTATTTTGGTTGAAATTATTTCATCTACCCGGACAAGTGGATTTTCTTGAGGGACAAGTAGATTGTGTTCCGCTTCAGTCCCTTGGACAAGTATATATATATTTTTTTATTTCCACACCCCTGTAGCTATGTCTTTGCCATTAATAAATAATATAATATAACCATGCAAAGGCTTACTACATATATAGAGACAGTCAGCCAATATATATTCACCTTTACCGTAGGTAATAATTAAAGAAATGAAAAAATAATTCGCACTCAGGGCCCTTTCGGATATATAATCAGTTTAAATTATGATGTAAACATTGTATCAATTTATTTGATAAAACAGGTATTAGTACATATAATATTGTTTTAAAACTTACCACCGGGCCCTTTTGCTTTCCTGCTAACACTTAAAAGATACACTCTTTCAGTTAAAAATACATTTTCTTAGATGAAATAGCAAAAACATGCAATAAACCATCTAAATAATTCTCAAATGATATCTTGATGTAAATAATGCTTTCATGAATGAATATCCTAGACAAAAATATCCTTTCCAGCAAAAACTTACAACATTTGGCACAAGTGCATTTTAAGTAATAGAAGTAATTTACTAATCTGTATAATTTTCTGGCACCAGTTGGTTTGAAAACATTTATTTCCATTCAGAGAACCCCTTTAGGTGCCATCTTCAGAGGCGGCTCTTCCATTAGGCTACTTAGGCCACAGTCTAAGGGCTCACACTGGTGGGGGCCTTGCTCTGGCCACTAACCAAACAAGTAAAGCAGCCTCACTGTCACTTTAAAAGAAGTGGCTGCTGGAGCTGGTAGCTTGCCACGGATAGGCACAGTTAGTACGTCCCTGCCCTGCTCCCAGCTGCTTACCGGAGAGGAGGGCAGGGGACAAAGAAGTCGCCTCATCCTTTACCACTAATCTGGTGATGTGGCCTGACCATCTGTGGTCGCTGCCTTTTTCAGGTGTGTCGGTCACAAGCTCTGCTTCAAGGGCAAAGCTTTCAGTGCCTCCACTGTTCTGCACCAGCCGGTGAAAATTTAGAAGGTCGGCTGTAAGGTTCTAAAATTAAAAATGTAAATACAGACTATGTACACGCAGTACTATGACATCACTGTGCATATTAACCCAGTACTGTGACATCACAGTATGTATGATCCCTGTACTGGGACATCACTGTGCATATTAACCCTGTACCGAAAGTCACAGTACAGGGTAACATCACAGTACAGGGTTAGTATGCACAATGATGTCACAATGCAGGGCTAATATACACACTGATGTAACAGTGCAGGTTTAACCCCTTAAGGACATGGGGCGTATGGGTACGCCCTGACGTCCTGGTAGTTAAGGACACAGGACGTATCTGAACACATGGCTGCGGGGGCCGTTGAGGCAGGGGTACCGGTGGCAGATAACTGGAAGACAAGGGGCACCAGCGAGAGGAGCAGGTAGCTTGGAGGACCGGCAGGCAAGTGGAGGTAGCGGTGGCGTCAGAGGCAGCAGTGAAGATCGCTGTAAATTGATCTTCACTGCTGCTTCTAGGAGTTTCAAAACTACAACCCCCAGCATGCCCAAACAGCCTTTTGCTGTCTGGGCATGCAGGGAGTTTTAGTTTTGCAACATCTGGAGGGACACAGTTTGGAGACCACTGTGCAGTGCTCTCCAAAACTGTGTCCTTCCAGATGTTGAAAAACTACAACTCTCAGCATGCCCAGACAGTCTGGCATGCTTGTAGTTGTAGTTTTGTAACATCTGGAAGGACACAGTTACAAGATCACTCTACAGTGGTGTCCAAACTGTAGCCCTCCAGATGTTGCAAAACTACAATTCAAAGCATGCCGAGACTGTCCAGGCATGCTGGGAGTTGTAGTTCGGCAACATCTGGCCCTTCAGTTGTTGCTGAAATCCTACTCCCTACTGTTCTCCTCCAGTTATTGCATAACTACAACTCCCAACATGCCCTTCGGCTGTCTTGGCATGCTGGGAGTTGTAGTTTTGCAACAGCTGGAGGCACACAGGTTGGGAAACATTGTCTGTTTCCTAACTCAGTGTTTCCCAACCCGTGTGCCTCCAGCTGTTGCAAAACTACAACTCCAAGCACACAGACAGCCAAAGGGCATGCTGGGAGTTGGTTTTGCAACAGCTGGAGGTTTGTGCCACAGGGTAAATTCACATGGGTGGGGTTTACAGTGAGTTTCTCGATACAAGTTTGAGATGCAACAAATTTTCCGCTGTAGCTCAAACTCCCAGCGGGAAACTCTCTGTGAACCCCCACCTTTGTGAATGTACCCTAAAAACACTACACTAACACAAAATAAAAAGTAAAACACTACATATACACATACCCCTACAGTTACCCCCCCCCCCCAATAAAAAAGAAAAACATCTTGTACAGCAGTGTTTCCAAAACGGAGCCTCCAGCTGTTGCAAAACAGCAACTCCCAGTATTGCCGGACAGCCATTGACTGTCCAGGCATGCTGGGAGTTTTGCAATAGCTGGAGGCACCCTGTTTGGGAACCACTGCCGTAGAGTAATTTTGGTATCTGAGGCAAGTGTAATTCTTCCATCTGCGTAAGTCTCATGCAAATCCCTAATTTAGGCCTCAAATGCGCATGGCGCGCTCTCACTCCTGAGCCCTGTGGTATTTCAAGGCAACAGTTTAGGGCCACATATGGGGTATTTCCATACTTCTAGAGGAATTGGCTAACAAATTTTTGGGGGCTTTTACTCTTTATGAAAAAGTAAAGTTGGGGTCTACTGGAGCATGTTATTGTAAAACATTTTTTTGATTTTTTACACTAACATGCTGGTGTTGCCCCATACTTTTCATTTTCACAAGAGGTAAAAGGAAAATAAGACCACCAAATTTTGTAACACAATTTCTCCGGAGTACAGAAATACCCCATATGTGCACAACAAAACTCCAAGTGAGAGCACCATGTACATTTGAGGTGATTTGCACAGGGGTGGCTGATCGTTAAAGCGGTTTTGACATAATTGGGGGGGGGGGGGGAAAGCCCACAAGTGACCCCATTTTGTAAACTACACCCCTCACGGAACGTAACAAGGGATACAGTGGGGATCAAAAGTTTGGGCACTCCAGTTAAAAATTTGTATTAATGTGCATAAAGAAGCCAAGGGAAGATGGAAAATCACCAAAAGGCATCAAATTAAAGGTTAGACATTCTTATAATATGTCAACAAAAGTTAGATTTTATTTCCATCATTTACGCATTCAAAATAACAGAAAACAAAAATATGGCGTCTGCAAAAGTTTTGGCACCCTGCAGAGTTAATTTCTTGTACTGCCCCTTTTTGGCAAGTATCACAGCTTGTAAACGCTTTTTGTAGCCAGCCAAGAGTCTTTCAATTCTTGTTTGAGGTATCTTTGCCCATGCTTCCTTACAAAAGTCTTCCAGTTCTTTGAGATTTCTGGGCTGTCTGTCACACACTGCTCTTTTAAGGTCTATCCATAGATTTTCAATTATGTTGAGGTCAGGTGATTGTGAAGGCCATGGCAAAACCTTCAGTTTATGCCTCTTGATGTAATCCCCCATGGATTACGAGGTGTGTTCAAGATCATTATCCATTTGTACAAGCCATCCTCTCTTTAACTTCAGCTTTTTCACAGATGGCATCAAGTTAGCATCCAAAATTTGCTGAAATTTTATTGAACCCATTTTCCTTCTACTCGTGAGATGTCCCCTGTGTCACTGGCTGAAATACAACCCCAAAGCCTGATTGATCCACCCCCATGCTTAACAGTTGGACAGGTTGGAGGTTCTTTTCATTAAATTCTGTTCCCCTTCTTCTCCAAATGTACCTTTGCTCATTCCGGCCAAAAAGTTCAATTTTAAAGGGGTACTACCGTGGAAAACTTTTTTTTTTTAAATCAACTGGTGCCAGAAAGTTAAACAGATTTGTAAATTACTTCTATTAAAAAATCTTAATCCTCCCAGTACTTTTTAGGGGCTGTATACTAAAGAGAAATCCAAAAAAAGAAATTCATTTCCTGTGATGTCCTGACCACAGTGCTCTCTGCTGACCCTTGCTGTCCATTTTAGGAACTGGAGAAAATCCCCATAGCAAACATATGCTTTTCTGGACAGTTCCTAAAATGGACAGCAGAGGTCAGCAGAGAGCACTGTTGTCAGGAGATCACAGGAAATGCATATCTTTTTGGATTTCTCTTTAGTATACAGTCCCTAAAAAGTACTGGAAGGATTAAGATTTTTTAATAGAAGTGATTTACAAATCTGTTTAACTTTCTGGCACCAGTTGATATAAAAAAATAAAATAAAATTTCCCCGGTAGTACCCCTTTAACCTTATCGGTCCACAGAACTTGTTTCCAAAATGCATCAGGCTTGTCTATATGTTCATTTGCAAAGTTCAAACGCAGATTTTTGTGGTGAGGACGTAGAAGAAGCTTTCTTCTGATGACTCATCCATGAAGACAAGATTTGTACAAGTATCTCTTTATAGTGGAATAGCGTACCACAACTCCAGTGTCTGCAAGATCTTTCTGGAGGGATTGTGCAGTCAAACGTGGGTTTTGAATAGTTTTTTTCACAATCCTGCAAGCTGTTCTGTCTTTCTTGGTCTTCCAGATCTTGCTTTAACTTCCACTGTTCCTGATGACTGCCATTTCTTAATTACATTCCGAACAGAGGATATTGACATCTGAAAACGTTTTTCTATCTTCTTATAGCCTTCTCCAGCTTTGTGAGCATCAACTATTTTCAGTTTCAGATTTCTAGACAACTGCTTAGAAGAACCCATGGTACTGATTGTTGGGGCAAGGTCAGATGAGTCTGGGCATTTAAAACCTTTGAGATTGACATCACCTGGTCTTCCCAGATGATGATTGAGAACAATCCATGACACTGGCAGGTCTCAGCTTTGCAAAGGGGGCAGTGCATGCTATAAATTCTGCAGGGTGCCCAAACTTTTGCAGACGCCATTTTGTTGTTTTCTGGATGGAAATAAAATCTAACTTTTGTTGACGTATTATAAGAATGTCTAATCTGTAATTTGATGCCTTTTGGAGATTTTTCCATCTTTCCTTGGCTTCTTTATGCACATTAATAAAATTTTTTACTTGGGGTGCCCAAACTTTTGATCCCCACTGTCTAGTGAGCCTTAACACCCCACAGGTGTTTGAAGAATTTTCGTTAAAGGGGTTATCCAGGAAAAACTTTTTTATATATATCAACTGGCTCCAGAAAGTTAAACAGATTTGTAAATTACTTCTATTAAAAAATCTTAATCCTTTCAGTACTTATGAGCTTCTGAAGTTAAGGTTGTTCTTTTCTGTCTAAGTGATCTCTGATGACATGTGTCTCGGGAACCGCCCAGTTTAGAAGAGGTTTGCTATGGGGATTTCATTCTAAACTGGGCGGTTCTTGAGACACGTGTCATCAGAGAACACTTAGACAGAAAATATATATATATATATATTTATTATGTGTGTGTGTGTGTGTTTTTTCCTACATAACCCCTTTAAAGTTGGATGTGAAAATGAAAAATTATTTTTCCACTAAAATGCTGGTGTTATCCCAAATTTTTCATTTTCACAAGGGGTAATAAGAAAAAAGCTCCCCAAAATGTGTAACACCATTTCTTCTTAAAAATTTTCATGAAATTTTGGAATTTTTCATCAAGAAATGATACAAGTATTGACGAATATTTACCACTATGTTAAAGTAGAATATGTCACGAAAAAACAGTCTCTGAATCAAATTCATAAATAAAAGCATCCCAGAGTTATTAATGCCTAAAGTGACAGTGGTCAGATGTGCAAAAAAAATACTCTGGTCCTTAAGGTGAAAATGGGCTTGGTCCTTAAAGGAGTAGTCCGGAGCGCACTTTTTTCATTTTATCCAGTCCGGGCTGCAAAATAAAAGAAAACACACTTTCTCTTACCTGCCAACGAGCCCCCGGAGCTCCGGTACAAGTGTTCGGTCCCCGGGCTGTATTCTTCTTCCTGTTAGCCCGGCACGTCACACGGAGCTTCAGCCTATCACTGGCCGAGGCGGGACATCACTGCAGCCGGTGATAGGCTGAAGCTCCGTGTGACGTGCTGGGCTTACAGGAAGTAAGAAGAATACAGCTCGGGGACCGAACACCTGTACCGGAGCTCCGGGGGCTCGTTGGCAGGTAAGACAAAGTGTGTGTTCTTTTATTTTGCAGCCCGGATGGGGTTAAATGAAAAAAGTGCGTGCCAGACTACTCCTTTTAAGGGATTAATATGCAAAGTGAAAATACAGGGTTAATATACATAGTGATGTCACAGTACTTGCATGTTGTGATCTTGGGGGCCACATGTTTGAGTTTTGCCACACAAAGTCTAGAGCTGCCTCTGGTCGTTTCATTCACTACAGCACAGTGCCAGGACTTCTATGGTGGATTCTGGCAGAATCCAATTCTCCAATGGAAGTTACGCTATGGAACTTACTCTGTGTAAACTGAGCAGTAGGATCACAATGAGATAAATTCCATAGCGTGATGGGCCCCTAAAGCTGGGATTTTTTTTTTAAATGCCCAGAAAATCCCATACCCACTGTGGCATTTTTTTTGTGGCCAAAAACGCTGCAGCCAGATGTTAAGAGAGTCGATAGAGAAATCTGATGCACATGACATTTTATTCGCTTGTATCTTGGGCTGCCCCTGTGAGTTAAATCTATGGCGGTTTAGAGCTGGTGTATATTTTTTCTTAAAGAGTACCTATCACCATCTAAAATTTCCCTAATCCCCCTCCCCATCTGTCCCTGACTTTGACAAAGTCTATCCCTGCATTTATTTTGCTTTAAAAACCCCTAAAAATACCTTTTTTCTATGCTCTTTGGTAGTGCAGTTGTCATAGCAACGGCAAGTCTGGAGAGGAAGTCAGAGAGCAGTGCATATATAATTAGCCATGTGGAAAGTGGACAGAGGGGAGAGGAACTGAGAAAAAGAGAAGAGGGAATGTATCATCTCTGTTTGATCCCTGCTTGTGTATGAGCTGAGTGCTCTCCCTCCCTCCTGCCTGTCTGACAGGCTGGGAGCTGCACTGAGCTGATTTCAGACACTCGCTGAGTCCGAAATGCTTGCTGACAGGATTGCTAGGGAGACGCCAAGTGGAGAAGTTTTTAAAGAAAAAAAAAAACATGAAAGGAGGAAATTTTTTTTTTACATAAAAGCAATTAAAAAGTTATTCAGCAGGACTTTATCTTTAATATATAAAAGTTTGTTTCATGAGAGGTACACTTTAAATTTACGCTTATGTGCAGGTGTAAATTTTTGATACTCCGTGTGAGGTTGCACCAACTTCTTTTAAAAAAGTGTGCAAATTCATTATATATCGCTAGACAGTTTGATAACTTTGCACAATTAAAACTGTTATAAAAAAAATGCATGATTAAAAAAGGGTAAAAAGTTGCAAATGATAAATTCCCTATGTGACTGTATGCAGAATTTTAGGGGATGAATTTTAGTAATTTTATATCTGTATCTGAGGTAAACTGACTCATATTTGGTTATGTGACAGCATAAGAAGACCTAGCCTTAAAGGGGTACTCCGGTGGTCAACGTGTTTTTCCTTTTTTGACTTACCCAATTTGTTTTGTTTCATTTCTATTCTTGTTTAGGCTACTCTATTTCCGTTCTATGTTGTCTTTTTATCCCCCGCTTTGTTTTCCTATCTTTGCTTCTATTTCCTGTTTCTTGCTGTGCTGAAAACTACAAATCCCAGCATGCCACATGCCTTGCTGGTTTGGGGCGGCTCCTTTTTTGTTCCGCCCTTTACCCACCCTTCTATTTTCCCGGGTGGGCCCCTTATACACAGCACACTAATATAATCAGCCCTGGTTGGGATACACTGGCATACACACACAAAAGGGACTACAACTCCCAGCATGTCATTCAGGCATCTTCAATCTTTGGTATAACACCAGCATGCTGCCTCTGTAGTCTCCTGGGGGTTGTAGTTCACCACACCTCTATAGGGCATACACCAGTGTTTCCCAACCAGGGTGCCTCCAGGTGTTGCAAAACTACTACTACCAGCATGCCTGGACAGCCAAAAGCTGTCCGGGCACGCTGGGAGTTGTAGTTTTGATACAGCTGAAGACACCCTGGTTGGGAAACAATGCACTTTGTTTGTAATATACTGAATAGGCTAGGTCAGTGTTTCCCAATAAGTTTGCCTCCAGCTTGTTGCAAAACTACAACTCCCAGCATGCCCAAAGGCTGTCAGGGCATGCTCGGTGTTGTAGTTTTGCAACAGCTGGATGCACACTCAGATAACACTCTTATCTTCTCTGTCGTATTTCGGTGCAGACCTGCATCCTCAGAAGACAGAGCAGGGAGAGGGGAGATGAGGAGATGTGTATGTCCTCTCTCCCCCCCCTGCTCTGGCTTCTTTCTCTCATGCACACCTGCGTCCTCCAGGAGGGGGAGATGAGGGGGCATGGCTTCTTTCTCTCATGCACTTCGGAAAAAAAAGCTCTGATGTGTTGTCCACAGCCTAATCCTAACATGGCCGATGTTGTGGACAACAGTAAGAGATCCAACACAGAACCACAGAACTTCCTGGCCCACAAACAGGTAAGAAAAAAAGACACATGCTACACAAACATATAATAAATGTCAAAAAACATGAACATTAAAAGAAGATGCAATATAGCCAAAAATGGTAACCACCGGAGTACCCCTTTAATGAGACCTAATGTCACCTTGTCTATGGTACAAATCTTCTCCCTCCAGTTGTGATTGATGTGCCACTCAGACAATAACCTGGGCTCCTCTCCTTTCTTAGGCTCATTTAGCATCTTCAGTGAAAATAAAAACTGGAGCTCTTCAGGGAGCATGAGGAGGTGTGTACATTCTAAACATTAATGACAATTATACACTGTTCACAGCAACAAAAAACTGTCAGATTAAAGGTTCCTCTCTATGTATCACAGCAGCTGAAAATAACCTTTTTCTAAAACATATATACTTTAATGGTATGCTTTAAAATGAGAATAACTAAAGCAAAAATAAACTATAATTAGTGACCTATAGGTGAAAAAATATATCAAATAACGAGACACAGGTCCTATTGTTAGATGGACAGCACCCTATGAGAGAGATAATGTACCACAACTGTCGGTCACTGCGGATATATCAGTGGTACAATTAAATATATTCTCATATATATTCAATGGTGCTACTCATAATCTAGGACCTCTCCCCACACCACGTGAGAAAGGTGATAAGATAAAATATTACAATTTGGTATCCGTTCCGACGCGTTTCCCCCCAACTTGTGGGGTTTCTCAAGGAACTAATAGGATACAATCAACAGTCATAAAAATAACTCGTCTCTGGTGTTTTTAGATTGTCTCTGATGCAGTAGGTGCCGTAACTTGATTGACACCACTCTCATGGCCGATAAATTATGGACAGTCTATTGTACTGCATCTCCAAAGAAGAAGCGCTATCTCATGCCCGCCTTGTACCAACAATGGATACCGAGCGCCACAATAAGCGCACTCCTTAATCACCGGCGGCACTCATGGTACATGTTGTGGTACATTATCTCTCTCATAGGGTGCTGTCCATCTAACAATAGGACCTGTGTCTCGTTATTTGATATATTTTTTCACCTATAGGTCACTAATTATAGTTTATTTTTGCTTTAGTTATTCTCATTTTAAAGCATACCATTAAAGTATATATGTTTTAGAAAAAGGTTATTTTCATCTGCTGTTATACACAATTATACACTGCTCAAAAAAACTGCTCAAAAAAAATAAAGGGAACACGAAGATAACACATCCTAGATCTGAATGAATGAACTAATCGTATGAAATACTTTTGTCTTTACATAGTTGAATGTGCTGACAACAAAATCACACAAAAATTATCAATGGAAATCAAGTTTATCAACCCATGGAGGTCTGGATATGGAGTCACACTCAAAATCAAAGTGGAAAACCACACTACAGGCTGATCCAACTTTGATATAATGTCCTTTAAAACAAGTCAAAATGAGGCTCAGTAGTATGTGTGGCCTCCACGTACCCGTATGACCTCCCTACAATGCCTGGGTGTTACGCCGAGCGCTCCGGGTCCCTGCTCCTCCCCGAAGCGCTCGCGGCGTTTCTCTCCCTGCAGCGCCCCGGTCAGATCCGCTGACCGGGAGCGCTGCACTGACATTGCCGGCGGGGATGCGATTCGCATAGCGGGACGCGCCCGCTCGCGAATCGCATCAAAAGTCACTTACCTGTCCCGGTCCCCGGCTGTCATGCTCTGGCGCGTGCGGCTCCGCTCTCTAGGGCGCGCGCACGCGCCAGCTCTCAGATTTAAAAGGCCAGTGCACCAATGATGGTGCCTGGCCCAATCACCCTAATTAGTTTCCACCTGCTCCCTGGCTATATGACCTCACTTCCCCTGCTCTTCCTGGCCGGATCTTGTTGCCTTGTGCCTAGAGAAAGCTACTCTGTGTTTACCACTACTGTGTTCCTGACCTTCTGCTATTACCATTGACTACGAACCTTGCCGCCTGCCCCGACCTTCTGCTACGTCTGACCTTGCTCTTGTCTACTCCCTTGTACCGCGCTTATCTCAGCAGTCAGAGAGGTTGAGCCGTTGCCAGTGGACACGACCTGGTTGCTACCACCGCTGCAAGACCATCCCGCTTTGCGGCGGGTTCTGGTGAATACCAGTAGCAACTTAGAACCGGTCCACCGACACGGTCCACGCCAATCCCTCTCTGGCACAGAGGATCCACCTCCAGCCTGCCGAATCGTGACACTGGGCATGCTCCTGATGAGGTGGCGGACAGTCTGGACAGTCTGTGGTGCAATGTAGCGTTGGTGCATGGAGCGAGACATGATGTCCCAGATGTGCTCAATCGGATTCAGGTCTGGGGAACGTGCGGGCCAGTCCATAACATCAATGCTTTCCTCTTGCAGGAACAGCTGACACACCAGCCACATGAGGTCTAGCATTGTCTTACATTAGGAGGAACCCAGGGCCAACCGCACCAACATATAGTCTCACAAGGGGTCTGAGGATCTCATCTTGGTACCTAATGGCAGTCAGCCTACCTCTAGAAAGCACATGGGGGGGCAGTGCAGCCACCCCACACCATTAATGACCCACCACCAAACCGGTCATGCTGGAGGATGTTACAGGCAGCAGAATGCGTTCTCCATGGCGTCTCCAGAATCTGTCACATGTGCTCAGCGTGAACCTGCTTTCATCTCTGAAGAGCACAGGGCGCTAGTGGTAAATTTGCCAATCTTGGTGTTTTCTGGCAAATGCTAAACGTCCTGCAAAGTGTTGGGCTGTAAGCACAACCCCCACCTGTGGACGTCAGGCCCTCATACCACCCTTATGGAGTTTGTTTCTGACTGAGTGGACACATGCACATTTGTGGCCTGCTGGAGGTCATTTTGCAGGGCTCTGGCAGTGCTCCTCCTTACACAAAGGCAGAGTTAGCGGTCACGCTGCTGGGTTGTTGCCCTCCTACGGCCTCCTCCACGTCTTCTGATGTACTGGCTTGTTTCCTGGTAGCACCTCCATGCTCTGGACACTATGCTGACAGATACAGCAAACGTTCTTGCCACAGCTCTCATTGATGTGCCATCCTGGATGAGCTGCACTACCTGAGCCATTTGTGTGAGTTGTAGACTCCGTCTCATGCTACCACTAGAGTGAAAGCACCGCCAGCATTCAAAAGTGACCAAAACATCAGCCAGGAAGCATAGGAACTGAAAAGTGGTCTGTGATCACCACCTGCAGAACCACTCCTTTATAGGGGTGTCTTGCTAATTGCCTATAATTTCCACCTGTCTGTTCCATTTGCACAACAGCATGTGAAATTGATTGTCAATCAGTGTTGCTTCCTGAGTGGACAGTGTGATTTCACAGAAGTGTGATTGACTTGGAGTTACATTGTGGTGTTTGTGTTCCCTTTATTTTTTTAAACAGTGTACCTAGAACTGCCATACCCAGTGTATAATAGACAAGCAGTGGACTTATGCCTCGTTCCCTACAGGTAATAAGGAACAGTCACATGGTGCAGTGATGCATTGTCTGAGACTGATCACATGACTGTGACCTCATCAGACTGTCTTCACAAAAGCGATCTATGTGACATGTTTGCTATGTTGTCAGTGAGGACCTGCCACCTGCCTGGGCACCTCAGCATGCTGCCACGTGGGAACAGATGTCAAGGATTGTTACCATCATGAAGGGCCCACATGGGATGTAGCCCCGCACCCCCTTCCCCTCTTTTGTATCTTTTTCCATTCTTGGGTCTTTTCTATTTCTGCCTTGGTGTTTTTGAAGGGTTAATGCTATGTTATTAGCTTTATTCTGAGTGTTTCTTTCAGGGGCCAGTTATTGCTAGGCAGATTTACATCTGTGCAGTTGGTTTCTGGGCAGAATTGGTGTTATCCTTGATTGGTACCCATCCTGAGGCAGAAATATCCTGCCATATAAATGATGACCATCTGCCACTGATACCAGTCACCTGGAGAACCGCATCAGAGCAGCTGCTTTCTGGGTGTCTGTTTCTGTCAATTCTTGGGAAAGAAAGATGGAGAATTATTCTGATACTACTAATTTTACTCCTAGTCCATTACCCACTAATGTTCAGGAGCTTTATGCTCAGCTCCTGGCCCGTTCCGCCGCGGAGGGTGTTGAAGAATGGTTACGGCACTGCATAGCCTCTTCCGTCTCACCTGCTGTTGTCGTTTCTCTGAACATGACTGCTTCTTCTGCACTGCCCTATACAGATGTGCCTGGGCCTCAGCCTACAGCTGTACCGGATGTCTGTCATCTCCCTGTACCGGAAGCCTTGTCTGCAGATGCTTTTGCTGTTCTATCCATTCTAAGTGCAGGGGCTCCCCCCTCTGCTGAACCTTACTCTTCTAGTCAGAGACGCAGAGCTCCCTCCTCTGTACCTCGTCAGCCGTCTGTCAGTGACGTACACCTCCCTCCTGCTGCCAGCTCTGGAACTCCGGCTGGTGAGTGTATACCCCACACTGTCTTTTACACTCCTTCTGTCTCTGCTTGGGGGGGGGGGAGTTAATCCTTCTGGGCTCAATGTTTTTTCTGGCCTGGCTGCCTTCTTTCATTTGAATGCAGATATGCCTGAACAGGTTAGCAGGGCTGCTACTTCTAAAGCAGCTACTGTGTGGGTTAATCCCCCTCTTGTGATGGGGGGAGCATTCATTACCTGCTATGGTGTTAATCAGTCTGCTTCTAGCTCTCTTCCTTTCCCTTCTTTGTCATTGATAATGTGGCTTCACCCTCTGTTAACCCTTTGACTGCTCATCCAGTCTCTTCACATACTGTTACTACTTCTGTTGTCGCCTCTGGGGTTTCTATGGCAACAGATCTTTCTCCTCTCCCTTCTCCGAAGTGTGTTATCAAGAGGCTTTGACTTGTGATCTTTCCCCTTTTAGGAAGAACTTTCCCCTTTGGGAATCTTAAAACAAAATTTTGGAAAGGGGATTATATTGCTTTATTTTCTTTATTACCCTCAAGTAAAGAAACCCAAGTCAAATCCTCAGGTAAAAAAAAAAGGATAAAGAGGAGGAGCGTTGTCGTCCTGTTAGGTACTTTTACAACTGGCTGCAAGACTTTAGCATTTATGCAGCCGTGTTGGGAGAACACAGTCAGCAGCATTCTGCTATGTTTTAACATGTAGATGTTGAGGGGCATTTATCAAAACTGAACTTGCTTTTTGTTCAGTTTAGAGAAAAAAATGTTGCTGGAAAAGTGGTCGCCGTGCGCCAAATTTATCAGTTGTGCATGGACTTTGATGAATGCCCACTGAACTCCTCTAAATAAATGCTGCAAAGCAGTGGAGAGACGTACGACAATTGTTTTAAAAGTCGCACAGAACTTAAAACAATTGTCGCATAAAGTGATATAGGGCAGGGTTGAATTGCCCTGTGATTTCTTCTAAATCAGGCCCATGCGACTTCTTTGCGACTTTTTGCAGAAAAGTCGCACATAATTTAGTGACCACTACACAAAGTGATCTAAAGTGATCACTTTGTCATAAAAATTAAACAGTCTAAATGAAATGTTGCAGGAAAAGTCATACACGACCAGTCTGCAACTTTTCTTGCGACAAATTTAGATGAAAAAGCTGTCTAAACAGCTTGATAAATTCCCCTCAGTGTTGGTATCCCACAAGAACTTTGGTGTTACAGCATTGGCTTACATATTAGATGTTTCGTCAGAAGCTTACTGTACACCCAAATGTCAAATGGGGTCAGAAGGATGTTGGCTTTGGCTCAATTTATTGCTTCCACAAAGGGGTAAACAATTGCCTGGCACAGTCTCTTCTTCTTTTGCAGGCCAATTGCAAGTACCGCCGCTCACATGCTTTAAGCGGGTCAGTGGATCAGTAGTGTCTCAGCCCTCTGCCAAGGAGTCTCTTTCCCACACCCTGGACTACGGTGATGCTGACAAGCATGTTGTCATATCTAAACTGATATCCAGACAAGCAGAGAGCTGAAGTACTGAAAGAGGGTTTCTCCATTGGTTTTTATGTTTTTTTTTATTGGTTTTTAATGGTAAAGGTTGTGTTTGGGTTGACAATCTAAAATCAGTTAATTTACATATGGAGGTTGTAGGTGCAAAAATTTGCATGTAGGTCTTAGAGGGGAGAATGGAGGGGTCTTTTTCCTTCCCCTCCATTCTCAGATTTCCATTTGTCCCCATTGGGCATTGTTCCTAAGAAAGAATTTGCTTCATTTCCCCTCATTTACCACCTCTCTTATCCAACTAAGACGGCACTGAATGATGAAGTTAATGTGTCTGAATTTGGGGTTGTTTATGTCTCTTTTGATTCTGCACTGGCTCTATTGTGTGAGGTTGGGCCTGGGGCTTTTTATTTGCCAAGGCTGACATCAAATCTGCCTTATGCTTATTGCCAGTGCAGAAATCTGTTTTCAATTTGTTTTGATAAGGCTTCATCCATGGGATTTTCTCTCTCCTGTTTCTGTTTTGAAGCATTCTCTAAATGTTTGGAGTGGGTGGTGAGATCTCCGTTTCAATGTGGTTATTTGTTTCGTTTCTTAGATGATTTTGTGCTTATTGGTGCAGATTATGATGAGTGTTTTTCTTTACTTAGCTGTGAGTGCTTTGGAATTCCTTTAGCCCAAGAGAAGACAGTTTACCCAAGTCAGCGGTTGGATTTCTTGGGCATTTCTATCGGTTTAATGTTGGGTAAGCTAAAGGTCATGTTAAAGGAGCTTCAGAGTCTGCTAGGCATGTTTGCCTTCCCTTTTTTTTTTTTAATAGCTAATTTCAATGGTTCTTTTTTTTGGCAAGAAGAGTTTGTGGATTCTGAGTCTTTGGGTTTACTCACCGATGCAGCTGTTTCTTTAGGTTTTCGTGTCTTTTTTTTCAAGGACATTGGTGTGTAGAACCATGGCCTGTTTCTTGGATTGAGGGTTGGTTTACATCTAATATTGTTTTGTTGAAGCTGTTTTTGGTAGTGGTATCTCTGGTCATTTGGAGTTCCTGTTTTCGCAACAAGATACTTTTGGTTCACTCAGATAACAAAGGAGTGGTTTTCGCTATAAATTGTCTATTTTATAAATCCGGTTATTAAATTGTTGCATCATTTCGTATTAGTCTGTCTGAAATGGAATGTGTGGTTAAAAGCTTGCTATATTACTGGTGTTTCCAGGGCTGCCATCAGAAATTTTGGGGCCCCTTACACAGCTTGTAGTCTGGGCCCCCAACTCCACCCTCCTTCCCAAACTCCAGGACAACATATTTATTCTGCACTGACTAAATAATACCACCATACTGTAAGTAAATAAAAGCCACTATACACAGACCAGTATCACTAATAACACCACTATACAAGGGACATATAATTCCGCCACACCATGACCACTACCATTACCAATGACTAACTTTGCTATATTGTTACTTATTAAAAACCAATATAAAAAAGATCAATAACCCCAATTATAGAGGTAGATTGGAGCTGTACACATGTGCTGCAGACCATATAAGTCATTACAGGTAGATACTCACAGGGGGGCGTCTTCTCTGATCAGAGTCATTCACTTTTCTCTTTCTTCTCCATCTGTCCTGGGTCATCATGAAGATTTCTTCCAATCACAACTTGCCTCCACCGAATCTGCCGGACAAACATTTTAGGCTTCTCTCTACAGCGCAATCTTCAACTCTATACAAACCACCTATATGTATTACACTGCCCCATATAGTAGTCCCTTCTGTGCCCCTGTATAGTATTAGGCACCAACATTGTTCTTGTACATTATAATGCCCCCTCGCAGTGTTTTCATACATAATTCCCTCTCGCTGTGCCCCCATACATTACAATACCCCCATACATAATAATGCCCCACTACATTGCCCCCATATATGTTAATGCCCCCTTACATTGCATCTATACATTATAATGTCCCCTCACTCTGCCCCCATACATAAAAAAGCCTCTCCCTCTTTCCACACAGCTCCATGAAAAAAAAAAAGCCACTCACCTCTGCATCGTTCCCTCGCAGCTTGGCTTCTCTTTAGGCTTCCTGTGTGAATAGCGTCTGCAGAGCCGCTGCCGCACAGGAAGCACGAGCTGGAGTGACTGGCTCCTTCCTGTCACGTCTTAAAGGCACACTCAGTATTGAATGCTGCGGCTCGGGAATTCGGGTGTCTGATCCACGGGTGCCCCCCCCCCCTCTTCACCCACTGGCCCAGTCGCAGAGGTGCACCAGTCCCAGCATGTGGCAACCCCGGGCCCCTTACTGGGGTACCTGCTGTATCCCCCTGATGGTGGCCCTGGGTGTTTCTAACAAAGTTGCTGATACGTTGTACGGTGCTCAGTTCCACAGGTTCACTGATCAGGTTGGCTCTCAATGCCCCCCTCACCTGTGGAATTAGGTTCTGGATTGAATTATCGGTTCGTTCAGAATTCTTTGTCTGCCAGAACGGAGGAGCGATTACCGTAATTTTTGGGCTTTGTTATGTTCTTTATGTTTGGATAACAGTGTGTGTTTTCAAGTTTTTATGAGGTGACTTTGTTTCTTCGTTTTTTGACTCCCTTATTGTTAAGGGGCTTATCCCACAGTGTCAGGTATTTAATTTTTTCAGAAGTGACTAGATGTTAGGCCTATGTGTTCCTATTTTCAATTCATTTACTGCGGTATGCATTTTGTCCAGTGGTTCTGGTGGAGCAGTTTTTGTGCCTCCGCTCCCTGGGTTTTCCTTTAAAAAAAAAAAAAAAAAAAAAAAAATTCATAAAGATGGGTCTCCTCTTACCACCTTTTCAGTTTAACATTGAGATTGTCAAATGTTAAGCTCCGCTCCCACTCCTTTTTGGGGAAGCCACCGAGGCTGCTGTGATGGGCCTTTTTGATAGTGACATTTAAGTTTGGTAGATGTCCTATTATAGATTTAGATCCAATGTACACCCTGAACTTGTATTTCCTTTTTAATTGCTTCTCTTTCAGCCCCCACACACACAGTTGTGTGGCTGTTGGGTCGTTCCTTTTGTGCATTGGGCCTTTTAGAGGGCATTGGTTCGATCCTACGCTATTAATCTTAGCATGGACTCTGATCAGTTTTGTTTGTTTTGGGGCAGTGATTGAGGTCTCTGGTGGTCTGGCCTAGTTTTGTTTGACCAGAGCTGCCATCTGGCCACCGCCCGATATCTTGATCATCCATGCGGGTGGAAATGATTTAGGTAAATTTAATACTAAATCTTTGTTTAAGGAGTTTAAGCTATTTTTTTCTTACTATACAGTGTTTCTTTCCATCTTGCAAGTTGTTTTTTTCGGAGGTGGTCCTGCGCCTTATCTGGGCTTTGGCTGAAGATTGTTGAGCGTATTCGGAAAAAGGTAAATGGAGGCATGGCTAAGTTCATGCACTACATTGGTGGCTTTTCTTATCTCCACATAGATCTTGAAGGTTTTAATCTTGGCCTTTACAGGTCGAATGGAGTGCACTTATCTTTGATTGGCCTGGATACTTTTAACCTGGGACTTAATTGAAATGGCTGTGGCAGGTGGGGTGCATGCCCCCTTTCCATAGGCATGCTGTTGTGCGGTCACCCTGCTTTGCTGGGTGGACATTAGTTCTGGGTTTTATGGTTTATACTGTTTGTTTGATTTATGGTATTTTTAATAAAGTTATGTATTAGTGTGTTTTGCTAATCTGTAAAATTGTAACTCATAATAAACAGCCTCGGCCATATTTGTTCCAAGTCATTGTCCTGTCTTTTCTTTAGTGTTAAAGTGTAACTGTCATGGATATTGTACCCCCAGAATAATAACATGATAGGTCCCCGGTTATTAGTGGTGTACCCCAAGGTTCAGTACTGGGACCGCTGTTGTTTAATTTATTTATCAATGATATAGAGGATGGCATTAACAGCTCTGTTTCTATCTTTGCAGATGACACCAAGCTTTGTAGCACGGTACAGTCTATAGAGGATGTGCATAAGTTACAAGATGACTTGGATAGACTAAGTGTCTGGGCATCCACTTGGCAAATGAGGTTCAATGTGGATAAATGTAAAGTTATGCATCTGGGTACTAATAACCTGCATGCATCGTATGTCTTAGGGGGGATTAAACTGGCAGAGTCACTGGTAGAGAAGGATCTGGGTGTACTTGTAGATCACAGACTACAGAATAGCATGCAATGTCAGGCTGCTGCTTCCAAAGCCGGCAGGATATTGTCATGTATCAAAAGAGGCATGGACTCAAGGGACAGGGACATAATACTCCCCCTTTATAAAGCATTGGTACGGCCTCACCTGGAATATGCTGTTCAGTTTTGGTCACCTGTCCATAAAAGGGACACTGCGGAGTTGGAAAGGGTGCAGAGACGCGCGACTAAACTAATATGGGGCATGGAACATCTTAGCTATGAGGAGCGATTAAAGGAGTTACAATTGTTTAGTCTTGAGAAGAGACGTTTAAGGGGGGATATGATAAACGTATATAAGTATATTAATGGCCCATACAAAAAATATGGAGAAAAACTGTTCCAGGTTAAACCCCCCCAAAGGACGAGGGGGCACTCCCTCCGTCTGGAGAAAAAAAAGTTTAGTCTCAAGGGGCGACACGCCTTCTTTACCGTGAGGACTGTGAATTTATGGAACGGTCTACCTCAGGAACTGGTCACAGCAGGAACAATTAACAGCTTTAAAACAGGATTAGATACATTCCTGGAACAAAATAAGATTAATGCTTATGAAGAAATATAAAATCTCATCCCTTCCCCAATATCGCGCCACACCCCTACCCCTTAATTCCCTGGTTGAACTTGATGGACATATGTCTTTTTTCGACCGTACTAACTATGTAACTATGTAACTATGTAACTATGTAACTATGTAACTATGTAACTATGTAACTATGTAACTATGTAACTATAGTATAGATGATGACACGTGTAATGCAGCTATACTTTTTGGCTGCTCTTTATCCCACATTATCAGCAGGAAAATAGTTTTATTGTGTGGTCAGCAACTGTCGGATAGGCGTGGCTGGGGATCATAATTGCCCATCTCCGCCACGCCTATCCCCTGTAAGTGAGCGCAGGGTTCACTGTGAGATTGATACATAGGTCCCCACCCCCGATGTCCATGATGTGCGGTCCGGCGTGACTCCACTGAGCCTATACATATAATGTGCACCTTTATGATATACAGTACCCGTACTCCTCTTCTATCTTCTCCTGGTGCCGGAGACGCGCTGCTTCTGCTTTCACTAGAGACATAGAGAAAGCGCTCACTCCCGTTGTGTGCCACAGCTCAGTGCGCCTGTGCAGTGCTAGAGGCAGGGAGCGAGCTCTCTGTCTCTTGTGAAATCAGAAGCAGCGCGTCTCCGGCACCAGGAGAAGATAGAAGAGGAGTACGGGTACTGTATATCATAAAGGTGCACATAATATGTATAGGCTCAGTGGAGTCACGCCGGACCGCACATCATGGACATCGGGGGTGGGGACCTATGTATCAATCTCACAGTGAACCCTGCGCTCACTTACAGGGGATAGGCGTGGTGGAGGCGGGGCATTACAATCCCTAGCCACGCCTATCCGACAGTTGCTGACCGCACAATTAAACTATTTTCCTGCTGATAAAGTGGGATAAAGAGCAGCCAAAAGTACAGCTGCATTACACGTGTCATCTATACTATCATGGTATTAGTCTGGGGGGTACAATATCCATGACAGTTGCACTTTGTTTTCTGGGGGGCGGGGTTCTGGGGCCTTACATTCCCATGTCAAGGGCGGGTAACTATCATGAAGGGCCCTCATGGGATGTGGCTTCATGCCCCCTCGCCCCCCTCTTGTATCTTTTTCCATTCTTTTCTATTTCTGCCTTGGTGTTTTTGAAGGGTTAATGCTATGTTATTAACTTTATTCTGAGTGTTTCTTTCAGGGGCCAGTTGTTGCTAGGCAGATTTCCATCTGCTCCATCTGTGTAGTTGGTTGCTGGGCACAATTGGTGTTAACCCTGAAATATCCTGGAGTTTATATAAATGATGACCATCTGCCACTGATACCAGTCACCTGGAGAACCGCATCAGAGCAGCTGCCCTCCCTGTCTTCGTCACAGTTGTTTATTAGTGGGCGGTCACCCACTGGGTTTTATGGTTTATACTATTTGATTAATGGTATTTTTAATAGTTATTTATTGTAACTGTTAAACTGTAACTCATAATAAACAGCTGTGGCCATATTTGTTCCAAGTCGTTGTCCTGTCTTTTCTTTCGTGTTAAAGTTGTTTTGTGGGACAGGGTTCTGGGTACCCATGCAAGGTAGGTGACGGCATTGCCAGCAGTAGAGAAAATGTAAGAAGCAGTGTACTGGGCATATACTACCCGTATGCAGGTGTTATCATATTCCTTGTGTCACATTGTCAGTGTGAGTCTGTGTCCAGATCTGGAGCCCTGGTTGGTACAGCTTCCTGACTAATAACATGGCTGCTGTCATTATTTTACACAATTTCCATTTGGATTATGTGTAGATCCAGGTTTCTGAAAGAGAAATCTGTTACGTTATCTTAAAGGCTGAGTTCCCCTTTATGAAATGCCAGCAGTGCTGAGTGGCCCCTCATGTAATACCAGTGTTGCTGAGTGTCCCCTTATGTAACTCCAGCAGTGCGGAGTGCCTCCTTATGTAATGCCAGTGGTGTATGTATTATTGTTATATTGTTTAATAGTATTTCCAGTTAAAGCCTAGAAATAACTAAATCCTAGTAATTCATTAGGCCATGTGTGTGTGATGGGGAACAGGTTCTGGTGGTCATGCTTGAAGCAGGCCCACAGATGTAGTTATGGTAATGAGTGCCCCCAAAGTAACCTCAGTAACTCCCATGGGATCCCTGACACAGGCTCTTAGCAGTAATTAGCTATATTTCTCTCACGAGGGTGGAAGTAAAGAACTGCAGTATTTTCAGTTTTCTCCTACTGTCTCATACTGAATGAAGTTGAAGGTAGTAGCCATATACCTTGACTACATATCCGCTGCTATAAGCTAACATTTGACTAACCACCATCTCTTCTGTTCCCGACAAACTCTGGAACATTTGGCACAGCCATTTATTCTCAACAGAGAGGTGAGGGGTAACCTGCTGCCAGACAGTTCTGCCAGTGGGTTATCTCCCAGAGAACAAAAGGGCCATGCTTTTTTATTTTTTTTATTTCACTTCTTTTCCCCAACATCATCTTTCAGGAGGATGCCATACAGTTTACAGTAATAGCCAGTCCCACCAAAGTCATTGGGTTCAGCCGAATTTTCAGTAAAGAGTATGGGTACTTTGAGGAATAGCATTAACCAAGAGTAGACAACCTAAGGGGATGATCAATGTCTGCAATGAAGTACATACACTCAGGGCCACTTTATTAGGTACACCTTACTAGTACTTGGTTGGACCCCCTTTTCCCTACAGATCTGCCTCAATTCTTTGTGGCATACTTTCTACAAGATGCTAGAAACATTTCTCCAAGATTTTGGTCCATATGGACATGGCGTCACACAGTTGCTGTAGATATGTCAGCTGCACATCTATGATGCATATCTCCCTATCTACCACATCCTAAAGGTGCTCTATTGGGGTCTGGTGCATTATCCTGCTGGTAGTAGTCATCAGAAGATGTGTACCGTGTGGTAATAAAGGGATCAACGTGGTCAGCAACAATACTCAAGTAGGCTGTCATGTTTAAACAATGCTCACTTGGTACTAAGGGGCACAAAGTGTTTCAAGAAAATGTCCCCGACACCATTACAGCACCACCACCAGCCTGGATTGTTGATGGATCCATGCTTTCACGTTGTTTACACGTAATTCTGACCCTACCATCTGAATGTAGCATGTGACATTGAGACTTCTCAGAGCAAGCAATGTTCTTCCAGTCTTCCACTGTTTAATTTTGGTGAGCTTGTGCGAATTGTAGCCTCAGTTTCCTGTTCTTAGCTGACAGAGAAGCGCCTGGTGTTCTGCTGCTGTAGCCCCTCTGCTTCAAGGTTGTACATGTTGTGTAGTTACAGATGGTATTTTGTATACCTTGATTTCATCAAGTTACTGTTTCCTTTCCATCATCTCGAATCAGTCTGACAATTTGTGAATTCTTCTCTGACATCAACAAGGCATTTTGTCCACATAACTACTGCTCACCAGATTTTTTATTTTATTTTATTTTTTATTTTTTTGGGGGCCATTCTCTGTAAACCCTATGGATGCAGCCCAGACCCGTAAAATAACTTAGCGCAGTGTGATGTGTTGGACACCAAAGCCAGGAAGAAGACTGAGGCCAGGGGGACGGCAGAGCGTTGTGTGGCATTGGAGGAGCTGTGGAAGGTAAGTTAAAATTTCTTATTTTAATGGTGGCAGACCGGGCAGAATAGAGAGAATTTTTTTTTTTACCGGAGTTCTCCATTAACTTGGGGACAAAGGATGTACCTTTGCATACTGGCCACCTGCTACTTGGCACACCAGGACATACATGTATGTCCTGAGTCCCATCCCAGCTATGAAGCAAGTGCAGGAGCTGAACACACTTCATAGACCACAGGTCCCGGCCGGGCACATGCTGAAAATGGCACACATCAGTGATTAGCTGATGCCCACCATTAACCCTTCAAATGCAGTGATCACTATTGGGGGAGTACAAACACTCATTGGACCACCCGCTGTACAATCGCTGAAGTCTGATGAGTAAAGATGGCCGCCGGAGCTCCACTCACCTGCTCCTAGCCGTTACCTGCGACTCTTGCCTTTTTATTTTTTATTAATTTTTTGTTTTCTTTTTCTACCTTGATTGTGCTGGATATTCTGCTCAGTCTGTCAGTTTCATAAACTGGAAGGTGCATCTTCTGAAGGGGTGACATCTTCTGAAGTGCTGCAGGGGAGAACTAATGCCCTATCTGTGCTATGCTACTCTGAACATACAGCCTAGAGCAGTTCAGTGTGATGAGCTCTGAACTCTTACTGAACTATACAGTCTCTGAGCTCTGCCCAACACCTGCAAAAGGGAACTGTAGCGCAGTGCTTCCCAACCAGGGTGCATCCAGCTGTTGGAAAACTACAACTCCCAGCCTTTGGCTGTCCAGGCTTGCTGGAAGTTGTAGTTTTGCAACAGCTGGAGGCACCCTGGTTTGAGAAACCCTGCTCTACAGTCTAGCTCAGCTCAAAGGGAAAGCGAGCTGAAATATTCAGCACTATATACTTTATACTCTGCTGAGCTGAGGTCCTACCTGCATTTCCTAACTTTGGTCTCTGCCAGGCTGCTACAGGAGACAATCTGCAAGTAGAACTTCAGGTAGGACCAGAAGGAGGACCCGGAGAGGACCTAATGGCCAAACTTTTTTAGGGGTTCATTTAATACAAAATTTAATAAAGTTACAAAATTAAGAAGTATGTTAGAAAAGTAAAATAAATCGGCTAATCTAAAACATTACATTTTATGGATGGTGACAGGTACCATTTAATGATCCGGTTCGATCAATGGTGTTAATGTAAAAAAATACCAACGTCCAAAACTGATAAAACTACAGATTCATACAGCCTTTATATGGAAAAATAAAGTATAGGACAATTTTAAACATACTACTTTTTGTTAAAAAGGTTGTTTACCGTAATATAAGTGTGTAAAGATGGGTATCGTTTTAATGGTATTGACCCTCACATTTAAAATGAACATGTTATTTTTACTGTAAAGTGCACTGTGTAAAAACAAAACTCCCCAAAATTAGCAAAATTGCATTTTTTCTTTTCGATTTCCCTCCATAAAATTTTTTGGGTTGCATTATGCATTTTATGGTAAAATGAAAAGTGTCATTACAAAGTACATTTGATCATGGAAAAAAACTTCATATGGCTTTTGGACTAAATAATAAGGCTAGGTTCACACTACGGAATTTCCGCCTGCAATTCCGCTTTGAAATTTAGGCAGAAATTCTGCTTGCTAAAACGTATAGTGTAGTGAATGGGTTTCCGTTCACAAATTCACACTTCGGAATTTGTGAACGGAAAATCTGCTTGGAAATTTCCGCCTGAAGAATGGCGTTGCTCATTCTTCAGGTGGAAATACTCGCGGAACACATTGCAGTCTATTGGAGACTGCAGTGTCTGCGCGGTCCTAGCACATGCCCGGAGATTCTGTAGTGTGAACCTAGCCTAAGAGTTAGGTCTCTTAGAAAGTGAGGAGGAAATAATGAAAACTTACAAATTTACTATGTCCTCAAGGCCAAAATGGCCTGTGTCCTTAGGGTTAATGGGGTTATTGGGTTTTATATTACAAAAATAACTATTTTCTTCAGAGTGTCCATTGTTGTGGTTTTGGTTGTTGTTGTTATTACTGTTATTATTACGTGTTTATTTAAAGGGAACATTTGTAGAACATTACAGAAATAAGGAATTGTTTAAACCAATGGCCCTTCTATACGGCAGAACATTGTGCCTGTTACAAGAACCAATTGACTAAATTTAAAGTTGATCCATACTTCATAAACATAGCTATTACATAGACCAACTGTTGGAAGCGATCGATCATGCAACCATTTATTTCCATTATTGCCATCAGCATATTGCCTCCTGTTTACACAATGAGCCGCACACCCGATTGGATGAAATGTCCAGCCTATCAGTGTGCATGTTTCATGGGCAGCACCCGCCTGACTGGCTTCATCTCATATATAGAGAAGAAGGCAGGAGTTGCAGCGTTCACACCAGAGATTGTGGTCTGGGGCTTATTAAAGAAAGGTCAGATGTTGGTGATGCTGTGTTCAGTTTAGTTACAGCTGGCATAGAGATTTATTACCAATTAGCTAGAATGTACAGGAGATAAACCTGAACATCTAATCTGTGTGTGTGTGGGGGGGGGGGGGGGGGGGGATGTTGACTCCTAATAAAAATAACTGTATCCTAATCTAATCATAATGTAATGCCTAGTCTGAATGGACTGGACTGCACATACTGATAGGATTACCATGGCACCAGCACCCAGCTTTCCAAATCCCTAAATGTTATATGGTATTAAATTCCCCCTCCTCTTGCTCCCCCTATGCATGTGCCTGTCCTTACTGCAGTTCTGACATTCAATTGATGAACCAGGTAGCTCAACATGAACAGTTTTATACTACAGGCCTTTCCTTATGGCTCAAAGGAGCATGCCCATGAGGTCCACCCATTTTAGGTTGATATATCACATGCTTTTGGAACGAATTAGCAATTTTACACAGAGCTGCGGTTTCACAAGATAATGGTCATCCCAGAACCGATTCATATTGTATGCTGAGGGTTTACTGTGCCATCATATTTATTTTCTCAAACAGAATTATTTATTTTTTGCATAGTTGAAAAAAATCAGATTCCAGTAACTGTACCTCCTATTTTATTCTAAGCCATGCCTAGCTGCTTTATACAAAGACTGACATTTAGTACCATATCCATATTTTGCAGGACACTGTAGTGGATTTATGGCTGCCACTTGACATCATGCACCATCGTTGGCTGCTGCTTCTTGCATGCTTCTGGGTCCTGTTCATGCTTATGGTTGCAAGCAAACTAATCACCCTCACAATGAGAATCCCTGAGGGTAAGTAGAATCCTTTTTTACTGCACAATATTTTTACACATTTTTTACTTGTAGAATAAAATTACATAGACACAACTATAAAGGGGAATCTGGACTAATAGACACAAGTACACAAAATGGGGAAGATTTATCAAAATCTTTCCAGAGGAAAAGCTGCTGAGTTGCCCATATAAACCAATCAGATTGCTTCTTTCATTTTTAACAATGCCTCTGAAAAATGGAGGAAGCAATCTGATTGGTTGCTATGGGCAACTTTTCCTCTGGACAGGTTTTGATGAATCCCCCCAATATGTGTCAACGCCACAGAACACCTTTATATGGTATAGAACACTTTCAATTATGGTAAAGAGCTATGTTGGTAGTGTATAGTAGAGTAAACAGTTATGTTTTTTACACTATAAATGATCGTTTCAGGATAGATTATAACTTGAGCAGATAAACATTCTAAGACAGTTACCATGGATGGAATGTGTATGTAAGGATTAAATGGGTTGTCCACTGAATGTGCCTAGGTTGCATAGTAATTTAGAAGAAGAGCTGCTTCTTCTAGTCTCTGCTATCGGCACCTGACCCCCCCCCCCCCCCCCCCCCCCCCACTGCATTTCACTTCCTGGAGCTGCAGATATCATGTTTAATCGCTGCAGCCAATCACTCACTGGGGCGGGACACCGCTGTGGTGAGTGATTGACAGAGCTGCAATATGACGTGCCGTCTACAGCGCCACGAATGTGCAGCACTACAGAGACTTGGTGTCAATACCAGAGGATATGAGGGAGCAAGAGAAAAAAGTAGAAGCTGTTTTTGTTTGTACAAAGCTTGGGTACAAAAAATAAATAAATACAATTTTAGTAGATAACACTTTAAAGGTGTTGTCCTGGCAGCATGTTTTTTAAACATATGCTCAAAAAATATATATATTTCCTGCCCCTGCTGTGCAAGCGCTTCCAGATTGGGGCGAGACGTCATAGGTCTGCTCAGTAAGTCACTGGCTGATGTGGTGTCCTGCCTCCTAATTGGCAAAGCGCCCTGTGATGTCATGTCTACAAATATGGAAGTGCCACACAGCAGGGACTAGAGCTCCATCATACCAATGGCGGGAGAAAGGAAGGTAAGTGTGTGGGGGTGCCTGAGCATATGTACAAAAACATGTAGTCTGTATGTGTTGTTATATTTAGTTTTTGGTATTTCTTGTCCTTTGGATATTTTAGTACATTCTTTCTATGATGTCTATAGATTAGATAGCATTTTCAACGGGGCAGTTTCCCTTTTGAAGAGGTTGTCTCGGATTATTAATAGTGGCCAGTAGTGGCTCTGGAACTGTGGGAGAATTTGGGGGAGTAAATGTTATCCTAATTCCAACAGTTGCCAATTTTTTTTTTTTTTTTTAAAGGGGTTCTCCGGTGCTTACACATCTTATCCCCTATCCAAAGGATAGGGGATAAGATGCCTGATCGCGGAGTCCCGCCGCTTGGGACCACCGGGATCATGCACGCGGCACCCCGTTTGTAATCAGTCCCCGGAGCATGTTCGCTCCGGGTCTGATTACCGACAACCACAAGGCCGGCGGCGTGTTAAATCACGCCTCCGCCCCCGTGTGACGTCACGCTCCGCCCCTCAATGCAAGCCTACGGGAGGGGGCGTGACAGCAATCACTCCCCCTCCCGTAGGCTTGCGGGACTCCCACGATCAGGCATCTTATCCCCTACTTTAGTTTAACCCCTTTAACTAAAGTTTTCACAAACTTTAGTTAAAGGGGTATTTCAGTAAAAAAAAAAAAATTTTCATATCAACTGGCTCCAGAGAGTTAAACAGATTTCTAAATTACTTCTATTAAAAAATCTTGGTCCTTCCAGTACTTATCAGCTGCTGAAGTTGAATTTTTATTTTCTGTCTGACAACAGTGCTCTTGGCTGACACCTCTGTCTGTCTCAGGAACTCAGGAACAGAGGTGTCAGCAGAGAGCACTGTTGTCAGACAGAAAAGAACAACTCCACTTCAGCAGCTAAGTACTGGAAGGATTAAGATTTTTTAATAAAGTAATTTACAAATCTGTTAAACTTTCTGGAGCCAGTTGATATGAATTTTTTTTTTACTTGGAATACCCCTTTAATAATCCAAAGGCTGTTGAAAAAGACAAATCAGATACTAACTAGGAAGCTATTGTACAATGAAAGTGGTCCCACAAATGTGCCTGGTGCTACAGGTCAGAGCAGATCAGTCCTATAAAAGTGAATACCAACCACACACAAGTACAGAGCTGTGCTCTGTTTTACAGCTCTGTTGCCTTCTGTTCATTGTGGCTGATGTGTTTTGAGAGCTGTAGGAGCCACTACTCCTTCACTAAATGTGCCAGCAGTCAGACCTCCATTGATCTGATATCGGTGGCCAATCCTAAGGATAGGCAATAAACTTTTGGAATCCCGTAGAACCCCTTTATCTATTTTGGATTGCCCTACGTCATGCTAAGGTGGTTAAAGTGTAGGATTAGATTGCCAAGCCTCTATCAAGTGCACAAAAGAAATTGCCTTTCCCTTAATATCCATTTTCACACACATTCTGACAAACATAGACTATATCAAGCTCAATGTACTTTGCAGTTTATTTAGTGATAACATTTACTGTCATTTACTGCTTGTGTCCATACTTTGGGGGAAATTTATGAAAACCTGTCCGGAGGAAAAGTTGCGTGGTTGCCCATAGCAACCAATCAGGTCGCTTCTTTCATTTTTTTAAAAAAAGGCCTCTGAGAAATGAAAGAAGGGATCTTGACAGGTTTTCATAAATTCATTTTTTTACCATTTGCCTTGGTAATCTGTGTCTTTTTTTTGTCTTTACTCGTGTAATTACAAGGGTATGGAATGAGGCAGGGATCCTTGACCATTTTACCTGAACTGGAGAAAATGACAGTGACTGAAGCAAGAAAGTTCCAGATTGAAAGTCAGGTATGTTCAGGCCAATAAAAAAAGGTATTTTTTATGTTTATTTTCATTAGCCTTCAAAAAATTCAGTAGACCTGGTTTGGCTAGGGATGTCATCTTAAAAGATCATGGCTCTTGTTATGTGCAGGTAATCCTTGCGGCAATATGAGTTATGGCTATTGCACACAGGAAACCTTGAACAAGGTTAAAATCCCCAGCACTTCAAGCAAGATATTCCATAAAACACACAATTTTATTTCAACTTGCAAGCGACTGCAACGCCCTCATGAGCAGTGAGGGGGTGAGCAGAATAGCCTTGTTTTTCCTCTCTTATACAGAAAAATTAGCTCTCATACACCCCCGTATATGAAAAAATAAAGTAATTGGGGCAATTTTAGGCATTCTGATTTTGTTAAAGGAAATCTGTCACTACTTGCCCTACTACCTGCACTAAGCAGCAGTACTGGCTGGAAGTGCGGGTGACACTGATTAAAATGATGCTTACTGTGCCCAGATCTGTCCCTGCATTCTGGCGATATCCTTATTTTTCGGAATATTTAAATGAGCAACTTGGTGCGCGAGTAGAGTTATGATCGCGGCCTCGCACACTGTGACATCAGCGATGTTCGTTCAGAGCCCAGCTTATTAATATGCATTATTGTCTTAGTGCCTACTGCTGAAAGCAAAACTACTACCTCCAGCATATCCTTTTAATAGCATTGAACTACAAAATAAAGATAACAAGTCATTTTTAAAAACATTTTACCAAAAACTGTACTGCCAAAAAAAAAAAAAATTTGCTAAATTGCATTTTTTTTTAATGTATTTTAGCTCTTAAATGGGGTACTCCGCTGCTCAGTGTTTGGAACAAACTATTGTCAACTCTGGAGCCGGTGCCAGGAGCTCAGCACTGAGCAGTGCAGTACCCCTTTAAAGGCCATCTGTGGCTGAAAACAAGTCTTTTAGGGGATAAGTGTTTGATCGCGGGGGGGTCCGAACGCTGAGCCCGTGCAGGAGACGTGCCGACCGCAGCATGACGCCACGGCCAACACGCCTCCTCCATGTAGTTCTATGGCCGCGTTTGTGCCTCCTCTCCCATAGAACTGTATGGGGAGGGGGCATAACTGTCGACCTCTCTAGGTTGACACTACTTGCATTAGTGCTCTCACTGAGCTCTAATGCGGGGGCCCCGTTCAGGAGATCGGGGGTCCCATCGGTGGATAGGGGATAAGGGTAATAACGCTCCAGTTGTCCTGTAAAAGACCAAAGGATAAAAACAAAACCGCAAAAAATTTTTAATTGGCTGTGTCCTCAATGCCAAAAAAGGGCTGTGTCCTTAAGGGCTTAAAAGGCAAGGAAGAAAATACAAAAACGCTAAAATTAAAATGAACCTGGTCCTGAGGGGGGTTAATGTCAGTTTGTTATTTGTTCTAGTGTCTTCACTTTAAATATTGGCCCCCACCTTTCTTTGGTTGACAGCCTGAGGATGAGTCTTCATGGGATATAATTACTACTGATTTTACCTTTGCAGATAAAGTCTACAATGGACTACAGTACCAGACATGTGGATGATCTGCAGCAAAAGTTGCATGCAACATAAGTGGATTTTTTGTGTAGATTGATTCATAGCAGAAAAAACCTTCCAGTACTTTTGGACTTTTTTTTTTTTTTTTTTTTTTTTTTTATAGCCTTGTTCAAATACAGACTATAAAAACTGTGTGGGAAAATACCCTAAGACCAAAGCTCATTCACATATTGCTACATATGGCTGTTACTATTTGAAGCATTAGTACTGCGAACATGTGGATTAAATAAGAGGTCACTGCTGTAGCAAATCTGCAGAGGATCAGCAATATGTTTTGTCTGCTACATGGTTGGCTTTTTTCCCCCTTGAATAAGATCAGACTTAATCTTATATCTTCTGACAGATGGTTCGCCTCTGCTGCTTAGACAGGACTGCAAACCTTTTCAAACATAAAAAGAAAATTTAGTTTTTGTGTGCATGCATCTTGTTACGTTAATGGGTAGGAAAATACGCAGCAGCAAAAAACGTAGAGAAATACGGCACGTGTGACTGTACCCTAAAGGGGTTTTCCAGACAAATATGATCGGCCTGTCGTCACGATAGGCCATTGACCTCTGATACCTGGCACCCTCACTGATCAGCTGTTCGGCATTTCTGCAGTGCCCACTCCACACAGTGAACTGGACTGGAAGTAGTTGGCTTCATTTCCTGTGTAGTGGCCCAGCCTTGTTACCGCAGCTCAGCTCCCCCACCTGTTTATAAACTACAGAAATCTGAACAGACAATGTGCCAGATAGTAGCGTTTCTGTAATGCTCTTATTAAAAAAGCACTCTAGATCTTTTGCCCATATAAGGCAAACTTACACCAGTATTCCTGCAGTCTAATTTATTTCATCCCAGCTCATTTGCATACATACATACATATTGAACCCTAAGCTGAGTCATGTTATCTCCTGTCTGATATCCAATAAATTACATAGACAGTATTTCAGTCTCTCTTGTGCAGCTGACCTCCAATTAACTACATGATCACCTAATAGATCCCTCCTGGCAGCTCTGACCCATCACCTTCTGCCCATCTCTATGTTCCTCCATGCTCAGAGTGCTCCAGAAAAGATAATTTCTCCCCTATCTAAGAAACAAGGAGTGCAGTAATATAGTAGGTAAGTCCATTCAATGATTAGCTATATAGAGTTGTACAACTCCCCTAACTGACTCTGCTTGTCTCTAGTGTGTCCTATAAGATAGGGACTGACCTTGCTCTCGTGCTTTTAAGAGCTAAATATCACAAGCTGATACTGTATTTCATATTATACTCTAAGGTCAGTGGCAGAATGTATATTTTTCATAATTTGCTGCACTTAAGACACAGAGCTGATGCAATATTGTTACTTTACCCTCTCTTTCTCTGCAAAGCCAGAGGCATCTTGAGAAATGTAGCCTGCATTAGGAAAGCCATATTGGAGGAGAAATAAGAATAGAGATGACAGACAACCCATGCATGCCACATCAACTAAAATGGGTATAATTAAGGCATACACACAAACATCTACATTCTTCTCTAATGATAGCCTATATTTCAGTATAGCAAAAGTTAAATTCTGAAGTACTGCATTGAGAAAACGACTGCCCCATCCTCTATCAGTGTCTTTACACTAAAGTTATATTTTCAATTTCTTCCTAAATTAACTATTACTTTCCTTCTCATTTTTGCCATCTGAGCTGTTTGTCTATGTTCAGATTTCAGTGTTCTTTTCTTCAGATACTTCTAGCATTTATAATCATCCACTTCAGAGCCCTGTATATATACATCCTGTAATGGTAATATCTAGAAATGCCCCAAAATGCTCATTTATTTTAGGTGGAAATATCCTTAAAACTTTAATAATGTTTTTGAGATTTGTAATCATTCGTTTCAGCCTACAGCGGACACATTGAAAAATATTACTCACATTGATCTCATCCACAAGCAGCGACTGGAGCTACTCAGAAGTGTATGCAGGAATGGATCATTTGGGAACCTCTCACATTCCACCATTTCCAAGTTTGTGTTGGATCGAATCTTTGTCTCTGACAAGCACAAGATCTTATTTTGTCAGACCCCGAAAGTTGGAAATACCCAGTGGAAAAAAGTTCTCATTGTTTTAAATGGTAATTTAAAGTTCTTTATTTTTTTCTTTTCTTTTAATTCTCTTTGGAACACACCTGTCAAGTTCTGAGGCCGGTGTGTACTCAGTTCTTTTAAAATGGTATAAATTGTGTAATTGGTATGTTGGTAGCTACGACTACTTACAGGGTGGAAAGCATTGCTGAAACCTTGGGGACATCTGTCAAAACTACTGTAAGGAATTTTGGAGCAGTTGCCTATAGCACTCAGTTAGATTGTGGTTTTCTTTTACTTAAAAGCATGACAAAAATGAGATCTGCATTTGAATTCCCATTTATGTTGGATTGGTTAGTATTTTTTAGCTAAAACTGAGAGTGCGTGCAAAACACAGAGAAAGGTTTAAAACTTTCCATTATGGTTTTTCTGTGTCTTTTCCACTTCTGACCAAAATGAGATCCAAAATGAGCATTAAATACTGACCAAAATACTGTAAGCCAACCCAGCCTGATTTCTTGCGTTTGTTCTAAATCTGCTCCAATATTTTATAGGACCAGCAAACAATTGGTATTTCAATATTTTATGGACAAACACACTTCAACCGGATTCGAGCTCCATTCAGTGGAGCTTTGTACACTGAGAAATGACATTTTTTTTTTTGCTATGCTCAATTCCTACAAAATACTCAAGACATACACCTGACAGACCCCATTTAAAGTCAGTGAAACTTGTTGGGACCAGTTGGTGTCCATTGTACAATTCATCTTCCAGCTTCATTGTTTGTCTCTAAAACCGGCTCTACAACAGAGCTCCAACGTAGGTGTGAACTTAACCTTAGTATGCATTGCTACATCAGACGAGAGGAGGAAAGAAATGGGCCAGTCGTTCATTATCTCATACTGAGCATAGACCACTAGTCTAGGCAGATAACTTTACAGTATGTGTACAGGGCCAATGCACAAGCTCCCTGAGTCTTTAGTGTAAACATCATACAGAAATTTCTATAATTATAATCTATACAGCTTTATGATGAAATAGTAACATTTGCTTTTAAACCTAACCATGTGCCTGACATTGCAAACAAAAATAATAAACAATACTACTTGTAGTAATTGTGGGTCAATGTTTTTTTAATTGTACATTGTTTTTAAGGGGCATTTTCATCAATTGAGGATATACCAGAAAATGTGGTTCATGACCATGACAAGAACGGTCTTCCTAGGCTGTCTTCCTACAGCGTTCCAGATGTGCAGGAAAGGTATGGCTACAGCACCGGCAACAACCATTTTAAGGAGTTGCATAAACCACGATTCCCTTTAATATCCTTCACAGAATGATTTATGCACATATTCAAAAAAAAAAATTCTGATGTTGCTTTGTAAATCACCAAACCTAGCACTATTCTTCTTCTCACAATTCTTCCATTTGTTTTTAAGTTTGTTTGGCCAAGTGTTCATGTATTTTGAATGAAGAGATGCTGTAAGCTGCCATCAGATTCCTATGGCACCAATCACATTAAATTGGCATCTGGTCCCACCATAATCAGCAGTTTGAGCTGACAAATTTGTAATGTGTTTCGCTAACTTTGTTTGGATAAACAATATTTACATTTGTCCTAATAACAAAGATTGGCTCTTCCGGATTTCCGTCCAGCTCCTGCCTTTTTGCAGCGTCTGGAGGTGGTTGGAAAAGCCGAAAGCGGCTGCAGCAGGAAAGTTATTCAAGTTGTGTAACTCCTATTGACTTAAATTGGAGTTTTGCAAACTACATAGCCTTGTGAGCTTTGTTTACGTAACTTTTCTTTAACCCCTTTAAGGGGTACTCCCTCCGGTGGAAAACTTTTTTTTTTTTTAAATGAACTGGTGCCAGAAAGTTAAACAGATTTGTAAATTACTTCTATTTAAAAAATCTTAATCCTTTCAGTACCTATTAGCAGCTGTATGCTATTATGCTTCTATTCTTTTTGAATTTCTTTTTTGTCTTGTCCACAGTGCTCTCTGCTGACACCTCTGTACGTGTCAGGAACTGTCCAGCATAGGTTTGCAATGGGGATTTTCTCCTACTCTGGACAGTTCCTGATATGGGCATTAGGTGTCAGCAGAGAGCACTGTGGACAAGACAAAAAAAGAAATTAAAAAAGAAAAGCATTTCCTCTGTAGCATAGAGCTGCTAATAAGAACTGGAAGGGTAAAGATTTTTTAATAGAAGTAACTAACAAATCTGTTTAACTTTCTGGCACCAGTTGATTTAAAAAAAAAAAGGTCTTTCACCGGAGTACTCCTTTAACCTGTTAAGGACCCAGGGCGTACCTGTACGTCCTGATTCCGCTCCCGTTCTATAACGCGGGGCCATAGGTCGGGCCCGGCCTTTAACAACGGCCGGGACCCGTGGCTAATAGCGCGCGGCATTGATCGCGGTGCCGCCCGCTTTTAACCCTTTAGACGCGGCGTTCAAAGTTGAACGCCACGTCTAAAGTGAAACTAAATCACTGCCAGTTAGCTCAGGGAGCTGTTCAGGATTGCCGCGGCGAAATCGCGGCATCCCGAACAGCTTACAAGACAGCCAGAGGATCCCTACCTGCCTCCATGCTGTCCGATCGCCGATTGACTGCTCAGTGCCTGAGATCCAGGCATGAGCAGTCAAGCGGCAGAATCATCGATCAGTGGTTTCTTATGAGAAACCAGTGATCAATGTAAAAGATCAGTGTGTGCAGTGTTATAGGTCCCTATGGGAGCTATAACACTGCAACAAAAGTGACTAAAGATCATTTAACCCCTTCCCTAATAAGTTTGAATCACCCCCCTTTTCCCATTTAAAATAAAAAAAAGTGTAAATAAAAATAAACGTGATATCGCTGCGTGCGGAAATGTCCGAATTATAAAAATATATCGTTAATTAAACCGCACGGTCAATGGCGTACGCGCATAAAAATTCCAAAATAGTGCATTTTTGATCACTTTTTATATCATGAAAAAATAAGTCCTATCAATGCAAAAATGGTACTGCTATAAACTTCAGATCACGGCGAAAAAAATTAGCCCTCGTACCGCCTCATACGCGAAAAAATAAAAAAAGTTATAGGGGTCAGAAGATGACAATTTTAAACGTATACATTTTCCTGCATGCTGTTATGATTTTTTCCAGAAGTACGACAAAATCAAACCTATATAAGTAGGGTATCATTTTAACCGTATGGATCTACAGAATAAAGAGAAGGTGTCATTTTTTCCTAAAAATGTACTGTGTAGAAACAGAAGCCCCCAAAATTAACAAAATGTGTTTGTTTGTTTTTTTTTTTCAATTTTGTCTCACAAGGAATTTTTTTTTCCGTTTCGCCGTAGATTTTTGGGTAAAATGACTGAAATCATTACAAAGTAGAATTGGTGGCGCAAAAATAAGCCATCATATGGATTTTTAGGTGCAAAATTGAAAGTGTTATGATTTTTTTAAAGGTAAGGAGGAAAAAACGAAAATGCAAAAATGGAAAATGGAATGGATATCTTAAGGGGTTAAGGACTCAGGGTTTTTCCATTTTTGCACTTTCATTTTTTCCTCCACAGCTTTTAAAAATTATAACACTTTCAGTTTTCCACCTACAGATCCATATGAGGGCTTGTTTTATGAGCTACCAATTTTACTTTGTAATGACATCAGTAATTTTACCCCAAAAAATCTAGGGCAGAAAAAAAAATTTGTGATACAAAATTGTGGGACAAAATGGGCTTCCGTTTCTACGCAGTACACTTTTTGGTAAAAAATGACACCTTATGTTCATTCTGTAGGTCCATACGATTAAAATGATACCCAACTTATATAGGTTTTATTTTATAACTTTTTGCACGGAAATTAGTGCGTTGAAAAATTTCCTCTTCTGACCCCTATAACTTTCATATTTTTCTGCATACGGGGTGGTATGAGGGCTCATTTTTTGCGGCTTGGTCTGAAGATTTTATCAGTACCATTTTTGATTGGACTTTTTGATCTCTTTTTATAAATTTTTTTTTTTTTTTTTTTTTAATGAGATCAAAAAGTCCCATTTACTTTGTAGTTTTTTTTTTTTTTTTTACACATTTATAGCCCACATAGGGGACTATAACATGCAATCTTTTGATTGCAGTCATTAATCAATGCTATGCCAAAGCATAGCATTGATCAGTGTTATCAGTGTTCTGCTGCTCCAGCCTGGATCTCAGGCATGGAGCAATAGATCAGTGATCGGACACCGAGGGGGAGGGTAGGGACCCTCCTCGCGTCATCTCAGCTTATCGTGACACTGCAGTTTTACCGCGGTGATCCCGATCAGCCCGACTGAGCTGCCGGGAAGCATTTTCTTTCATTTTAGATGCGGTGATCAAGTTTGACTTTGCGTTTAAGGGGTTAATACTGGACATCACATCACTGTACCCTTGTGTATCTATGTGTTGGCTTATGGAAGCTTAAAGGAAATCTGTCATCAGAATCACCCGCACTAAACCTGTTAAACAGGCTTGTAGTGCGGGTGATCCTGATTAAAACGCTCCTTACCTGGTTAAAAATGGTTCAGCGCTTCTTCAGATATCTATATTTTTTAGTTTTGTTATTCCCTGGCTTGGGACTCAGTGGGAGGTGTTATCATCTGGAACTCGGCCACACGTCATTCTAGCTGGGCAGAGCGGCCGCCCGGCTCATGAATATTCATGACCTTATCCTTATACACGGCCCTCCCACCAGACCTTGAAAAAGGAGTTAGACTACGAGGATAAGGTCATGAATATTCATGAGTCGGGCGGCAGCTCCGCCCAGCTAGAATGACGTGTGGCCGAGTCCCAGATGATAACACCTCCCACTGAGTCCCAAGCCAGGGAATAACAGAAAACTAAAAATATAGATATCTTAAGAAGCGCTGAACCATTTTAAACCAGGTAAGAAGCGTTTTAATCAGGATCACCCGCACTACAAGCCTGTGTAACAGGTTTAGTGCAGGTGATTCTGATGACAGATTTCCTTTAATAAAGGACCAAGTGATTTTATCCAACCTATTGCGCTGGACTCCACTTTCTCTTCTACATTGTCTACAGAGTGGGTCTGCTCCTGTCCGTGTCTCACCTGGGTGTCTATTGGGGTGAGCTGGAGTGCATACTCTCTTCATTAGTCATGAAAGTAAAGTAAAAACTTTTGTAAGTAATATACATTTCATGAGGCGCTCCATACCCCACTTTCCCTGTTATGTCATGTGTCTGTACTGTTTATTTCTTCCCAACTTTTATTAATGTACACTGCATTGCTATGACAGACGTGAGGTTGGAGGAAATGGGCCAATCCTTTATCCTCTTATAACAAGCATGCACCATTTGTCTAGGAAGACACATGCCCTGTATGAAGAGTCCTTGGGATATGAGAGTACTCGCATTTCTGTTCTTGAGTTACAGCTTCCTTACATTTGAGTATTTACATATCTCCTGTGCTAACATGCCACTCCATCCTGCCTGACTGTTATCTTCCCTAGAATATCTATGAAATGCATATGCGAGTACTCACATATCTAGGGAAGCTGTCAGTTAGGAATGAAAGCAGTGCTTGAGTACACTTGATATGCAGCTAGTCCTATATCTAGGAATGCTGTCAGTCAGGCATGATAGTAGTGCATGAGTACAACAAATATGAGAGTGCGAATGCTCGGTATGTTGATGGAAGACCAGCCCATTTCTTCCCACTCCACAATGCATTCTGGATGCAGTGTACAAAATGTCAGCAAAGGTTGGGAAGCAATAAAAAGTATAGTCACCTGACCTATTAGGGGTACAGAGCACCTTCTAAGTGCTCTGTGATCCTATAAAACACTCAGACTTAGTGGTCCCTATAAAAGAGCCATTCATATCTTACCCCTCTTTTTATGTTTCTACATAAAATTGGTGTCTGCACCAACACTTTTTCATCCAACAGCTTTTTTTTTTACCTGACTCTATTATAAACATGTATGCTTGGCCTAGCATGCATGTTTATTTCAATGGAGAGAGGCATATAGGTTCCTCCCACTTCAACACAGGATGAGGCTGGACAGTGATTTTGACCATGAAAGGGGTCATGCAACATAAAATGTCACACTGTGTGGATTGCGCTGCAGCACAGCAAATGTAAGTAAGCGGGGTCACAAGAGGCTTCGATTTCTTGTGACTGTAAGGGTCGCTGTTTCTGACTCCATTTTCTGCGGTACAGCGTGATCCCGCACAGTGTAGCCCTAACCTCAGGGATACCAAAATCAAACATTCCCTATCGTGTATGTGTAATGAGAATCATGTTGCCCTCTTCTGGTAGCATCTGGTTAAACTAGTACAGTGATGTCGTCTGAACAATACAAGCTGTACAGTACGCCAATTTTTCTTAGTGCCATTCTGAACTGTGATGTCTTCGAAAAATGTAACATACGTGACTATTCCCATCTCAGCTCTGGGTGTGTGATTGAATGATCCTCTACTTTATACTATGTCAGGCCGCTCAGTCTTTATAGGAGGAAGACTAAACAATGTCGCCTGCTACTACATTGCAAGTAATAGCAATTCCTATAGAATGCACATTTTTACTTGTATTTGACCACTTAATAAACTTTTTTTGTTTTATTCTAATTGTTTTTAGGCTGAATTCATATTTCAAGTTTCTTATTGTCCGAGATCCCTTTGAGAGACTCATATCTGCATATAAAGATAAGTTTCTACACAATCCCCGTTTTGAACCATGGTACAAGCACAACATTGCTCCAGTTATCATCCGCAAGTACAGAAAAGATCGCACAGAAACCCGAGGAGGTCTGCAGTTTCAAGACTTTGTACGATACCTGGGGGATCCAAACCACAAGTTTCTAGATCTTCAGTTTGGGGACCATATAATCCACTGGGTAACTTATGTGGAACTTTGTGCCCCTTGTGAAATAAATTACAATGTCATTGGGCATCATGAGACTCTGGAGGAGGATGCTCCATACATCCTAAAGGAGGCAGGGATAGATACACTAGTTTCTTATCCTGCAATACCACCAGGAATCACAAAATACAACCAGTCAAAAGTGGAATATTATTTTTCCAAAGTATCCAAGAGGGACATCAAACGTCTTTATGACAGATTTGATGGAGACTTCAAGCTTTTTGGTTATAAAGAGCCAACATTTTTATTTCATTAATATGGTGCTGTATACAGTTGTGTACATGATCCCCAGTGCACTATATCTGCAGTGAAGACACTACTGAAGCTTTTTTTTGTCTGGCCATACCTTATTTGCACTTAACCCACTTACACTGTATCTAATGCACTGCTGTATTCAATTTTTTTGTGGTGGGTATTGGCCTTTAATCACTTGCTTTGGAACAAGTGGTGGGTGGGGTTGGAAATCCAATGTGAATAACAACATTTTTGTTTACAGTTTTAAAGTATTAGCAATATACACTGTAGAACATTGCAGAGCTGCCTCAATGGTTCGAAATGTTGCAATATCTAGTATTTTGTTGCATATTTTTGTTCTATTTACTGATTATTTTTTATTCCAGTGTTATGTGCCATTCTGAATGAACCTCTAATATAAGGAAATAGGATGCACTTTAATGTTACTTTCCAAATGTTTATATGATTTCCTCGATGACGACGGAACTACAAAGAGCCTAGTAATATTAGGTGATATGTAACCTCTAGCATGAACATGAAGGTTTTAAACTTGTGTGTCTATTACAAAAAACAACTTCTCTAGTAGTTGTGTGTTAAATAAATATCCTACAAAAAAAATGGTAGACTACATAGATGTGAAACTGACATAATCTTTATTAGGGTCACTTAAATGCACATTACAAATAAAAGCACATAAAAAAGCTCAGTACAACACAGCAAAAGATACCCACAGGTAAATGGTGGAATCAGCTGGGAGGAGAAGGGAAAATTTTCCTCCTGGGACATCCAAAAAGGGTAAATACCCCCACACACATTACCTGTGGGTCACACAGAACAGTTTCCTTAACGTGCGTTTCACGTTAGGCTTGATCACAGGGTCACAGTGGACACCATTTACCTGTGAGTATCTTTTGCTGTGGTGGTCTGTGCTTTTTTATTTGCTTTTATTCGTAATGTGCTTTTTAGTGACCCTAATAAAGATTGTCAGTTTCACGTCTATTTAGTCTACCATTTTTTTTTTCCATCGGATATATATTTGTATGGGTAGCATATACCGCGTTGGCGGAGGTTTTTTGTAGGAGTATGTGTGTTAAATAAAGTATAGTTTTATTTCCATGACTAATTCTAGGAAAGATAAAGATTGTGGTGGGGGGAGTTGATGTGGCCAAAGTGAAGAAAATTTGTCTCTATTATAACATACTTCCGTCAATGGGGCAGATCAGATCTTTTTGACACTTTGGTTGCCTATACCTCCAAGATTCCAGTATATCCAAGCTGTGTTGATGGTGGCTCTAGTTACCTAAATGCAACTATACGGTGTATTCACAGAATCCGCTGCAGATTTAAAGTTGTAATATCCGCAACTGTTGATTATACGAGACAATTTTTATGTATTTTTATTTTATTTTTTACTGCTTTGTAAAATCCACTACTGCGGATCAAGCGTGTGAATGCACTCATAAAGCACAATAAATCCATGCGGGAAGGAAATGCTGCATGCGAGTTTCCACACAAAAAATAAACTTAAAGGGGTATTCCAGGAATTTTTTTTTATTTGCCTATGCTACAGGGGCTGTAAAGTTAGTGCAGTTCATAATATAGTGTCTGTACCTGTGTGTGACTGATTTCTCTCAATTCTGTGATTTTCACTCCAATTTTTATCAGCATACAAAATTACTGTTGTCCCAGATTTTTCCCAGGTTGCAATGTGGCTGAGACCTGACTCACTAGTCAGCTGATGACAGGGAGCCTGTCTGCTTTAATGGGTGGAGGGATCGCTTGGTGGAAGAGGGATCAATCTGCAACTAATGCAACAGCTGTAGGCACCCTGATTGAAAACTACAGGTCTTTTGAACGGATGCAGCTTATTTATGTTTCAATGGGTGGGGTGGCTGATGTGTGGGAGGGAGGAAAATGGAATTGTGGGATCAGTAGTCAAAAAAAGAAAAGTCAAACAGGAAATACTAGTTCACAAAAAGCTAGCCACAGTATTATGGTAATCTCACAACATAGCCATTTAGCCCCAAGACAAGTGCAGATCCTTCCTAAGCATGTCCATTACTTTCTGCCAGGTACGTACTAAAATCACCTTATGGTGGATAACCCCTTCAAGGCATGTCAGATCAAATCTGCACCAAAGTGTGTAGAATCTGTGAATTTTGTTGCAGAAAAAAAAAATATTTAAAATCTACACTTGCGGATTTTGACGTGAAGGCTGTGAGGGAAAAACATGAAATAAATCTGCAGTGTATCAGCAACATACAATAAATTGACATGCTGTGGATATATAATCCGCACTGTAGACCAGTTACAGAGTTGATTCTGTGAGTATTTATTCTGTATTGCATAGATAGATAAAACTTCTCATGAAGTGGAGGGGGTACTATAAATATAGCTCCAAATCATTGAAAACTCTTAAGCTAAAGAAACAACAACCAAACCCCAACTAGTTCTATTTGAGGTGTCTCTGTGATATATTAGGAAATAGACACAAGTGTATTAAAAAAATGTTTTTATATATTAATTTGACCCCTACCTTTTCAGGATGGCTTCTAAGAAAAATTAGAGCTCATTGGGCATTTCCCAGCTGTGTTAGCTAGTTTCCCTTACGCTGAAGGCTATTTCTTACCTACTCTCATATCTTCTCTGTCCTCCTATTCTCACTACTGCAAAGATTGTTGTTCTCAGTCACTGCAGCTTAATGTGTGATATCTGAGAGATAGCTTCTACTGGACCTGACTATGGAAGAGACTGTAGTCTCAATTTATTAGCTAACTACAGAATTCTGTAAACCAGTAGTACAGACATCCAGGAGTGGTAAAGGACGAAGAAGGCAAAATCTGGAAGAAACATTAAGTATAATGCAAGGTGATATATTTATTATATTTTATAGCTATTTTCTCCAACTTGTCTAAAGGTTAACTTGCACTTTAATCATTGTAAAAGTTCTAAAACATTTTTGTGTTACCGATCCTCCTGCTGTCCATGATCGGAAACATTCTTGTTTATAGCCAGAGATTCAAAATCTGTCCTGATAATGTACAATTTACACAGTTAGGCTAGGTTCACACTGTGTTTCTTTAGGTGTACTTAATTTGTAAAATGTGTCCGCAAAATTCCACCCGCATTTTGCTTGGTCTTCCTAATAACAATGACGCTCTTCTCCTCATATCCTGTCTTAACATCCTGACTTCATATCCTGTACTCAGGTGGGGCTGAGCTGTGATGAAGAGTTTGTAGGCCAAAAATAGAAGGGGGTTTGCTTTACGGGGGTGTGACATGTGTGAGGGGCATGGCTTGCAAGCTGGACAAATGCATTCACCTGGAGATGCAGAGAGATGTGGAGTAAGGTGGGACTGAGTTGTGATGAAGAAATTGTGGTTGAAGAACCTGTGATGTGGGTGTATCGGGCAAAAATTGTGTTTTCGGCCTTGAGCCCAAAAAAAAAGCCAAAATTAGAAGGTTGTGGATTGTGGGAAGGGTGTGGACTGTGGGAGGGGTATGCATTGCAGGAGGGGCGTGGCTTGCAAGCTGGACCAACACACTTACTGGGAGATGCAGAGCAGAGCTTGTGGAGTAAGGCAACTTGCAGGGGACTTTAGGCAAAAGCCCTAATCCTCCCAAATGGGGGTGGGTTAGGGTTAATTTAACTATCCTAGATTTTTACTGGACCTGTACGTAACGTGTAATTTTCTTCAAAATATTTGCAGCCATTTGGATGTAATGCGGAAACACACACGTATACATACACACATTGGGGGTAATTTACAAATATAACAGTTTGCCTTCTTTTGCACCAAAATTGTGTCGCACGTTTTGTGCACTAGAATTTGTGACCAAAAAACCCTGACCAACTCTCCATTTTCCTCAGAAAATCTGAAAAAGGGGGTGTGGCTGTCACAAAAAGGGGTGTGTCCCCTACAGTTTATAAAAATCTTAACAAATTTATTAATTTGAGCTCTGGAAAACTTGACCGCTTAGAGCAGTTTAAAAAAAAACACTTTTTAATTACCATGAAAAAAGTACCTCTCGGGGAAAAAACCCACAAAGAAAACTACACTACACTCTTAGTAAACCAGGACAATCGATTTTTATATATAGATGTGCTGTATGGGAAAGTGGTTGTCTGTGAACACAATATGTAAAAAATGCGGATGCATTTATACAGCTGCATGACCGCACACTTACTAACGTGACTGTAAAAATGTGTCCACATTTTTTACATATCGGCCCTGATTTACGAAGAGTGGAGTGTAGTTTTCTTTGTGTTTTCTTTTCCTCAGCTCAAATCCACCACATATTCTGCCCCTTATTTGGGTTTTCTCAGTAAACTGGAGAGTTGGCCGGATTTTTATTTTTTTCAATTCTGGCGCAGACAGAATTTCTAGCGCAATACGCCAGAATCTGGCATACAACCCTACAAAACATGTTGGGTTTACAATAGTAAATTTAGGGCCATTATGTACACAGACAACCACTTTTCCATAGACTTACATAGAACACATTAATAGTAAAAACTCCAGATGCAATTTAAAAATATATAATGCACCTAGAAAAACACTGTGTGAACATAGCCTTACACAGATCTCCCTTGTAGTGAACTATACAGCTGTGTAAGGCTGGGTTCACATCCTGTTTTGTCCCCTACGGGAACTGAAATGTTCGGTCTGGTTGGCGCATTTTTGCGCCGTATGCGCTTTTACAACCGGACCTAAAACTGTGGTCGACCACAGTTTTAGGTCCGGGAAAAAAGCGCATACGGTGCAAAAATGAGCCGACCGAACGTTTCACTCCGGTCGGCTCAATGAAATGAATACCATACGGGAGCGCATGTTTTTAGCTCCCCCCTGCCATATGCGCTCCCGTATGGGACAAAACGTGATGTGAACCCAGCCTAACTATGCAGCTGAATGTGTAAGCAAGGTTTGTATTTACAAAGTTACATAGTTAGTACGGTTGAAAAAAGACATGTCCATCAAGTTCAACCAGGGAATTGAAGGGTAGGGGTGTGGCGCGATATTGGGGAAGGGATGGGATTTTATATTTCTTCATAAGCATTAATGTTATTTTGTTCCAGGAATGTATCTAATCCTGTTTTTAAAGCTGTTAATTGTTCCTGCTGTGACCAGTTCCTGAGGTAGACTGTTCCATAAGTTCACAGTTCTCATGGTAAAGAAGGCGTGTCGCCCCTTGAGACTAAACTTTTTCTTCTCCAGACGGAGGGAGTGCCCCCTCGTCCTTTGGGGGGGGGGGGTTTAACCTGGAACAGTTTTTCTCCATATTTTTTGTATGGGCCATTAATATACTTATATAAGTTTATCATATCCCCCCTTAAACGTCTCTTCTCAAGACTAAACAATTGTAACTCCTTTAATCGTTCCTCATAGCTAAGATGTTCCATGCCCCATATTAGTTTAGTCGCGCGTCTCTGCACCCTTTCCAGCTCCACAGTGTCCCTTTTATGTACAGGCGACCAAAACTGAACAGCATATTCCAGGTGAGGCCGTACCAATGCTTTATAAAGGGGGAGTATTATGTCCCTGTCCCTTGAGTCCATGCCTCTTTTGATACATGACAATATCCTGCTGGCTTTGGAAGTAGCAGCCTGACATTGCATGCTATTCTGTAGTCTGTGATCTACAAGTACACCCAGATCCTTCTCTACCAGTGACTCTGCCAGTTTAATCCCCCCTAAGACATACGACGCATGCAGGTTATTAGTACCCAGATGCATAACTTTACATTTATCCACATTGAACCTCATTTGCCAAGTGGATGCCCAGACACTTAGTCTATCCAAGTCATCTTGTAACCTATGCACCTCCTCTATACACTGTACCGTGCTACAAAGCTTGGTGTCATCTGCAAAGATAGAAACAGAGCTGTTAATGCCATCCTCTATATCATTGATAAATAAATTAAACAACAGCGCCCCAGTACTGAACCTTGGGGTACACCACTAATAACCGGGGACCAACCAGACAGAGTACGAATCAATGACCACCACTCTCTGGGTACGATCCGTGAGCCAGTGTTCAATCCAGTTACAAACTAAAATATCCAAACCCAAAGACCTTAACTTACCTGTCAGATGTCTATGAGGGACAGTATCAAATGCTTTAGCAAAATCCAGAAACACTATATCCACAGCCATTCCTCTGTCAAGGCTTCTACTCACCTCTTCATAAAAGCAAATTAGATTGGTTTGACAACTTCTTTCCTTAGTAAACCCATGCTGGCTATCACTTATAATACAATTATCCCCTATGTATTCCTGTATATAATGCCTTATAAGTCCTTCAAACAATTTACCCACAATGCACGTTAAACTTACCGGTCTATAGTTTCCTGGGGAAGACCTAGAGCCCTTTTTGTAAATTGGCACCACATTCGCCTTGCGCCAGTCCCTTGGCACAATACCAGACACCAGAGAATCTCTAAATATCATGAACAAGGGTACAGATATTACTGAACTTACCTCTCTAAGAACTCTTGGGTGAAATCCATCTGGCCCTGGAGATTTGCTTACATTTACTTTACTTAACTTACATTGTACCATCTCTACATTAAGCCAGTTCAGTACATTACATGATGTGTTACCAGCACTGACCTGGCCAATGTCAGCTCCTTTTTCCATAGTGTATACAGAACTAAAGAACCCATTCAGTAGCTCCGCCTTCTCTTGATCGCCTGTGACAACCTCCCCATTATCATTATTAAGGGGTCCTACATGCTCTGTCCTTTGGGTTTTTTGCATTTATATATCTAAAAAAATATTTAGGATTAGTTTTGCTTTCTTTGGCCACCTGTCTCTCGTTGGCAAAAAACAAATCTTAGAAATAGCAAGGCATAAAAGCAGTAAATATATTAGCAAGTTGCATATGTTTTAATCATATAGTTGCCCATAGCAACCAATCAGATCGCTTCTTTCATTTTTCAGAGGCCTATGAGCAACTTTACCTCTGGACAGGTCTTAATAAATCTCCCTCGTAATGCTTAAAGGAGTTATCCTGCCTTTTAAAACTGAAGCACAGTAATAGATCTTTAAGGGCTGACTACTAGCACCCCTAATGTGCAGCTGTTTGAGGCGGTATACACAGCGCAAAATGTGCGAAATGTCTGGAAAACGTGCAGGCATCTGCTTGTTCTGCAGGTCTTCATAGAGGACAATGCATTTTCTAACGGTATCTGCAGAAACAATGAGCATGTTTATTGTTCTGTGGACACTGAAATCAGGATTTTCGTGGCACAAACACCTGCCGCAGAAATTCTGCCATGTGCATAGTGCAGCAGAACTCAATTGAAATCAATGGGACTCCGAGCTGTAAGCTGGTTTGTACTTGAAAACACAGAACCTTTCTTAGCGGACTTGCAAAGTATTGTGGCATTGTCCAGTACCTTGTGCAAAAAATGTAAATGTTGAGGCTATGTTCACAAGGCAAAATTTCCGTGGGGAATTCTGCATGGAGATTCTGCAGCAGCAGAGTCCCATTGAATTCAACAAGATTCTGCTCCGCTGTTCTGATAGCAGATTTTCTGTGCTGAAAACATCTGTTGAAGAAATTTTTTAATTCCCTTGTCCACAGAAAGAATAGACATGTCCATTCTTTCTGCTAACGCAACACGGAATGCATTGCTGTTTGAGACGGCGCATTCCCGAGCAGTCCTAGCACCAGCATGTTATGCCAGTGCTCTGCATTCAGGGCCAATGTCTGTGCTGACATTGCTGTGTGATCATAGCCTGAAGAGATCTTATCCACAGAATGACCGGACTCCCCCCTCCCCCCCAACCCCCTCCCCCCCCCCCCCGATGATGCATAGTAGTTTTAAATCGGTAAACCCTTTCCCCCTTTCCCATCCAGGATGTTTCTTTCTTCTTTTTTTTTTTTTTTTTTTTTTTTTTTTTGGGGGGGGGGGGGGGGGGGGTTGTAACATTACTAGTTTATGTTTATGATGTGAGGAAAAAAATAAAAGTATACCCTGCTATGACTAACTGAGTCATTTACATGTTCTCCACATTGATGTATTCAGAATCAAAAAGTCATGAGGCGAGATAATTAACACTGCCTTAAAAATCACCTGTTGCCAAATAAACTCAGGCTATGTTCCCTAACTACTCCTAACACCCCTCCCACCCTAAAAAAAAAAAAAAAAATTTTAATCAGAGTTTTAAACAGTAGCTTACTTTTATTCTTGCTCACATAGCGCATTCTTCCAGTAGGAGAAAGTGGACGTTTCCCAGCAGGCATGACATCACTGAAGTCTGCTGGGGGACCACTTCCGCCCTCACAAGGTTGCAGTGCTGTGTGCATCTTTCAATGGGGCTGTATGCATGTTTCAGTGAGGCTCTTTGCAGCTTTCATTGAGGCTCTGTGCAGAGAAGCACTTCCTAAGTTTGGTCTCCTGCCAGGTCGGGAGGAGATCAAACTCCCTGTATAAGGCTACTTTCACACTATGTGAAAGGCTCCGTTACAAAGAGACGTTCAGGGCTCTTTTTTTTTTTTGTTTTTTCCTTTGACCACCATTAACGTCCATTAATGTAATGGAGCCTAACAGGAGGCATAACTGGCACAGAGGATCCCATTCAATTAGATTCCCTGATGTCTGTTATTGCTGCCGTTATTCCCCCTGAAGATAGAAGATAGCGGGAGAAAAATTTGTGTTTGCGCAGTCTTTTTCTCCTTTTAACCCCTTAAGGACTGAGCCCTTTTTCACCTTAAGGACTCAGCCATTTTTTGCAATTCTGACCACTGTCACTTTAAACATTAATAACTCTGGAATGCTTTTAGTTATCAATCTGATTCCGAGATTGTTTTTTCGTGACATATTCTACTTTAACATAGTGGTAAAATTTTGTGGTAACTTGCATCCTTTCTTGGTGAAAAATCCCAAAATTTGATGAAAAATTTGAAAATTTTGCATTTTTCTAACTTTGAAGCTCTCTGCTTGTAAGGAAAATGGATATTCAAAATATTTTTTTTTTATTCACATATACAATATGTCCGCTTTATGTTTGCATCATAAAATTGGCGTGTTTTTACTTTTGGAAGACACCAGAGGGCTTCAAAGTTCAGCAGCAATTTTCCAATTTTTCACAAAATTTTGAAACTCGCTTTTTTTCAGGGACCAGTTCAGGTTTGAAGTGGATTTGAAGGGTCTTCATATTAGAAATACCCCATAAAAGACCCCATTATAAAAACTGCACCCCCCAAAGTATTCAAAATGACATTCGGTCAGCGTTTTAACCCTTTAGGTGTTTCACAGGAAAAGCAGCAAAGTGAAGGAGAAAATTCACAATCTTCATTTTTTACACTCGCATGTTTTTGTAGACCCAATTTTTGAATTTTTGCAAGGGGTAAAAAGGAGAAAATTTTTACTTGTATTTGAAACCCAATTTCTCTCGAGTAAGCACATACCTCATATGTCTATGTTAATTGTTCGGCGGGCGCAGTAGAGGGCTCAGAAGGGAAGGAGCGACAAATGGTTTTTGGGGGGCATGTCACATTTAGGAAGCCCCTATGGTGCCAGAACAGCAAAAAAAAACACATGGCATACCATTTTGGAAACTAGACCCCTCGGGGAACATAACAAGGGGTAAAGTAAACCTTAATACCCCACAGGTGATTCACGACTTTTGCATACGTAAAAAAAAAAAAAATTCCCTAAAATGCTTGGTTTCCCAAAAAATTAACATTTTTACAAAGGGTTAAAGCAGAAAATACCCCCCCAAAATTTGAAGCCCAATTTTTCCCGATTCAGAAAACACCCCATATGGGGGTGAAAAGTGCTCTGCTGGCGCACTACAGGTCTCAGAAGAGAAGGAGTCACATTTGGCTTTTTTGAAGGAAATTTTGCTCTGGGGGCATGCCACATTTAGGAAGCCCCTATGGTGCCAGGATAGCAAAAAAACCCCACATGGCATACCATTTTGGAAACTAGACCCTTTGGGGAACGTAAAAAGGGGTAAAGTGAACCTTAATACCCCAAAGGGGTTTCACAACTTTTGCATATGTAAAAAAAAATAAAGAAATTTACCTAAAATGCTTGGTTTCCCAAAAAATTTACATTTTTACAAAGGGTTAAAGCAGAAAATACCCCCCCAAAATTTGAAGCCCAATTTCTCCCGATTCAGAAAACACCCCATATGGGGGTTAAAAGTGCTCTGCTGGCGCACTACAGGTCTCAGAAGAGAAGGAGTCACATTTGGCTTTTTGAAAGCAAATTTTGCTCTGGGGGCATGCCGCATTTAGGAAGCCCCTATGGTGCCAGGACAGCAAAAAAAAAACACATGGCATACCATTTTGGAAACTAGACCCCTCGGGGAACGTAACAAGGGGTTAAGTGAACCTTAATACCCCACAGGTGTTTCACGACTTTTGCATATGTAAAAAAAATTATTATTTTTTTTACCTAAAATGCCTCTTTTCCCAAAAATTTTACATTTTTAAAAAGGGTAAAAGCATAAAATACCCCCCAAAATTTGTAACACAATTTCTCCCGAGTACGGCGATACCCCATATGTGGCCCTAAACTGTTGCCTTGAAATACGACAGGGCTCCAAAGTGAGAGCGCCATGCGCATTTGAGGCCTAAATTAGGGACTTGCATAGGGGTGGATATAGGGGTATTCTACGCCAGTGATTCCCAAACAGGGTGCCTCCAGCTGTTGCAAAACTCCCAGCATGCCTGGACAGTCAGTGGCTATCTGGCAATACTGGGAGTAGTTGTTTTGCAACAGCTGGAGGCTCCGTTTTGGAAACAGTGGCGTACCAAACGTTTTTCATTTTTATTGGGGAGGGGGGCTGTGTAGGGGTATGTGTAATTGTAGTGATTTTTACTTTTTATTTTATTGTGTGTTAGTGTAGTGTAGTGTTTTTAGGGTACAGTCACACGGGCGGGGGTTCACAGTAGTTTCACGCTGGCAGTTTGAGCCGCAGCTCAAACTTGCAGCCGGATACTTACTGTAATCCTCCGCCCATGTGAGTGTACCCTGTATGTTCACATTGGGGGGGGGGGGGGAACATCCAGCTGTTGCAAAACTACAACTCCCAGCATGTACGGTCTATCAGTGCATGCTGGGAGTTGTAGTTTTGCAACCGCTGGAGGCTCCGTTTTGGAAACAGTGGCGTACCAGACGTTTTTCATTTTTATTGGGGAGGGGGGTTGTATAGGGGTATGTGTATACGTAGTGTTTTTTACTTTTTATTGTGTGTTAGTGTAGTGTTTTTAGGGTACAGTCGCACGGGCGGGGTTCACAGTAGTTTCTCGCTGGCAGTTTGAGCTGCGGCAGAAAATTTGCCGCAGCTCAAACTTGCAGCCGGATACTTGCTGTAATCCTCCGCCCATGTGAGTGTACCCTGTACGTTCACATTGGGGGGGGGGGGGAGAAACATCCAGCTGTTGCAAAACTACAACTCCCAGCATGTACGGTCTATCAGTGCATGCTGGAAGTTGTATTTTTGCAACAGCTGGAGGCACACTGGTTGTGAAACACAGAGTTTGGTAACAAACTCAGTGTTTTGCAACCAGTGTGCCTTCAGCTGTTGCAAAAGCTACAACCCCCAGCATGTACGGACAGCGGAAGGGCATGCTGGGTCTTGTAGTTATGCAACAGCTGGAGGCATACTACTTTGGCTGGGGATGCTGGGGACTGTAGTTATGCAACAGCTGGAGACACACTGGTTTGCTACATAACTCAGTGTGCCTTCAGCTGTTGCAAAACTACAGCTCCCAGCAGTCACCAACAGCCAACGGGTATGCTGGGAGTTGTAGTTATGCAACCAGCAGATGCACTACTACAACTCCCAGCATGCACTTTAGCTGTTGGTGCAAGCTGGGAGTTGTAGTTACACAACAGCTGAAGGTACACTTTTCCATAGAAAAAATGTGCCTCCAGCTGTTGTAAAACTACAAGTCCCAGCATGCCCATAAGGGCATGCTGGGAGTTGTGGTGGTCTGCCTCCTGCTGTTGCATAACTACAGCTCCCAGCATGCCCTTTTTGCATGCTGGGAGCTGTTGCTAAGCAACAGCAGGAGGCTGTCACTCACCTCCAACGATCCAGCCGCATGAGGTCAGTCCCTCGTCGTCGCCGCCGCGGCCGTCGCTCCTGGGGCCCCAATCCCAACATTGACGCCGGGGATCGGGGTCCCCAGCACCCGGGGTGCACGTCCCGCACCCACTCACGTCCTCCGGAAGAGGGGCGGAGCGGGTTGCGGGAGTGACACCCGCAGCAGGTGCCCTGATTGGTCGGCCGGTAATCCGGCCGACGAATCAGGGCGATCGTGAGGTGGCACCAGTGCCACCTCACCCCTTCAGGCTCTGGCTGTTCAGGGCCGTCTCGGACGGCCCCGAACAGCCTGTAATTCCGGGTCACCGGGTCACTGCAGACCCGATTGACCCGGAATCTGCCGCAGATCGCTGGACTGAATTTTCCAGCGATCTGCGGCCATCACCGACATGGGGGGGCATAATGACCCCCCTGGGCGATATGCCCCGATGCCTGCTGAACGATTTCAGCAGGCATCGGGCACCGGCTCCCCTCCAGCTAGCGGCGGGGGGCCGGGATTTGACAGGACGTACTCAAACGTCCTGAGTCCTTAAGGACTCGGAAAAGGGGCCGTTTGAGTACGTCCTGCGTCCTTAAGGGGTTAACAGCATTCACACTGCCTGACACAAACAGAAGTGTGAAAGTAGCCTTAATTGTAGCAGTAAACAGAACTAATCTACTTTACCGTGAAGAGTGGCGTGCAAAGTTCTATCATTTGTATATGAATAAACAGAACAGAGCCACCTAGTGGCCGTTTTTTCTATTACATTTTAAACATATTTATGGTGATAATTTTAAAAACAAGTGATTGGGAAAGTGTCTGCGAATTACACAAGGAACACTATATTAAACGCTTTATTTGGTACTCTTTAAAGGAGATCTCCAGCGACACATAACTTATCGAAGGGGGTCAGACCACCGGGGCTCCCCACAATCACTGGGACGGGACCCGGCACTCAGTGAGAAAAAATTTTATGTTGCCCAAAGCAACCAGTAAGAGCCTGGCTTTCATTTTTCGAGAGCAATGTAAGAAATACGTTTTTTTTCTTTTAGGTTTAATTATCTCTAATGTGTTTTCTTGCTAAAAAGTGTTTTTCACAATATTTATGCAATGCAATAAGGTATGAATTTTCATTTTTGTGATACAAACTGTCCGTGTTTTTTTTCTTCCTACAGCTAAGTAAAATATTTTTGTCACCACAATGCCATCCAGTGGACATGTGTGGTATTTTCTAGTTGTTGTTTATTATTTTTCTTAGGGCTCGTTCACATTGCCGTCTGTCTCTGTAATTTCATGCCTGTTCTTAATCTGTTCAAGCCTTTTACAAAGGGTTTGCAAATGATTGTAAGTAGATTCCATTGATGTCAATAGGATTATTTTATAATCCTTTATCATCCGTTTGCACCCGTTTGGTTTCTGTTCTGTTTTTTGACAGGGAAAAAAAAAGAGAAGCGGATAAAAATAAATTTAACATTGATGTCTATGGGAAATGGATGAGCTTTTAATTTCACCCATTTGCATCAGTTTTTTCCAATCCGTTTTTTATTAAATGGACAATAAAGAATATAAACGGATGCAAAAGGATGCCACTTGCCTGTTATTTTAATGGACTATTACATTTTTTTTTTAATTTTTGTAATAGTCCATTAAAATAACAGACAAACTGCATCTTGTTGCATCAGTTTATTAAGGTCCATTTAGCAGCAATAACAGGAGAATATTGGGAAGGGGGAGAACGGACATATGAACCTAGCCTTAATAGTTGGTTATTATTTACAGGGTTCCAGGAGCTTGAGATTGATAATACAATGATGACAACTGTGCATTGGAACCAATATTGTGCCCTTATAAAGCACTGGGCCCTGCCTTGTTATCTGTAATGTCTATAGTGTAAGGATTTGGATATGAGTAGCACTATTGGAGTATGGTTAACCATTATGGTCTTTTTTTTTTGCTGAGGCCTTGTTAAAAATAAAAGAAGCGATCTGATTGGTTGCTATGGACAATTCAGCAACTTTTCCTCTGGACAGGTTTTGATAAATCTCCCACTATGTCCTTTTGCAGGATCATGTTACATAGTTAAAGGAGTAGTCCAGTGGTGATTCAGTGGTGAGCAACTTATCCCCTATCCTAAGGATAGGGGATAAGTTGCAGATCGCGGGGGGTCCGACCGTTGGGGCCCCCCGAGATCTCCTGTATGGAGCCCCGACAGCCGGCGGGAAGGGGGCGTGTCGACCTCCGCACGAGGCGGCGGCCGACACGCCCCCTCAATACAACTCTATGGCAGAGCCGAAGCGCTGCCTTCGGCAATCTCCGGCTCTGCCATAGAGATGTATTGAGGGGGCGTGTCGGCCGCTGCTTCGTGCGGGGGTCGACACCCGCTATCTCGGCGGAGAGACGGGGCCCCGTACAGAGAGATCGCAGGGGGCCCCAGCGGTCGGACCCCCGCGATCTCAAACTTATCCCCTATCCTTAGGATAGGGGATAAGTTTTTCACCACTGGACTACCCCTTTAATAAGGTTGAAAAAGACATTGAGAGTCCAACAAGTTCAACTTATATCCCTATTGTGTCCCTACTGCGTTAATCCAGGGGAAGGCAAAAAAAAAAAAAACCTTATGAGGCTGATGCCAATTGTCCCAAGGGGTATGGCAAATGTTTCTCTTTCATAAGAATGTTTTCTATGAGAAGTGCAACAGATAAGATTTACTCACATTTCAGACAGTGGCATATTTTTTTTTTTTTTATTCATATCCTTTGCAAAGCAGAATACAGCTTTTTTTTTTTTGGTGTTTGTTTTTTTTAGCAGCCACCTGTTTCTGTTCCGGAAGCGATGGAGGAGGGTCTGGGTCCTGACCCTCCAGCACTTCCGGAGCAGAAACAGGTGGGTGCCACATGGGTGGGTGCCCCACAATCAGACATCTTATCCCCTATCCTTTGGATAGGGGATAAGATGTCTTGGGGAGGAGTACCCCTTTAGGGTTTAATAGACCCGGCCACTGTTGGACGCAATGTTTTGGGGGATTCTTACCTTACTCGTGCGTACTAGACTGTGTGGGTAAGAAACCTACATAAATGTCAGCATCTGTAGTATAATTAAGTAGCACCTTGTTTTCAACAGAACAAACAAATATAATAGCAGCATACAAACATAGATAGTTATAAATACACTTTAAAATTACAATTTAAAAAGGAATCATTGATTCCATTTGGTTCTAATGTTTCTAGTTCAATAATACAGTATACTTCATGTTGCAATAGCAGTTTTCCGTTCAGATGTTCCGCTACGGTATTGTCATACTTGAGAAAGTTGTACTCTGCTTTGCAAGTGAAATGAATAATAAAAAAAAACAAATATGACAACGTCTGAACATAGTTACATAGTTAGTATAGTCGAAAAACATCCATCAAGTTCAACCAAGGAAGTGAAGAGAAGGGGTATGGTGGGATGAAGAGGAAGGTATGTAATTATATTTCTGCATAAGCATTAGTGTTATTTTGTTCTAGGAATGTATCTAACCCTGTTTTAAAGCTTTCAACTGTTTCTACTGTGACCAGTTCCTGAGATAGACTGTTCCATAAATTTACAGTTCTTATGGTAAAAAAGGAGAGTCTCCCCCTGAGACCAAACCTTTTCTTCTCCAGAAGGAGGGAGTGCCCCCTTGACCTTTTTGAGGGGGGTTTAATCTGGAACAGTTTTTACCCATAGTTTTTGTATGGGCCATTTATATACTTCTGTACGTATAACCATGAGTAAATTTGTTGCACTTGTCATAGAAAGCATTTTTATGAAAGTGAAACATTTGCCATGATTATTTATACCTCGTGGGATCTTTGAGAATGTGTGAACAGAGTCTGATAGAACTCTGAACAAGAGGGTTCTGATTTAAGTATAGCTACATGCATTTGTTAACCATAGATTGCCAATTTTCCCATACCATGGGGAAAATGCCTTTCTGACTCCAATATGGCATTAGAATAAATCCCTTGATCAATGGGATCAAGAGTTTACCATGACCACTTCCTCTGGCAGAGAGTCCCATAGTCTCAATGCTCTTACAGTCTGTGCTTGTGCAGAAACCTTCTTTTCTCTAGACATAGAGGGTGATCCGTTGTAAAAGATAGTCCTGGGAATTAATAGATCATGGGAGAGATCTCTGTACTATCCCCTAATATACTTATGCATATATTATTAGGTCACCCCTAAGCCTTCTTTTTTCCAAACTAAATAACCCTAATTCTGATCATCTTTCTGGGTACTGCAGTCCTCCAATTCTCCTTATTACGCTGGTTGCCCGTCTTTGACCCCTCTCCAGCTCCACTATATCTTTCTTGTACACTGGTGCCCAGTACTGTACACAGTATTGCATGTGTGGTCTGACTAGTGATTTATACAGTGGTAGAATTATTTCCTTATTGTGAGCATATATGCCCATTTTGATGCACCCCATGATTTTATTTGCCTTGGCAGTGACTACCTGACACCGGTCGCTACAGTTAAAGGGGTACTACCGTGCTGACAACTTATCCCCTATCTAAAGTATAGGGCTAAGTTGCCTAATCGCACGGGGTCCCGCCGCTGGGGAGCCCTGCGATCTTGCCCCGCACCCTGCTCTCATCAGGCCCCGGAGCGGCAACAGTTGATTAGAAAAAATGTGTTACTCCACCGGAGTACCTCTTTAAAGCAGTGTTAAAGTCACTCCCTGTGTGGACGGAGCTTCTAAGCGCATCAGACAGACCATAGTGATTATTGACATGGGACTTTTGTAATTGAGTTCAAATAGGAGGTCAACATTCGTTCCATAATATAAGTCATATTGAACCACATGAATACGTTCTGAGAGGAGCAGTCAACTTACAGGATTGGACCGTCACCAATCCGGGTGATTGTATGATCCACAACACAATGAGCTAGAATGTCTGAGAGTCCTATAAAGCACATGGCCAAAGAAGTGGAGGGAGCAACTTTGTGTTCATTTGTATTAGAAAATAAAATAGAAGTGGCTTTCCAAAAAGACATAAAAGTACACTCCTTTTGAAAAATGCACTCACTCAGATAGGAATGTCGTATTGCTGCAAAACTCTGCACACATTTGTGCCACACATATGTGTGGTCTGATTAGACCAGTGTTTCCCAACCTTTTTCAGCTCGGGCAACCCTTCGGGGGAAAAAAAAAAAAAACCTATTAGGCTCTACACTTTACCTACATCAGTCTCCAGATTCCCCTTTTAGAAGGGAGGACGAATACAGGGTCGTATAGGTGTAAAGGGGTGCAGAGAGGTGTACATGGGTAACAGGTGTGTAGAGGAGTGCACATGGGTGACAGAGGGGTGTTGGAGATGTAGAGGAGTGTACATGGGTGACAGAGGGGTGTTGTGGATGTAGAGGAGTGGACAGGGGTGACAGATGGTTATAGAAGAGTGTATGGGTGATGGGAACATAGGGGGTGACAGAGGGGTGTACATGGGTGACAGAGGGGTTTTGGGGGTGTAGAGGAGTGTACATGGGTGACAGTGGTGAAGGGGTTAAAGAGGGGTGGACAGGGCTGACAAGGTGGTAACAGGGGTGACAGAGGGGTGAATAGTGGGGGTTGGACATTGGTGATAGGGAGATAGATTGGGAGGGTGGTCAGAGGGGTGGTGAACATGGGTGACAGGAAAGTGGACAAGGGTGAAAGGGGGTAACAGAGGAGTGACAAAGGGGGGTGGACAGGGGTGACAGAAGGGAGAGGGTGCACTACCTAAATTAAGCAGAGCAGTCCTTCTGCGGTACATCAGGCGGGCTGGGTAACATCAGGCCGGCCGGGAAGAATACGGGGGGGGGCTGGAACAATCTGGTGCACTATCCCCATTGCATTCAATCCCTCCCAGCCTGCATGCCTGTGACTCACTCACGGCACAGCAGGGGAGAGTGGGACGCTGTGTGCGCAGGGTTCCCTCCCGCATCGCCGTGACGCGCAGGCCGGGGCGGGACGTTTAAAAAAAATTTGCCTGCTGGAGCCCGCGGAACCCCGGCAGTTCTTGAAGGAACCCCCGGTTGGGAATCACTGGATTAGACACTGGGTGTTGCCACAATAGGTAGCTGGGTGCCACTGCTCCCCAGCTACCCTTTAACAGTCTCTGAGTCTACTTTCAGATAGTGTACCTCTTGGTGGCAGTTTAGTGACAGCTAAACATGCTTACATACTCAGACATTTTGCCCATTAGATTCAGAGAAGTAACATTGTTGTTTCGATGAATTGCCCACCATCTAAGCCGGAAGTAATTGCACACATGGCAAAGAGGCACTGGACAGCACTGACAGACCACCAGGACAGAGGATCCTCTGACAAGCACAAGCAGCTCAAACATTTTCCTTGTCCACCAGGCACATTACTTATCTGCTGTGTGCTCCAGGGGAAGTTGTGTAGCTCTGACCACAGTGCACTCTGCTGACACCTCTGTCCATGTCAGGAACTGTCCGGAGCATGAGAAAATCCCCATAGCAAACCTCTCCTGCTCTGGACAGTTCCTGACATAGACAGAGGTTGTAGCAGTAGGAAGCACCGTAGTCAAACTGGAAAGAACTACTCAGCTTTCTCTGGAGCATACAGCAGATAATACAGTCATGGCCATATGTGTCGGTACCCCTGAAAAATGGTCTGGACAAAATTATTGGCACCCTTTCAAAATTGTGGATAAATAAGATTGTTTCAAGCATGTGATGCTCCTTTAAACTCACCTGGGACAAGTAACAGGTGTGGGCAATATAAAAATCACCTGAAAGTAGATAAAAAGTAGAGAGGTTCACTTAGTCTTTGCATTGTGTGTTTGTGTGTGCCACACTAAGCATGGACAACAGAAATAAGCGAATAAAACGGTCTGTGGACTTAACCTCTTAAGGACGCAGGGCGTATGGATACGCCCTGCATTCCGAGTCCTTAAGGACGCAGGGCGTATCCATACGCCCGTGGGAATTCCGGTCCCCACCGCTAGCTGGTTGGGGACGGAGCCGGATGCCTGCTGAAATCGTTCAGCAGGCATCCCGGCATATCGCCCAGGGGGATCATTATGTCCCCCCATGTCGGCGATCGCCGCAGATCGCTGGACAATTCAGTCCAGCGATCTGCGGCGATTCCGGGTCAATCGGGTCTCCGGTGACCCGGAATTACTGGCTGTTCGGGGCCGTCTCTGACGGCCCCGAACAGCCAGAGCCTGCAGGGGTGAGGTGGCACTGGTGCCACCTCACGATCGCCCTGATTCGTCGGCCGGATTACCGGCCGACCAATCAGGGCGCCTGCTGCGGGTGTCACTCCCGCACCCGCTCCGCCCCTCTTCCGGAGGGCGGGTGCGGGAAGAAGACCCCGGGTGCTGGGGACCCCGATCCCCGGCGTCCATGTTGGGATCGGGGCCCCAGGAGCGGCGGCGAGGGACAGTCCAGCGATGAAGCAGCAGCAGGAGGTGAGTTACAGCCTCCTGCTGTTGCTAAGCAACAGCTCCCAGCATGCAAAAAGGGCATGCTGGGAGCTGTAGTCATGCAACAGCAGGAGGCAGACCACCACAACTCCCAGCATTCCCTTATGGGCATGCTGGGACTTATGGTTTTGCAACAGCTGGAGGCACATTTTTTCTATGGAAAAGTGTACCTTCAGCTGTTGTATAACTACAACTCCCAGCTTGCACAAACAGCTAAAGTGCATGCTGGGAGTTGTAGTGGTGCATCTGCTGGTTGCATAACTACAACTCCCAGCATGCCCGTTGGCTGTCGGTGACTGCTGAGAGTTGTAGTTTTGCAACAGCTGAAGGCACACTGGGTTGTGAAACTTAGAGTTTTTTTTTTTTACCTGACTCAGTGTTTCAAGACCGGTGTGCCTCCAGCTGTTGCAAACTACAACTCCCAGCAGTCACCTTACACCATGCACCGTACATGCTGGGAGTTGTAGTTTTGCAACAGCTGGAGGCACACTGGTTTTGAAACACTGAGTAAGGTCACAAACTCCGTGATACATAACCAGTGTGCCTACAGCTGTTGCAAAACTAAAACTCTCAGCATGTACAGTCTGTCAGCGCATGCTGGGAGTTGTAGTTATGCAACAGCTGGATGTCCCCCCCAATGTGAACGTACAGGGTACACTCACATGGGCGGAGGCTTACAGTAAGTGTCGGGCTGCAAGTTTGAGCTGCAGCAAATTTTCTGCAACAGCTCAAACTTCCAGCGAGAAACTACTGTGAACCCCCGCCCGTGCGACTGTACCCTAAAAATACTACACTACACTACCACAAAAAAATTAAAAGTAAAAAACACTACATATACACATACCCCTACACAGCCCTGCTCCCCTCCCCAATAAAAATGAAAAACGTCTGGTACGCCACGGTTTCCAAAACGGAGCCTCCAGCTGTTGCAAAACAACAACTCCCAGTATTGTCGGACAGCCGTTGACTTTCCAGGCATGCTGGGAGTTTTACAACAGCTGGAGGCACCCTGTTTGGGAATCACTGGCGTAGAATACCCCTATGTCCACCCCTATGCAATCCCTAATTTAGGCCTCAAATGCGCATGGCGCTCTCACTTTGGAGCCCTGTCGTATTTCAAGGCAACAGTTAAGGATCACATATGGGGTATCGCCGTACTCGGGAGATATTGGGCTTCAAATTTTGGGGGGTATTTTCTGCTTTTATCCTTTTTAAAAATGTAAAGTTTTTGGGAAAAGAAGCATTTTAGGTAAAAAAAAATTTTTTTTACATATGCAATAGTCGTGAAGCGCCTGTGGGGTATTAAGGTTCACTTAACCCCTTGTTACATTCCCCGAGGGCTCTAGTTTCCAAAATGGTATGCCATGTGGTTTTTTTTTTGCGGTCCTGGCACCATAGGGGCTTCCTAAATGCGGCATGCCCCCAGAGCAAAATTTGCTTTCAAAAAGCCAAATGTGACTCCTTCTCTTCTGAGACCTGTAGTGCGCCAACAGAGCACTTTTCACCCCCATATGGGGTGTTTTCTGAATCGGGAGAAATTGGGCTTCAAATTTTGGGGGATATTTTCTGCTTTAACCCTTTGTATAAATGTAAATTTTTTGGGAAACCAAGCATTTTAGGTAAATTTTTTTATTTTTTTTTACATATGCAAAAGTCGTGAAACACCTGTAGGGTATTAAGGTTCACTTTACCCCTTGTTACGTTCCCCGAGGGGTCTAGTTTCCAAAATGGTATGCCATGTGTTTTTTTTTTTGCGGTCCTGGCACCATAGAGGCTTCCTAAATGCGGCATGCCCCCAGAGCAAAATTTCCTTCAAAAAAGCCAAATGTGACTCCTTCTCTTCTGAGACCTGTAGTGCGCCAGCAGAGCACTTTTCACCCCCATATGGGGTGTTTTCTGAATCGGGAGAAATTAGGCTTCAAATTTTGGGGGGTATTTTCTGCTATTACCCTTTTTAAAAATGTAAAACTTTAGGGAAACCAAGCATTTTAGGTAAAAATTTTTTTATTTTTTTTACATATGCAAAAGTCGTGAATCACCTGTGGGGTATTAAGGTTCACATTACCCCTTGTTACGTTCCCTGAGGGGTCTAGTTTCCAAAATGGTATGCCATGTGGGTTTTTTTGCTGTTCTGGCACCATAGGGGCTTCCTAAAGGTGACATGCCCCCCAAAAACCATTTGACGCTCCTTCCCTTCTGAGCCCTCTACTGCGCCCGCCGAACATTTTACATAGACATATGAGGTATGTGCTTACTCGAGAGAAATTGGGTTTCAAATACAAGTAAAAATGTTCTCCTTTTTACCCCTTGCAAAAATTCAAAAATTGGGTCTACAAGGACATGCGAGTGTAAAAAATGAAGATTGTGAATTTTCTCCTTCACTTTGCTGCTATTCCTGTGAAACCCGTAAAGGGTTAAAACACTTACTGAATGTCATTTTGAATACTTTCGGGGGTGCAGTTTTTATAATGGGGTCATTTATGGGGTATTTCTAATATGAAGACCCTTCAAATCCACTTCAAACCTGAACTGGTTCCTGAAAAAAAGAGAGTTTCAAAATTTTGTGAAAAATTGGAAAATTGCTGCGAAACTTTGAAGCCCTCTGGTGTCTTCCAAAAGTAAAAACTCATCAATTTTATGATGCAAATATAAAGTAGACATATTGTATATGTGAATAAAAAAAAAATATTATTTTGAATATCCATGTTCCTTACAAGCAGAGAGCTTCAAAGTTAGAAAATGCTAAATTTTCAAATTTTTCATCATATTTTGGGATTTTTCACCAAGAAAGGATGCAAGTTACCAAAAAATTTTACCACTAAGTTAAAGTAGAATATGTCACGAAAAAACAGGCTCGGAATCAGAATGATAACTAAAAGCATTCCAGAGTTATTAATGTTTAAAGTGACAGTGGTCAGATTTGCAAAAAATGGCCGAGTCCTTAAGGTGAAAAAGGGCTCAGTCCTTAAGGGGTTAAGAACCAAAATTGTGGAAAAATATCAATAATCTCAAGGTTACAAGTCCATCTCCAGAGATCTAGATTTGCCTTTGTCCACAGTGCACAACATTATCAAGAAGTTTGCAACCCATGGCACTGTAGCTAATCTCCCTGGGCATGGACGGAAGAGAAAAATTGATGTGTCAAATGCAGGATAGTCAGAGAAAAATTGATGTGTCAAATGCAGATAGGATTTGAGGTGTCAAATGCAGGATAGTGCGGATGGTGGATAAGCAGCCCCAAACAAGTTCCAAAGATATTCACACTGTCCTGCAGGCTCAGGGAGCATCAGTGTCAGCGCGAACTATCCGTCTACATTGAAATTAAATGAAATGCTATGGCAAGAGACCCAGGAGGACCCCACTGCTAACACAGAGACCTAAAAAAGCAAGACTACATTTTGCCAAAATGAACTTGAGTAAGCCAAAATCCTTCTGGGAAAACATCTTATGGACAGATGAGACCAAGATAGAGCTTTTTGGTAAAGCACATCATTCTACTGTTTACCGAAAATGGAATGAGGCCTACTAAGAAAAGAACACAGTGCCTACAGTAAAATACAATGGAGGTTTAATAATGTTTTGGGGTTGTTCTGCTGCCTCTGGCACTGGGTGCCTTGAATGTGTGCAAGGCATCATGAAATCTGAGGATTACCAACAGATTTTGGGTCGCACTGTACAGCCCTGTGTCAGAAAGCTGGGTTTGTGTCAGCAGGACAATGCCCCAAACATACGTCAAAAAGCACCCATAAATGGATGGCAACAAAGCGCTGGAGAGTTCTGAAGTGGCCAGCAATGAGTCCAGATCTAAATCCCATTGAACACCTGTGGAGAGATCTTAAAATTGCTGTTGGGAAAAGGCGCCCTTCCAATAAGAGAGACCTGGAGCAGTTTGCAAAGGAAGAGTGGTCCAACATTCCGGCTGAGAGGTGTAAGAAGCTTATTGATGGTTATAGGAAGCGACGGATTTCAGTTATTTTTTCCAAAGGGTGTGCAACCAAATATTAACCCCTCAAGGACGCAGCCCTTTTTCACCTTAAAGGGGTTATCCAGGGAAATACGCGCTCTGATGACACGTCTCGGGAACCACCCAGTTTAGAAGAGGTTTGCTATGGGGATTTGCTTCAAAACTGGGCGGTTCCCGAGACACGTGTCATCAGAGAGCACTTAGACAGAAAATAACAACCTTAACTTCAGAAGCTCATAAGTACTGAAAGGATTAAGATTTTTTTAATAGAAGTAATTTACAAATCTGTTTAACTTTCTGGAGCCAGTTGATATATAAAAAAAAGTTTTTTCCTGGATAACCCCTTTAAGAACTGAGCCCTTTTGCGCAATTCTGACCACCGTCAATTTGCGCATTAATAACTTTAAAACGCTTTTACCGAATATTTGATTCTGAGAGTTTTTTCGTGACATATTCTACTTTATTTTGGTGGAAATTTTTCGGCGTTACTTGCATCCTTTTTTGGTGAAAAATCCAAAAATTTCATGAAAATTTAGCATTTTTCCAGCTTTGAAACTCTCTGCTTGTAAGGAAAATGAATATTCCAAATACATTTTATATTGATTCACAAATACAATATGTCTACTTTATGTTGGCATCATAACATGGACATATTTTTACTTTTTTTTTTTTTTTTTAATTAGAGGGCTTCAAAATAGAGCAGCAATTTTCAAAAATGTCATGAAAATTGCAAAATCTGAAGGGGCAGATGTTACAGAACTACCAGTCCCAGCATGCCTGAGCAGTCTAGGCATGCTGAGAGTTGTAGTTTGGCAACATCTGGAGGGCTACCGTTTGGGCACCACTGTAACAGTGGTCTCCAAACTGTGACCTTCCAGATGTTGCAAACTCCGCTGTCTGGGCATTCTAGGAGTTGCAGTTCGGCCTTCCTAGTGGTTGCCACAGTAAGGATCGCTTTACTTTCACTTTCATTTACCCCCCCCACCGTCGTTTCCCTACCTGAGCCGGGATCTCTGCAGTCTCCACAATGATCTTCAGTCCCCACGCCATCTTCAGGTAAGTTACCGGTCTCCATCTTCTCCCCCCCCCCCCCCCCATTCTGCCCGACATCCAGGGGTGGGCAGAACGGGGGGGGGGGGGGGGGGGGGTTTCCCTGTCCTGCACTGCCATTGGTCAGAACTCAGTTTTGACTAATGGCAGGGGATAGGAGGAGATCACAGCACTGCGACCTCGCTCCTATCCTGCAGGATGATCGGGGGTGTCACTGACAACTCTGATCATCCCTATTTTCCGGGTGATCGGGTCACCAGAGACCCCATCATCCAGGAATAGCAGAAAATCACATGTCTGAATTGACATTTTCTGCGATCGCCAAAATGGGGGGGGGGGGGGGTCTCTGGCCATCTCCCGGGGTCTTCTGCTCTGGTCTGAGATCGAGCAGACCAGAGCAGAAGATCACCAATAATACTGAACGGTGCTATGTCCTATACATAGCACTGATCTGTATTAGCGATCTGTATTAGCAATCAAATTGTTGCTATAGATAGTCCCCTATGGGGAAATAATAAGTGTTAAAAAAAAAAAAAAAAAAGTGAAAAATCCCCTCCCACAATGAAAAATTTAAATTGTCCGTTTTAACCCTCTTACACTCAAAAGGCGTAATTTTTTTTAAATAAACATATTTGGTATTGTCCGAACTATCAAAATATAATGTTAATGATCCCGTACGGTGAATGGCGTAAATGTAAAAAATAAAAAAAAAGTCCAAAAATGCTGCTTTATTGTCACATTTTGTTCAAATGTGTGCAAATGTGGTATCGATAAAAAGTACAGATAACGGCGCAAAAAATGAGCCCTCATACCGCCCTATATATAGAAAAATGAAAAAGTTATAGGTGGTCAGAATAGGGCGCTTTTAGATTACTGATTTTGTACAAAAAGTTTTCGATTTTTTTACAAAAATATAAAAGTATCTAGCCATGGGTATAATTTTAATCGTATTGACCCACAGAATAAGTGGAGGTTAGCTGAAACAGTTAACCTAATTTGTGGGAGGAGTCTGGTCTTTATATACCCACCTGATCCACACAGGTGCTGTCGCCAGCATGCAAGATGTCTTTGCACTGGATGCTGTGGCGGGAGGTTTGATTGCATATGTTGCAGAGAGGCACTGTTTGCTAGCCTAATTATGATGCAAGGAATACGGTAATGTGTTAAGGTACCTTTCATGCTGCAGGCTGTGAAGTAGCTACATCTCGCTCCTACAATATGCAGTAAACATGCAGTAAGCACATGTAGCTGTGCAGGCTCCAGCCCTGGCCTGCTGGCCGTGAGGTAATTTGCATATTTCAGCTTGAGGTTAACTCTTTCCTGCCTCAGTCTCTTAGTCTGCAAAGATCACTCATAGGAGGTCACAGCTGTGGCTTATACATAATTGACTGCAGCAGGAGGATGTTTGGCCAACAGAGCAGTACAGGCTGCTGAATCTTCAGGTGTTGGGGGGCCTCCATATTTTGGTGTTGTTTTGACTGTTCTTACATTTACGAGATTATTTTTCCTTATGTGACCTGGTGTAAACCAGTTTCATGCTCACAACCGCTCTCCATTCTGTCCCCTCACTGGAGTCTCTCCTGCTGCGTCTCCCCATCTGTACGCTCTTTTATGCTGCAGCCCACGACCAATCTCTATCTCAGACATGTCATCGATTATAGGCCATGTATAAATTGTCATTATACATTGTACTGTTATACATCACCAGTGCATTTATTTACTGTGTTTGTCAGTTACATGTACACCACGTATACATCCCTTAGTATATACCATGTAAGTTGCCATCAGTATACCGTTATATATCACCGTGGTTATGTCACTTATCGTAGATACATCATGTCTCTATTATACTGTTTTATGTTACCATTCTTATAACTTCTATAGTTATAATTACACACACGTAATCATGTATGGGTTATGTCACCATAGAATATACTGTGCGCCCACCTGCTACGTCAGCGGATGTTTCATAGCTTTTTTTCTCACATTTGTCTTGGTTTTTAGTTATTTCACATTAGGCTTTCACTAATGTATGCAGGTCAGGTTTTTCAAGCTGCCACAGCATGACTCTCATGGTTCTCAGGTGTAGTATATTAGGCTGTTATCATGGCATTGCTTTTATATTTATTCATGTGGGAGGTCAGGTGTGATAGGATGTCCTTGCTGACATTACCACATGGTTCTCCACACTTTCCTTACAGCGTTCTGTGTTTCGTTACCATACACGCCATATTTTCCTGCATTTATCACGCATACGGTTCACACAAGATAACACTTATTCATTTCAACCAGGTACTGACATCACTTGGCTTCCTGTGTCACGGCTACATTCTACACAACTACACAATGATTGTGTTTCCACTCGGTTGCAACAGCAGGTAACAAGCAAAACCGCGTACTGCCATACGTTCCCACACAGTATACCACGCCTACCTTCCACATAGTGTTTCTTGCTGATATCCCACAAAGTATACCACGCCTGCGTTCAACAGTGTATTACTCCGGTTCCTACTCGGTGTACGTGCTTATGTTTCCCTAGCGGTGTAACATGTACATCTTCCTTCAATGTGACCTGCATATGTTTCTTACAGTATTTTTTTCATGGCTTGTGGTTACGTTTTTCATGTTCAGCGCTGTCATGCTACTCTTATGTTTCTCATTGAACATGATTCATTCTACCCCATAACGTTCACACAACGCAAATATTCCTATAGCAGGCACATTACGCATAAAATTATGTATACCTTTCTGGAGCGGTCACATTGTACATACATGACTGTGACATTTATGCTACAATACTTCCGGTGGCATGTGTTACCTGAGCTGATACCATGCTTCACGTTATATTGGTTTGCAGTACCAGACGTTGATACCATAGCGTATGTACTGTGCTCGTTTGGTATAGTTGATTTACTGGGCTTTGTGTTAATATAGCCGATGCTGTGTTACGTTTCCATAGCTGTCATGTGGTGCAGTAATGTCCCTATTGTGGTCATACGGTGCTTATATTACTATAGCTGATAATTTGCATTACATATCAAGTGTCTATATGCTTTGCGTTAGTGTTAATTAACTTATATACGGTACATTAATGTTACTTGGGGCTTATGTTACTGTAGCAGATATACTGGGCATTTTACATTATTTTAGCTGACATATGGGCCTATGTTCTATTGCTGGTAATTGCGTTTTACTGTGGCTTATATATACTGTGTATTAGTGGTTAATTTAGCTGTTCTGTTGAACATTAATGTTGTTCAGGGTTTACACTACTGTAAGCTTATATACAGGGCTTTTTTGTTTTCAGAGATGTTATACGGTGCTTACATTACTACAAGTGATATACCATGCTTCAACGTTAACGGTTCTCTTCAGTGTCACATACATACGGTTCTCTTCAGTGTCACATACATACGGTTACCTGCAGTGTGACATGCATACATTTCCCTACAGGGTTATATGCATACAGTTCCTTACAGTATACGTTTCATAGTTATTCTCGCATTCTTTTGTTTCAGCTGTCACGTTATGTACGCTTGGTTGTTTTACCTCTTAGTGCCATACGTTCAGTGTGGTTGAAGGCTGATTGCTATCGTCAATCCGTAAAGCATCATCTTTATAGTTTAGTTTCTGGTCATTATACACGCCTTGTTATCGCCAGGTTGACCTCACCGTTCCAGGTAAGCTTTAAGTCGTCACTTTACATGCCTTTTGTACGTCACACGCTCCCGTGAGAGAGAAGCCTCATATCGTTGTCATTCCTTTGTATATTATAAATGTTCTCATTTGGGGCAGATTGTATCGTCAATCCACGAGCCTCTTGTTGTCCTTTGTCCGTATGTTACACACGCCCCTGTTAGAGGCAGATAGCTCATGTTATACGGTGCTCACGTTACTTCAAGGGATATACCATGCGTCAACGTTAACGGTTCCCTATAGTGGTACATATATATGGTTCCCTACAGGGTAATACATACATACATACAGTTCCTTACAGTGTACGACTCCTAGTTTATTGTCCCCTTCTGTTGTTTCAGCTCTTTTATTTCATCTTACTTTATGTACGCTAGGTTGCTTTAAGTCTTAGCGCTATGTGTTCGATGTGGTTGGAGGCTAAATGCTGTTGTGAATCCGTAAAGCTTCATCTTTATAGTTTCCTTTTGGTCATTACATACACCTTGTTACAGCCAGTTTGACCTCGCCATTCCAGGTAAGCTTTAAGTCGTCACTTTACATGCCTTTCGTACATCACACGCTCCCGTGAGAGAGAGAGGCTGCCCGACAATCCTCGAGCCTCATATCGTTGTCATTCCTTTGTACATTAGAAATGTTCTCATTGGGGGCAGATTGTATCATCAATCCACTAGCCTCTTGTCGTCTTTTGTTTTGTACGTTACATATGCCCTGTTAGAGGCAGATGGCTTATGTTATACAGTGCTTATGTTACTTCAAGTGATATACCATGTTTCAACGTTAACTGTTCCCTACAGTGTCATATACATATGGTTCCCTACAGGGTAATTAATACGCATACAGTTCCTTACAGTGGAAGTTTCATAGTTTGTTGTCCCCTTCTGTTTCAGCTCTTTTGTTTCAGCTTACGTTATGTACTCTAGGTTGTTTTACCGCTTAGCGCTATGCATTTGGTGTGGTTGGAGGCTGATTGCTGTAGTCAATCCGTAAATCTTCATCTTTATAGTTTCCTTTTTGGTCATTACATATGCCTTGTTACAGTCAGTTCGACCTTGCCATTCCAGGTAAGTGTTTAAGCTGTCTCTTTGCATGCCTTTCGTACGTCACATGTCCCTGGGAGAGAGAGACTGCCCCACAATCCTCGAGCCTTCGTATTGTTGTCATTCCTTTGTACATTACAAACGTTCTTGTTTGGGGCAGATTGTATCATCAATCCACGAGCCTCTTGTCATTTGTTTTTGTACGTGACTTACGCCCCTGTTAGAGGCAGATTGCTTGACAATCAACGAGCCTCATGTTGTTTCCGTTTTTATGTTTCATGCGATTTTGTCCGAGGCAGATTGCACTGTCAGTCCACGAGCCTCATGTTGTTTCCGTATCTGAGTTTCATACGATTCTGTCTGAGGCAGTTTCAGTCCACGAGCCTCATGTTGTTGCCATCTCTAGCTTGCTCTTATGTTTGTTACTATGTGTTTGATTGTGGTCTTAGTTGTACACGTCTTAGTGTTAAGTTCTTTGATGTGGGTTCAGCTTGTTCATGTCTTGTGTACCTGTTGGGAAATTTGCCCTTATCGGTCTTTGTAACCTGCTGGTCATGTATATTTTCTTTTGCAACAAGCCTCAGGGCGTAGCAGTAACAATCTTCTTTACACCTGCAAGTACCTGCAAGAAACCTCAGGTTAAAGGAGTAGTCCAGTGGTGATTCAGTGGTGAGCAACTTATCCCCTATCCTAAGGATAGGGGATAAGTTGCAGATCGCGGGGGGTCCGACCCCTGGGGCCCCCCGCGATCTCCTGTACGGAGCCCCGACAGCCCGCTGGAAGGGGGCGTGTCGACCTCCGCACGAGGCGGCGGCCGACACGCCCCCTCAATACAACTCTATGGCAGAGCCGAAGCGCTGCCTTCGGCAATCTCCGGCTCTGCCATAGAGATGTATTGAGGGGGCGTGTCGGCCGCCGCCTCGTGCGGGGGTCGACACCCGCTATCTCAGGGGAGAGCCGGGGCCCCGTACAGAGAGATCGCAGGGGGCCCCAGCGGTCGGACCCTCCGCGATCTCAAACTTATCCCCTATCCTTAGGATAGGGGATAAGTTTTTCACCACTGGACTACCCCTTTAAGTATGTTATATACTTTTATGTTTTTTCTATGTGGGTCTGTTGTTGTCACTTTATGTATGGCATGGTTCAATAGGATTACTTATATGTGTAGCTCGGGACACTTTTCAAATCTTCCTCTTCTGGCACTACCTATCTAAATACCTACTGACGTTTGTGTTTTGGCCACTTTTCTAACTGACTCATTGTACCTTCTGTCTATCTAGCACTTTGACATTTTCTATATTTGACCCTTGGGTTACCTCTATCCATGCGCACCCTGGTAGTACCATCCTAGTAGGTGCTATGGGTCTAGTAGTGCCAAGTGGCATATCTAGAAATTTATCTCGGCTTCGGCTTCATAACAGCTGCACCAGCTTCTGGGTAGGGGCTTCTTTGTCAGTTATCACTTAGATGTTAAGTTAAGGGCACTGTTATCGCTCTGTTCCATTGACACGTTCCAACCTCTGGCTGTTAACTGGAGTATTTTGTCTGTTATCTTGGGTTCATATGACGTAGGTTATGCTTAACCATTAATTCATGAATTACCTAACTGAGGTATTTTTGCCCCCTTCTCTAGGATACCCTTCACGGCCACCCAGGCACACCCCAGGCCTAATTATTCATGCAAGCGGTGTCCCCTACTTACGGTACATATAAGAATCCGACCACAAGTGGAGGTTAGCTGAAACAGTTAACCTAATTTGTGGGAGGAGTCTGGTCTTTATATACCCACCTGATCCACACAGGTGCTGTCGCCAGCATGCAAGATGTCCCCACCCTCCCTTCCCCTTTTTTTCTACAGTCACTCTCAGGGTATCCCCCTTCTCTAGGATATCCTTCACGGCCACCCAGGCACACCCCAGGCCTAATTATTCATGCAAGTGGTACCCTACTTACGGTACATATAAGAATTCGACCACAAAGAACACATGTAATGTTTACCGTAAAGTGTACAGTGTGAAAATAAAAGCATCCAAAATGTGCAAAATTTCCTCCCTAAAAATTTTTTTGGGGGGGCTTTGCCGTACATTTTATGGTAAAATGAGAGATTTCATTACAAAGTACAATTGGTCACGCAAAAAACAAGCCCTTATATGGATCTGTAGATGGAAATATTAGAGTTATGGATTTTAGAAGGCGAGGAGGAAAAACCAAAATGCAAAAATAAAATTGGCCTGGTCCTGGTGAGCTGGTACTTAACGTACCAGGACGTACATTTACATCCTAAGCATAACCACGAGCATAGGAGCGATTCCCGGATCATGCGCGGACATACTCAATCCCGCGGATGTCCGCCATTAACTCCTTAACGATGAAGGACGTATATTTACGTCCTCTGCCGGCTCCCACGATATGTTGCGGGGTCACGCGGTGACCCCGCGTCATATCGGGTCGGTCCTGGCGGCCATCAATGGCCAGGACCCGCGCCTAATACAGGACATCACCGACCGCGGTGATGCCCTGTATTAACCCTTTAGACGCGGCGATCAAAGCTGACCGCCGCGTCTGAAGCGAAAGTGAAAGTATCCTGGCTGCTCAGTTGGGCTGTTCGGGACCGCTGTGTGAAATTGCGGCATCCAGAACAGCTTACATGACACCGGGAGGGACCTTACCTGCCTCCTTGGTGTCTGATCGGCGAATGACTGCTCTGTGCCTGAGATCCAGGCAGGAGCAGTCAAGCGCCGATAACACTGATCGCAGGCATGTTAATACACGCCAGTGATCAGTGTAAAAGATCAGTGTGTGCAGTGTTATAGGTCCCAATGGGAGCTATAACTAGTGTTGCTCGCGAATATTCGCAATTCGAATTTTATTCGCGAATATCGCATATTCGCGAATTCGCGAATATTCGCGAATATAGCGCTATATATTCGTAATTACGAATATTCGTTTTTTTTTTTTTTTTTCACAGTACACATCAGTGATCATCCCTCTCTGCTTCCAGCTTATGTGGTGTAAGAAGGCTCTAATACTACTGTGTGAGACTGGTGTGCGAATTTTCGCATATGCGAAAAGTAGCATATGCTAATTTTCACATATGCGAATATTCTCCTATGTTAATTTTGTATTAGCAAATTTTCGCATATGCGAATCTTCGAATATGCGAAAATAAATTGAGGATATTATGAATATGCGAATATTCGCGAATATGGCGAATATTCGTCCATATATTCGCGAATTCGAATATGGCCTATGCCGCTCAACACTAGCTATAACATTGCAAAAACAAAGTGAAAAAAAAAGTGTTAATAAAGATCATTTAACCCCTTCCCTAACAAAAGTTTGAATCACCCCCCTTTTCCCATTAAAAAAATAAAACAGTGTAAATAAAAATAAACATATGTGGCATCGCCGCGTGCATAAATGTCCGAACTATAAAAATATATTGTTAATTAAACCGCACGGTCAATGGCGTACACATAAAAAAAATTCCAAAGTTCAAAAAAGCGTATTTTTGGTCATAAATGGTACCGATAAAAACTTCAGATCACGGCGCAAAAAATTAGTCCTCATACATCCCCATACGCAGAAAAATAAAGTTACAGGGGTCAGAAGGACATTTTTAAATGTATAAATTTTCCTGCATGTAGCTATGATTTTTTCCAGAAGTACGACAAAATTAAACCTGTATAAGTAGGGTATCATTTTAACCATATTGACCTACAGAATAATGATAAGGTGTCATTTTTACCAAAATATGCACTGCGTAGAAACGGAAGCCCCCAAAATTTACAAAATGGCATTTTTTCTTTGATTTTGTCGCACAATGTTTTTTCCATTTGTATTTTTGGGTAAAATGACTGTCACTGCAAAGTAGAATTGGTGCCTCAAAAAATACGCCATAATATAGATTTTTAGGAGGAAAATTGAAAGGGTTATGATTTTTAAAAAGTAAGGAGGAAAAAACAAAAATGCAAAAACTGAAAAACCCTGCGTCCTTAAAGGAGTACTCTAGTGCAGAGTATTCCTGCTCCGTCCTGCCCGGGTTGCAAAATAAATGAAAATGAACCATCTCTCACCTTCCTGGGTTCCCGCGGAGCGTCACTACAGCTGATCGGTCCTCCGGTCCATCTCCTTCATACTTCCGGGTGTAACGAAGCGTCACATAGCGCTCAGCCTATCGCTGGCCGCCGCGATCTTCTGTCTCAGCCGGCGATAGGCTGAGCACCATGTGACGCTTCGTTACACCCGGAAGTATGAAGGAGATGGACCGGAGAACCGATCAGCTGTAGTGACACTCCGCGGGAACCTAGGAAGGTGAGAGATGTTAAATTCATTTATTTTGCAGCCCGGGCAGGACGGAGCAGGAATACTCTGCACTAGAGAACTCCTTTAAGGGGTTAACCCCTCAGATGCCGTGATCAATACAGATCACGGCATCTGCAGCATCGTGGTCATTAAAATGGATGATTGGATCAGCCACAGCCCTGCCGCGGCGATCCGATCATCAGGCACGGCAGACGGAGGTCCCATCACCTGGCTCCGCCGCCTTCCCGCATCTGCCTTCCAGCAGACCAGAGCAGAAGATGACTAGTGTTGCTCGCGAATATTCGCAATTCGAATTTTATTCGCGAATATCGCATATTCGCGAATATGGCGCTATATATTCGTAATGACGAATATTCGTTTTTTTTTATTTTATTTATTTATATTTTTTTTTTTTCAGTACACATCACAGTGATCATCCCTCTCTGCTTCCAGCTTATGTGGTGTAAGAAGGCTCTAATACTACTGTGTGAGACTGGTGTGCGAATTTTCGCTTATGCTAATTTTTGTATATGCAAATTTTCGCATATGTTAATTTTCGCACTCGCGAATATTCGCATATGCGAAAATAAAACGAGAATATTACGACTATGCGAATATGACGAATATTCGTCCATATATTCGCGAATATTCGCGAATTCGAATATGGCCTATGCCGCTCAACACTAAAGATGACCAATAACACTGAGTTTTAGCAATTGAATGACTGCTATAAATAGTCCCCTATGGGGACTATTAATGTGTAAAAATAAAAGTAAAAATTGTAAAAATAAAAAAAGTTAAAAAAAAATTGAAAAACCCCCTCCCCAATAAAAACGTAAATTGTCCCATTTTCCCTATTTCACCCCCAAAAAGTGTTAAAAAATATTTTATATACATATTTGGTATCGCCGCGTGTGTAAATATCTGAACTATTAAGATAAAATGTTAATGATACCGTACGGTGAACGGCTTGAACATAAAAAGTCCAAAATAGCTGCTTTTTTTTTTTTCTATAACATTTTATTCCAAATTTTTTTTATAAAAAATGGATTAAAAGTTTTATAGAAACAAATATGGTATCAATAAAAAGTACAAAAAATGAGCCCTCATACCACCGCTTATACGGAAAAATGAAATAGTTATAGGCCTTCAAAATAGGGGTATTTTAAACGTACTAATTTGGTTTAAAAGTTTTTTTTTTTTAAGAGCAACAGTAATAGAAAAGTGTGTTATCATGGGTATCATTTTAATCGTATTGACCCAAAGAATAAAGAACACATGTCACTTTTACCGTAAATTGTACGGCGTGAAAACAAAACCTTCCAAAATTAGCAAAATTGCGGTTTTCTTTTTAATTTTACCACACAAATAGTATTTTTTGGGTTGTGCCATACATTTTATGATATAATGAGTTATGTCATTACAAAGGACAACTGGTCGCGCAAAAAACAAGCCCTCAGACTAGTCTGTGGATGAAAATATAAAAGAGTTTAGATTTTTTGAAGGCGAGGAGGGAAAAATGAAAACGTAAAAATAAAATTGTCTGTGTCCTTAAGGCCCAAATGGGCTGAGTCCTTAAAGGGGTAAGCCGCCCCTAGACATCTTATACCCTATCCAAAGGATAGGGGAGGGATGAGATGTCAGATCGCAGCGGTACCGCTGCTGGGGAGCCCCGGGTCCCCGCTGCGGCACTGCGCTATCATTACAGCACAGAGCGAGATCGCTCTGCACGTAATGACGCGCATTACAGGGGCCGGAGCATCGTTACGTCACGGCTCCGCCCCTCATGACGTCACGGCCTGCCCCTTTCAATACAAGTCTATGGGAGGGGGCGCGGCGGTCGTCACGCCCCCTGCCATAGACTTGCATTAAGGGGACGGGCCGTGATGCCATGAGGGGCGGAGCCATGACGTCACACGGCTCCGTCCCCTGTATCGCCCGTCATTACGCACAGAGCGAACTCGCTCTGTGCAGTAATGATAGCGGGGTGCCGCAGCGGGGATCCCGGGGCTCCCCAGCAGCGGGACCGCGGCGATCTGACATCTTATCCCCTATCCATTGGATAGGAGATTAGATGTCTAGGGGCGGAGTACCCCTTTAAGGGGTTAAGGTTAAAATGGGCTTAGATGTCTAGGGGCGGAGTACCCCTTTAAGGGGTTAAGGTTAAAATGGGCTTGGTCCTTAAGGGGATAAAAAATCTTATACTTTTTTTTTTTTTTTTACTAAATCAGTATGTTTAAAATTGCCATATTTTGACCACCTCTAACTTTCTTATTTTTCCGAATTCAGGGATGTGTGAGGGATAATTTTTTGCACCATGATCTGTAGTTTGTTTTTGTACGAGATATGCGTATATGTGACTTTTTGATTGCTTTTTATAAAAAAAAATTGCAGTTTGATGTGACAAAAAAGCAAACATTTCAGATTTTTTTCTTTTTTACGTTTACGTAGGGGGATCATTAACATTATATTTTTATAGTTTGGACATTTATGCATGCAAAAATACCAAATATGTTCATTATTTATGTTTTTTTTACGCTTTTATGTATAAATATGGGGAAAAAGGGTAATTTAAAACTTTATTGGGGGAGGGGATTTTTCACATTTTTAAAACTTTTTTTTTTTTACATTTATTTTACACTTTTCTAGTCCCCATAGGAGACTATTTGTAGCCATCATTAGATTGCTAATACTGTTCAGTGCTATGCATAGGGCATAGCACTGATCAGTATTATCGGTGATCTTCTGCTATGGTCTGCTGGAAGGCAGATCAGAGCAGAAGACCCCGGGAGACGGACGGAGTCAGGTGAGGGGACTTCCGTCCACCATCTTGGCTGATCTGATCCCCGCGGCAGTGCCGTGGGCGATCAGATCAGCCATTATAAGTGCCGCACTGCCGCAGATGCCGTGATCTGTATTGATCACGGCACCTGAGGGGTTAATGGCAGACATCAGCGCGATCGCTGATGTCCGCCATTACTCGTGGGTCTGCGGCTGCTGACAGTCGCCGAGACCCATTGGGAATGAAGCAAACGCATCTCCTGCGCTCATATCACAGCCGCGCCGTAAATGTACGGTGCTGTGTACTAAGAGGTGCCTTATATTTACGGCGCATGTCCTTAAGGGGTTAATGCCGAGCAATACAGAACTGCATTAAATATTTTTATACAGCACCCTATTAATCAACACTTTAAGTCATCACAGGTCACACCTCTATATAGACTGTACACTGTGTCTGTGTTGTGCGCAGCACTTGTATAATAGGTATATTAGGGAGAAAGCATCACATTATAGGGTATCATATAGGGTATATCGGCCTTTGCAGTAAATCTACTATAAGATGGAGTGGCAGTGGATTAGTGGGACAAAGTAGTGGACGTGAAAGGCATGAAAGATGCTAATGTTAGTTTTAACACCCCCGAGTTTATCAGCTTGCTTTATTTTTTCTAACTGGTTACACTCTACAGCAGTTGGCTGAAGTATTTCTAAAGTATGAGAATTTAGTGGAATTGTCTGGATGTCTTATCCTATTTGGTCCACCAGATGGCAATATTACAGCACATTTAAAATACAGTATAACTATCCTATTCAGCCTTTATTCTGCTTTACTGCAGGAAATCAATATTGAACATTTAATTAATTATTCTCTATGCACATCATGTAAAATATGTACCCTGCTTTTTGATAATTAATAGTTACTTCATTTTTTTTAAATTTCTTTTACCTAGTAGCTATGGCAAATACCTTGAAGGGCTGACACATCTTACCCCAAACATGTTACATTCTTCTCGTTGAAACCATTTACATATTCTTTATCGTTTGGAAGCTATTACATTTCTAAACAACAATTTGGAGTGTGCTGGAATTTTATCTTTGTCTATGGATGAATGGGAGCGCTTAACCCTTAGCTTCTCCACTTAAATAAATGCAACCCATAACGCTTACTGTCTGGTCATCTGTGGCAGTGAAAGTGTTCCTGGTAGAGCATCCCTGGTGATCTAGGGCAGAGAAAGAATGATTGTAATTGATGATCCATGATAACGAAGGGGTTAATATCAGTATTTCTTATGGTTTATGACAGAGAGGATGTTAATATCATGATTCTTGGTTTAGAGCAGTGTAGGGATTTAAGGGGTGTTCGCCATCTCATAAAGTGATAGCATACGAATAGAATACCCCCATCTATTCTTTGTATCAACCATTTTAGAAATTATTTTCAAGAAGCAATGTAAACAGAAATCTTATATTATACAGTACAATTAGTACAATACAACATGTACTGCCGCAGGTGAAAGGCATAAGCAGAATAAACAAGCGTAAAGCATCATTTAGGCACTTAACCAATGATATTCAGATAGGTACAGAGAGGCAGCTGCCAATACACCAATTGAGTATTCCAGTGATGCTATTTATTTCACAATTACTTGTGGGCTAGGCCTAAGAAGAGGCTATTGTGAGTATACCTGGTGGTCTGGGGCTGTGAGGGGTCGATTCCGATATTCCTGGTGGTTTATAACAATCAAATAGCTACTTTAAGATTCCTCAAGGGATTTTTGGCCCGAAGCCCTGGATCTCCAGGGGACAACCACCTTAAACTGCATCTGTATCCTATGTAGTTGGAAGCAATTGAAGTGAAATTATTCCTTTGGGGGACACTAATTAGCAAGTAGAGGCACTAAGGATCCTTCATACTAAGTGAGGGGCACTAAGGGGCATCAATACTATATGGCAGGCATTAAGAGGTCCTAATTAGTACGTGGAGGCAATAAGAAAGCACATCACTGAGTGGAGGACACTAGAGGGACAATATTAATTAGTAGTGGGCACTAATAGCGCACTAAGGAACATTATTACTGAGTGGGGGCACAAGAGGGACATATTAGGGAATATGGGCACTAATGGGCACCATTGCTGAAAAGGGTCACCAAAAGGTAGTATTAGTAAGAGGGGGCATTGATGGGCATTGTTAGTGAGTAAATACACTATTGGGCATTGTTGCTTGCATTAGCCCCCAGGAGTGAGAAAGAGTGCAAAAGGAGAAAGATGAGTATAATTGAAAAAAACAGCCCTTCAGGAGATCTACGAGATCTACCCTTTTTCCAGTAGATCTCCCCTTTCTCCTGGACCAGTTTGTCTTCTATGTGTTTTATACAGTGTATTAAATCCTATGAATAGAGAAAGCGTTCAAAGGTAAAAGTCTGCCTGCACCCACCTCTATGGCAATCTCACTGCATACTGTGTGTTCATTGTACTTCCATTCAGTGTAATTCAATTTTGGACACAGGTTGTCACTTAAACATGAATCAAAAGTAGTGTTTAAGTGACAACCTGTCACATTGAAAATGCAGTCCATTCTGCAGGCATGTTATAGAGCAGGAGGAGCCAAGCAGACTGATATATAGTTCCAGGATAACTTGTCAGTTAGTCATTTAAATCTCTGTTCATTCTGGGTTAAGTAGTCAAGTGGGTGGTCCTAATCAGTGAATAGCAGCTATCTGTGTATAACTGAGTATATAGAATGCTGTCCATTACTGGGTAGACCTGCCCAACTGACTACTTAGCCCAGAATAAGCAGAGATGTAGATGAATAAATGCTACAAAGTAAAATAGGGAGTATAAAGCCTGTATAACAGTAGATGTCTCCTCAAAATAACTTAACTCAAAGCTTATAATGTCTTTGGGCCCAAAATGTCAATGTTTTGTGTGGCCACCATTATTTCCAGCACTGCCTTAAGCCTCTTGGTATGGCGTTCACCAGAGCTTCACAGGTTGTCACTGGAGTCCTCTTCCACTTCTCCATGAGGATATCACAGAGCTGGTGGATGGTAGAGATCTTGCGCTCTCCAACCTTCAATTTGAGGATGCCCCACAGATGTTCAATAGGGTTTAGGTCTGGAGACATGCTTTTGACTGGTCCACCACTTTTACCCTCAGCTTCTTTAGCAAGGCAGTGGTCGTCTTGGAGATGTGTTTGGGGTCTTTATCATGTTGGAATATTGCCCTGCCGTGCAGTCTCAGAGCGGAGGAGTTCATGCTCTGCCTTAGTATGTGACAGTAAATGTTGGCATTGATGGTTCCCTCAATGAACTGTAGCTCCCCAGTGCCAGCAGAAATCATGCAGCCCCAAACCATAACACTCCCACCACTATGCTTGACCGTAGTCAAGACACATTTGTCTTTGTACTCCTCACCTTGTTGCCACCACACAGGCTTTACACCATCTGAAACAAATAACTTTATCACAGGACATAGTTCCAGTTACCCATTTCCTTAGTCTGTTTGTCTTGAGCAAGTTGGCAAGTTGTTTTTAGGCTTTCTTGTGCTTCATCTTTAGAGGCTTCCTTCTGGGATGATAGCCATGCAGGCCAATTTGATGCAGTGTGTGGCGTATGGTCTGAGCACTGACAGATTGTCTCCCCACCCCTTCAGCTTTTTGCAGAAATGCTGGCAGCATTCATACGTCTATTTCCCAAAGACAAGCTCTAGATGTAATGTTGAGCCTGTGCACTCAACTTCTTTGGTAAAATAAGGGTGCATGTGTGTGCATGTGTATACCCTGATAGACTGTTTCTGACCCCGCAGAAGCACGGCTTTTGCAGGGTCAGAGACCGCCGTCGCTGCCCGCTTCTCTCCTCCTGCCTCTCCTGGGGTCTAGAGTGCTGCTGCTGCAGCTTCTCTCCCCCTGGCTATCCAGAGACTGCCACCGCAGCTACCCCATTACCTCCCCCATCCACGGTTTTATAATTACCTGTTCCCGGGGTCCACGCTGCTTCTGGCTCCGGAGGCGTCCTTAGCTGTCACTGTGTGCCAGGCCGCTGACGGTGACGTCGCGTTGAAGACGTCACTCGTCATTGCGCAGCACAGCACATAGCAACAACGCAGGAGACCGCCGGAGCCAGAAGCAGCACGGACCCCGGGAACAAGTAATTATAAAACCGGGGATGGGGGAGGCAATGGGGCAGTGGCGGTGGCAGTCTCTGGACCCCAGGATAGGCAGGGGCAGAGAAGCGGGCAACGATGGCAGGTCTCTGGACCTGCAAAAGCCGCTGCAGTTCATTGATTATACGCCGATAAATAAGGTACCTAAGTTGTATACAACCTAAATAAAGTTGTGCCACTTTACTACTTTCTATCAGTCAGTCACCTTTAAATGGGCCCTGCCAGATACAAAAACATTTGATATATTGTAAAGCATGTCTAACCAATAGGTTTTGCAATTGCTTTCATTAGAAAATTTTCAGTGTTTCATACCAGTGTTCAACCAGTCAAACAACTGCCTAACCCCCTCCCCCCCCCCCCTGCCTACTTGGACACATACTAGTCCTGCTGTGTCCATGCATCATCATCTATGTCATGGACACATGCGCAGGGCTCACGGCTGGAGGAAAAATCCTCCCACTGTCAGCTTGTGTCCGGCTACTGTCAGTGAAGACAAGCTGGGAGTTGTAGTTTTGCTAATGCTAGGGAGATGTGAGCAGACAGCATACTGAGGGAGGGGGCGGAGACCTGCACAGTGAGGCCACACCCCCTCCCTTTGAGAGGAATTCAGACTAGCGAGCTAAATTAAAAGTGTAATAAAATAAATAAAGGTGCTAGACACAAAAATTATATGAACATGGTCAGGATTAGGTACTGAGTGATATATTTAAAAAATGTTTTTTTGTTGGATCTGACAGGTACACTTAAACTTTAGCTGCATTTCACATGCACACATGAGGGATTGAACAATTTAGATAAAGTCTGGCATTGACATTTAAAAGGGTACTGTGACTGGCACTTATGGGGATTGGGGCATTGTTACTTGCTTTCTCGCTCTATAGGAAAAAACCAGCACAGTGTCGATGTAGGTATATTGTGAAGAATGAAGGTTGATTTTTTGCACCTATTTTCAGTTGTAGACTGTACATAAGCATCCACATCTTAAAGATTAATTTGTAATGATAATAGCCACATGTAAATGAGCACAACGCCAATAATGAATAATTCAGATATTACTCCTATTAGACAGAAGTCTTAGCAATTGTATATGAAAGCCTAAAGGCACATCGGGACTCTCATCAGAGGCTGCTCCTTCACTCCCATGTATCATATTGCAGCTCTGCTTTAAATTAAAGGGACTATGAGGGGAATTCATCAAGATTTTTAAACCAGTTTTTTCTATCTAAAAAAGTCGCATCAAAAGTCTCATTCACTTTTCCTGAGACTTTTGTGCGACTTTTGCTATAGATAATATCTGAAAGTGAACTATCATCTGTAGGCTATAGGCGAATTTTATGCAGTGGTGATCGATTCATGATGTGAGACTTTTATCTGAAAGTTGCTCAAAAGTCGCAGCTACCGTCATTTACACACTAACCCACACTAATTTACTTCAGCCCTGAAAAGTACTCTAAGTGCTACACAACAACCCCCCCAACCCCCCCCCCCCTGCTTGTGCGTGCCACCCCATATATATTTATGTATATATTTATGCCCCCCACAGCCGGCACCATTGTGTTGGAGTGCCCGGCCGGCCTAATACAATACTTTTCACACATAGCGCAGTGGCGGCGATATATATACGGCCGCCGCTGCGCTATGTGTGAAGAGTATTGTATTAGCGCATCAGGCCGGCTGGGGACCCTAGCGCAATGCCGCCGGCCACCTCCCTCATGTTGCCCAAGCCCTAATATATTTAATTCTATAATAATCTGGAGATTGAACCCAGAACCTTGTGGGATCAGCTTATGAATTCCTCTATATATACATATACAGTGGGGATCAAAAGTTTGGGCACCACAGGTAAAAATGTGTATTAATGTGCATAAAGAAGCCAAGGAAAGAGGGAAAAATCTCCAAAAGGCATCAAATTACAGATTAGATATTCTTATAATATGTCAACAAAAGTTAGATTTTATTTCCATCATTTACACTTTCAAAATAACAGAAAACAAAAAAATGGCGTTTGCAAAAGTTTGGGCACCCTGCAGAATTTATAGCATGCACTACCCCCTTTGCAGAGCTGAGACCTGCCAGTGTCATGGATTGTTCTCAATCATCATCTGGGAAGACCAGGTGATGTCAATATCAAAGGTTTTAAATGCCCAGACTCATCTGACCTTGCCCCAACAATCAACACCATGGGTTCTTCTAAGCAGTTGTCTAGAAATCTGAAACTGAAAATAGTTGACGCTCACAAAGCTGGAGAAGGCTATAAGAAGAAAGCAAAACGTTTTCAGATGTCAATATCCTCTGTTCGGAATGTAATTAAGAAATCAGGAACAGTGGAAGTTAAAGCAAGATCCGGAAGACCAAGAAAAATATCAGACAGAACAGCTCGCAGGATTGTGAGAAAAACAATTCAAAACCCATGTTTGACTGCACAATCCCTCCAGAAAGATCTGGCAGACACTGGAGTTGTGGTACACTATTCCACTATAAAGAGATACAAATATGGTCTTCATGGAAGAGTCATCAGAAGAAAACCTCTTCTACATCCTCACCACAAAAATCAGCGTTTGAACTTTGCAAATGAACATATAGACAAGCCTGATGCATTTTGGAAACAAGTTCTGTGGACCGATGAGGTTAAAATTGAACTTTTTGGCCGGAATGAGCAAAGGTACGTTTGGAGAAGAAGGGGAACAGAATTTAATGAAAAGAACCTCTGTCCAACTGTTAAGCATGGGGGGGGGGGGGATCAATCATGCTTTGGGGTTGTATTGCAGCCAGTGGCACAGGGAACATCTCACGAGTAGAAGGAAAAATGGATTCAATAAAATTTCAGCTAACTTGATGCCATCTGTGAAAAAGCTGAAGTTAAAGAGAAGATGGCTTCTACAAATGGATAATGATCCTAAACACACCTCGAAATCCACAGGGATTACATCAAGAGGCGTAAACTGAAGGTTTTGCCATGGCCTTCACAATCTCCTGACCTCAACATAATTGAAAATCAATGGATAGACCTTAAAAGAGCAGTGCGTGACAGACAGACAAGAAATCTCAAAGAACTGGAAGACTTTTGTAAGGAAGAATGGGCAAAGATACCTCAAATAAGAATTGAAAGACTCTACAAAAGAATTGAAAGAGGCTACAAAAAGCGTTTACAAGCTGTGATACTTGCCAAAGGGGGCAGTACAAGATATTCATTCTGCAGGGTGCCCAAACTTTTGCAAACACCATTTTTTTGTTTTCTGTTATTTTGAAAGTGTAAATGATGGAAATAAAATCTAACTTTTGTTGACATAATATAAGAATGTCTAATCTGTAATTTGATGCCTTTTGGAGATTTTTCCATCTTTCCTTGTCTTCTTTATGCACATTAATACAAATTTTTACCTGGGGTGCCCAAACTTTTTATCCCCATTGTATATGTCTGGGGATCCATAACACAGTTACAAGTGCTGAGGATTGGAATCCCTTCCCACTGCTATCCTTGCACTTCCTTGATTTACAGTCAATGCTCTGCTTCTTGCATGGTTCATACAAATTGTGAACAGGTACAAAATTTAGAAACAGGGCAAGGCTTCCAGCTGACTGTCCATCAAGCAGTGACAGGCATGGGAGGCGGAACAAGGAAGCATACCAGCCCTCAGTAATCAGAGGCTAAGGAATTCCTTTTTGACATCAGAGAATAAAGCATTTTTCTGTTATTGAGGCCCCGACCAATATATGAAAGGTACCTTGTGTCTCCTTGTCCTAACAGCTATCTAACAGTGCCAGCAGTTTGGAACATGAATTCCAAAAAGCCTGCCAAGATGTCAATAGAATCGCTCTATCTTAGTTTAGAGATTTTACCAGAATTCAGATAAACATATGGGGGATATTTATCAAAACCTGTGCAAAGGAAAAGTTGCCCATACCAACCAATCAGATAACTTCTTTCATTTTGCAGAGGCCTTGTTAACAATGAAAGAAGCGATCTGATTGGTTGCTATGGGCAACTGGGCAACTTGTCCTCTGGACAGGTTTTGATAAATCTCCCCCATAGGGATTGTTGATAGCAAATAGAACTAGTTGAAATAGACCATAACTACTTTTACTAGAACTGCAATTAAGATCAGATAATAGTTCTGTATAGTAGATACCATCTTCTCTAGCATATGGTAAACATTAGTAAAAGGGAACAGTAGAATGACATGAAATGTGATCATTGATGCCGGAGACTAGATTGCAGGAGACGTGGTTCCACACTGAATTGACTTTAAAGATAAATAGTTACTGTACATCTGTACCATAAAATCCTGTTCCATAATCGGTTTATATGATATTGTTGACAGACTGGCAGCACACTATGGTCAATTTAAACAACAGCTTTTACTACCTTGATGGCTCCCCCATTGGTTTGTGCATAGATTTCCAATCTGACTGTAATCTAAAACTGGCAACAGCCTTATATAAACATCCCACAAATACAGTGGTCCCCCAAGTTACAATATTAATTGGTTCCAGGACGACCACTGTATGTTGAAACCATTGTATGTTGAGACCAGAACTCTATGGAAACCTCGTAATTGGTTCTGAAGCCACCAAAATGTCATCCAAAAATAGGAAAAGATGAGGACTAAAGAAAAATAAGTAGATAACTAATACAGATAAAGCAAATCCTTACATATAAAAGTAAGAAAGATCTGCTGGGAGCTGTAAATTACTGTCTATGTCAGTGTTTCCCAACCAGGGTGCCTCCAGCTGTTGCAAAACTACAACTCCCAGCATGCACGGACAGCCGTTGGCTGTCCGGGCATGCTGGGAGTTGTAGTTTTGCAACAGCTGGAGGCACCCTGGTTGGGAAACAATGGTTTATGTAGAGGACAGAAGCTTCTTCAGGGTCCTATACGGTACACACAGTGTCCCAAATGGAGCCACTCTTATTTGGTGTCCAAAGGAGCAGCTAACCCTGGCACAAGTAAGGAGTAGTACAGAACTTGTAGTTCCTCCCTGTACTGTAGGGGGCACTACCAGACAGAAATTCAGTGCATGTACTTCAGTAATACAGGTGATTTACCAGTAAAATACCCATTCTGATTGGTCAGTTCCTCCAGTTGTGACACATTTCCCAGATCTGGACTGTCTGTAGCATTGTATGTTGAGTCTGGTTTGAAATCAAAAGGGGGGGGGGGGGGAGAGGAGTGACTAAGACTTAACTTTTAATCAAGTAATCTTAAAATTATATATAAATTATATGTGAATGTACAGTGTGGGGTAGATCTGATGTTGTCTCCCCACCATAAAGACGCAATAATTACACACTGTTAAATGATTACGAGTGTTTAGTATTATAACTTTTAGCATCATAAATTATTTCCCTTAATGCCCGACGCGTTTCGGTCACCATCCATGACCTCCTCAGGGACAGGTAGGGTGTTTATTTCATATACCAAATGAGCCCTGCTTATAAGTGGTACAATCCTAAGCCACGTATAAATATAGCAGGGAACAAGACACTCATCACAAGCAGGCAGTGATACAGTACCGCCTCTTGATAATATTTAAAATCCAGAGTCTTGAATAGACCAATAGCGGACCCTGGAGCGCCTAGGATATGGTCAATCCAGTTAGGCGTCTAGCGATAATCTCCATGTGCATACCCGCTGGTTGCGGGGAGCCGTACAGTCCTGTCGGCTTCTATGGTTGTCCGGGCATGCTGGGAGTTGTAGTTTTGCAACAGCTGGAGGCACCCTGGTTGGGAAACAATGGTTTATGTAGAGGACAGAAGCTTCTTCAGGGTCCTATACGGTACACACAGTGTCCCAAATGGAGCCACTCTTATTTGGTGTCCAAAGGAGCAGCTAACCCTGGCACAAGTAAGGAGTAGTACAGAACTTGTAGTTCCTCCCTGTACTGTAGGGGGCACTACCAGACAGAAATTCAGTGCATGTACTTCAGTAATACAGGTGATTTACCAGTAAAATACCCATTCTGATTGGTCAGTTCCTCCAGTTGTGACACATTTCCCAGATCTGGACTGTCTGTAGCATTGTATGTTGAGTCTGGTTTGAAGTTACAATGGTCCAGAAAAAAACATTGTATGTTGAAACTATTGTATGTTGAGGCCATTGTAAGTTGAGGGATCACTATACATGAAAATCCTGAAATCCTCTTCCACCTTAAGAAGTCTGCAGCAGGGCAATATTCCCATATCTAGCTAAGGCAAAGTTCAGGAGAAAACAGGTTAATGCAGCTATTTTCTTCTTAAGATCATCATTTAACTGCTTAGAATTCATGAGCAGACACTTACTCCCACACACGGCATGTAGGGAATAACGTAATAATTATTGCAGGCAGCACATATAGTAGGGAAATACAAGCAGCAGCGTGCACCAACACTTTCACAGGCTTAATCCTATTGATTTCTGTCTCCAGCCAAGCCAAGTAATATGTTTTTCCAGCAGATGACCTCCTTTGGAGTAATCCATGTTGCCTTCAGCTGAGCAGTCACTGAGGATTGTTTGGTAACAGATTCCGGCTATTTTGAAGGCTGACAGTAATGCTTTAATGGGATGCCAGTCTGTTTTCACAGCTTTGCCCACACTGTCTCTGTCCATGTGGGGAAGACTATAACATGGCTAATTAAAGATTCATATATTTCTGCCAGTGAAAGCATGCACAGAGAAAGATGATCTGATCTGATATTAAACCTAATTTATTCCTCCTTAGAGTCTTAGAGAAATGGGGTTTGTCAGGTGATACGGTGACAGCAGAAAATTAATCATCTGGATACGACTGTCCTCGAGCATTCATTCTTCCTTTTCTAAAGATTTTATTTTCAACAAAATGAAATAATGCTGATAATAATGCAATTATGTTACCAGGAAAGTGTATTCAAAACCTAATGACTGATTCACAAACAATAAAATAGGTTATCATGGGTCCTATGCACAGTGTCTTGAGTAAGTATTCACACCGTTGGATTTTTTTGCCCATTTTGCTACTGTTACAAACTAGAATTCAAATAGACTTAAAGGGGTATTCTGCTCCTAGACATCTTATCTCCTATATAAAGGGATAGGGGATAATTGTAGGGAGTCTGGCTGCTGGGACCCCTCACGATCTCCGGCCAGGGAAACCCGGGCAATCTGAACATTTATGTTCAGAACGCCAGGTTCAGGCAGCCATGGTCGTAACATCATGCCCCATCCCCTATAGGAGGAGGCCTGACTGCTGTGGTCACATGATCACAGATGTAATGCCCTTTCCCATAGACATGCATGGAGGGGGCGTGACATCACGACCACAGCTGCCCAAAAATATGCCGGGCCGGAGATCAACAGCTGGAGGCACATGTTTGCTAAAACTTGGTGTTACAGTAGTGTTGCTGTTCCTCTTGCAGCCTTGTCAATCAGCCATCTCATGTCCATGACCCTTGGACACGCTCATGCTGCTGTGGGACTCATCAGTGTCCCAGGATGTATTGGGACCTCTAGTGGTGGGATTTTTAGAGGCAGTTTTCTTTAATTAAATGTGAAAAAAAAAAAAGTATATTAGAAAAATTTATTGTTTTGACAAGATGTACAACATATGAAAAGTTTTTATATCTGACAGCGCCAATTTAAAGGAGTACTGTAGTGAAATATAACTTATCCTTCGGATAGGCGATAAGTCATAGATTGCAGGGGGTCCGACTGCTGGGACTCCCTGCGATCTCCTGTACGTGGCCGCTGTAGTCCTCAGAAAGCGCAGTGCCGTCCCCAGCAGGAAGCCGCGGCAGGCACACACCCTCCATATATCTCTATGGGATACATGGAGGGGGCAAGTCGGCTGCCACGTCAGGCGGGGACACAACGCCCCCTCCCTGCAGACTGCCGCAGCCCCGTACAGGAGATCGCGGGATAGGGGATATGTTATATTCCACTACAGTATTCCTTTAATATGTATTCAAAATATTTGATCTAACATTAGTAAATTTTGACATGCGACAACAAATTGAGTAAATTTCTGAAACTTACTTTTTTTCAGATTTTATCGACACAAATTAACACCTATTAATGTGCAAGGAAATGTTAATGTCTGCAAATTGTAGTTTTCCACCAAATACATCATCACCTATCTGCTGGTTAGATCATAAATGTTTGTCCACTGGGGTCCCACTGCTGGAACCTTCACCCAACATAAGAATTGGGAACTGGAATTACAGTGGTCCCTCAACATACGATGGTAATCTGTTCCAAACGGACCATCGTTTTGTTGAAACCATCACATGTTGAGGGATTCGTGCAATGTAAAGTATAGGACAGTGGTCTACAACCTGCGGACCTCCAGATGTTGCAAAATTACAACACCCAGGATGCCAACGGCTGTCCGGGCATACTGGGTGTTGTAGTTTTGCAACATCTGGAGGTCCGCAGGTTGTAGACCACTGTTAGAGGAAGTTGTACTCACCTGTCCCCACTGCAACGGACCATCACCGCTCGTCACCACTGCCCTGGATGTCACCGTCCATCGCTGTTGCCGCGTCCCCGAGGTGTCCCCGACGCTCCGGCAAGGCCTCTGCTTCCCTGGCATCCTCGCTCTCCGCCGCCGCCATCACGTCGCTACGCACGCCGCTCCTATTGGATGACAGGACGGCGTGCGCAGCGACGTGATGATGTCGATGGAGAGTGCCGACGATGCAGGGGATCGCGAAGAGGACGCGCCGGAGCCCCGAGGACACGCAAGTGATCGTCAGCGGACCACACGGGGCACCGTAAACGGCTATCCGGTGGCAGCTGAAGCAGTCAGCGCTGCCGGATAGCCGTTTATGCGATGGCCCCGACATACAAAAGCATCGTATGTTGATGCTGCCTTCAACATGCGATGGCCTCTGAGAGGCCATCGTATGTTGAAATGATCGTATGTCGGGGCCATCGTAGGTCGAGGGATCACTGTATACAGTTCTCTCCCTTATTGAGGGTTGAGAAGGCATTTGAAAGGAGCGACAGTTTAGAAAGTTTTTAGATGTTCGATTTAGACACTGTAGGAGTTACTGAAACAGTCAAATGCAAAACAGGGAACCACTGTCCCCATATACATGGGTTTTAGAGGTAAAGCCACCTCCTACCAAGCATTTTGTCATAATATTCTGAATGTGCAAAGCCTCTTTGACACAATGGGGGAGATTTTTCAAAACCTGTGCAAAGGAAAAGTTGCCTATTTGCCCATAGCAACCAATCAGATCACTTCTTTTATTTTATTTTTTAAAAGGGCTTCTAAAAATAAAAGAAACAGTCTGATTGGTTGCTATGCCAACTGGTCAACTTTTACTCTACACGGGCGTTGATAAATTTCCCCCTATAAGTCTGATCTATATTCTCTATGTAGATTTCAGTCATTCTATAAATTTAGCAGCAGTATGGATATCCTGTAAAACTGGCAAAATAATGAGGAAAAAGAATAGTGGAGCAGTTACCCATAGCAACAAATCAGGTTAATGTGATTATTATCAACACCTACACATTTACCTGGCAGTAGTTTTGATAATATCTCCCATTTATTAAAATCACATCAGATACATGAAGATGTAAGTAACTGTACTGGAAAATGTTGTCAATGATGCGACACATACGGTTATTAAAATATAGAGATGAAAAGAAAACTCTGTTTTAGTCAAGCACTATGCAACATCAAAGATAAGTCAATATTTCCCCTGCAGATATTTTGTGCAAATGATTTTTATCTTATGTACTTTCCATGCGGCTCCTTATTCTGGGTCTTCTCACATGACAGTTTAGAATATAATTGTCTTGGCTGTTAATTTCTTACTTTCATCTGAGCCCCGTTCAATTATTTACTGTGCACTAGAGAATTCTCAAGATGAATTTTAGGTAAAACCGTCACATCTATTGTTCAGGGACTGTAAAACATCTACTCTTACTAATAAAAAGATGTTCACAGTGTTTGTCTATGGCTGCATCATTCATCTTTACACCTTTCTGCTGCCCCCCCATATATCTCTCTATTCCATTCTGCCCTAACAATCAGATGGCTGGCCCCGCAGATAGCCCAGCCCTGCACACTTTCCTGTGTCCGAGGTCTCGGCGATGCTCCACTGCTCTGGCCTCTTCTAGTCAGGCCTGGCCAGAGCAGATGATGCCAGGACAGCGGATGCCTCCTCTGGGCGGTTTCCTGAACAGGCCGGAGGTCCGAATGACTGGCAGCTGCGGTCCGGATCTGGACTGCAGTCCGCCAGTTGAGTACCGCTGGTCTATGGAAATACTGCAGAGCAAAATGCTCAGTTTAAATCTCTGCTTTTGGAGACATACATTACTAGCTGTAAATGGGAATTATACATCTGTGTAAGTCTGTATTTTGGGAATAGCCTGGTCTGTAGTCTGTGTTTTGGGATAGTTTTACAAAGGCGAAGGCTGGTAACAGGGTTTTCTAGGAGTTTAATATTGATGGCCTATTCTTAGTGTGGTGACCCAGTACAGAATATGATTTGTTGGATCTGACGAAGAGGGGGTCCCACCCCTCAAAACGCGTTAACCTTGATTTCCCCTAATAAAATCCACAGTTATCAACTAACTCTATCAAGCCTGGCTATTTCTTCATATGACCACGATCGGAACCTCCAACTAATGAGCGGACCCAGAGGAGAGAGCGCTTCGCTACACCGAAGCTTTTCCTGAGAACTAGTGTCTCAGAGACCTTTACAAATCGCATCTACCAGACGTCCAGGATCCACAGGACACCACGGTGTAAGCCGCACCTCCTCAATCCAGCGATTCCCGATTCACCGGGATACAAGCGCTATATGGTGTTAGGCCCAGTGCATAACACCTCAAGTTGAGCACGTTTTTTTTACATTACACTCATTCTATCTACAAACCACATTTACGGCACACTGTTGCGCTATTTTTTGTGTTTCTATTTTTTCATATATCGAGTACCAGTACAGAATATAGCATACTGCCCATCCTGTGTGGCAGATGTGGCCTTCAGTGTCCGTCTTGGGCCTACACTACTCAGGACTCTATATCTACTACAGTTATGCTATGGTTAATGTATTGTCATTTATTGTGTACCTGTTGCTTTAATCCCTGTTCTTAGAAACCTTGTTGTTAGGGGAGTGTGCAAGAGGTTAATCATTTGAACAACAACGTTAGGGAAAGCCCCCAAAGGGGTACCCTTAACTAGAAACCCCCCAAAACGAAAAAATAAAATATAACTTTTAATTTCACTACTAAAACAGATTACACATATGGTGATTGTACTAGAACACAATGGCCCTGATTTACTAAGAGTGGAGTGTTTATTCTGGAGTGGTTTCAATATCAAGAAAATAAGTGTGCAGCTCACAACCTAGAATACGAGGTGTAAGTGGTTAAAAGATTGATCCCCACCGACCCAAAATGAAGAGAGACTATAAAAATATATTAACCACACCTCAAGGATCTCACCATACTCGATGGTACACAACAATAATTGGAAACTATATGTTTGAAAAAAAGTTAACATTTATTGTACATTTTAGACCATAAAGTTAAACAAAACATAAAATAGCAACTGTGTTAAAAGAATTTTGCACTGATTTTATAGACATTTAACCATTGGGCCCTAATGGTAAATGAATTACTGCCTGCTATTATGAATGCTCCTGCATTGGTGATAATGTCTGTTGGTTCAGAATTCCGATAGTTTGGCAATTAACATGCATATACTGCACAATGAATCTAAACAGTCTCTGCAATAGTGTTTAATACAGTCCTCTAGAATGGTTATATCTAGCCGCCTTAAGTGTAATCTTATATCTCTCACCGGTCTCCGGCCGCTGGTCTTGTGCAGCGACGGACCGTGAATGAAGTCCTGCGGCTGTTCGTACGAGCGCTGCGATCCTGTGGATGACGGTGATTGCAGACTCTGCGTGTGCTGCACGGGGTCAAACTGCGGAAGGAGTCCCCGAATGGATGAAGCCCGCAAATTAGCGAGTTGAATACTTGCAGTTCTATATTCTTAGAACACAAACAGAGGATTCCTCCTGGATCAGGTGATGTGATGGAGAGTCAGGTGAGGTAGGCGGATCTGTTTAGTAAAAGCCGGCTTAGGGTGGTTTCACACCACGTTTTGTACTTACGGTTCCCGTATACGGCTGGGAGGAGGGGGGCGGGGCTTAATCACCGGGCCAACACTCAGCCGTATAGGGGAACCGTATTTAATGCATGTCTATGAGCTGACCGGATTGAACCACAACCTCCGGTCGGCTGCGTTTTCGGTCGTATGCGGTTTCCCGACCGTAGGCAAAAACGCGGTCAACCACATTTTTGCCTGCGGTCGGGAAACCGCATACGGCCGAAAACACAGCCGACCGGAGTCTGCGGTTCACTCCGGTCGGCTCATAGACATGCATTAAATACGGTTCCCCTATGCGGCTGAGTGCGGGCACCGCGATTAAGCCCCACCCCCCCTCCTCCCAGCCGTATACGGGAACCGTAAGTACAAAACGTGGTGTGAAACCACCCTTACATGTAGATTGTCAGCAATTGGCAGTGCGTTTTCTTTAGTGCTGGATTCATTCATTTTTATTTATATTTATTTTTATTTCCAACAACATACTTAATTATTTATGTTTTTTTATTTAATTTGACTATATATTTTATCTCCTACACTTCACATTCTGTTTGAATTTATGTGCCCTACTAGGTCACATTATGAACCATATACATAGATGTCTATAAGAGAGCCTCTCATCACATTGAAAGTGAAAGGAACTCATTACACTGGTGTGAATAAGGTCAGATTTTTTGACCTATCTGTGACATATATGTGCCAATAGTAACACGATTTTTAACAATTGATCTTTTTGTTAATTAATGTACATTGGTATTTATGAAATTAATTCAGATCCATCTCAACTGTATATGCTATTTTTATATCATCTTGAAAATCCTGGTTTTACTTTACACTTCACATATCAGAAAATCCATTGTTTCCATTCCACAGGTTGTTATCAGTCTATCCTAATAAGAAACAAATGTGAGCCGACTATATAAACAGGATGTACTCACTGTATTCCATATAAATTATTTACTGAAGAAGGGGGTCAGAGTAAGTACCCTGAAACGCGTTTAGAGTTTTTTTATAATCTGAATCCAGCACTAAAGAAAACGCACTGCCAATTGCTGACAATCTACATGTAACCTGGCTTTTACTAAACAGATCCACCTACCTCACCTGACTCTCCATCACATCACTGGGCATGCAGCTTGTCTGATCCAGGAGGAATCCTCTGTTTGTGTTCTAAGAATATAGAACTGCAAGTATTCAACTCGCTAATTTGCGGGCTTCATCCATTCGGGGACTCCTGCCTGAGTTTGACCCCGTGCGGCACACGCAGAGTCTGCAATCACCATCATCCACAGGATCGCAGCGCTCGTACGAACAGCCGCAGGACTTACTACCCAGTCCGTCGCAGCACGAGGCCAGCGGCTGGAGACCTAACCATTCTAGAGGACTGTATTAAACACTATTGCAGAGAGTGTTTAGATTCATTGTGCAGTATATGCATTACTTGCTGGACTATCGGAATTCTAAACCAACAGACATTATCACCAATACAGGAGCATTCATAATAGCAGGCAGTAATTCATTTACCATTAGGGCCCAATGGTTAAATGTCTATAAAATCAGTGCAACATTCTTTTAACACAGTTGCTAAGTTATGTTTTGTTTAAATTTATGGTCTATAATGTACAATAAATGTTATAACTTTTTTTCAAACATATAGTTTCCAATTATTGTTGTATACCATCGAGTATGGTGAGATCCTTGAGGTGTGGTTAATATATTTTTATGATTTCACTCGTCTTTTTTTTCAGGCTTATTTACTATTCTGTCGCACATGTCGGTTATTTTTCTGTCGCACGTTTTTTGTGTCGCACTAGTCAATTGTGTCGCACAAACTCCGAGCTAAGGAAATTAGTTGTGCGAGTCAAAATGGTTTAGACTTGTTCGTTTAAAAATGTTTCCATGAATCAAAAGTATTCATGTGTTATAATGTTTCAAACATTACAACAATTATCCGTTTATCAGCTCGGGTGTAAAATTGATTTAAACCTAATATTGCAAATGTGTTAAAAAGAAAAAATTATATATAAACATTAACTATCACAAAATAATTCAATATTTTATTCTTAAAAGTGTTTAACTGTACAAAGTGTTTTCAGGTTATAAACCAAGTTACTTTCACACAAAACACAATGGTAAACAGTCCCTTGTTAGAAATCACTCCATTTTTGGAATTTCACTCGGTCTCTTGGCTGTCTGTTATTGTGTGAGGCAAACTCACACTTTTTCTCGAGTGATTTTGACAATTTTTGCATAAAACACGCCCATTTCTGAGTGTTTTCTAAAGTGTTGGTTGTGCCGCGTAAAATTTGGTTGTATTAATAGTCGCACAGACGTTGCGATTAAAATTTAGGCGCTAGAACCGAGAAAAAGAGTCGGTTGGACTTTAGTTAATGAGGGCCAATGTGTGTGGGTACCACACTAATTAAAAATACAGGGTCTGTCTAGCACATCTGTATTCACTGTAAGAGAAAAACATCTCAATGTGTGTACCACTTATCAGTGTATGACCACTACTGAGGCATTAGATATGTAGAAATCATAGTGCTGACAAAGACCACTGCTATTTAAAATCAGACACAAGCCAGAGTTCTGACGGCTTTTGCTGGTAATCCAGCATCATCAGAGGACTGGCGTCAAGTGGAGCCCGGAAGTACAGCCTCCCTTTATATAAACTCCCCCGATGTCATCAACAAGAGCCCTTTCCCTCGGCTCTATACTAAGCCATTCATCGCATTAGAATAACATCACATGTACTACAGATGCACACCATGTATACAGCTAATAGTAGGCAGAGTTGCACATCATTTGATGTCATCAGGATGCGACGCGCATGATCTATGGGCTGCCGAATGAATATGGGTACTGCACATGTCGTGCATGTGTGAAAAAGGTGCGCCTGACAGTGATGTGGCTTATCAGTGCGCTATTTTTCCTCCTTCCTCCGTCTGGGGTCTGCTTTCCAGTTATTGCACTTCATTTTTTGGATGGTTTGATTTTGTGTTTATTTTTCCCTCTATGCCTGCTCTTTACATTTGCATTATTCATATTTGGCTTTAGGGGTTATTATGCACACTGGATGTGTTCACTCCTCAACTGTCATTTATCTTGTTATCATTTTGTTGTAAGTGTAAGGAGGAACTTATATTTATACCCATGTCCTGGGGTGGCCACTATTGGCCCCACTGTTGTAGTGTGGCTCTTTGGAGCTTTTTTAAGTGTTTTTAACATTGCATTGTCCCACATCATTTATTTTGATTGTTGTTATAATAAAGCTATTTAATTTTTCAATAATTGTCTTTAAGCATTAATAACTCTGGGATGCTTTTACTTATGAATTTGATTCCGAGATAGTTTTTTCATGACATATTCTACTTTTATTCAAATTTTCGTTGATACTTACATCATCTCTTGGTGAAAAATTCCAAAATTCCATGAAAATGTAGCATTTTTTTTAAAACTCTCTGCTTGTAAGGAAAATAGACATGCCAAATAAATGTATATTGATTCACATATGCAATATGTCTACTTTATGTTGGTCACATACAGTAAAAAAAAAATGAATGTCGGCACTCACCATATCTTCTGTTCTTAACTTCTTTATTTGCAATACTCACATATTACATAGACCAGGACGACAGACTTGAGGGGGATGGACCACAAGCTGACAGCACTGTTTCGCTCCCTGAAGAGCTTCAACGGGCCTCTGGTTAATTGTGGAACATAGATACATTTATACAGGTGCTCATTAGTATTCCACCTAACACCATACTTCACACCTCACGTGACTACATGACGTAACAGATCTAGTTTCCATGTCAGGTAAAGCAGTTCATGTTCCCTCAATCATTTAACCCTAGGGGGCCCGCTGCCTCAATTCTAATTATCCAGCATGCTTCTCTTTGCAAAAACCTCTTAACCCGCTGCTCACCTGATCTCACATGCACCTGTTCGATACCAGCAAACCTGAGGACTTCGGGATCCCCCATCATTTACATGGGACAAGAGATGAGGTGCTCCTTTTCCTGAAACCGGCTAGGTGATCTTTTTGGAGTTTGTGCGCTGTCGACGTAGTTAGCCTGTACATGATGCGGGTACCATGATGCGGGTGTGCAGGCTATCCAGGAGTTTTTGCAATATTCAGATGAATCCTTGGATTTTATTTCCTTTGTCTGTGAAGCACTGCGGTTCATTCTTTCTAATAGCATATTTAAATATGCAGAACAATGGTATCGGCACTGGCACCCCGATGGGGATGCCAGTGTCCTGCACGTATGCCAATCTATTTTTGGATATTTTTGAGTCCAATTATGTATACGTAATCCATATACCCAAATAATTTTATGCAAGATTCGTGGACGACATACTGATCCATTTGGTCAGGAAACAAGTCTGTTTCTCAAGTTTGTGAGCTACCTGAATGCCAGCAATAACGTTAATATGAATTTCACCAGTCAATAAGGAGGAAATTCAATAGAATTCCTAGACGTACGACTGTATATTGAAGCAGGCAAAATCATAAGTGAAGGCTACCATAATGCTGTAGCTAAAAACACACTGCTACATTTCGATAGCTCACACCCATATGCAGTGAAGAAAGGGATCCCCTACGGACAGTTTACCAGACTGAAAAGGATTAACCAGAAAGAGAATACATCCAAAGAACAAGCAGATCAGTTAGAGAATAGGTGAAGAGAGAGACATTACCCAGAGAAATTGATTCAAGCAGGATGGAAAAGAGTAGACGAGAAGGATAAGAAAAAACATAAAAATACAAAAAAGGGCATTAATAAAAAGAAGACAGAGAGACGTTTTACTTTTACTTTCAATAATTCACCTATGAATAAAATCATTGAGCAGGCAGTCAGGAGAAATTGGTATATACTGGAGGGCGATGAGGAATTAAGTTCAGTAGTAAGAAATAAACCACTAATATCATACCGTAAAAAGAGAACTATAGGAGATGGAAGCCGGGGGCCATGTGCGGTTACAAAGTGCCAGAACAGTAGGCTCCCCCAAATGTGACCCAATTTCAGAGCCTACACTCCTGACGGAATGTAACAAGGGGTACCATGAGCATCTACACCCACTGGCATTTGACCGATCTAATTTTTCATTTTCACGTCCGACTTTTACTAAAATTCGTCAAACATCAGTGAGGTGTTAAGGCTCACTGCACCCATTTTTATGTTCCTTGAGGGGTGTGGTTTCCAAAATGGGGTCAGATAAATATTAATTTATGTTACAAGATGACCCAGAAATAGGACCCTCAGCCACACAGAAACCCATCATTACATTCCGAAAAAATAAAACTATTTCAGACTTTTTGAAAAGATGCACTGGTTAAAAACTTAAAAAACAAGACCAAAAAGACCACTGGCTCAACAGAACTTTACCTACAGGTAATTATCGTTGTGGTCAGTGCTCTTTATGCCATCTTAATATGTACACTATCAGCATACAGTTAGGTGGAGTAACCATAACAATTTGAGACATAATTACATGTAAAAGTGATCATATGGTATATTGCATAACATGCCCATGTGGACAGTTTTATACTGTAAAAACTATCCGTAAACTACATATACGTATACGTGAACACATTTATTCCATAAAAACCGGTAAGGAAGTTCCGCGGCTAATGGATCATATGCGAAAATATCACAATAATGATACATCTGTACTGAAATTTACAGGACTGGAATGCATAAGACCATTAAAAGATGGTGGAGACAGAGGAAAACAGCTTTTGCAAAGAGAAACCAGGTGGATCCTGAGGCTAAACGCCCTCAGACCTGGGTTTAAATGATAGAATAGACTATAGCACTTTTTTGTAGCAGTATATGTTCCTTATTCGTTTTTATTTATTATACGTTTTTTAACAGTAGATTGTTTATCAGGTGTTTTTCGATATTCGAGATACATGTTTTTTAAGATACTCATGTCATCCCTTGAGCACCTCCCTCATGTTTCTCCTCCTCTTTCAATCCTTTAAAAATGCATCTGTGAGTAATTGCATACGAGGTGGTCCGAAGAAGTGTTATGGCCACGAAATGGCTGTTTGCATCGACAGCTCCATAGCCCTCTGTTTGTCTATCCCCATATTATCTTTTGAAATAAAGAAGACTATTTTTGGATACCCCACATCTAATTGGCCGCTTCTGTCCCTACTGTACCAAGAATCCTATGTGAACTATTACTTACCTGAGCAGAGCACTGGGGAAGGATCCATATAGAACTGTGTTCACCAGGAGTCCCGGCAAAGAAACCGCAGCACACATCCGTGAGTAAGGGCAGTGCTCAGCATTTTCTTTTCTATGAATATTTCCTCATATGTGGATGTAAAGTGCTCTGCGAGTGCACTAGAAGGCTCAGAAGGGAAGGAGCGACAATGGGCTTTTCGAGAGCAGATTTTGCTGAAATGGTTTTGAGGGGCATCTCTCATTTAGAAAGCCCCCATGATGCCAGAACAGCAAAAAAAAAAAACACACATGGCACTCTATTTGGGAAACTACACCCCTCTAGGAACCTAACAAGGGGTACAGTGAGCCTTTACACCCTACAGGTGATTGACACACTTTTGTTAAAATGGCTAAAAAGGGCTAAGAAAATGAAAAAATAAATTTTTCATTTTCAAAATCTAATTTTTCATTTTCACATCCAACTTTAACCAAATTTCGTCAAACATCAGTGGGGTATTAAGGCTCACTGCACCCATTTATGTGTTCCTTGAGGGGTGCAGTTTCCAATATGGGGTCACATGAAAAGTATGGGGCAACTCGTGCATGTTAGTGTAAAAAATAAAATAAAAATTACACTAACATGCTGGTATAGACCCAAACTTTTCCTTTTCATAAGGGGTAAAAGGAGGAAAAGACCACCAAAATTTGTAACGCTATTTTTCCCAAGTACGAAAATACCCCATATGTGGCACCAAACCGTTGCCTTAAAATACAACAGGGCTCCGGATGTAACAGAGCACCATGCGCATTTGAGTCCGAAATTAGGGATTTGCATGGGGGCATGCAAGTGTTACACTAGCCTCCGCCACCAAAAATACCCTACGGCAGTGTTTCCAAAACAGGGTGCCTCCAGCTGTTGCAAAACTCTGAGAATGCCTGAACAGTCAATGCTGGGAGTTGTAGTTTTGCAACAGCTGGAGGCTCAGTTTTGGAAATGTTGCCATACGATCCGTTTAAAAAAAATTTTTTTTTTGGGGGGGGTGTAATGGTGTGTATATGTAGTGTTTTATCCTTTATTTTGTGTAGGTGTAGTGTGGTATTTTTAGGGTACATTCACACAGGCCGGGGTTCACAGCTAGTTTCCCGCTGGGAGTTTGAGCTGCGGCGGAAAATTTGCCGCAGCTCAAACTTGCATTGGGAAACTCACTGTAAACCCCCTCCCGTGTGAATGTACCCTGTACATTCACATGGGTCCCCCCCCCCCATGTGAATGTACAGGATACATTCCCACGGGCAGGGGGAGGGTGCACATGCCTCCAGCTGTTGCAAAACTACAACTCTCAGCATGCACTGACAGACTATTCATGCTGGGAGTTGCAATTTTGCCACAGCTGGAGGCACACTGGTGGGGAGACACCGAGTTAGGTAACAGACTAACTCAGTGTTTCCCCACAGGTGTATCTCCAGCTGTTGCAAAACTACAACTCTGGTTGGAAAACACTGATTTTGGTTCTGTTACCTAACTTAGTGTTTTCCAACCAGTGTGTCTCCAGCTGTTGCAAACTACAACTCCCAGCATGTACTGATAGCCAAAGGCCATGTTGTGAGTTATAGTTATGCAACAGCTGGAGGCATGCAACTACTACTCCCAGCATGCAGAGAGAGACATTTGCTGTTCATGCATGCTGGGAGTTGCAGTTATGCAAGATCTGGAGGGCCACAGTTTAGAAACCACCGCACAGTGATCTCCAAACTGTGGCCCTCCAGATGTCGCAAAACTACAAATCCCAGCATATCCAGACAGCAAACAGCAGGGGATAGGATGACAGCTATGATCACCCTTATTTTCCGGGCGATTAGGTCACCAAACAACCGGAAAAAACGTGATTCGCTAATCAGAATTGACAGGCGAATCACGGCGATCGCCGACCAGGGGGGATCACAGGACCCCCCTGGGCGATGTTACGGGATGCCAGCGGAATGATTTCAGCAGGCATCCCGTTCCGATCACCGCCCGGCGGGCGGTGGTGATCGGAAATACGGAGGGTGTACAGGTACGCCCTCTGTCCTTAAAAGGTCCTCAACAGGTCCCCAACAGGTTAAAAACACCACCAGTAGCCCTGAATGGCCACTCAGTCCCCAACAGGTTAAAAACACCACCAGTAGCCCTGAATGGCCACTCGGTACCGGCCATTCAGGGCTCCTGGCGGGGTATTTGAAAATGAAAGTACGGACAATATATACATGGCAGGGAAGCTGAGCATGCTGCCCGCTCCCCTGGTTAATAGCTTATGATAGCAGAGGTGAGATCCAGTGCGATCAATCCCTCAGCCCCAGTACTACTACCCCCAACATGGAACAGACTCTGTTCCATCATGGGGGTAGAAGTACAAGTACTAATGTAGTATCCCCAGCTGCCCTGTCATCCTTATTGTATGCCCCATAAAGGAATCACTATGTTTGATAGCATAATAGCATGATCTCGACCATGTTGTGTATATTTTGTGTAAGTCACAGTTTATACCGAGTTTCTTCTCTACAAGTGTCAGTCTGGGAGAACAATACTTCTTGTCTCCTTAGATATTTATGGCTGTTTAGATAAGGCAGACGAGGGGGCTAGTAACATTCCCTAGACAGTACTAGTACATTTCACCCAAGGGAAGGAGGGTTGAGATAAGAAACTGTGAAACCTATAAGTATGTCTTATCCAAATGAACCTTAGTTCCCGATATATAAGGTAATCAGTAGGACATATGATATTGTCATATACTGTTAAGTATTGTAAAGGATATCAGTATATCTATATTATCTTATGGGAAGGCAAACAAGGTGAAAGCCAGCTCACCCCGCCCCAGACAGTAGAGCGCGGATCCAGGTGCTGGACGGCACCAGCCAATAGCAGGAAAATGAAGGAGATCGGATCCAGCTCGATGCAGGTAAAATCAGATTTAATCCATAGGACAAGGAAGGAACAAGTAACGCGTTTCAAGCACTATAGGCGCTCTTAGTCATACCATTGTATGACCATATATTATCTTATATATTATTCTCATTAGGAGTATTGCTCAGTGCTTGCATTCCTAAGACATGTAGGGAAGGTGATAAAGTCTCAAGTGTGGACTTTAATAATGAGTATCTGTCCTAAGCTGTGTTAGGGTTTGTACAATGTTATTCTAACTAACAATTATTACCCATTTAACTGGACAGAGACATTCACACATCTGAGTGTGGCAGTCTAGATTCTTATCTTCTCTATAAATGTGATAGTTTGGAGCTAAGTCTTATAAGTAAATTCCCACACAGGAAACTTGCTTCAAGTTTGTCCTTCTAAAATATAAAGCAAGATCATATATCTTTGGTTACCAAAAAACAGTAAGCTACGAGTATGATGATACCCTGGTCACTTACGCAACTAAACTCCAAAAGGGAGACCAAAGTATAATTTTAGAATAAAGACATGTACAGCTTTATTGAAAATTTAGAGAAGTAAAAACACATAAAAAACATAATACGGCAAGATGGTGGCACAGGAAAAAATGGGAGGCTGAGAGGGCAAGGCATCCTCAAATTGCACAGATATTGTCAAATAGCCAGGTGAAAAAATGTAGTTCGCCACGTAGGGCATAACAAATATACATAACAGGCATAAAAAGACATACACAGATACAATGAGCAGATTACAGCATAAAAGGGCAAAGCATAATAGCAATGAACATGCACCTAATCAGGATACCTCTCACCTCCACCCCGAACGCACTTTTTCGCACACTGCTTAGTCAGGGGGCGTGACGAAGCAGTGTGCGAAAACGTGCGTTCGGGGTGGAGGTGAGAGGTATCATGATTAGGTGCATGTTTATTGCTATTATGCTTTGCCCTTTTATGCTGTAATCTGCTCATTGTATCTGTGTATGTCTTTTTATGCCTGTTATGTATATTTGTTATGCCCTACGTGGCGAACTACATTTTTACACCTGGCTATTTGACAATATCTGTGCAATTTGAGGATGCCTTGCACATAGGATATACAGTTCCTCTCAGCCTCCCATTTTTTCCTGTGCCACCATCTTGCCATATTAGTTGTTTTTTATGTGTTTTTACTTGTCTAAATTTTCAATAAAGCTGTAGATGTCTTCATCATAAATCTTTGCGATTTAATTGTCTTAATAGTCTTCTCAAATTCATGTATAGAAAATAGTCCAAAATTGGGAGGAAGTATATCAAAGTTCTTCCATGTTTATATCCTTAAATGGATTTGCCCATTCATGGAGTCATGTGATATGTAGTTGGTTAGAAGGGGGCGGAGTGTATGTAGCATTCCATATTGATATGTCTATGATCAGATATTGCCCATCTTGATATCATGAGGTTTCCTCTGGACAGAGTGATGTATAACCTTTATCTGCGTATGATATCCTAACCTAGTAGCTCATGTTGTATTGTAACATAGTTGCTCATTACTCACATGTATTGTTCTACTTTTATGTAGTCAATTAACAAGCTGATGTTTACTAACATCTAATTGATATTCATTTGCATATATCATTGTGTTTGTTACTCATTTATGTTTATAACCTTGTATCTAATAAATCTGCATACTTTTATAATACCTGTGTATTATTGTATTTTGCAAAACTAAAACCTTAGTGTTAATGTCATCCTGTCATATCTGAGGAAATAGTCTGATGTGAATTGTATTGATTGGCTTTGTCTACAATTCACCAGGTCACAATTTTGATGTTTTTGATAATTTTTAAAATTTTAAATTTTTCATAATAAATATTCTCCATAATTCATCATTCATAATTGAGTTATTATCGCACGACAGTCCGCAGCTGGGGAAACTACTACTCCCATGGAAATGAGTCTGTTCCATAATGGGAGTAGTAGTAGTAGTAGTCTTGCAGCACTGCAGGAGTCTGCTACTTTCACCAGGAGTCTGCTCAGAAGTAATAACGGTTCAAAAAAGGATAATAAAAACCGGGTGCAAACAGATGAGATTAAAGGCTCATTCGTCTGCCATAGACTTCAATGTTAAAAGGGTACTCCGGTGGAAAACTTTTTTTTTAAATGAACTGGTGCCAGAAAGTTAAACAGATTTGAAAATTACTTTTATTAACAATCTTAATCCTTCCAGTACTTTTTAGCAGCTGTGTGCTACAGAGGAAAATCTTAATTTTTTTAATTTCTTTTTTTGTGTTGTCCACAGTGCTCTCTGCTGACACCTGATGCCGTATCAGGAACTGTCCAGAGCTGGAGAAAATCCCCATAACAAACCTATGTGCTCTGGACAGTTCCTGACACGGACAGAGGTGTCAGCAGAGAGCACTGTGGACAAGACAAAAAAGAAATTAAAAAAGAAAAGAATTTCCTCTGTAGCATACAGCTGCTAAAAATTAGTAAAAGAATTAAGATTTTTTAATAGAAGTAATTTACAAATCTATTTAACTTTCTGGCACCAGTTCATTAAAAAAAAAAAAACGTTTTCCAACGGAGTACCCCTTTAAATTTATTGAATCCGTTTTTTTTTTTTTTTTTTTGGACAGGAGAAAGAAAAAATACTGCATGTACTGTCTTTTCTCCTGCAAAAACAAAAAACAAAAATGGAAATGAAACCAAACGGCTGACAAAGGATTGTAAAAAAAAAAATCTTATTGACGTCAATGGGATCCATTCACATCTGTTTGAAAGCCGTTTGAAGGGAAGGAAATTGTGTGAACGAGTTCTAAGCAAGTTAATCTTGAGTAGTGACTTTCCCAGGGTGAGAAATGCCCAAATATATGGTAACTGTTCTGTAAGGCAGTTCCAAGAGAGCTGTTATAGATATTATGAATTCACATAAATATATTCTTAGAGTTTGCAATTAGTTTGTAGCTTCCAGGCATGCTCAGCAGACACAAAGAAAAACATTTGCATTACATTCTCTGAACCACTGAGCAGGTACATTACAATTATGCAACCAGTATTTATTTTACATGAAGTGCATACAGTATGGCTTGTTATAGTTCTATTACAGACTGCATTAAGGCTCTCTCATATGACTCTCATTAGACTGCATTACATTTTATAGTACCGATTTTTCACAATAACCATAAATCATTTAATTCAGGTGTATTTGCTTGACTGTTTTTATTGGCCCAATAGACATTAAATGTAGCAGCAGGGCACATGCTCGACTGCTGAGCCATTCGAACTCCTCAATGTCAAATCAATGGGTGGAAAACAAATGCACAAAATTAGAAAAGTTTGCATAACCCCTTTAAAGCCAACATTTTACATACTAATGCTAATGGGTACAGTCAGAATCAAAAACGTATGTTGTACATCTTGGTAAAACATTAAAAGTCCAGGAATCATTATCCAGGAATCTAAAAACAGGCCTTTTTTATTTCAAAGACAGCACCCTCCTTGTCTCCAGTTTGGGTGTGGTCCTGCAGCTCAGTTCCATTGAAGTGAATGGAGCCAATTTGTAATACCACACCCAAAGTGGAGACAAGGAGGGCGCTGTCTTTGAAAGAAAAAAGGCCTGTTTTTAGATTCCTGGATAACCCCTTTAAAGGGAACCAATCATCAGATTTTACACTATGTAACGCTTGGCAAAGCATTATATAGGGTAAAATCTTTATCCTCACCATGCCTGGGGGACGTTCCTGCCTGCGAGGATGGTAAGGATATGAACTTATAAATTGCTCCCCACTGCACCCGTAAGTAGTGCCCTGGGCAGGGAGCTCCTGCCACCTAGCCCCGTGTCTTCGGCTGGCATCTTTGCCCCCTCGGCTTGATTGGTTGGACGCATCATCGCTCTGCTACGTCTGTTCAGTGAGCAGAGCAATGATGCGGCCCATCAATCAAGCCGAGGGGGCAACGATGCGAGCCAAAGACACAGGGCTAGGTGACAGGAGCTCCCTACCCAGGGCACTACTTACGGGGGAAGTGGGGAGCAGTTTATAAGTTCATATCCTTACCATCCTCGCAGGCAGGAACGTCCCCCGGGGATGGTGAGGATAAAGATTTTACCCTATATAATGCTTTGCCAAGCTTTATATTGGGAAAAATCTAATGATTGGTTCCCTTTAACCTTTCTAATATACTTCATAAATAAGTATCTCCTTTTTATAGAAATCATGGCTTATAAAAAAGACCACTAGGGGTCTCCATACCAGCAGGAACATAATCCTGTCCAGCTGCAGCATCATCTTTGTCACCGCTTAAAGGGGTATTCCAGAGAAGTAAAAAAAAAAAAAAAAATGTCCCAAAGGTACCACAATACCTGTTCTGTAGCCCCTGTAGTTATTCATGTAGTTTGGCAGCTCTTTTGGTCCCTGATGTCTCCTTAATACTTTTTCCTTGTTTGCAGCACAGACTAAAACTCCCATAGGTCAGTGCAGCTCTGTGTAATGGCTGCCAGACAACTGCTTTCACTATCTGTGTGCAGGCTTACACTGCAGCTCACACACACTGTATTTGTCTTTTCTTTCAGACTCTCCTTCCTCCAGCAATAAATCAAGTCAGTGATTAGATTTTCAGCAGAAAAATAGCAGCTATGTGCTCAGTTTTGACTATGAATCTTCACTGCTTCTCTCTCACAGCTCACAAGCTCTCACACAGGGAGGAGGAGGGGAGGTGTTTCTGCACAGCCAGGGCTCTAGACCAAACAGAAATCAGACAGAAATCAGGTGGTGTTGTCCTGAAGGGTGTGGGCTAGTCTCAGTGAGGGGTTTACATCAAGAAAAGGTGGATTTGAGAATTACATTTTTCTCTAATTTCCTGCCTGTAAGTGACAGCTGAAAGAGGGAAACTGCTGCATATAGCTAAGGAATGATGTTTAGACAAATACATAGGTTGGTGAGAGGGAAAGGATGGGCTATGGGTTTAGTTCTCCAGAGTACTCCTCTAAGCATAGGCTGGGACGAAGTCCAGTATGTGAGAACTGGCACCTCTCTATGCTCACTCCTGTCCTGTCTACCACACTCCAATCTGACATCAGAGAGGAGGGGGCACAGAGCAGTCTGCAGTGATTGGATGAAAAGACCCAGCATATAAGACTCAGCACAGAAGTGGATGCATGGTAAGTGAGGGCAGGCTTAGTGCTTGCCTCAGAAAGCCCCTTCCTGAGCTATACGCATTAAAAGACATACAAACGCATTGATGTAACAATACTATAATTTGAACACAAATGAAATTTGACTCATACTCATCTAAAAATGAAGGGTGCCAATGTTCTGTGACCCTTACACATACGTACCTATCCGGTGGCCCAGTACGGGAGATGTTGCCCTGTACCCTTGCTGCCCTGTCAGGCAGCCTCCTTCAGTGTTCCCAGGGCCCCTTGCACCTGTCCCCCCCCCCCCCCTGTACATATGTTCTGCAGTGTATTGTATTATAAAATGTGTTGTATGTTTAAGAGTTATGTCATGTGATTGTTACCCAGGAGGTACCAGTGACCAGGTGATCCCAAGAGTGACCTATGTGCTCCCTGCTAGTCTCCCCCATATAAGCCCTGGGTGGAGCTAGCTTCCTGGGTGGAGCTCTTGCTTCCTCCTAAGGTCCAGTGCAGTCGTGCCTAGTGTGTGTGTCCAGAGTGTTGGAGGCCTCAAAGTCAAGTCCTGCAGCCATCAATTCAAGTAAGTTAAAGTCATAGCTTTATGAGTCAAGTCAGTCCCTGTCATCTGTCAAGTCAGCATGGTCTGCATTTAATTGTCCAGTCCTACTATAAGTCCTAGCAAGACCTTAAGCTCTTTGCGTCACTGGTCACCTCCTTGGGCCCTTGCTGAACTGTATAGACTTTACCAACTGTCTACCCTCAGTAAAGCTACCACTGTCTGTACCTTGGCGTCAGAGTCTTTATTGCCCCCCGTGCCTAGCCCTGGATCCAGCGTTATACCTTCGGGTGGTTTTAGGCTAAACCACGCCCTGGCGTCATGAATACAAGGGGTAAATGACATCTGCCCAGAGGGTAACAACATCTGCCCTCATCACACCATGCTACCACAACTTTTGGTGTCAAAAACAGAATACGACGCAATTTACCATGCCGATGCGATCTAAGTCTGAAAGTGTATGAAACTTTGCAAACAGTGGTGTAGGGACCGGGGTGCAGGGGGTGCGCCCCGCACCGGGTGACACCAGCCTCATGGGGTGACACCATGTCCCTAGCTCACCACCCCTTCCTTATATGTCCAGCGCTTCTCACTCACTAACACCCTAGTCCAGTTCACTAGCACCCCCCCACCCCCGTTCCTCACCTGTCCGGTTCACTAGCCCCCCCCCGTTCCTCACCTGTCCGGTTCACTAGCAAAAATTAGAAAAAGTCCAGAATTAGTAAAACATGATGTAAACAATACAAATCTGGTATTGCTGTAATCAGGCAGCCTAAAGTATAAAACTAACATGTTACCTCAACTACAAGGTAAATGGCGTAGAAAAGAAAACCACCAAATCTGCAAAATTATCTTTTACTATTTCAATATCACTTCCCTAAATATATATATATATATATATATATATATATATATATATATATATTTTTTTTTTTTTTTTTTTTTTTTGTTCAGAGAATATGTTATTGAAAAATTAAAAGGTATCCTTATAGTAGGTAGTTATGGCTATTATAGGGCGAGGAGGAAAAAATCAGAGCGTAAAAGCGAAAATTGGCCCGGACAAGTGGATCGTCAGGAGGGACAAGTAGATTTTTCTCCATTTTAGTCCCATGGGCAAGTAGTTTTTTATAAAATTTCCACACCCCTGAAAGGGTATAATGTGTGGCAGTGTTATATTCAGAGAGCGCAGCGTGTGGTAGTATTATATTCAGAGAGCGCAGTGTGTGGTAGTATTATATTCAGAGAGTGCAGTGTGTGGTAGTGTTATATTCAGAGTGTACAGTGTGTGGCAGTATTATATTCAGAGAGTGAAGTGTGTGGCAGTATTATATTCAGAGTGTACAGTGTGTGGTAGTATTATATTCAGAGAGTGAAGTGTGTGGCAGTATTATATTCAGAGTGTACAGTGTGCGGTAGTATTATATTCAGAGAGTGCAGTGTGTGGCAGTATTATATTCAGAGTGTACAGTGTGTGGTAGTATTATATTCAAAGTGTGCAGTGTGTGGCAGTATTATATTCAGAGTGTACAGTGTGTGGTAGTATTATATTCAGAGAGTGAAGTGTGTGGCAGTATTATATTCAGAGTGTACAGTGTGTGGTAGTATTATATTTAGAGAGTGCAGTGTGTGGCAGTATTATATTCAGAGTGAACAGTGTGTGGTAGTATTATATTCAAAGTGTGCAGTGTGTGGCAGTATTATATTCAGAGTGTACAGTGTGTGGTAGTATTATATTTAGAGAGAAGTGTGTGGCAGTATTATATTCAGAGAGTGCAGTGTGTGGCAGTATTATATTCAGAGTGTACAGTGTGTGGTAGTATTATATTCAGAGAGTGAAGTGTGTGGCAGTATTATATTCAGAGAGCGCAGTGTGTGGTAGTATTATATTCAAAGTGTGCAGTGTGTGGCAGTATTATATTCAGAGTGTACAGTGTGTGGTAGTATTATATTCAGAGAGTGAAGTGTGTGGTAGTATTATATTCACAGTGTACAGTGTGTGGTAGTATTATATTCAGAGAGTGAATGTGTGGCAGTATTATATTCAGAGGGTACAGTGTGTCATAGTATTATATTTAGAGGATGCACTGCGTGTTAGTATTATATTCATGGGCCTACTGTCTGGCATGGTTATAATAATTATTGTTTTCATATAGAGGATCAGAATTGACATAGTGAGGAGACGTCTGGGCATCAACTTCTGCAGAGAGAAGATTTAGCTGGACCTGGTGGTATGTACCAGCTGAATTATATAAAGAAAGACTATAGAGAAGACGTCACCTGTATTCACAGCTATGCAGTTATGATGTGTGAAACTACAACTCCCAGCAGAACCTTATTACTGCTTAGGTCATACTGGGAGCTTTAGTTTTAAATGGTAAAAACTTCTCTAGCATTTCACCATTCTTGGCAATTGGTATATTTAATTATTATACTGAAAATAAGTTTCTGAAATGTGCTACTCCACTGACGTCCATCACAAGAGGCTAAAAAAATTACTAATGCGGAGGTGGGGGTCATCTGGGGGTGACACCATTTTCTACCGCACCGGGTGACACCAACCCTAGCAACGCCACTGTTTGCAAATGAAAAGTGGTTTACTCGTGGCGCTTGATATGTGCTATCACTGTTATCTGCTACTGTGAACTGTACAGAGGAAGTACCTGAAAGGGTTAAGTTGGTCCACTGTCTCCCGCACGCAGCTCTGTCCCGTCAGCCCCCAGCGGTGACGCCTTTTTATTCAAGCGAGGAGGAACCAAAGAGCCGCCCTGTGTTGCACAGGGGAAGATTTTGCCCACACCATTGCTAGCATTAACCCATTAGTACCTGCAAGTCTGGTTGCAAGACAGATTACAACCGGGTGCCTGCAAAATAGAGGGGGAGCATCCATTACAGTACCCCCATCAGTCAAGGCCAAGCCGCTGCAGCACTTCAGCAATCATCTTAAAGGGCAAAGCACCTTATTCTTCTTAAAATGACAGCGCACTCAAAACTCAACAAGATGTCGAAACCCGATAAATATTAGATAACAGTAGTGCTAAAATACAGATATGGTAGTGTGCCCAATTATGCTGCTTGTCTAAAGGTATGTTTTCCCATTTACCATACACAAATATGCTAGTCACTAAAAAAGTAGATGTTAGAAAGTGCTGTATGGGACTTGTTGTTCACACAGTATGTATCAAAACAGAGTGTATATATGCGTACCTGTAATAAATGATGGATGAATTGTCACTTGTAAAAGATGAGGGTGGTATACCCGATGTGAGGGCTGAAAAGTGCAAACACAAGAGGGGTGAGAACAAGCACAATCTTGATACCTATAATAATGTATGTCAGTATACATTAAAACTTATTTAGATGCATATATATCCATACCTCTATTTGACTGATGGTTGTATGAATAATAATGCTTAAATGTAGATAGGATGTTGAATGATGCTAACAGTTCATATATACACGGCCTAGGCTGAAAAGGAAAAATAAGGCAAAATCCTATAAGTGTAAGTAACCTATTTGTGGTCCGCTATGTTTGTTAAATTTGTTTGAAATTATTTACGGTTTTCGTAGATGGTCAAAAACAGCTCTCCAGATCAACCAGGTGACAGCACCCCTTCATCTCCAGCAGCGAGGTCATGACGTGCCCCAGAAGCCAGGATCTTGCCAGCTCTACCTGCAGTCAGCATCAACAGTCCTGGTGTTCCAGCGTCTTCATTGGTATTCATGGGGAAACCTGTCCACCCTATCTACAATGTAGACCCCTTCACCCTGAGGGATTTCAAAGAGAGAATCCAGAGTTTGTTTGTCTTTTACTCTTTCCCTCCTAATCAACAGGTGCTTAATGGACAGATTTATTGATGGGGGTCATAATAAGTGGGACAAAGCCCAGCTGAGAATGTTAGCGGTCCAAAACCCCGACTCATCCTTCCCCGCTTTCAAAAGACTGGATATCCAAGTGATTGAGTCTGGGACTGAGTTAGAGGAAGCTTGTGCACCCCTTACACCTGTTCCAGAGCCACTAGGGGCGGTAGCCAGATCTATACCACTTCCGTCACCAGCCCCCGCCCCAGTGTCCTCTACTTTGCCAGTCACTGCAGCCTCAGATTTACAGAGTGTTAGGCAGGACATTGAACCACTGACTAAGGCTGTGAAGGAGCTTGCCACCCGGGCCGCTCCACTTGACAGTGAACCGCCCCTGCCTAGAAAACCAGCCCCTGCTCCCCGCAATTTCAATTACCGAAATCCTCCGTCCAATAGACCCTCTGGGACTTAAAGACCCTTTTGCACTTACTGTAAAAAATCAGGAAATTGGAAAATGCAGTCCTGGGATTTAAACAGATTTCCCCTGAGGTCGCCGACCGGCCCTCAGGAAAACAGTATTCAGGTCCCATCTGTGAACGATCTAAGTCAGGACTCTTACTTTATGTCGCCTCCTGCCCCTATGTAAAAATTGTTGTAGAAGGATGGAGGCATTGATAGATACAGGGTCTCAAGAATCTACTATACCTAAAAGTGTTTTTTATCAGCATTGGGATGCTAGTTTATTGTGTGAGCCTGATAATGTTAACTTCAGAGTAGTTGCGAGTAATGGGCAACCATTCCCCAGACATGGATACTGGGAGCCAACCATTGAGTTGGGAAAGCATGTACTTACCGGGAAGGGAGTGATTGCAACTAATGTGACAGATAAGGGATCTGCTGAGTTTATCTTAGGGATGAACATTATGAAGAATTGTTTTGCTGAAATATTAGATGCCATGCATGCCTCTCTTCCCCATCTGTCCCCTTCAGGCCAGTGGCCTGCGCAGCACCACTTGAAAGTCCTACAGGCCTGAATACACTCCTGTAGCACAGCTGTACCTCCTAGAGTCAAAAGACATTGTGACAGAACGTCTGGTGGCCCGACAGCGTGCAACACAAGTGGCTGAAGGATCCAGTACAAGTCCTCCCAAGTCCTGGTGGGCGCAACTCCAAGTTGGAGATGACACTACCCCAAGGGACCAAGTCAGCAGAATCATTAATGTTGCCAAGAGGTACCATGAGGCTTTCAGCAAGCACCCCACAGACTTCGGGCAGACTTCCATGATCCAGCACCGTATTCTCACAGGTGACAGCCCACCTATCAAGGGAAGACACCGCCCAGTCGCGCCAGGCATGTATCAGACTGTCAAGAAGATGCTGGCCGACATGAGAGGCAGACATGATCCAGGAGAGTCAGAGCCCCTGGGCGGCGCCACTTGTCCTAGTCAAGAAAAAGGACGGAACCATCCGCTTCTGTGTCGAGTACAGGAAATTGAACAATGTCACACACAAGGACGCTTATCCATTGCCAAGGATCGAGGAGTCACTCACCGCCCTCAAGTCAGCTGCTTACTTCTCCACCCTAGACTTAACCAGTGGATATTGGCAAGTGCCCAAGGCCATGAAGGATCAGGAGAAAACCACCTTTGTGACGCCTATGGGACTGTTCAAGTTTAAAATTATACCATATGGGCTGTGCAACACCCCTGCTACGTTCCAGGGTTTGATGGAAAGGTGCATGGGCCATCTGAATTTTCAAAGTGTCCTATTGTACCTGGACAATGTCAGTGTGTATTCCAAGTCCTACATGGAACACCTCAGTCATCTGTCAGACGTCTTCCAAGTCCTGATCAAGCATGGGCTGAAGCCGTCAGTGTCATCTGCTTAAACCTCAGGTTCACTACTTGGGTCATGTTGTCAGAGCCGAGGGAGTCAAGCCCAATCCTGAAAAGGTGAAAGTTGTCAAAAACTGGACTACCCTGTGCACGGTGAAAGATGTCAGGAACTTCATTCCCCACTTCGCCCAGATTGCAGAATCCCTCACAGCACTCTTACGGCGAAGGAGTACTACCATTGAAGATTACCTATTGAATGGGCCGAAGAGCAAGAGACAGCATTACGAGTTCTTAAACGTCTGCTGACAGAATCCCCCATCTTGGCTTATCTAGATTACAGTCAGCCGTTCCGGCTATAAACTGATGCCAGTTTTGAGGGTCTGGGAGCTGTCCTGTCCCAAGTCCAAGAGGGGCAAGAGAGAGTGATTGCTTATGCCAGTCGTAACCTGCGAGGGGAGGAGAAGAAAGATGCAAATTATAGCTCATGTAAGTTGGAAATTCTCACCCTGGTGTGGGCCGTGACCAAAAAGTTCCAGGACTATTTTCCTGCAATGCCCTTTACTGTCTACACGGATAATAACCCGTTGGCCCACCTAAACACTGCCAAGTTGGGTGCCATCGAACAGAGTTGGGCTTCAAGATTAGCCAATTACAGTTTCACCACCAAGTACAAAAGTGGCACGCCGAATGTCAATGCCGACGTACTGTCTAGGATGACCCCCAGCGAAGAACCCCCTGTCGAAGACGTGTGGGAAGATGTGGAGATGCCCCCATTTTACCAACGGTTCGTGAACCAGAATGTTGTGACCGCCCTTATGGATGGTGAACCCAGGTCCGAAAAGGTTAAAGAAGACCTACACACCTGGAAGACTCTTCAAGACTCTTCAAAGTCATGGGAAATATGTTGGACTACCTTCTGACGACAGAGGACATGACTGTTTGTGCATAAAGGACTGTTGTACTGAAATTCTTTGGACCCAGTCTCTGGTGATCGACTTCATCAGATTCTGGTACCCCGAAGAGAGGTGGCGATGGTCCTCAACGCATACCATGATCAATTGGGACACTTTGGCGTCCACAAGACCGAAGCTACTGTCAGGTGAAGATTCTATGGAATCGGAATGTGGAGCGACGTTGAGAAATGGTGCAGTGAATGTGCAGTCTTTATCGTAACTAAGAATGTGCGCAAGGACACAAGCACCCCTCCATTCCATCCAGAGTGAAAGGCCTAACCAGTTGGTCGCGCTAGACCATGTCAAGTTGTCTGCTACCCGGTCCGGGTACACTTATGCTCTCACCATGGTGGATCACTACTCTAAGTGGGTTATCGTTATACCCGTTAAGGACCTCCCAGCCAAGACAGTGGCCCAGATGTTCTATTCCAATTGGGTGCAAACTCTTGGGTGTCCGAAGTCTGTCCTTATGGACTGTGGAACGGCCTTTGAGGCCCAACTCTTCCAAGAGCTGTGTCAATTTCATGCCTGTGAGAAGCTCCGGACTACTGCTTACCACCTCCAGGGGGACGGGCTGTGATATCGCATCAGTCAAATCTTTGTCCACATGTTGCGAGCAGCCTCTGTCTCCAGACATGAAGAGTGGCCCCTGTTGCTTCCTGAACTATTTGAGATCTATAATAACACAGTCCATTGTTCTAAGGGGGAACAATCCATTCTGCTTGATGATGGGGCGACATGGGCAGCTGCCTAAGGACCGAGCATTTGGGCTCCAAGCCCCGTTCAACAACTTTTCGCAAGCCTCCCTGGAGTGGGTATCTGACACCAGAGAAGAATCCAAGAAGTCAAAGAAATTGTCAGCAAGAAGATGGGTGACAAAAGACAACAACCGGACTATAATCGTCATGCCTCTGCCAAAGCACTTGAATTGGGCGGCAAAGTGTGGCTGCGGAAGTTTAAAAGAACAGAACCGTACATGGTGACGGCCATACCCTATCCAGATTCTGATGTGTACGAAGTACAAAAGCATGGGTATAAGCCACAAGTTGTTTACCAAAACCGGATAAAATTGTGTCTAAAAGAAGATCTGCCAGTGCTCCCAGCACCATCTCCTCCAGCCATCAGACCTGCTAGAGAGTACGCCCTAGGCAAAGGGATCCATCTATGGATTTCCCCATTTTTCTCCAAGTCAGCCTGCAATCTTCTATGTCTTGCCAACCCTGGGGCCAGTCCAACCGACACTAATCTCCACACCAGTCCCAGTCTTGTAACCGTTGGCTCCAGATTATACCCCCGTCTCTAGAGTGCTGACCCTGTCACCAGTCTCTCCACCACTGCTTCTAGCTACTCAAAATCCAACTAGTCCTGGACTAATACCAGCTCCCGAGTTTGCTGAGGAAGAGCCAGCTGCCGTTCCAGAAGTTCCAAGAGCTCCCGAAGATGAAAACATTCAAGACTCTCCAGAAGTGGTGTTGCACAGGTCCCAAAGGTCAACACAGGGACAAATCCCGGCAAGGTACAAAGATTAGCTCACAATATAGTGTATAAGGTTATGTACCACACATAGTTAGTTCATATGTAAACACTTAAGTTAGGACTGTAACATTCCATAACACTTGTAGTCCCAGTCCACAAATGTCCAATGTGTATATATAAATCTGTCTAACATTTTTCTGTCCTCGTGTACAGGGTACTCTACTAGCCAGAGGGTTCCCCTGGAACTAAAAGTAAGACATGTGTAGAGGCAGAGTACATTATGCTGAGGTAAAATGGTAATATACAGTCATGGCCGTAAATGTTGGAACCCCTGAAAGTTTTTCAAGAAAATGAAGTATTTTTCACAGAAAAGGATTGCAGTAACACAGGTTTTGCTATACACATGTTTATTCCCTTTGTGTGTATTGGAACTAAACCAAAAAAGGGAGGAAAAAAAGCTAATTGGACATAATATCACACCAAACTCCAAAAATGGGTTGGACAAAATTACTGGCACCCTTAACTTACTATTTGATTGCACACCCTTTGGAAAAAATTACTGAAATCAGTCGCTTCCGATAACCATCAAAAACCTTCTTACACCTCTCAGCCGGAATGTTGGACCACTCTTCCTTTGCAAACTACTACAGGTCTCTCTTATTGGAAGGGCACCTTTTCCCAACAGCAATTTTAAGATCTCTCCACAGGTGTTCAATGGGATTTAGATCTGGACTCATTGCTGGCCACTTCAGAACTCTCCAGTGCTTTGTTGCCATCCATTACTGGGTGCTTTTTGACGTATGTTTGGGGTCATTGTTCTGCTAGGAGACCCAAGATCTCGGACGCAAACGCAGCTTTCTGACACTGGGCTGTACAGTGCGCCCAAAATCTGTTGTTAATCCTCAGATTTCATGATGCCTTTCACACATTCAAGGCAACCAGTGCCAGAGGCAGCAAAACAAGCCCAAAACATCGTTGAACCTCCACCATATTTCACTGTAGGTACTGTGTTATTTTCTTTGTAGGCCTCATTCCATTTTCGGTAAACAGTAGAATGATGTGCTTTATCAAAAAGCTCTATCTTGGTCTCATCTGTCCACAAGACTTTTTCCCAGAAGGATTTTGGCTTACTCAAGTTCATTTTGGCAAAATGTAGTCTTGCTTTTTATGTCTCTGTGTCAGCAGTGGAGTCCTCCTGGGTCTCCTGCCATAGCGTTTCATTTCATTTAAATGTTGATGGATAGTTCATGCTGACACTGATGCTCCCTGAGCCTGCAGGACAGCTTGAATATCTTTGGAACTTGTTTGGGGCTGCTTATCCACCATCCAGACTATCTTGCGTCGACACCTTTCATCAATTTTTCTCTTCCGTCCATGCCCGGGAGATTAGCTACAGTGCGATGGGTTACAAACTTCTTGATAATGTTGCGCACTGTGGACAAAGTCAAATCTAGATCTCTGGAGATGGACTTGTAACCTAAAGAGTGTTGATATTTTCCCACAATTTTTGTTCTCAAGTCCTAGGACAGTTCTCTTCTCTTTCTGTTGTCCATGCTTAGTGTGGCACACACAGACACACAATGCAAAGACTAAGTGAACTCCTCTCCTTTTTATCTGCTTTCAGGTATGATTTTCATATTGCCCACACCTGTTACTTGCCCCAGATGAGTTTAAAGGAGCATCACATGCTTGAAACAATCTTATTGTTCCACAATTTTGAAAGGGTGCCAATAATTTTGTCCAGCCCATTTTTGGAGTTTGGTGTGACATTATGTCCAATTTGCTTTTTTTCCCTAATTTTTTTGGTTTAGTTTCAATACACACAAAGGGAATAAACATGTGTATAGCAAAACATGTGTTACTGCAATCCTTTTCTGTCAGAAATACTTCATTTTTTTTTTTAAACATTTCAGGGGTGCTAACTTTTACAGCCATGACTGTAGTATCACAGTACTTTTTGAGTTCTGGGGAGAAGTGTTAAGAACTGAAGGGGCCCCAGCAGCCAAAGCATTGGGTAGATAGCCTTTGACAGCCCAATCTGCAAACTTGTGTGTATTATGGTCTAAAATGTGTTCCTAGAGCAGTTACAAAGCTCGTTAATCCCACATGTTTACCAAACCAAAGAGCATGTATGGACATCTACAGTGCTACATGGACTTGTTTCTACTTTGTTCTATAACAAAACCTGTGAAGGACATTTTGCATAATGCTTCAGGAACTGTCACTAGGCCCCAGTGGCCACTTCAGTCCTCGGCCCTCCAGGACTGGGCGTCGAGGATGACTGTATTTAAGAGGGGAAGTTTGTGGTAGCCCAGTATGGGAGATGTTGCCCCGTACCCTTGCTGCCCTGCCAGGCAGCAGCCTTCTGTATCCCCAGGGCCCCTTGCACCTGTTTCCCCCTGTACATATGTTCTTCAGTGTATTTCATATGTTCTTCAGAGTTATGTCATGTGATTGTTACCCAGGAGGTACCAGTGACCAGGTGATCCCAAGAGTGACCTATGGGCTCCCTGCTAGTCTCCCCCATATAAGCCCTAGGTGGAGCTAGCTTCTCTCTCTTGGCTCTTAGCACTTGCTTCCTGTTGAGGTTCAGTGCAGTTGTGCCTAGTGTGTGTGTCCAGAGTGTTGGAGGCCTCAAAGTCAAGTCCTGCAGCCACCATCAATTCAAGTAAGCTAAACTCACAGTTTTATGAGTCAAGTCAAGTCAGCGTGGTCTGCATTCAATTGTCCAGTCCTACTACAAGTCCCAGCAAGCCCTTAAGGTCTCCGCATCACTGGTCACCTTCTTGGCCCCTGGCTAGACTGTATAGATTTTACCAACTGTCTACCCTCAGCAAAGCTACCGTTTTCCGTAACTTGGCATCAGAGTCTTTATTGCCCCCCGTGCCTAGCCCAGGATCCAGCGGTATACTTTTGGGTGGTTTTTGGCTAAACCATGCCCTTGCATGATGAATACAAGGGGTGAATGACATTTTCCCCAGGGTAACAACATCTGCCCTCATCACACCCCACTACCACACCTACATATATAGTATTAGGGCAGCCTCTTTTAAAGTTATCAAGACCTCTTTAACAGTTGTGAGGACAATATCCAGCTTCTTCGGATTGCTCATAGGCCAATTGAATCTAGTCTGATATCACCTACTGTAGCACAAATTGCTGAGAAAGTTAATAGTGGCTATGACAAAAAGGCATCAGAACTAGTACATTTCTGTTTGCTGTGTATTGTTTGCATAGACGCCAACAAAAAAACCTGTCTACAATGGACCATAGAGCAATAGAAAAATGTGGCCTAATCTGAGAAATTGTTTTCTTTTGGATGGGCCAGATACTGTACATGTGGATTGCTTACCTAGGGAAGGCATGGCATCAGAATATACTAGGAGAGGAAGGCAAGCCAGCAAAGTTTGTGCCCTGAACAATGTTCTGCTGGGAAACCTTGAGTTCTGGCCTTTATAGGAATGTTACTTTGACCCATATAATCTACCTAGACATTGATATAGACCAAGTATATTCGTTTATGAAAATGGTATTCCCTATTGGCATGGGTTTCTTCTAGCAGAATGTTTCCTGGCAATCAAAAATGGTTTGAAAAACTTGACAAAGAGTTTAAGCTGTTATTTTGACCTCCAAATTGCCAAGGTCTCAATCTGATTGAGAATCTGAAGGAGGTATTTGGAAAGCAAGTCCAATGCATGTAAGCTCATGCAACTTACAAGACTGAAAAGCTTTGGCCCACTAAAAGTACTGAATGGGGAGAGAAGCAGCTTTGTGCGGCACTGCTATAAATCTCACAGGTGCAAACGGGTCAGAGATGCTGCTGGGGTAACGATTTCCAGGTAGAGGTGCTCACTCCAATAAAGCACTTAACCCTTTATCCAAAATATCACAACATGAGAACAAGGATAGCACTCACCACCGTACTTGTAAGCAGATCGACTTTATTGCTTGCAGTTCATGGGGAACACATAATGTTAATAGCGGCTTCCTAGACGCGGCAGGTGCAGGCGCCAGAGCTCCAGTGTCTGCACCTGCCGTGTCTAGGAAGCCGCTATTAACATTATGTGTTCCCTATGAACTGCAAGCAATAAAGTCGATCTGCTTACAAGTACGGTGGTGAATGCTATCCCTGTTCTCATTTTGTGCCACTAAAAGTACTTATCAACTATCCATAGGAAACAGTATATCTTATCACTGCTGGCCCAACTGCTAGGACTCTCTCTCCATGATCAAAAGAACAATGGTCTCCGAGTGTCCCTGGTGAATAAAGCAGTAGCATGTTTGCATAACTGCCCGTCCCTTCACTGTCTACTAGTCTGACAGCAATAGCCAAGCGCTACCATGTGTATTGTTTTTACAATGGGAAGCTTATAGTGACATATCTCAGCGGGATACATAACATTAAAGGTGAATGTCAGAAGTTCCTCCCAAGGTATAACTGAGGCATAGGCTCTTAATGTGTTGTGAACAGAACCCTACTGTAACAAATATACACATTTCTGAATGCTTTAATTTTTGAATATCACAGCATGTGATTTTAATCTAAGCTACAGATTGCAGGATGCACATGCTTTACTTTATCTGCTTAGTTTAATAGCCTGGAAAAGCCCATTTAGTTAAAGGGGTTATCCAGGGAAAAACTTTTTTTTTATATATCAACTGGCTCCAGAAAGTTAAAGAGATTTGTAAATTACTTCTATAAAAAAATCTTAATCCTTTCAGTACTTATGAGCTTCTGAAGTTAAGGTTGTTCTTTTCTGTCTAAGTTCTCTCTGATGACACGTGTCTCGGGAAACGCCCAGTTTAGAAGCAAATCCCCATAGCAAACCTCTTCCAAACTGGGCGTTTCCCGAGACACGTGTCGTCAGAGAGCACTTAGACAGAAAAGAACAACCTTAACTTCAGAAGCTCATAAGTACTGAAAGGATTAAGATTTTTTAATAGAAGTAATTTACAAATCTGTTTAACTTTCTGGAGCCAGTTGATATATAAAAAAATTTTTTCCTGGATAACCCCTTTAATATTAGTTACAAACAGAAAAGTGGTAGTTTAGCTTTCTGAATGCTACTGCAGGATTAAAACAGCTTTAAATATTAATCATTGTCCTTGTGAAAGGTTGTTTTGCTTGCTCCAGTTCCTTGAGAAATGTGACAACGATTTCAGCAGCTAAAAATACAGCTTGTGTCCTTAAGTGTCTGCTACACTTGTTTCCCTTTTTCCTTGAAGATGAACAGGTCATCCTATTTTATATAGAAATAGTGAGATGTCCATTGTCAGTTTTGATTGCAATAGTTTGTATTTGGCTTCTCCCAAAAGAACAGAAAAAGTTACAGAAATACATCTATTACCCTATCAATAACCTAATTAGTTAACAATTTCCAGTGTCATTATTATGTAGCACCATGATCCTCTTTTGCCCTGTACAATATTAAACAGTTCAAAACAATAAAAGAAAAAAAAAGTAAAAATAAAATAATCAACAATAAAATGAGCGCCCAAGCACATATTACAGCCAACTACAAAATATTATTTTCAAAATTTATCATAATGAAAAAAAAAAAAATTTTTTTTTAAGGACAAATGTTTGGACTGTTTTTTTTTTTTTTTAGATAATTCAGTAATGTTATCAAGTAGCCTTAAAGGGGTACTCTACCCCCTAGACATGTTATCCCCTGGCCAAAGGATAGGGGATAACATGTCTGATCTAGTACACGGCGGTCACACCCCCTCCCATACAGGGTGCCATGCCGAAGATCACGGGGGGTCCGGCCACTGTGACCCCATGCGATCTCCGGCGCGGCACCACATGATCCGATGCATGGATCAAACTCTGCTCCACCACCATCGTGCCCCCTCCATTCATGTCTATGGAAGGGGGTGTGACCGCTGTGTACAAGATTAGGCATGTTATCCCCTTTCCTTTGGATAGGGGATAACATGTATTGGGGTGGAGTACCCCTTTAAAAGGGGTTGTCTAGGAAAAACTAAAATTTTCTCCATGTCTGGGGGTGGTTCAAAAATAATAAACATGCTATACTCACCTACTCCAGTTCCCTGCAGCTGCCATGTCAAAGCCCATGGAGAAAATGTATTTTTCCCTCTACAACGTCTTCATACTAAATTCCAAATGTATTCTATGACCCTTTAAGACTCCTAAAGTAAGTTATTTGAGTTTTCAGAAATTTCTGCAACAAACCTGCAATTACATACATGAATTATGCACATGAATTAGAATTTTGCTGTATATTTGACACATTTTGATCTAATGCATGCATTATAGATTGACTGGGTATAAGCATGCAGCAAAACAATGTTTGACGTTTGGGATGTATGGATACGCCTTCACATTTGGGTATTTCCAGATGCATGGCTAACCATGACTTATTTCATAGAGCTGTACTCTCTGCTAATCTTATTGGGACAATTGTATTTGACTCATACCACTTGTGTATCCAATATACACTTCAAAAATAAAGCATCAAGAATTTGTTGTTAGAATTAAATGAATAATATGTGTAAATGTAATGATCATATGTGTAAGTGAGTTTAATAATTAGTATAAAAGTTTATTGGGGAAAATTGTACAAGTAGGAAAGTAAGTTCTAGTATTCTGTTGCATTGCCTCTAGCCTACATGTAAGATGAGATACGGATGGACATGGATGCATGAAGTTCCATATGACATCCTGTGGCACATTTGCCCACAAACTTTGCAGCTAGGCCTGTAGATCCTACACAGTGATGAGCTGCTGAATCTGGCACTATAAATGCCCAATTAGTGATAAATCTGGTGACTGGGAAGGCCCAGGAAATGTTGCAATCTGGCACATTCCTGGGAAACTCATGCTGTGTGTGTGAGCATTATCCTGCTGAAAAATGCCAGTTGGAGGTCCTGCCATGAAAGGCAACACTTGTGTCCGCAGTATGTCCTGCACATATTGCTGAGCTGTTAGTATTCCTCATTTAACTACTAGGAGTGGCAGACTATTGTATGTGATGGCTCCCCAGATCATCACAACAGCAACTGGCGTAGCCTGTCATTCCAGAGTAAAGACGGGAGTGAAGTACTCACCATGAAGCTACCAGACTAGAACCTGACCAACTATCTCTTAAAGGGGTTATCCACCATAAGATGATTTTCTGCAAGTACTGGGTATTTCCTGTTGGATTTTGTTCTCTAAACTACACATCTCATAGTTCCATGCTTGAAAGTTTGAGATCACTTTCCTTCCTCCCACACATCAGCCACCCCACCCATTGAAATACAGTGTTTTCTAAACAGGGGCACTATAGCTGTTGCTAAATTGAAGCAGGATAGGCTCCCTCTGATCACCTGACTAGTGATGTCAGGTCTCTACGCACTGCAACCTGGGAAATCCCGAGACATGAGTAATTTTGTATGCTGTTAAAAATAAATATTGGGGCAATAATCACAGAAGAATTGTGAGAAAACCATCACACACAGGTACAGACACTATATTATGAACTACACTAACTTTACAGCCCCTGTAGCATAGTCAAATAAAAAAAGATCTTGGAATACCCCTTTAAGACAATACAGTTCCAGTCTGTAGCATTCCAGGTTTTTCCTTCACAACACCACTGCAAACAGTGGCTGGCTGTCAATGGCAGGCCATGTACACAGTAATCACACCTGTAATCATTTACATAACTACATGCCGACTTACAGCATTAAGTGTATATGCCACTGATCAGCCATCACATTAAAACCACTGGCAGGTAAAGTGAATGAATAACATTGATTATATAATGACAATGGCAGCTGTTGTGTTGGCAGCAAGCGAACAGTCAATTCTTGAAGTTGATGTGTTGGGAGGCAGAAAAATGGGTAAGCGCCAAGGATCTGAATGACTTTGACAAGATCCATATTGTGGAGGCCTTTTTTTGGATAATACTCCTACTTGGAATAATAACATCTCCCTTCTTAAGTGGCATATCTTCATAGTTTTCCATTTTGGATATCAAAGAGAATCCAACTGCTTAACTTGTTGTTTCAGAATGTCTTCATTAAACTATTTGATGTTTTCTGTTATGAAGTCATCATAGTTTTTTAATATCACCAGATGAAAGGAATATATTTGTTTGGTGCTCTACTATTCTACTACACACTCTTCAGAATGTTGCAACTTCTTCAAAAGGAGATTTAGAGCATTTCTGAGCCTATGATTTTCTATGCTTATTTTAGATATAATTTAATTGTAATTTAATTCCATAGCTGAAAAAAATCTCTGTACATTATTAAATAATGAATTACATTTTCAGTTTTTTTCTGGTTTTAGTGCAAGAAAAGCAGAAAGTAGTCATGTCCTCATGAATACTACAACATTAAACAAGGTTTGCAGTCTTCTAGATAATGCTGTCAGCTAAATTTATTCATGCCTTATACAGCCCAGCTTTTCCAGGCACCATGCATATGTTAAAGATATTCATATACATATACAGCTATATGTATAATTCAGTTATAGAGTCTGATCAGAAACTTAACCTGTCTCCATCCAGTTTTTCAGCGTAATCACTAAGATTGCGGAAATAGGATAAACATTCTTTTCCTTTGATTTACATCCACAGGGTGCTGTCATTTTGAATTCATTAAATGGTCTCTGTCATCAGTATCGCCCGCATTAACCTTTTGGTACAGGCTTGTAGTGCTGGTGACACTGATGAAAATTATACTATTCTTTGCTCCGTGCCTCCATTTTTCGGTAATGCCTATTCTTCTGTGTATGCTAAGAAGATGGTTGATGCATAAGGGGCGTTCCCATGCCCTGGGTGCACAGTAACATCTGGCTGGCATCTCCATAGTATGCCTCCTCCCCAGTCCTGAGCCTCCTCCGCTGCAGTATAGAGCTTCAGTCTGCATTTAGTCCCCTCTCCTCTGCATGCACAATAGCTGTGACCACTGGTGTTATGATGCAGAGTGGAGCTCCATTCTACAGCAGAGGAGGCTCAGCACAGGGGAGAAGTTATTACTATGAAGATCCCAGCCAGAAGCCATTGTGCACCTGGGGTTCGTATTGCCCTATATAACATCTATTAACATATATAGTAGAGTGGAGATTATCAAAGAACTGAAGCACGGAGAGCAGAACGGTAAGTATTATTTGTCACTACAGTGTCACTCGCACTACAAGTCTGTACCAACAGGTTAGTGCATGTGATACTGAGAATGGATTGCCAGAAAAAACACATTTGGTCTACTTAGCAAAACCTTGGAACCAAATGGAACAATTCAACCCCTGGTGCCTAATCTCAGATTCTTACAACAAAGAACCCCAGGGGTCCACAATATCCTTCTAACATGTGTCTATGTTAAAAGTTAAACTTTATTTAACTTACTTGAGTGAGTTACTCATCTCAGATTCTGCTCTGTCTTTTAAACCGCACATCCAAACGCTTACCACCTTTTGCCACCTCCACCAGGCAGCTTGAATCAGCTTTTTCTCTCCGCTTTGACTTGACAAAAATGTGCCAGTACATGCACCCACATCTCCTGCTTGGAATACTGCAACATCCTTCTCTGTGGCCTTCCATCTATCACTCTTGTTCCCCTACAATCCATCCTGAATGTCACTGTGTGGTTAATCCACCTCTCCTCTCTGCCAATCCATTCATTGGCTACAGGTTTCATTCATTAGCAATAACATACAGGGCCATTAACAATCTGCCCCCTCCATAAATCTCTAAGCTAATCTTTCAATACCTCTACCTTTTTGTGTTCTCTTCCTAACAAAGACATTTCAGAGATTTCTCCTGTGTATCCAATAATGCTATGGAACTCACTGCCCCAACATATTTTAAGAAAAATCATGCTACCACTGCCACGCTCTATGAACAGCTTCCTCACACACAGAGTCCTCTCTTCCTTTCTACATTATACGCATGACATGTGAACAGTTAATGTGCTTTAAAATAAATAATAGTAATGCAAATATATGCCTATGGGGCAATAAAAGGCAAGTCTCACTACTTGGATACAGTAACATTACAGTTTCTATGATATTTACACTTCCCAAAGGCTTCATATTCCTCTATATTTCTTTTTCAAGACCAAAAGTTATGTATTGAAGACAGTCAACTGTCCTGGATCTTCCCCACCTCATATTCCTCTTTATTATACACTAGAACAGTTTTGAGGTCAGAAGACTCGCTAATACCAAATAACAAGAGACTGGCTTTACCTACATCTACTTACATATAAAACAACCAATGATTTGGCATGACTATGTTTCTATTAGAATCTCTAGTTATCAGTCCTTGCCTGCATTAATAAGTAGATATGAAATGTAGATTTTAAATGGTCCCTGCAGATGAGGGCCTTAGGTCAAGGACAGTATATGGTCCCTATGCTCTCCAATTATAGACCATCCTTTCTATTATAGAGAAGGCTCTTATTTCTTTCCAATCAGTCATTCAAAGCTGTGAAATTAATATAAGGATATAAAGAAAACATAGCTTGCACTCACCGCACATTTCGGGTCTCTCGGCCTCGGATGCCGGACCTCCTCGGTAGCCAGGGACTTGCAGCAACTGCTGGTAGCGCTCAGAAAACAGGCAACTGCCGGCGGTTTCGCGTTACAATCAACGCTTCTTCCGGCTTCTTCAGGCCAGAAGAAGCGTTGATTGTAACGCGAAAATGCCGGCAGTTGCCTGTTTTCTGAGCGCTACCAGCAGTTGCTGCAAGTCCCACGCTACCGAAGAGGTCTGGTATCCGAGGCCGAGAGACCCGAACTGTGCGGTGAGTGCAGGCTATGTTTTCTTTATATCCTTACATTGTATTCATACCTAACTCTCTGTCCTAGCACCACCGCGGGTCAGAACAGAGACTCTCCAGCTGTTCCTAGAGTCCTGAGAAGTGTGAGAAGATTTATTGTGCTAGTGCCGCTATCTATCTATCTATGTCTCTAAGAAGTTGTGCTGTGAAATTAATTCCCACACATCGAATCTAATAGAGGTGTAGTCAGAAGAAAGCTAGTGCCAGGTAATGGGTAGGCTTTGGACATGGAATATCCCACATCAAGCAAGCCAGAAAATCCACAAAATACAGAAAACATCAGAAAATTCACTTGACTGATATCCATGCCCTGAAATACTGGAGAAGTTCTCCTTTAAAGTCCAGGAAGAGTGATGTCATAATACTGCTGCTGGATCTTGAGCTTACCGCTGGAGCCACGTACCACACAAAGCAGCCCCGTTGTCAGTGATTCCTCAGCTCCAAATGGGCTGACACACCACCCGCCGGGCAGATGAGGTGCTGCAGGAGTTCATGTCAGCCAGTGGCAGACATAAAATGCTAAACTTCAAACACATAGCTAGAAGGAATCCACTCTCTAGAATTCAAAAGGTTGTTTATAGGCAGCAGAGTGTCGCCACTGGGTTTTTCTCTAAAATATTGTTTCCAAAATATAGTCTGTTGTTTTACTTATTTCCAGCCAATAATGTGTCTAATAGTACATGAGCATCACTGAGAGGATGGAAATTACACTCACAGAGCCAAGACATGAAAAATAATCCCAGCACTTTTTCCCAGTACTAATTTAAAATTTATGTTCTACAAACCTCAGTTCACAGGCATTATTTGGTAGTAGCTGCACTGCAAGATTTCAACATCACAGATCAATGAAAAGTAGTTCTGAACACGGTATTATGGGAGTGTAACAGTGCATTACAAATATTTAGAACTGATTTCATACTTTAGTAAGCAAAAATATTAAAATACCAGCTAGACTAACTTAGATGAAACCATTATACAAGATCATAAACTTAGAAAATATGTTAAAAAAACAACTATTTATTGGATTCTATATGGACCCATACATATAATAGGGGTAGTTAAAAAAAAAAAAAACAGACAGTACTCCCCTTCCATTATCTCCCTCCACTGCTTTTCTGACAATGCCCAGTCCCTACTGCTTAACACTTCCTAGAGTAGTCTCAATCAAAGGTAGTATCCACTTACTGGCTGCAGCACTGACTTACATGACTTCTGTAGATGAGTGGGCACTTCCTTGTTAAGAGGAGACCAGGAAATTACAACAAACAGGATACGGGCACCATCAGAACTGCACTGGCTGGGGATTGCATCACGTGAATACTCTTTTACTTGATCACTTCTATAATGCTTGGATATACTCAGAATACACATTTATTATTGCATGATATTAGTAATCTCCATTTTGCCATGCCTTTGGCACAACCTTATGCATTTTCGCATACAAGTCCTGGCATAACCACAGGTCTGATGAAAGCGGATTTAGGGGTAACTATATTTTTCAAATTTTTACACTATTTTCTAAATATCCCAGAAAACCCTTTACAGTTTTATATAACGATAAATAGACTTGACAAAGATTTTTTTTTTATGTTGCTAGTTTTAAATAAATGTGAATAAAAGGTTTTCATTTTATTTGGATGAATGATTAATTATTAGTGCAACAATAATAATAATGTTATTATTTAAGTTTAAAACTTTTTTTAAAATGTATAAATGGCATACTTTAAATTATATAAAAATGTAAACTCACTGAGAAGTTTTGTGACCATATTTTGTATAAAACAAACCTGTTGCAGAACCTCTTTATTAAAATCATTGGGACTGTTAGCATGTGCATTACATTTTAGTAGAATAATATAGCATGTAAAAATGGTCTGTAACTACTAGACTTCTGGGTTCCATAGCTGGGTTCTGGTACCCTAACAACTAAAGGGGTCCTATATTCATGGGCAGGAAAATAGTATTTAGTAATATTTTGGTTCTTCATAGACATGAGGCAGTCCATTGGTTGTGAGTAGCCTAAAGCCATGTAGTACACTTTCTAAAGGGGGAGGTGGATCAAAACCTGTCCAGAGGAAAAGTTGCTGAGTTGCCCATAGCAACCAATTAGGTTGTTTCATTCATTTTTCAGAATGAAAGAAGCATTCCGATTGGTTGCTATGGGCAACTCAGCAACTTTTCCTCTTGACAGGTTTTGATATATCTCCCCCTGCTCAGAGTTAATGGGGGAGACAAAGGACCATATACAGTATAATACAGACAGTTTTTCCTAGTAGAGTATTCATCTTTATGTACAATAAGACTTTGATCTTGCCATCAGCTGTGTTCAGACAAAATAGATCATTTACACATTGCCGGATAAACACAGATGCTCCTCTGTAGAAGCCATGCATATGTACATCTTTGGTGTAAATATTTACTTCTATCTTTCCATGTGACAACACTGAAGAAATGACACTCTGCTACAATGTAAAGTAGTGAGAGCACAGCTTGTATAACAGTGTTTAATGTTGTGTCCCCTCAAAATAACTCAACACAGCCATTAAAAAGGCACTGTCATTTAAAAAAAAACTTTTGACATGTTATAGAGACATCAGTCCAGCTCTGAATGTTCAGACTGCAACCAATAGCTGGGAGAAGAGCATGCTAAGCAAGACACACTTAAAATGTAAGTCTACGGGAATGCGCCGGTCAGCTGCACGTGATCGAACAATTGGTCAGGATTTCAACGCTCAGACCATGGCTGATCAGAATTTTTGACATCTCTAGTGCATGTCAAAAGTTTTTTTTTAAAGCAACAGGTACACAAAAGTAAGTACACCCCTAAGTGGAAAAGGCCAAATTGGGCCAAAAGTGTCAATATTTTGTGTGGCCACCATTATTTTCCAGCACTGCCTTAAAGGGGTATTCTAGGATTATTTTTTATTTGACTATGCTACAGGGGCTGTAAAGTTAGTGTAGTTCATAATATAGTGTTTGTACCTGTATGTCATGGTTTTCTCACAATTCTTCTGTGATTTTAACAACAATATTTATTTATAACAGCATATAAAATGACTGTTGTCTCAGATTTTTCCCAGGTTGCAATGCGGCCAAGACCTGACTCACTAGTCAGCTGATGACAGGGAGCCTGTCTGCTTCAATGGGTGGAGGGATTGCTTGGTGGGAGAGAGATTAATCTACAACTAATGCAACAGCTGTAGGCACCCTGATTGAAAACCACAGGTCTTTTGAATGGATGCAGCCCATTTATGTTTCAATGGGTGGGGTGGCTGATGTGTGGGAGGGAGGAAAAGGAATTATGGGATTTGTAGGCAAAAGAAGAAAACTCAAACAGGAAATACTAGTTCACAAAAAGCTAGCCACAGTATTATGGTAATCTCACAACATAGCCATTTAGCCCCAAGACAAGCGCAGATCCTTCATAAGCATGTCCATTACTGTCTGGCAGGTACATACTAAAATTACCTTATGGTGGATAACCCCTTTAAGCCTTTTGGGTATGGAGTTCAACAGAGCTTCTCAGGTTTTCACTGGTGTCCTCTTCAACTCCTTCATGACGACATCACGAAGCTGGTAAATGTTAGAGATTCTGCACTCCAATACCTTCCATTTGAGGATGCCCCACAGATGCTCAATAGGGTTTAGGTCTGGGGACATGCTTGACCAGTCCATCACTTCTACCCTCAGCTTTTTTAGCAAGGCAGTGGTCGTCTTAGAGGGGTCTTTATCATGTTGGAATATTGCCCTGCGGCGCAGTCTCAGAAGGGAGATCATGCTCTGCTTCAGTATGTCATAGTATGTTGGCATTCATGGTTAACTCAATGAACTGTAGCTCCCAGTGGCAGCAGGCACGGCCATGACATTCCCACCGCCATGCTTGACTGTAAGCAAGACACTTGTGTTATTACTCCTTACCTGGTTGCCACCCCACATGCTTGCCAAGAAGGGAGATAAACCTATAAATCTTAGTGTTCACTTTTTCTCCCTCTATAATATGCTGTTCTCAGGGTAGCGATAATTACATGACAGGTTGGCTTGTAAATAGTTCCACTATGAAATGTTCAAATTACTATTAAAATAACGGTTAAATAACATCTCTACCCTGTGTCTAGAAATATTGCCATATAGTATTTTTTAAGCCATGGAGTTCAAATATAGTCCCAATAGATGATATGATCAAATGGGCACTGTCCAGACTGCATTCTGTCTGCTCGAAAGCACAGATTTTGCTGGACTGGCAGGAGACCAAACTCCGGAAACTCTGCCTGTGTATGAAACAGGGAGAGCGAGTGCTATTCACTACCTATTGCCAGACAACACTTCCTGAGTTTTGTCTCCTGCCAGTCCAGCAGGAGTCTAAAGTCTATGCTTTTGAGCAGACAGAATGCAGTCTGGACCAGAAGGGAGACCCCCTAGTAAATTACAAATCATATTTATTTTAACTTCTGTATAATAATGAAGAACTGCATTTCCACATGTTAAAATGTTAAAGGTTAAAACATGTACAGTAAATAATGAAGGATAAAACATGTATCTGCTTGGATATATCCATATTTTTTGAGGGGTGATATGGGTTAGTTACAAAAATGCTAAGGAATTATCTGGTCAGAGGACACTTTCGCCATACACCTACATTACACAACAGAAAGCAACAGCGCCAGTCCCCACTCACACATGTATAGCTGCATAAATGTACACACTCTCTCATATCTAGATAATACACACTTATGCACAGACATATATATCCTGCTTACCTGTGACTCATTTATCAACTGGTTGCAGCTTGTTGATAAATATGTTACACGTAAGCAATTATTATTATTATTTTTTTTTTTGCTATGATAGTGGCTTTTTCTGCTCCATGTTTGAGCTGGATTAAATTTGGTAGGTTTTTGCATGTGATGCGACTTTTTTGTGACTTTCGCACTTGATAAATCTCTGACCACTGCAATTCAAAAATCCCTTTTTGCTTTGGTAAGCAAGTTTCTTTTTTTTTTTTTTTTTACTCAGGGCACTGCACAATCAAAATGTCACACAAAAAAAGAGTTGTCGCACATGCGACTTTTTTTGCGACAATTTTAAGCAAGAAAAAACTACTAAATGCTTTCATAAATGTCCCCCAATGTGCCCTCATTAATGAATCACAATAGTGTAACCTTAAAAGTGCGTAATGTGCATAATGTGCCGCATATGTATAGAATCATATTCATATTCAAGCAGAGTATGTAGTGGGCGGACACTCACCACAAAGAACTGCGGCCATAAACAAACAAGCGTGGATGAAAAATCAATACACAGGTGCAGGAATAGAGCCCGCGACTGCATCAGGAAAAGGCCGGAACTATGCAAGACTCGTCACAGCCAATGAGAGAAAGATGGTCTGGCGGCCAACCTCGGTCACTCTGCACAGGCGCAGTGCAGCATTCTGAAGCAAATTGTAAATATGTCCAGAAGGGCTGTTTATTTATCCATCCTGTCACAAAGAAGCAGGACACAATTAACCATGATTTAACTTGCAACTCTATTTTCATCATTTATGTTTTGTGGTGCACATGTAATTTGGTTTATGTGGGAGAAACAACTAATGATTTTAAAACTAGACTCTGTCAACACAGGTGCAGCATACGGAAAGGAAGGTTAGACTTTTTATTTGAAGTTGGGAGCCCCTAACCAAGGCCCCTATGACTGCGGGCACCTACTACAATTTTTCTTTATCGGTTTGGATGTGCTGCTTTTTGGACTTCTATTCAGTCTCCAAAGTAGCTACACAACTAGTGTTTTGTTAAAGGAGTATTCTGAATAGATGTAAGGTCCCTGTGAGGCACTGCTGGTAGCAGCCTGGCGCAGAGATGCTTGTCACAATAAAAGCGGAGCAGTGAGCTGATCACGAGACTGGAGTGCTGGGCTAATCAGCCACTGTATCGGCATTCCATGCTTCCAAATCGGTGGGACATTAAACCAGGCATCTGCTGGTCACAGATGCCTGTGATTGTGGTTTCCATTCCTCACATGCTTTTCCCCTGTTTATTGTACCATTGCCTGGACCTGACCTTTTGCTAGTGACCTCATTCTGTCTTCTGCCTTTTGATATGGACCAGACCGTGTCTTTTTTGGTTTGACCCCTGCTAGTTTCTATTTTTGTCCTTGGTTCTGAATTTGTACTGCATAGCCCTTCTGGTTCTGACCCTCTGGCCCATTTTCTGGTTATCCCTTTTTATGTTCTGACTCTGTTTGCAACCTAGCCTATTTGCCTCTACTGTTAGCACCCCATGCACTTATTGAGTGTAGGGACCGTCACCCAGTTGGGGTCTGCTGTTTAGGGCAGATCATCTAAGTGGGTATGGACAGTGGGGGGAATTCAGGGCTGCACTATTCCCTATCTACCATCACAGATACCTTTTTTGATATGTTGCTTTGCCCGCTGTTAAAAGAAATGCATACTTACCTATCTCGCTCCCTCTATGACATCTGGGGAGAGATTCATCAAAACCCGTGCTGAGGAAAAGTTGACCCATTGCCCATAGCAACCAAACAGATTGTTTCTTTTATTTTTTTTTTAGAGGCCTTTTCTAAAACGAAAGAAGTGATCTGATTGGTTGCTATGGGCAACTGGTCGAATTTTCCTCCACACAAATTTTGATGAATCTGTCCACTGGTTCCCCATACATCAATCTTCTTACTACTTCATACTCATCAGCCAATCACTGACTGAGGTGGGACACCACTGCACTCAAGTCTGTCTATGAAGTAGAAAGAAGAGAGACAAGTGGGGACCATAAGACATTGCGGGGGAACCTCAAGGGCGCAAGGTAGGTGAGTATGCATTGTTATTTTTATAGTGGACCCAGCAACATATCAAAAATGTTTCTATCAATAAGACCCCTTTAACATTCATCCTCTGTTCTACTGTCACAGGATCCCTGAACCAGGAGAAAGGGAGAGTTGTGCAGAGTAGTGGGCAGAGAAGTAAAAAATGCAAAAATGGTAATTGTAAAGAGCTCTAGTATTTTTATGCAAGTAGGAGTATGCAAGCAAAATGCAACCTGCGCAACTGTACCGGTACTATACTAAGCTGTAGTCACAGGTATGGCCACAACTGTGAGTATAGTGCAGTGTCACTCACTTCCATTGCTCATCTGAACAGCAGAGCCATATAGATATTTGAACCATTGATGATGAAAACGCCCACAATAATTTTATAGAGGTTTTGCTCACATGACAGATTTGACGGAGTTCATATTGCTTGCTTGTATGGGTTACCCTAAACTTCATACAATGTATTTATGTAGTGTTACTGTTTTAATAGGAATGTTACATGTTTGCTTGTTATTGAGTTATTGTGATATTATGGCATGCATCTCAGAAAAACATAGTACTAAGAAAGTAGTAATGTAAACAATTGAATTTTTTAACAAACTTTTCTATTATATTTACAATACTAAACAGCAGCACGTCAGAGGCCTTATATATTAAGCTGCACGCATTTGCTGGCTGTTTGATTTGCAACACATGTTCACTTACTGCTACCTGTGATAACCAAAGCTAACAATGCAATGTGAGTAATGAAGGTGTCATTGTAGAACCTTTGGAATCAAGATTGTCACCTTGGCTACTTGTAAATAAGGCCTCTCTGCCAACTTTTACTATGGGAAATGCTTGTATACAAAACCTGACAATCTATTTATGGTGCAAAACCAAAAGAGCCTCTGAATGGAGAAATCAAGATTGATAAGACAGGCCAACAAAAGATTTTTTTAAGCTGCCAATGTTGTTTGACTGAATGTAGAGTACTTTTGGGATGCTATATGAAAAAAAATGACAAGGTTATTACTGAGTATGAACAACTAGAAATAGGGGATCTTTGATATTTCTCAAATTCATAAATTTATCAACAGTTTTTACAATTTTACAAAAGTTCTAAATGAAGTTGAAGCTTCTGCCTGGTGCAGTTATGTCTCTTTGGTACCTAAAGAGCAGGCAATTATGCCGAAATGGTGCAAAGCATTCTTATAAATAAAAAAAGTGGTTACTGTGAGCATAAAGGTACACTTTCTCCATGTCCATACAAATATCCAGATGATATTGGTGAGAACAAGACGTTCATCACAATATCAAGATGATAAAGGAAGGGTATCAAGACAGATGGAACATAGATGCAATTGCAGACTACTGCCACCAACATGATTGTCTTAAAGGGGTACTCCGCCCCTAGACATCTTATCCCCTATCCAAGGGATAGGGGATAAGATGTCAGATCACCGGGTTCCCGCCGTTGGGGACCCCCACAATATAGCATGCAGCACCCACCTGTAACTGCTTCCGGAAGCACTGGAGGATCTCAGGCTAATTCCTCCTGACCACGGGGACGGAAGATCGTGACGTCACGGCTCCGCCCCCATGTGACATCACACCCCGCCCCCTCAATGCAAGTCTAGCCACAATAGCCCTTTATATTAATTTGGTATATTTGCCTGTCTGAGCACAGTAATCATTGGTCTAAATAAACAAATTATGTATGTATTTTACCTGCTGGTTTTATGTTTTACATGAATCTTGAACTTTTCTTAGGCTGGAGTCCGGCTCAGGTGAAACTGGGCGAAAATTGCCAAAACTGATGCCACAACTGATTCCAGAAGTGCATCAGTTGGCATCATCCGGCATCCATTGTTTGTGATCGCCGGATGGGGGAACGCAGCAAGATGCGTTCCCCTGTCTGTGCCTGTCCAGAGAGTCTAATCATCCGGCATCCAAACTGAGACACCAGATGATTGTGAACTGTCCCATTCAAATAAATGGGATCAGTTCCTGCTTCATTTTTCCTCTGACACATATATGTAAAGGAAGCCTTATCTTTCATCAGATTTTTCTGCATAATTAAATATTCACATGTAATTCTTTTACCCGCTGTGTCATTTAGTTGTCTCCTCTTCCCTATTTCTTTTTACTCTTTTATTCCCTGTAATAAATTTTTGTGGCACAATAAAGATTATATATTTTTTATGAATTTATTGTTGTGTACATTGTTTGGGGTAACTGTTTATATGTAGGTAAAAAAAACAAAAACTGCACATGGTTTACTTAATAGCTATAACTGACCGTGTGGTTTTTGGGTGCTCTTACACACTGCATTATTGGCCAAAGTTAGCACTTGCAATTTACTGATAATTGCAGACTCAACCTGAACTTGTCATTGCTTTGACGATTAACACCTAGAGGATGGGTGTACCTGTACACTCTGGCTGCCTAGTACGGCCCTGGACTATGAAGCTAGCACAGAAGCTTTTCTTGCTTCATAGACTGCAGGTCCCAGCTGCTATCAGCAATTGCTGTGGTCCGATGAGTCAAGTTGTTAACTGGAGCTCCACTTACCAGCAGGGCTGCCATCAGAAATTTTGGGGCCCCTTACACAGCTTGTAGTCTGGGCCCCCCGCCTCCTCCTCCTCACTGTGGCACACACTGGATTTTAATCTTAGTATCCGGCTTAGAAACATAAAATAATAATCGCCACTCCATATTAGTTCTAGAGTGACTAAATAATACCACCGTACTGTAAGGAAATAAAAGCCACTACACGCACACAGACCAGAATCACTAACAACACCACAATACAAGGGACATATAATTCCGCCACATCAAGACCACTACCATGACCACTGCCATTACCACTGACTAATACCGCTATATTGTTATTGAATAAAAACCACTATGCAAAAGATCAATAACCCCTATATCGGAGTAGATTTGAGCTGTACGCAGGGGCTGCAGACCATATAAGTGACTACAGTTACATACTCACAGGGGCATCTTCTCTGATCAGAGTAGTTCACTTTTCTCTTTCTTCTCCATCTGTCCTGGGTCATCATGAAGACGTCTCCCGATCACCGAATCTGCCAGACAAACATTTTAGGCTTCTCGCTACAGCAAAAGCCTCAACTCTATACAAATCCCCTGTATGTATCACACTGCCCCAGATAGTATTAGATATCTCTGTGCAGCTGTATAGTATTAGGCCCCAACATTGTCCCTATAGATTATCAGGCTCAAACATTGCCCCCATAGGTTATTATGCCAGAAACATTACCCAATAGTATATTATGCCCATCACATTGCCCCATATTACATTATGCCCCTCACATTGCCCCATAGTATATAGAGGGATGAAGCCTATACCTGGCACCAGGGGCAGACACAGACAGCAGAGGGCCCCTGTGCGAAGAATGTGCCTGGGCTGGCCGCCGCCAAAAAAAAAAAAAAAAAAAAAAAAGTACTATGCCATAACATTGCAATGCAACTCACATTAATCTGCATTAGGTAGGAAGCAGTTCCTTCACATTAGGCAGCATATCATAGTTTTCCCACATTAGGTAGCATAGTTTCCCCACATTAGGTAGACAGCACAGTTTCCCCACATTAGGTAGACAGCACAGTTTCCCCACATTAGGTAGTGCAGCACAGTTTCCCCACATTAGGTAGCGCAGCACAGTTTCCCCACATTAGGTAGCGCAGCACAGTTTCCCCACATTAGGTAGCGCAGCACAGTTTCCCCACATTAGGTAGCGCAGCACAGTTATCCCACATTAGGTAGACAGCACAGTTTCTCCACATTAGGAAGTGTAGCATAGTTTCCCCACATTAGGTAGCGTAGCATAGTTTACCCACATTAGGCAGCATGGCATAGCTTCCCCACATTAGGTAGCGTCGCCACATTGGTTAGCCTCCCCACATCAGGTAGCACCCCCATATCAGGTAGCTTGCCCACATCAGATAACACCCCACATCAGGTAGCCTCCCCACATTAAGTAGCACCACCATATTAGGTAGCCTCCCCACATCAGCCCTCCCCCCCCAACATACACACTCACTCTCACACTCACAGCCTGCGCTACTTACATCTGCCTGACAGGACTTCCTGGCGGAGGTGCGTGCTGTAAGTGACCTCATCGCACATGCTGCTAAGGATGTCAGCGTCCTGGCGCGGTGCTTGCGATGATGTCACTCACCGCATGCACCTCCGCCAGCAAGTACCCAAAGGCAGGTGTAAGTAGCAGTGCCCCATCATATGTGCACCGGGTTCCCTGGTAGCGCTGACCCAGCGTGTGAGGGGGCCTGCCGCATTTTCGAATGATTCTGACTGATTGACTGATTGTATGTAGTCAGTCAATCAGTCAGCGAGCAGCATACAGTGGCGGGCCCCCAGCGGTCAGTGAGTGACAGAAACAGTCACTCACTGACAAGCAAAAAAAAAAACACAGGGCCGGCGCGCCCCCATGAAGCTCCTGGCCCCTTACTAGTGTATGGGTTGTACCCCCCTGATGGCAGCCCTGCTTACCAGCTCCACGCCAACTCTGATGATTCTCTTCTATGGACCATAGATCGCTTATCAGTGTTAAGCCTATGCATAGCACTAAACAGTGCAAGCAATCAAAAGATTGCTATAAATTAGAGCATTGCACAGGACTGTTTTTATAATTCTGCTCTCGCCTGCTCCCGGTGAATTTCTGTCCGTTCCCGCCCGCCCCCGCAGGGGGTTTTCTCCACTCCCGCCTGCTCCCGCTAATATCTGTGCCTAATCCCGCCCGCTCCTGCTAACATTGCTATACAAATGGGATATGTGCAGAGCATTGCACCCTAGTGTCTGTAGTACAGAAACTAGGGTGCAATGCTCTGCACATACACCTATGTGTATAGCAGGGGTGTAGGAGGGCTGGATGGGCGGGAACAGGGATGAAAACAGGAGTGACAGAGGGCTGAGTAGGGGGGGGGGACAGGGGTAATGACAGGAATGACAAAGGGGAGGTCAAGTGACAGGGGGGACTGGGGTACCTGAAGCTGAGCTGTGGCTCCGGAGAAGTATCCCCTTCCCGGCATGTGTGAGCGTGGATCCCTTTCTCGGCCTGTACCTCACTCATGGCACCGCAAGGGAAGAGGGAGGCTGTGTGCGCATGCATACTCAATATGTACACAGACTTCCTTTCCCCCTTGCAGCGCCGTGAGTTACAGGCGTGCGGGCCGGGGTGGGAAATTAAAATATATATATATTCTTTTGTCGGCGCCAGGCATCTTTCCCTTTTTTGCCGGCACCTCGGCTGCAGCAGTGCGGGATCCCAATCCCAATGCAAGGCTCTACTATAAATAACCCTCTGTGAAAACTTAAATGTGAATAAGCCTCTCCCCAATAGAGATTAAAAAACCCTTTTTCACATTTTACAAACAAAATTTTTTTAAATAAAATACACATTTGTTATTGCCACATGCAGAAATTCTAACTATTAAAATATAATGTTAAAGGGGTACTCCAGTTTAGTAAAATTTAAAGTGTCTGCCCGGCACCTGGGTTCTCCCTATAAAAGGATCTGTGGTGACCCCAGCATGAAACGGTGGCTGACATGCCCCCCTGCATACATCTCTATGGGAGAGCCAGAGATCCACGAATGCTCTCTGGCTCTCCCATACAGATGCATGGCATGTCAGCCACTGCTTCGTGCTCTGCTTAACACCTCTCCTACGGGTGCTGGGAAGGAAATCATGGGGGTCCCAGCAGTCGGACCCCTACGATTATACACTTATCCCCTATCTTTTGGATAAGGGACTAATTTTACTAAGCTGGAGTACTCCTTTAATTATCCCAAACCGTAGATTGAGAAGGGGTTAGTGATGCCCTGAGTTTGCAAGGTGCTGTGTGAGCAAAATGCAAGAATCAAGAGTAGCAATGAAGAGGTTACACTAACCAGTAAGTTGAGCTGAGCTGAGGTGCTTCCAAGAAGCTAAAGGGAGAACAGGGGTTCAAACTATAACACTGTGGACATAGAGCAGTAGATACACAGGTTTGTAAACAAAAGGAACAGCTTCATTTATATGTATCACAAAAACTGGTCTCAGTCTCTGGTGGAGCATTTATAAGCACTCTACAGCTATGTTTAAACATTCAACCAAACACATCTAATATCAGAGTGGTCAATTGGGTTCCACTGAATATCTTCTATATGAATGTGACAATTTTAGAGCAGAGCTAATCGGTGCTTAAAGGGGTACTCCACTGGAAAACATTTTTTCTTAAATCAACTGGTGCCAGAAAGTTGAATAGATTTGTAAATTACTTATATTTAAAAATCTTAATTCTTCCAGTACTAATCAACTGCTGTATGTTCCAGAGGAAGTTCTCTCTCCTGACACCTCTGTCCATTTTAGGAACTGTCGCAAGTCCCCATATCCCACCTATCCTGCTCTGGACAGTTCCTAAAATGGACAGAGGTGTCAGCAGAGAGCATTGTGGTAAGACAGAAAGGAAATTCAAAAGGAAAAGAACTTCCTGTGGATCATACAGCAGCTGATAAGTACTATAAGTTTTATTTACAAATCAATAGAAAAATTGGGGCTCAGAGTCATGATTATTAGATACAAATTAATTTATTGATAATAAGATATTATTCTATTTGTGTAACATAATATATGAGTAATATTTGTGTTTTTTGACCCACAGGGCCCTTGTGGGTCAGCAGAAATACACTGATATATTAAATATATAGTAAAGAAATTGAGGCTCAGGGTCTAGAATAAATGGTAAATAAATGTATTTATATTTATATATGAATTTACACAATGGTAAAATTTTATATGTGTACCGTGACTCACAGGGCCCTTGTGGGTCAGTGGAAACACAAATAGATAGAGGCAATATTCTATCAAAAATGGCAAAAATACATAAAAAATAAAACAATCTAAAATATGACAATACTTAAAATAGAATTAATACAATTAATATTAGGCCACACATCTGTGGTTATTCAGTTTGTAAAAGATGTCAGTATCACACGTTTAAAAAATAATCCCAATAAATATAGCAGCAAAAAATAGTAATGAATGAAATCTCTTGCTATTGGTAACGGTAATGTCCACAGAAATGATAAAGTTCAGTATTTTTTATTTTTTTTAATCAAAGCTCACTAATAGAGACTGGATATGGTTGGATAAGGTTGGATGAAGTGGCGATAACAGATTAAAGCTGGACGCATTTCAAGTCCTCCATAGGACTTTTCCTCAGCAGCTTGGAATATGTCACATATTCCAAGCTGCTGAGGAAAAGTCCTATAGAGGACTTGAAACGCGTCCAGCTTTAATCTGTTATCACCACTTTATCCAACCATATCCAGCATTCAACCATCTGTTCCCATTGCGGCATCCTTCAGACACAGATAAATTCTGTGCACATCGCCAGAGCCACGAGGAGATTGCCAGCCCTCGGGCTGAATGAATGAAACCACCACGGCGCTCCTAAAAGACCGGACTTACTACTATTACCGCTGTATATTTTGAGACAGCCGAGTCTCTAACAGCCATCCCATTCTTCATATGACCCGGGACTATTATTCTAATAAGGTACCATGTACGTGATTGCATTCTGAGGTGCTGCAGTCCCCTTGTCTAAAGCCCACACACATCGCTGTATACGTTTGAGACTGAGGAGTCTCTAATAGCGAGCTCTCTGCTCTGAAAGCGGGGCTACATTGTAGCAATTCCAGTCCATCTGTTACTTAACATTGTATCCACCACTAACATTGTTTCTACTTCAAAGCATCACTATATCTATTGAGACAGCCGAGCCTCTATTAGTGAGCTTTGATTAAAAAAAAATATAAAAAAAATACTGAACTTTATCATTTCTGTGGACATTACCATTACCAATAGCAACAGATTTCATTCATTACTATTTTTTGCTGCTATATTTATTGAGATTATTTTTTAAACGTGTGATACTGACATCCTTTACAAACTGGATGACCACAGACGTGTGGCCTAATATAAATTTTATTAATTCTATTTTAAGTATTGTCATATTTTAGATTGTTTTATTTTTCATGTATTTTTGCCATTTTTGATAGAATATTGCCTCTATCTATTTGTGTTTCCACTGACCCACAAGGGCCCTGTGAGTCACGGTACACATATTAACTTTTAACATTGTGTAAATTCATATATAAATATAAATACATTTATTTACCATTTATTCTAGACCCTGAGCTTCAATTTCTTTACTATTTATTTGCCATTTTCGACACCGTGGGTATAGGTGCCATTTGAGTTGCTCGGGTCGCAGGTCACTAGTCTGATAAGAGCCTCTCCCAAAATTTTCTCTGATATATTAAATAGTCTATACATAAAATATTCAATGCATAAAATATGGCAAATAATTATTTAAAACTAATAAAATACATAAAATGAAAAAACTTTAAAATTATTCGCTAAGTGTCCACACAGTCTGTAGAAATAATGCAGGTAGATAATGTTAATAAATATCTCAGTTGCGGCAATAAATCCAGATGATTTAATTTCAATTATGGTGTCTGTAGATATTGTCTCTAACGGATACAGCGAATGATACAATAGTAACTGGGCAACAGATGAAACAATTTGTAACCTTATTTGAGGTTGTGATTCTAGTTCTCTGCACCGCGAGCTACTAGAGACTTGGCGGTCTCAAAAATGTGCAGCGGCGGTATGTTTGGTTGCTTCTGGTTACAGTATTTGAAATACAATATGGTTAAAGTTGGTACCTTGTTGTATGCTGGGTTGGTCGCTGGAGCAAGCAGTAACAGCGCTGCTAGAGACACTGCTGTCTCACAGGTATGCAGCGGAGATGGTGTATAGTGGAAGCACTTCTCACATGATAAATAATTTTTAGTTGGTACCTCTATTGTGTTGTCCTTATCGTCAACCGGTCACAATCCCTGGGCAGAGGGTGCGCTGTTAGAGACTTGGCCCTCTCAGTTCGTACAGCGGCAGTGGTGGGCTCGATCTAAGGGTACTGCAGCAGTTCTCCTGCAAGCAAGAAAAATGGAAAGCCAGCAATGTTCTTGTGGTGTGGATGGCACGTAGTGTCCTGTGATGATTAGCAGGTGCCGTGTGTCTTTGCGTATCGCTGTATCCTTGTGGGATTTTGGTGGATGACACTTAGGATAAATAGTAGTCAACATGTTGAGCTGCTGAAGAAAGGTCCTATGGAGCGCCTGAAATGCATCTAGCCTTAAACTACTATGTGCCATCCACCAAAATCCCACAAGGGTACAGCGATACACAAAGACCCACAGCACCTGCTAATCATCACAGGACATTACGTGCCATCCACACCACAAGAACATCGCTGGCTTTCCATTTTTCTTGCTTGCAGGAGAACTGCTGTAGTACCCTCAGATTGACCCCACTGGTGATGCTGTATGAACTGAGACAGCCAAGTCTCCAACAGCGCACCCTCTGCCCAGCGATTGTGACCGGCTGACGATCAGGGCAACACAATAGAGGTACCAACTAAAAATTATTTATCATGTGAGAAGCGCTTCCACTGTACACCATCTCCGCTGCATACCTCTGAGACAGCCGTGTCTCTAATAGCGCTGTTACTGCTTGGCAAACCGAGACCCGTCCGGCGACCAACCCAGCATACAACAAGGTACCAACTTTTACCATATTGCATTTCAAATACTGTAACCAGTAGCAACCAAAAATAATTACCGCCGTTGCACATTTTTGAGACCGCCAAGTCTCTAGTAGCGCGCGGTGCAGAGAACTAGAATCGCAACCTCATATAAGGTTACAAATTGTTTCATCTGTTGCCCAGTTACTATTGTATCATTCGCTGTATCTACAGAAACCATAATTGAAGTTAAATCATCTGGATTTATTGTCGCATCTGAGATATTTATTCACAGTAGCTACCTGCATTATTTCTACAGACTGTGTGGACACTTTGAGAATACTTTTTATGTTTTTTCATTTTATGAATTTTATTAGTTGTATATAATTATTTGCCATATTTTATGCATTGAATATTTTATGTATAGACTTTTTAATATATCAGTGTATTTCTGCTGACCCACAAGGGCCCTGTGGGTCAAAAGATACAAATATTACGAATATCTTATTATCAATAAATTAATTTGTATCTAATATTCATGACTCTGAGCCCCAATTTTTCTATATATTTTATATAATATTTGGCACCTTGGGTACAGGTGTTATTTGGGCAGCCCGAGTCACAGGTTGTCTGGGAGATAAGAGCCTTTCTAATATTTCTTAATTTACAAATCTGTTTAACTTTCTAGCACCAGTTGATTTAAAAAAAAAAATGTTTTCCAGTGGCATACCCCTTTAATAGAAACAGCTAAACATTTAGCTGAGTGCTGTTACTATTTATTTTAGTAATCCCCACTGATCAAAACTTCTGACATGTCACTATAATTTGTTAGAAGTTTCGTTAAAGGAGTAGTCCAGTGGTGACTCATTGGTGAGCAACTTATCCCCTATCCTAAGGATAGGGGATAAGTTGCAGATCGCGGGGGGTCCGACCGCCGGGGCCCCCTGCGATCTCCTGTACGGAGCCCCAACAGCCCGCGGGAAGGGGGCGTGTCGACCTCCGCACAAGGCGGCGGCCGACACGCCCCCTCAATACAACTCTATGGCAGAGCCGAAGCGCTGCCTTCGGCAATCTCCGGCTCTGCCATTGAGATGCATTGAGGGGGCGTGTTGGCCGCCGCATCGTGCGGGGGTCGACACCCGCTATCTCGGCGGAGAGCCGGGGCCAAGTACAGAGAGATCGCAGGGGGCCCCAGCGGTCGGACCCCCCGCGATCTCAAACTTATCCCCTATCTTTAGGATAGGAGATAAGTTTTTCACCACTGGACTACCCCTTTAAGAGTAGTGAGGAGCGGCAGGGGCCATAATCGAATTCGCAATATTTTGTGAATATATGGACGAATATTCGTCTTAGGTTCGCGAAATTCGCATATTCGCTATGTACGTTCTCTTTTTTTTTCATGCGAAAATTCGTAATGAAATTTGCATAGTGCACATGCGCAATTATATCTTACCTAAAAGAAGGGAGGCATCAGTGTCCAGTCTGGAAGTGCTGATATTCGCATAAATATTTACATAAAAAAAAAGAATATTCATCATTACAAATATATATCACTATATTCGAAATATTCGTGAAATCATCGCACTCAACACTAGTAAAGAGACAGGTATGCATTGCAAAGTGCCTATTAGATCGATGAAATGTGTTTATTGTTTATAATGAAGTATGCAACCTCCAGAATGAGAGACATTCTTTGTTCAATGCATTTGAAAAGTCATCAGACCCTTTCACTTTTTTTACATTTTGTTATGTTGCGGCCTTGTGTCAAAATAAAAAATATGTTTATCTCTCATTATTCTGCACTCAATGCCCCATAATGGGAGTGTAAAAATGGATTTTAGATGCTTTTGCAAATTTATTAAAAAGGAAAAACTAAAATTTACCATGGACATAAATATTCAGACCCTTTGATATGATACTTGTCATGAAACTTTCTGTAGCTCTGGCCTCCCATTTCCTTTGATCAGGACAGACACAGCCTTGTCTACATATGGTCTCAGAGCTGACAATGCATATGAGAGCAAAAACAAAGCCATGAGGTAGAAAGAACTGCATGTACAGCTCAGAAAAAGGATTGTTCAGAGTCACAGATTTGCCAATGGAACAAAAATATGTGCTGCACTGAAAGTTCCCAAGAGCACAGTGGCCTCCAGAATTCTTAAAGGGAAGAAGTTCGAAACAACCAGGACTCTCCCTAGAGCTGGCTGCCCCATCAAATGAAGTAATCTGGGAACAGGGCCTTGCTGGTAACAGAGGTGACCAAGAAGCCAATGGTCACTCTGGCTGAGCACCAAATCTGTGTGCAGATTGTAGAAACTTCCAGAAGGTCAATGCTTACTGTAGCACTATACCACTATACCTATCTTGGCTTTATGTCATAGTAGCCAGAAAAAAAGCCTCTCCTCTGCAAAAGACACAAGAACGCCCACCTTGAGTTTGCAAAATGGTATGTAAAGGACTGTGAGACTGTGCTCATTATCTGCCCTGTACCATCCCTACAGTGAAGCATGGCATGGCAAAATCATGATGTGGGGGTGTTTTTCAGCCGCTGTGACAGTGAGATTGGTCCTGGTTAAGGAAAAGCTGAATGAATACAGTTATATTCATAATAAATATTAACCTAGAGTGCTCTGGACCTATGACTGTGCTGAAAGTTCAACTTCCAACAAGACAATGACCCAAAGCCCACAGCCAAGACAACACAGGAGTGGTTTGGGTCAACTCTGTGAATGTCCTTGAGGGCCCAGCCAGAGCCCTAATTTGAACTCAATCAAACATCTCTGGAGAGACCTTAAAATGGCCCATCCAACTTTACAGAGCTTGAGAGGATCTTCAGAGACGAATGGCAGAAAATCCCCAAATACAGTTTTGAAAACCTTGTGTCATCATACACAAGATGAAAGGAGGCTATAATCACTGCCAAAGATACTTTAACTGTTAAGCCTCAACAGGTGTAGACCCACTGTGTCACTTACCGGTTTGGCTTTGGAACAAAGTTGGGAGCAAAGTCTAAGTATTCCTCTGGTTTTTACTCTTTATCCCGCTCCAGGATGCAAAAGGTGGACTTTGGTTGCAGCAAAGTAACGAGGTTGCTACTGCAAGAGGGATCCTGGTTGAGTGGCAGCTGGCCAGGCAGACCAGAATGCCCCGATGCCAAGCATCAGGAATACAGGCAGGAGGAATGAGCTAATGATGTGGATGGTAAAAGGGCAGAAAACAGAGTCTGATATAGAAGTGCTAAGTTGGTGTTTTCACAGAGTTGAGTATCTCAGATACAGCCATGTGGTGTTAGCTAGCTCAGAATACAGAGGCATGGTTGACAGTCTAGATTATACACAGGAGGACAATGAGGTACAGGAGGATCAGGCAGAGACTGAGTCAGGAAACAAGCTTAGAAACAATGCAGACAAACACTTTTGCTGTAGTAAACTGCAATGTTGCTTAAAGGATAAGTAAATGAAGAAAGGTAGTCCAGCAGTCCCTTGAAACGTAGATCCTTTATTTCACTTTTCTTTAAAAATACAGAGCACACACCATCCACCTTCACCTGGTCAGCAAACAACTCCTATGGACGCGTTTCGAACGCATGCGCGTTCTTGATCACCACACCACCTGTGTGTTCCTTACCTCTTAAATACCAAGTTCAAGAGGGAGGAGCACTTGCTTCAAGAAGACTTATATAAAACACCATTCGTGTACCTTAAAACTTCTTACAAAAACAGGTAACTATTAAAACTTACTATTGCATGAAAAAAGAATAATGAATAGAACGGAGGAAAATCTTTGTTGTCTGTTTCTGCTCGGTGTATTTGTGAATCAACCAGTAAGGTTATACGTGTTCTACACCGACAGCAGAATCAGTAACAATCGCATTGTGTGTACTGGTTCTGAGAAATCCATGTAATTTCATTCTCAAAAATTCCACTGAATAAAATATTTTTAATAATGCAACATTAATTCCTTCCGTATGTTCAGACCGTGCGGTATTCTGGTACGTAGAGTGTACTGCCAGAAGGCTTCACGGTTGAACAATTTTCTTTGTATGTCACCACCTCTTATGGGTTTCTTCACCTTCTCAATGCCATATGCTATGAAATTATTTATGTTTCCATTATGTGCCTGTGCAAAATGTGTGGATGCACCCGATTTGTTTCTATTACTTTCCACTTTGACCGCGTCATATAAGTGCTCGCGGATCCTGATTTTTAATGGACGTGAAGTGCATCCCACATATTTTAAATTACAGGCAGTGCATTCAATTGCATATACGACATTTGTCGTATTGCAATTGATGTACTGTTTGATGTCATATCTATGGTTTTCTGTACTATCAGCAAAATCTTTGCACACCTTAGCAACATCCCATAGTTTGCACCGATTTGCTCCACACTTGAAGAAACCTTTGTTACTTAACCCCTTAAGGACCGGAGGTTTTTCCGTTTTTGCATTTTCGTTTTTTGCTCCTTGCCTTTAAAAAATCATAACTCTTTCAAATTTACACCTAAAAATCCATATGATGGCTTATTTTTTGCGCCACCAATTCTACTTTGTAATGACGTCAGTCATTTTGCCCAAAAATCTATGGTGAAGCGGGAAAAAAAATCATTGTGCGACAAAATTGAAAAAAAAAACGCTGTTTTGTAACTTTTGGGGGCTTCCGTTTCTACGTAGTACATTTTTCGGTAAAAATGACACCTGATATGTATTCTGTAGGTCCATATGATTAAAATGATACCCTACTTATATAGGTTTGATTTTGTCGGACTTCTGGAAAAAATCATAACTACATGCAGGAAAATTAATACGTTTAAAATTGTCATCTTCTGACCCCTATAACTTTTTTATTTTTCCGTGTATGGGGCGGTATGAGGGCTCATTTTTTGCGCCGTGATCTGAAGTTTTTAACGGTACCATTTTTGCATTGATAGGACTTATTGATTTTTAAATGATATAAAAAGTGACCAAAAATGCACTATTTTGGACTTTGGAATTTTTTTGCGCGCACGCCATTGACCGAGCGGTTTAATTAATTATATATTTTTATAATTCGGACATTTCCGCACGCGGTGATACCACATATGTTTATTTTTATTTTTATTTACACTGTGTTTTTTTTTTATTGGAAAAGGGGGGTGATTCAAACTTTTAATAGGGGAGGAGTTAAATGATCTTTATTCACTTTTTTTTTTCACTTTTTTTTTCACTTTTTTTTTGCAGTGTTATAGGTCCCATAGGGACCTATAACACTGCACACACTGATCTTCTATGTTGATCACTGGTTTCTCATAAGAAACCAGTGATCAACGATTCTGCCGCATGACTGCTCATGCCTGGATCTCAGGCACTGAGCAGTCATTCGGCGATCGGACAGCGAGGAGGCAGGAAGGGGCCCTCCCACTGTCCTGTCAGCTGTTCGGGATGCCGCGATTAGCCACGGCTATCCCGAACAGCCCGACTGAGCTAGCCGGGAACTTTCACTTTCACTTTTAGCCGCGCGGCTCAGCTTTGAGCGCGCGGCTAAAGGGTTAATAGCGTGCAGCGCCGCGATCGGCGCTGCGCGCTATTAGAGGCGGGTCCCGGCTTCACTATGACGCCAGGCCCGCCATGATATGACACGGGGTTACTGTGTAACCCCGCGTTATATCAGAAGAGCAGGACCAAGGACGTACCGGTACGTCCTTGGTCCTTAAGGGGTTAACCATGTGTTCACACATTGCGTTTCTGAAATGACTAGGCTCGGGGATAGACTATCTTTTAAATTGCAAGCTTTTTTCGGCACTACAGCCACTCCTTGTGCCAAAAGACCTGCCAAGATCTCATCTTCCTTTAGAAGGTACAGGTTTTTGTAAATTAAGCCACGAATGTTTTTAAAATATGGATTGTATGTGATTGCAAGTACCGGTTTTTGTGACCGCACGGTCTGAACATACGGAAGGAATTAATGTTGCATTATTAAAAATATTTTATTCAGTGGAATTTTTGAGAATGAAATTACATGGATTTCTCAGAACCAGTACACACAATGCGATTGTTACTGATTCTGCTGTGTAGAACACATATAACCTTACTGGTTGATTCACAAATACACCGAGCAGAAACAGACAACAAAGATTTTCCTCCGTTCTATTCATTATTCTTTTTTCATGCAATAGTAAGTTTTAATAGTTACCTGTTTTTGTAAGAAGTTTTAAGGTACACGAATGGTGTTTTATATAAGTCTTCTTGAAGCAAGTGCTCCTCCCTCTTGAACTTGGTATTTAAGAGGTGAGGAACACACAGGTGGTGTGGTGATCAAGAACGCGCATGCGTTCGAAACGCGTCCATAGGAGTTGTTTGCTGACCAGGTGAAGGTGGATGGTGTGTGCTCTGTATTTTTAAAGAAAAGTGAAATAAAGGATCTACGTTTCAAGGGACTGCTGGACTACCTTTCTTCATTTACCTACAAGTCTAAAGCCTGGCCGGGCTCAAGTCCTTGCAGACCGTGGAGGAGGTGAGCTGAGAGAACTTTATTTCTTATTTAAAGGATAAGTATCATGAAGAAAAAAGTATCCCTTATCTAAAGGATTGGGGTCCAAGCGCTGGGGCCTGGTTCTACTTCACAGGAGCGAGCCACGACCCCCGCCACACCCCCTCCATAAAGCTCTATGGGAGAGCTGTATAGCAATCTTCGGCTCTCTCATGGAGCTTTATGAAGGGGGCGTGGTGGCCTCTGCTTCAGGCGGGGGTCTTGACGTGCTCCTGTGCTGTAGAATCAGGGCTCCAAACAGGAGATTGCGGGGGTCCCCAGCGCTCGGACCCTCAGCAATCTAAAATGTATCCCCTATCCAAAGTTTTTCTTCATGATACTTATCCTTTAAGCATCAAGGAATGAGTGTAGCAATGTTATTTAGGCAGTGCTTGGCAGGGATTGCAGTAGGACTGGAATCAGGGAATGGTCACAAACCTTTAAAGAGATGTTACGTGCATGATCATGGCCCTTACGGGGTTCCCCAGAAACTGTCACTGCCTGTGACAGTACAGCAGAGGAACTCCGGAGCCTGCAACAAAGAAGGGGAGCTGAGTGAGTAAGGTAAGCAGCTGGACGTTACATCAACTAAGTAGTAAGTAAAGGGTCTAAACACTTATGTCAATAGAATATTTTAGTTTGAGTTTAATTAAGTTAAAATTTCTGTTGGTTTCTTTTCTGAATTCTTCATCATGCCAGATATCTATACCATTTTCTCTGGAAATTTTTTTGAAACATCATAGGATGCGCATGGTTGATTTTATTGGATGGATTCTGTTTGCTTAGAGGTAAGGATGCAAACAGTTATAGTATTGTTATAGGTTAGATATTTTTTTTAGTTTTTGGGTTCTACTCTGTCTGCCATCATAGTTTTACCCCAAGATCTTATTCTACTCTTACCTTTGATACACTACATGTTCAAGGGTTAATAGCTGTTCTTTGGATTTGGAATGCAAATGGCTGGTAACTGAAAACCAAAATGTGTAAGTCAGTCATCTAGTCATCAATGTAAGAATGTATTACTCTTTATGTCTGTCATAATATTGTGATAGCCTGGGGAAGTAGAGTATATGGGGTGTAGCTGACTAAAGGGTGCCTGGTTAACCCTTTCTATTCGTGACGCCAGGGTGAGGGCTGATGCTTGTCCTACCGCCACACTTCACAAGAGCGATAGGGAGGTATAGAATAATTGAATGTCCACAACCGGAGAGTTTGCTGAACAGTCTGTATACATGCAAAGTCTCTTAGAGATTGACAGTGGTTGGGACCTTAAGCGTTTTAGAGTCCAGTGCAGTCCAGTGGTCACGCTAGCTTTAGCGAGGATTAGTTTAGAACTCACGGTTTAGTTTAGGCTGAGGCCGGTAGGTTTTCTTGCCTAGCGTGTCTTTGAAAGTTGCGCAGATCCATCCTGCTAGTCCGGCATCCACGAGAGCAACAACCCAAGAGAGCGATAATTGGCTACAGCTCCTTTATATGGGCAGTGGCTGGACTAGAGCTAATTGGTCCAATACTTCTGTCAATCACCTTCACATAGAATGATGGGTAGCATGTGACCCAAGGACCTCCAACATACCATAGAGGAATCAACACGGTTACATGACCGAAGGTCCTGCGACGCCAAACAAGGTAAATACTAATATGCATTATATTAAATATACATTATTAAATATGTACATAGAAACATTATAAAATGAGAGTAGAAGAGAGGCAACTAGGGGCTGTCCCACCTGGGGACCCTACCTGAGCATAGTAACTCTGATTTTGGGGATCCCCATACAAGGTATGGTATGCAATACTAATTTACAGAGCAGGGGTTTCCGGAACTTTTATTTTAATTGCTTATCTTTTGGGAAATGGGGCTCCAAATCATGTGAACACTGCTCCATACAGTCGGTAGTGGCAGTATCTGGTATTGCAGCTCAACCCACTACCGAACGCACAAAGCTGTGCTTAGTAGGATATGAAGAGGCCGTAGTCCTCAAACATGCACTGTGGCCCCTGCAACCTGCTCATCGGTAGCAAATAGAAACAGGCAAATATTAACCCCTTAACCCCTTAAGGACCGGGGTTTTTTCCGTTTTTGCATTTTCGTTTTTTGCTCCTTGTCTTTAAAAAATCATAACTCTTTCAAATTTGCACCTAAAAATCCATATGATGGCTTATTTTTTGCGCCACCAATTCTACTTTGTAATGACATCAGTCATTTTGCCCAAAAATCTATGGTGAAGCGGGAAAAAAAATCATTGTGCGACAAAATTGAAAAAAAAACGCTGTTTTGTAACTTTTGGGGGCTTCCGTTTCTACATAGTACATTTTTCGGTAAAAATGACACCTGATATTTATTCTGTAGGTCCATACGATTAAAATGATACCCTACTTATATAGGTTTGATTTTGTCAGACTTCTGGAAAAAATCATAACTACATGAAGGAAAATTAATACGTTTAAAATTGTCATCTTCTGACCCCTATAACTTTTTTATTTTTCCGTGTATGGGGCGGTATGAGGGCTCATTTTTTGCGCCGTGATCTGAAGTTTTTAACGGTACCATTTTTGCATTGATAGGACTTATTTATCGCTTTTTATTCATTTTTAAATGATATAAAAAGTGACCAAAAATGCACTATTTTGGACTTTGGAATTTTTTTGCGCGCACGCCATTGACCGAGCGGTTTAATTAATTATATATTTTTATAATTCGGACATTTCCGCACGCGGTGATACCATATATGTTTATTTTTATTTACACTGTGTTTTTTTTATTATTGGAAAAGGGGGGTGATTCAAACTTTTAATAGGGGAGGAGTTAAATGATCTTTATTCACTTTTTTTTTTCACTTTTTTTTTGCAGTGTTATAGGTCCCATAGGGACCTATAACACTGAACACACTGATCTTCTATGTTGATCACTGGTTTCTCATAAGAAACCAGTGATCAACGATTCTGCCGCATGACTGCTCATGCCTGGATCTCAGGCACTGAGCAGTCATTCGGCGATCGGACAGCGAGGAGGCAGGAAGGGGCCCTCCCGCTGTCCTGTCAGCTGTTCGGGATGCCGCGATTAGCCGCGGCTATCCTGAACAGCCCGACTGAGCTAGCCGGGAACTTTCACTTTCACTTTTAGCCGCGCGGCTCAGCTCTGAGCGCGCGGCTAAAGGGTTAATAGCGCGCGGCGCGCGATCGGCGCTGCGCGCTATTAGAGGCGGGTCCCGGCTTCACTATGACGCCGGGCCCGCCATGATATGACGCGGGGTTACTGTGTAACCCCGCGTTATATCAGAAGAGCAGGACCAAGGACGTACCGGTACGTCCTTGGTCCTTAAGGGGTTAAGGACTCAGGGTTTTTCCGTTTTTGCCCTTTCGTTTTTTCCTCCTTACTTTTAAAAAATCCTAAGTCTTTCAATTTTGCACCTAAAAATCCATATGATGGCTTATTTTTTGCACCACCAATTCTACTTTGTAATGACATCAGTCCTTTTACCCAAAAATCTACAGCGAAATGGAAAAAAAAATCATTGTGCAAATTTTTTTTTATTTTTAGAAAAAAAAACATTTTGTAACTTTTGGGGGCTTCCGTTTCTACACAGTACATTTTTTGGTTTAAGTGACACCTTCTCTTTATTCTGTAGGTCCATACAGTTAAAATGATACCCTACTTATGTAGGTTTGATTTTGTCTTATTTCTGAAAAAAATCATAACTACATGCAGGAAAATGTATACGTTTAAAATTGTCATCTTCTGACCCCTAAAACTTTTTTTTATCTTTCTGCGTATGGGGTGGTATGGGCCAATTTTTTGTGCTGTGATCTGAAGTTTTTAGCGATCAAATTTTTGTATTGATCGGACTTCTTGAACGCTTTTTATTCATTTTTTCATTATATAAAAAGTGACCAAAAATACGCTATTTTGGCCTTTGGAATTTATTTGCGCATATGACATTGACCGTGTGGTTTAATTAATTATATATTTTCATAATTCAGACATTTACGCACGCAGCGAAACCACATATGCTTATTTTTATTTACACTTTTTTTTAAATAGGAAAAGAGGGGTGATTCAAACTTTTATTAGGGAAGGGGTTAAATGATCTTTATTAACTTTTTTTTTTCACTTTTTTTTTTGCAATGTTATAGCTCCCATAGGGGCTATAACACTGCACATACTGATCTTTTACCTTGATCAATGGTTTCTCATCGGAAACCATTGATCAATGATTCTACCGCTTGACTGCTCATGCCTGGATCTCAGGCACTGAGCAGTCATTCGGCGATCAGACAACAGGAGGCAGGTAAGGGGACACTCCTGCTTTCCTACAGCTGTTCGGGATGCAGTGATTTCGCCGCAGCGATCCCAAACAGCCCCCTGAGTTAACCGGCATTAGTTTACTTTCACTTTAGACGCAGCGATCAACTTTGAACGCCGCGAGGGTTAATAGCACGTGGCACTGCGATCAGTGCCGCAAGCGGGAGCAGACTCAGGACGTACGGGTGCGCCTTGAGTCCTTAAGGGGTTAAACAGGAAAAAATTGCTAGATTCTCTAAAACAGGCTAAATTCCTTGGTACAAATGGCTTTTTACCTCATTGGCATAAACCTTTTTGGAAAAAAAATTCAATGTTCCATCATCACTCACTTTTGTTTCCAAGGTTTAGACGTTAAAGGGGTACTCCGGTGAAAACCTTTTTTCTTTTAAATCAACTGGTGCCAGAAAGTTAAACAGATTTGTAAATTACTTCTATTAAAAAATCTTAATCCTTCCTGTACTTATTAGCTGCTGAATACTACATAGGAAATTCTTTTCTTTTTGGAATTCTCTCTGATGACATCACGAGCACAGTGCCCTTTGCTGATGTCATTACTGTATAATAATAATAACTCTTTATTTATTGTTGTCCTTAGTGGGATTTGAACCCAAGGCCCCAGCACTGCAAGGCAGCAGTGCTAACCACTGAGCCACCATGCTGCCCTTAGCATACATCTTCTATGCATCTGCTATGCATGGTTGCTAAAATGGACAGAGATGTCAGCAGAAAGCACTGTGCTCGCGATGTCATCAGTGTTCCAAAAAGAAAGGAATTTCCTCTGTAGCATTCAGCAGCTAATAAGTACTGGAAGAATTAAGATTTTTAATAGAAGTAATTTACAAATATGTTTAACTTTCTGGCACCAATTGATTTAAAAGAAAAAAGGTTTTCACCGGAGTACCCCTTTAATGGCAAAGCATTGAGTTATTTTGAGGGGGACACAGCATTAAACACTGTTAGGCTAGGTTTCCACATAGGTTTTTTTTATGGCATTTTTTTGTAAAACTGCCACTGCTGTTTTTGAGCCAAACTCAAAAGTGGATCCAGTAAGAAGTAGAAGTATGAGGCCTTTCTTTTTATTTTCCATTCCTTTTAAATATACTTTTGGAACAAAATTGAGGATGCAGTTTAAAAAAAAAAAAAAAAAGATACCATAAAAAACTGTGAAACCCTATCCTTAGGCTAGGTTTCCACTTGTTTTTTTTGTGTGCAAAAAATGCCAATAAAAACGCCCATTCTGCTGCATGGCTTTTTTTGCGTAAAAATAAAGCTGCAGCCAGATGTTAGCTGCAAGTCAATAGGGAACTGCAAAATGCCATATCCACTTGGCGATTTTTTTAATCCTTTTGGCATTTTTCAGCTATTTTTGGCTCCTTGGCAGTTTTTCAAAAACAACCTCTTGTTGAGACTTCTTTGGGAGTGAAAAAATGCCAGGAAAAACGCCATGTGGGTTTTAACTTTGGCATTTTTGCTGGAGTTTTTTATTCTTTTTTGGACTTTAGGGATCCAAAAAAGTGATGGAGATACCATTTTTAATAACATTTCCTAGGATACCGTAAAAAAAATACTAAAAAAGATACAGTAGTGATGGAAAAAATTGTATTTAAGGAAATGTATCTTTTTTATAACGAAATTTATATAAATTTTTAAACAGGGATCAATTTATGTGTGCGGGCAGGGCACTAGTAGCTGACAATAATAAAAATTTAGTGTGTGCGTGTTTTGACTTTTTTTTTTTTTAACCTTTTTTAGGTAGTACTACTACTCCCAGCATGGAACACACTGTTTCATGATGGGAGTAGTAGTACCTGTACTAATTGACAGATCACCCCGGCCAGATGGTTCCAGCCAATTACAACTCTCTGTGGGAAATATGAATAGGTGTATAAATACGTCAGTGCAGGGGACCTTAGAAAAGCGGCCGCCCGCATCTATACATAATACAGGACGATCATATCGGATGTCAGAAGTGACACTCGCTTCGATCTGTCTATAAATGCAAGGAACTACAGCTCCCAGCATGGAGCAGAGTGTGCTCCATGTTGGGAGTAGTAGTACCTGCAGTTAAGGAAAGATCACAGCGCGTGTCACTCCTGACATCCAATGCGATCGTCCAATCTATTAAAGAGATGCGGAGCAGCTCTGTACAGCGATCGCATCTCTGCACTATACTCCAACCGGCCAGTGATATAAATAGAGCATCACTAATTCATATTTCCCGCTGAGAGCAGGGATTGGCTGCAACCATCCGGCCAATCCCCACTCTTTATAAAAAATTTATTAAAATTTCACTATAAAAAAATTCATGATGGGAGTAGTAGTACCTGTACTAATGTACTAATTGACAGATCGCCCCGGCCAGATGGTTCCAGCCAATTACAACTCTCTGTGGGAAATATGAATAGGTGTATAAATACGTCAGTGCAGGGGACCATAGAAGAGCGGCCGCCCCCATTCCTACTTAATCTTTCTTTCTTTTTTTTTTTTTTTTTTGTACCCAACAAAAGAAAAAAAAAGCCAAAAGGGCCAAAAATGCAATTTCCACTCAAAGGCAAAAACAACAGAAAAAACGCCAGGAAAAACTGCCAAACCATAGGAAAAACCTGTGGCAGTTTTTCTGGTGTTTTTTTAAGTGTAAGAAAAAACAAGTGGAAACTTAGCAGAGAGAGAAGTACAGCCACACATCAACAATTTGTATTTTGATCTACTTGCTTCTCAGCATAAATTCAAAAAACGAACAGGTTGTTAATATACATTTTGATCAAAAAGTACAATCCCACTCACCACGTCAAGGCCACCTATTTAGAGTGGGTCCATAACCCAAAATTGGCGTAGCGCCGGGCGGCGGCCACCACCAATGCAACACCATGCTCACAGCGGGAGCGACCCAGTGGCCAGACAGCCCCACTGCTGCCCGACCAAGCCCCTGGCTCCGGGCCACCCCACAGACAAAGCATCACAGTAACAATAACCGCCGCAGTGCAGCCGCATCAATGTGAATACCTACCAAATGCTCCCTGCCAGAGGGCTGGGAGAATGCTAGGAGGAAACCCTTATGCAGTCTCCTGCTAATTAAAAACTCTTGGACCAAATGGGTGAATGTACACAAAAGCATCACCAGAGATGAAAGATTCTATGAAATAGAGATGCAATGAGATCCCTGATAAATCAAATGTGAGGAAATGCTTAGGTTCTGCTACTCATCATGTGAAAAAGTTTCTCAAAAGACGATAACTGCTTAAGGCCTCAAATCAAAGAGATAAGTGATTAAGAATGTGAAAAATCACTGTGTGGATATAGCACCCCACAATAGCTGCCTTTTTGAAACAGTGATAATGACTGTGCAATATATTGTTTGAGTGTGTATGTATGTATATATATATATATATATATATATATATATACATATATATATATATATATATATATATATATATATACACACATACATGTATCATTTTTTTCTTTTTATATATATATATATATATTTTATTTACCGTATTTATCGGCGTATAACACGCACTTTTTAGGCTAAAATTTTTAGCCTAAAGTCTGTGTGCGTGTTATACGCCGATACACCCCCAGGAAAGGCAGGGGGAGAGAGGCCGTCGCTGCCCGCTTCTCTCCCCCTGCCTTTCCTGGGGTCTAGAGCGCTGCTGTCGGCCCTTCTCTCCCCCTAGCTATCGGCGCTGCTGCCCGTTCTGTCCCCCTGACTATCGGTGCCGGCGCCCCATTGCCAGCGCCGATAGCCAGGGGGAGAGAAGCGGCGCCGACAGCCAGGGGGAGAGAAGGGGCAGCGGCACCCATTGCCGGCGCCGCTGCCCCGTTGCCTCCCCCCATCCCCGGTGGCATAATTACCTGAGTCGGGTCCGCGCTGCTCCAGGCCTCCGGCGTGCGTCCCCGGCGTCGTTGCTATGCGCTGAACGGCGCGGCGCATGACGTCAGTGCGGCGCGCCGTGCATAGCAACGACGCAGGGGACGCACGCCGGAGGCCTGGAGCAGCGCGGACCCGACTCAGGTAATTATGCCACCGGGGATGGGGGGAGGCAACGGGGCAGCGGCGCCGGCAATGGGTGCCGCTGCCCCTTCTCTCCCCCTGGCTGTCGGCGCCGCTTCTCTCCCCCTGGCTATCGGCGCCGGCAATGGGGCGCCGGCACCGATAGTCAGGGGGACAGAACGAGCAGCGGCGCCGGTAACCAGGGGGAGAGAAGGGCCGGCAGCAGCGCTCTAGACCCCAGGAAAGGCAGGGGGAGAGAAGCGGGCAGCGACGGCCTCTCTCCCCCTGCCTTTCCTGGGGATGTATCGGGGTATACACGCGTACACACGCACCCTCATTTTACCATGGATATTTGGGTAAAAAACTTTTTTTACCCAAATATCCTTGGTAAAATGAGGGTGCGTGTTATAGGCCGGTGCGTGGTATACCCCGATAAATACGATATTTAAATTTTTTTTTTCTTACTACATCCCTAAAATAATTTGTGAAATGTTCGCAATTTCAACTGCACCCTTTGTATACAGTCATGCATGCAACTATCACAAACGGTAGTAAAAATTATCATACCAAATAGCTCAGTTACATTCAACAGTGCAATGGATACATTACTAGAGTTGCCCATGGTGATGTAGAAACATCTTGGAGAAACAATAAGTTACAGAATGTGACCGATGAGTGCTGAAAGGTGTAGAATGCAAAAATCATTAGAACTGTTTGAAAGGATTACTGTACACACACAATATTTGGGTCAGTATTTCATTCAGTAATTTTAGCCAAAACCAGGAGTGGAACAGACACAGAGAAAAGCTGGAATGGAAAGATGTTTAGATTTTTCTGTTTTTAACCCATGTTTTGCCTAAAAATATTGACCAAAATAGTGGGTAAACCCCGCCATAAAGTAAACTTACTATTGGCTGGAAGTGAGGTAAATAAAAATATAAATACAACTCTGTAATTAACCCTAAACCTGCTGCCACTGTGGGCAAAACTGGCAGGGTAGCAGACATAGCAGCTACTATGGGGCACAGACACTAAAGGGGCCCAATATTCAAGAGGTTAACATAGTTTTGCCTATTAAAGATTGAAGAAGGTGTAAAAAACTGAATGGACCCTTATTTCAACAGATGGAACTCCATAATGGTTTACTGTGTCCCTGCTGTATGTATTATTCCTGTACTGGAACATAATTTTTATTGTTCCTCTATGTTCCTCTATGATGTCACTAAGTGCATTACCTTTGATGACGTATGTTTATGCTGTTACATCACAGGTACTGGGATAACACCATGTGCATTTATTGAAATGTAAGTGTATTAAGGATTATCTGCTTAGTGTGTGATTAATAAATGGTCTCATATATATTTTTCTACCTACCGTATGTGGTATACAGCACAAATATGAGTAAATGCTTTGACTCCGTACAGGCCCCAGCTGAGATTTTCAATGCTTACAAGAAAGCATATGATTTAGTCAGCTGTTAGAAATTCCATTCATTACAGCTGTAAACTATACAGTTCAGTAACTCAGAAATTAATGTATGTCTGGGCTTGCACATACCTACAGACAGATAAGCCTTCAGTGCTTGGCGCTACCAACTGTGCCATATGTTGTAAGCCTTTTTAGTGGTATCCGTTTCCATTAGTTTGTTGACCAGCTGAGACATATGGAAAGCTCAATATGGATTTTTATGTTCTGGACAATTATAATAGGAATATGAGCTGAAAGATAAAGAATGAAAAATATAATTTCAGATAAAGTAACTAAAATCCAAATAGTGGTAAGTATCTGATTTATTTCTGGGTCATTGGTATATCTAAACCTGAACTCTGAGCTACATATCATATTGTTTTACTACTGATGTGTAATTCAGTATACAAATACTTATTGGAGATTGGCTCAGTAGAACCTAATAGTGGCAAAACAGCAGTCAGAGGGGGACATGGAAGCAACTTTTAAACAGGCCTACTTCTGTCTTTATTGTTCAGTAACGAAAAAAATCCAGCCTGAAACTCAAGTATAAACACAAAAATAAATTCCTGCTTGTCCAGTGGTTACTCTTAGTCTTAAAACTTAGTAACTAGCTGTCTTTAGCACCTGTGCTGATCTGGACTAGTCTGAAAACCGGGAGTGGCCCAGGAAGGGAATGAAAGGCCCCATTACCAAACCTGCCTTTCATCCCATTAAAATATAGTAATGATGAAAGGACTTACCAAGGTCCCTAGCAAGCTCACCATAGTCTCACCAGGGTTTTAACTATTTATTGACCTCCTATATCTCATGCAGCGGGATGAGATTTGTGGTATCTACATTGCATAGATACCTTGGGGGAATAAATTGATCCCCCGACGACCGGTCCTGTCATTATCTCACTTTATACATGATGAACCATACAAAGTACATTTTATACATATAAAATAGAATAAAATGAAATTACAGTATAGTGTACACTACTGTGGGTCCCCTGTTCCATAACTCCCGTAGAAATCAAAGTAGCTATACCATCAAAGCTGGAATTTACAAGGATCTGTCTGATCAAAAAATTAGTCTCAATGGCCCTAGGAAAATACTGCTCAACTACGCCGCTTTGACAGCACCACTTGACTTTGCTAATATAAGAAATTTCCCGGTGAAAACCACTATATTGTACCGGTTTTACAGGCACATTAGCAGAACAACCAGTGCTCTGGTGTAAAGATCTTGCGTGGCACAGCAAACATCAAACATATGTCAGTTTGGCAACCTGTTTATAGGAAACATCATAAATATCCATGGTCAGATTACCCTTTTAAGTAAATAAAACCCAATGTTTTTATGAAATTGTTTGTATGCAGGTTTATTTTTCAAAACACTATCAGGGTGGTACCTCTAGTCCAAATACTGTAAATCAGGAGACCCTGTACCAACTTTCTTTTGTTAGTATGAGAGCCGTATTTGTATGTAACAGTGCTGTACACCTCTGTAAAGGGAGTTAGAGCTATCACAATTCAACAATCACAACCTTACCAAGAGAATATAATTCTGAAACAGCAGATCTGTTTATACTCTGACAAAGATGACATGTTCTTGATGTTTTATTTACATTGCTAGGTGTATGAAGCATGCTATGTATAATTATGCATGACTGAGTGGATATACACGCTAGTGTAGTGTTTCAGGGAAAGAACAAGCATAAGAGAGGTATGTGGGGGCACAGGCTTTGTAATTTGATAGTATCTTTAACCCCTTAAGGACTCAGCCCATTTTGGCCTTAAGGACGCAGAAAATTTTATTTTTACGTTTTCATTTTTTCCTCCTCCCCTTCAAAAAATCATAACTCTTTTATATTTTCATCCACAAACTAGTATGAGGGCTTGTTTTTTGCACGACCAGTTGTCCGTTGGAATACCATCACTGACTTTACCAAAAATATATGGCACAACCAAAAAAATACTATTTGTGTGGGGAAATTAAAAAGAAAACCGCAATTTTGCAAATTTTGGAACGTTTCCTTTTCACGCCGTACAATTTACGGTAAAAGTGACATGTGTTCTTTATTCTTTGGGTCAATACGATTAAAATGATACCGTGATAACATACTTTTCTATTACTGTTGCGCTTTTAAAAAAAATCACAAACTTTTTAACCAAAGTAGTACGTTTAAGATCCCTCTATTTTGAAGACCTATAACTTTTTCATTTTTCTGTATAAGCGGCAGTATGAGGGCTCATTTTTAGCGCCATGATCTGTATTTTTTATTGATACCATATTTGCTTACATAAAACTTTTAATAAATTTTTTATAACATTTTTGGGGAATAAAATGTTATAAAAAAGCAGCTATTTTGGACTTTTTTTTTGTTATGTTCACACCGTTCACCATACGGTATCATTAACATTTTATTTTAATAGTTCAGATATTTACGCAAGTGGCGATACCAAATATGTATATAAAATATTTTTTAACACTTTTTGGGGGCAAAATAGGGAAAATGGGGCAATTTAAGTTTTTATTGGGGGAGGGGGTTTTTCCCTTCTTTTTTACTTCATTTTGTTTACTTTTATTTTTACACTTTAATAGTCCCCACAGGGGGCTATTTATAGCACTCACTCGATTGCTAATCCTGTTCAGTGCTATGTATAGGACACAGCACTGATCAGGGTTATTGGTCATCTTCTGCTCTGGTCTGCGGGAAGGCAGATCAGAGCAGAAGACTCCCGGAAGACAGCGGAGGCAGGTGAGGGGACCTCCGGCTGCCGTGCTGGATGATCGGATCGCCGCGGCAGCGCTGCCGGCGATCCGATCATCCAATTAAGTGACCGCGATCCTGCAGATGCCGTGATCGGTATTGATCACGGCATCTGAGGGGTTAAGGTGAGGTGTCCGCCATTACCGGCCGCGCATGATCCGGGCATCCGATTATGCTTAGGACGTAAATGTATTGTCCTGGTGCATTAAGTACCACCTCACAGGACGTACATTTACGTCCTGCGTCGTTAAGGGGTTAATATAAACTTCATGGCTGTTTGGAGTTATTTTATGGTCTCTCTGTCACTATTCCAAGGCCTCTATATTACCCGTGTGTCAACATTTACCTACCTTTCATTGTGTTTTCTTGTCTAAATCCAAAATATTATTATTTTATTTTGAAACCATCATAAGGTTTGCAGCTCCATTTTCTGTTACAGACCTTCTGGGTGCGTTCCCACTAGGGAATTCCCGCGGAATTCCACGAGCAGAACTCTGCAAGCGGAATTCAGTGGTGTGAACTTAACATTAGTGTGGATGGGTCTCCGCGAGACCCGTTCACACTGCGGAATTTCAGCGGTGGACAATTCTGCCGCTGAAATTGTTCAGCGCAAAGAAAGAACATGTTCATTCGCTGGGCGGATTCCGGGAATACTGCATAGCCATCAATGGTGGCGGCTCAGTGACCCGCGGCCCTAGCGCCGAAGCACAATTAGCGGCGGCCGCCAGGCGGAATCTCCGCTCACGGAATTCAGCGAGCAGAGATTCTGCAGTGTGAATGCACCCTTACAGTTGACCCCTTAAGGACTCAGACCATTTTCACCTTAAGGAAGCAGCTAATTTTATTTTTGCGTTTTTGTTTTTTCCTCCTTGCCTTCTAAAATTCATAACTCTTTTATATTTCCATTCCTAGACCCATATGATTCATGATTTTTGCGTGACCAGTTGTACTTTGTAATGACATCACTCATTTTACCCTTAAATGTATGGTAAACCTCCAAAATTATTTTTTGTGAAAGGAAATTTAAACAAAAATCATAATTTTGCTAATTTGAGGGGCTTTGTTTTCGCGCTGTACACTTGACGGTAAAAAAATACATGTTTTCTTTATTCTCTGGATCAATACGATTAAAATAATACTCATGGTTACATACATTTCTATTATTGTACTGCTTTTAAAAATCTCAAACTTTTATTTACAAAATCAGTATGTTTAAAATTGCCCTATTTTGACCACCTATAACTTCCTTATTTTACCGAATTCAGGGATTTGTGAGGGCTCATTTGTTGCGCCATGATCTGTAGCTTGTTTTGGTACCATATTTGCGTATATGTGATGTGACAAAAATGCAGACATTTTTGACTTTTTTTTTACGTTTACGCCGTTCGCGGTAGGGGATCATTAACATTATATTTTTATAGTTCAGACATTTACGCACAGAACAATACCAAATATGTTTATTAGCTATCATTTTTTTACGCTTTTATATATTTAATATGTAGAAAAAGGGTGATAAATAATAATAATTTTATTTATATAGCGCCTACAGATTCCGCAGCGCTTACAATTATGGGGTACAAACAAAGACAAGTATCAGACATAACCCCTTAACGACGCAGGATGTAAATATACGTCCTGGTGATGTGGTACTTAACGCACCAGGACGTACATTTAAGTACGTGGATCGCAGCCAGGGACCAGCCAGTAATGGCGGACACCCGCGGATGTCCGCCATTAACCCCTCAGATGCCGTGATCAATACAGATCACAGGATCTGCAGCGCTGCCGCGGTGATCCGATCATCCTGCACGGCAGACGGAGGTCTCCTCACCTGCCTTCGCTGTCTTCCGGGAGTCTTCTGCTCTGATCTGCCTACCAGAGAAGAAGATGACCGATAGCCCTGATCAGTGCTATGTCCTATACATAGCACTGAATAGGATTAGCAATCGAATGGTTGCTATAAATAGTGCCCTATGGGGACTATAAGAGTGTAAAAATAAAAGTAAAAAAAGTAAAAAAAATTAAGTAAAAAAAATGTGAAAAACCCCCTCCCCCAATAAAAACGTAAATTTTCCCATTTTCCCTACTTTACCCCCAAAAAGTGTAAAAAAATTATTTTATATACATATTTGGTATCGCCGCATGCGTAAATATCGGTACTATTAAAATAAAATGTAAATGATCCCGTACGGTGAACGGCGTGAACGTAAAAAAAACCAAACAAAATAGCTGCTTTTTTTAATAACATTTTATTTAAAAAAAAATTTATAAAAAATGTAATAAAAGTTTTGTATAAGCAAATATGGTATTAATAAAAAGTACAGATCACATTGCAAAAAATGAGCCCTCATACCACCGCTTATACGGAAAAATGAAAAAGTTATAGGTCTTCAAAATAGGGGGATTTTAAACGTACTAATTTGGTTAAAAAGTTTGAGATTTTTTTTTAAGCACAACAGTAATACAAAAGTGTATAATCATGGGTATCATTTTAATCGTATTGACCCAGAGAATACAAAACATGTCATTTTTACCATAAATTGAACGGCGTGAAAAGGAAACCTTCCCAAATTAGCAAAATTGTGGTTTTCTTTTCAATTTCCCCACACAAATAGTATTTTTTTGGTTGCGCCATACATTTTATGGTAAAGTGAGTGATGGCATTACAACGGACAACTGGTCGCGCAAAAAACAAGCCCTCATACTAGTCTGTGGATGAAAATATAAAAGAGTTATGATTTTTTGATGGGGAGGAGGAAAAAACGAAAGCGTAAAAATAAAATTGTCTGAGTCCTTAAGGTCCAAATGGGCTGAGTCCTTAAGGGGTTAAAAACTTTATTGGGGGAGGGGATTTTTCAAATTTTTGGTAACTTTTTTTTACATTTATTTTACACTTTTTTTGTCCCCATAGGAGACTATCTATAGTAATCATTAGATTGCTAATACTGTTCAGTGCTATGCATAGGGCATAGCAAAGATCAGTATTATCGGCGATCTTCTGCTCTGGTCTGCTGGAAGGCAGATCAGTGCAGAAGACCCCGGGAGACGGACGGAGCCAGGTGAGGGGACCTCCGTCCACCATCTTGGCTGATCTGATCCCCACGGCAGTGCCGCGGGCGATCAGATCAGCCATTATAAGAGCCGCACTACCGCAGATGCCGTGATTTGTATTGATCACGGCACCTGAGGGGTCAATGGCAGACGTCAGTGCAATCGCTGATGTCCACCATTACCGGTGGGTCCGCAGCTCCTGACAACCGCCGGAACCCGCCGGGAATGAAGCGAGCGCATCTCCTGCGCTCGTATCATAGCCGCGCCGTAAATGTACGGCGCCGTGCGCTAAGAGGTGCTATGCAGCGCCGTACATTTACGGCGCATGTCCTTAAGGGGTTAAAGCAAATCTGTCATCAGTATCACCCGCACAAACCTGTCATACAGGCTTGTACTGCGGGTGATACTGATAAAAATGATCCTTACAATATCCTGAATGGCCCAGCCGTTGCGCCGTTATCACTGTTTTTCTTTTTATGTAAATGAGGTCCTTGGGGTATGGGCGGAGCTAGGACCGGAGCTCCGGGCACCCCACACGATCTTCTGCTGGGCGGGCGCTCTGCCCAGCTCATCAATATGCACGGACTCCCTCCCTGCTCTAGCAGCACGGCGCATGCGCCGCTACCAGAGTACACCCCAAAGAGGAGTCAGTTTCAGCCTCATGAAGCTGAAACTCATGCCGCTTCTGGGTGTACTTTGAAAGCGGCGCATGCACCGTGGCAAAAACCTGCCGCGAGAGCAGGGAGGGAGGCCGTGCATATTGATGAGCTGGGCAGAGCGCCCTCCCAGCAGAACATCATGTGGGGTGCCCAGAACTTAGGTCCTACCTCCACCCATGCCCCAAGGACCTAATTTATATAAAAAGAAAAACAGCAATAACAGAGCAACAGGCTGGGCCATTCAGGCCATTGTAAGTACCATTTTGATCAGTATTAAAGCCTGTCAGAAACCCTACCCCCCGTGATTTCAACAGCAGGATCATGGGGCTGAAATCTCCCATGCACAGCACCATTCTAGACTAAAGGGCAGCCACTAGGCTTAGGTGCTTAATTGACTACTGGGAGCTACATGAATCCCAGAAGTGGCTGTAGTTTGGAAAAAATGTTATATGCAGGATGAAGCAGAGGATTTGGTGCTCTGTACAAAAATCAAGATAAAAACAAGGAACAAATATTCTATGAAATTACCACAATAGTTTGTACTGTAATGATGCTCATAGTCCATTTTTGTATTGTAAAAACCTACCGTATGTGAAGAATCCTTCTATGTAGTCTTTTATACATCTGTAAAATACAAAACATTTTAAGACTTCATTAACACTGCTGTTCGGACATGGCAGTGTGACATCCGTCATAGAAGCCGAGGGAGAATAACTAGAGGAAAAATACATGATGCAACGATTTTTCATCCCGCTATTCCTGTCGAAAAACGGCAATCGACGGACTCCATAACAGTAAATGGGATCTGTCGGGACCCTTTTTTTCATGTTGTGTCCTGTCAAAAAAATCCTTGGTTAAGGCACAAAAAAAAACTGCCTGACGGACATTCTCCGACTGGGCACAACGGCAGTGTGAAAGGGGCCTTACATGTCAGTTACTTACAGTACATGGTACACGGATGTTATATAAAAATAACAAATCAAATACCCAAGGGATTCACTTTTACAGGCTTTACTTTTTACTTTTAAGGCTTTACAATCAATATATCTACAGGGCAGAGTCCACTCTGCTTAAAATACAATGATAAGACTCCTTTGTTCCGTTAAATATTAACTCTTCTGAAGTTCAAGTTATCTCTTAAGAACTAGTGATCTTACGCAGGTAAATGAAAGGTGCTCAAGGAGTATTCACCATAAGGCAGTAAAAACATTCCAAGACATACAATTTCAGAGCTAGCCAAAGAACTGTAAGGGCTTATCCACACTTCAGTCAAAGAAATTCCACTTGAAGCAGATGCCGCCAAAATCATCAGCGGTAGGACAGCGCAGGCGTACACCGTCTCATAGACGCCTCATTCCACAAGTTGAATTCCGCTGTGGAAATTCTGAAGTATGCACAGAGCAGAGGAATCCAATTCAAAACAATGTTACAAGTGGAATTCTGTCAGGACGTGGCCTAAGAGGCTGGTGTGAGTAAGAACTTACAACCTGACAAAATGGAAATAGGTTGTTCCATCATAAAATATATATGTTTGTGTGTGTATATATATATATATATATATATATATATATATATATATATATATATAATCAATTTAGAGATAATAAAAAATATGTTTGCTAAAAAATGAAGAAAAAAAATAAAAAAATTTGCCCTCACCTCCCAGTTCTCCCCTGTTTGACATAAAGAACCCTACTTTAGGAGGTATGTTCAGGAGGTAAGGACAAGAAGATGGGAAAAGACTCGTTAGATGTGGGATCGTATCGACCCATATCTTTATTAAATACAGATATAAAATTAATAGCAAAAGTTCTGGCAAGGAGGTTAAATCAAGTCGTTACTAAAATAATAGGACAGAAACAGGGAGGGTTTATGCCAGGTCGGACAGTGCATGATAATATTTAGCAGGTGTTCAAGTCAATACAATATAAGGGTACTGGTCCCCGCTCTATCCTGTCGTTAGATGCTACCACGGCTTTCGACAGGGTAGAGTGGGGATACCTTTGGAAGGTTCTGGGCAAATTTGGGGTGGGTTCTAGATTTGTGAGTTATGTTCAATTGCTATATAATAAACCGGAGGGTCATTATATGATGGATGGTGTCCCCTCTCGCCCCTATTATTTGCACTATACATAGAGCCGCTAGCAGTGTGGATCCGGGAAAATAAACTTTTCAAGGGATATGGAAGTACTGGTTGGAGTAATAAGATCCTCTTATACGCAGACGACATACTTTTGTTTGTCACCCAGCCCAAAGAAAAAATCCCTCAGATTATGCAGATGTTTGAAAAATACACTTCCGTTTCAGGGCTTGAACTAAACTGGAGCAAGTCTATTCTACTCCCACTGAACGAGGAGTTGGATAGCATGGTAGGGAGATTGAGGATTCTGGGAAAATCAGAGAGTTTTACCTACTTAGGTGTTAAAATATCAGCGGGAGTGGAGCAATTTGTGAAAAATAATATTCAACCTTTTATAGCAAACTTAACTAACAAGATAAAAATTTGGATAAAAATGCCTTCAGTTATTTCAGAATTAGTGTCAATAGTAAAAATGATAATACTACCTCAATTTGTATTTGTCTTCAGCGCAGCACCGATGTGGATAGGCAATATATGGTATAGTAAACTGGAACCAATACTGGAAAGATTGCTATGGAGCAGAAAGCGGGTCAGGTTGAAATATAGGAATTTTACAGCAACGTGGGAAAAAGGTGGGATTGCTTTACCCAATCCTACATTATATTTTATGGCAATACAACTAGTAAGACAAGTAAACTGGAGGGAGTATGGATATTTAGGTAGATTAATCAAAGAAAATAAAATTTATAATATATTTGAATTATTAGATATGGGGGTACTGGGGAATCATGAGGGGAATAAAAATTCCCAATTTATAACATTTGATAAAACTTGGAAGGAGTTAAAAAAAAAGGTGTCACTTAATAGAGAGTATGGAATTTACACCTTTGTGGAATAATAGGAATTTAATAAAACTGACAACGTGTGATCAGAATTTTTGGAAAAAGAAAGGGGTGAGGAGATTAGGACAGATGTTTGAAAATGGAAATTTGCGGAATTTGCAACACTTTAAAGATCTATATGGATTAAGTGGGGATGAGTGGTTTTATTATCCACAGATTCAGCACGCAGTTAAAAACACAATCGATAAGAATATATTTAAAATTAATCACCATAAGATAATAGATGCACTGATTAAAATGGATAGTCTTAAAAAAAAAAAAAGGGATTTTCAATATTATATAAACATTTTAATGATACCATAGGAATAAATGGTATGGTGAACATAAAAAAATGGGAAAAGGATATGAACCCCTCAAGAAGGAATCTTGGGATAGTATTGGTAAAAATATAGATAAGGTATCATGAAATATGCAGCACAAGATTACACAATTTCGAATTTTACATAGGGCCTATTACTAACTGGTGTTCCCCCAAAAAATAGGGGCCAAGAACTCCTCAAAATGTTTGAAATGCAGATGTTTTACATAATTTCTGGGCATGTAATCAAGTAGCAACTTATTGAGAACAGGTAATTGTAGAGATAGAAGGTAAAATAGGGGAGAGAATCCCGCGGACTATCCCAGTTGTATTATTGGGAGACAATGAGGGTTTGGGGAAATCTGAAGAATTGTTATGTAGACCTCTCTTCTATGCTATACTGTAAAATTGGGTGAACCCTAAGGGACCATTCATTGAGGAATGGAGAAAGGAGATGAAAGTGCTTAAAAGTAAAGAACAATTATGGATAAAAGGGAAAAAGGGCTACAAAATAGGAAAAAAATATGGAGTAGTTGGTAGATAAGCATTTTACTTTTTTCTTTTTTTTTTTTTTTTTTTTTGCCCAGGCTCCAGGGGGAAGGGGAGAGGGGAAGAATTATTAATAAAGGGGTTTTGTTATGATTTAAGTATACATTGTAAATTTATGTGGATTATGGAATTCCCTTTGCTCTAATGTGTATTTCTGTTTTTTGTATGTGAAAAAAAATGTATAAAGAATTTAAAGGGGTATTCCAGGAATCAAAAAATAGGCCTTTTTTCTTTCAAAGACAGCGCCCTCCTTGTCTCCACTTTGGATGTGGTTTTACAACTTGGCTCCATTCACTCCAATGGAACTGAGCTGCAGAACCACACCCCACAACCAAACTGGAGACAAGGAGTTTGAGGAGGTAGCCGGAGGGCTTACCTCTGCTTCCGTCCAGGTCCTGGCTTTGAGATTGACAGTGCCTGGCTGAACATACAGATCGCAGAGCATACAGATCAATGTGGTCCTATGGAACCACATTGATTTGTATGAGGAATCTACGGATTCCTCCTAAAAGTCCCCTAAGGGGGCTAAAAGTGTAAAAAAAATAAAAATAAAAAAAAATAAAAAATAAGTTGAATAAAAAGTGTAAAAAAAAAACACCCATTAACCCCTTCCATATTAAAAGTTTGAATCACCCCCCTTTTCCCAAATTCCATATAAAAAATATGTAACCATAATAAAAATAAACATATGTGGTATCGCCGCGTGTGTAAATGTATGAACTATAAAAATATAATGTAAATTAAACCGCATGGTCAATGGCGTATATGTAAAAAAATCCAAAGTCCAAAATTGCGTATTTTTGGTCACTTTGTATACCCCAAAAAAAGTATAAAAAGCGATCAAAAAGTCCCATCAAAACAAAAATGGTACCGATAAAAACACTCCTGTATATGGAAAAAATAAAAGCTATAGGGGTCAGAAGATGATAATTTTACACATACTAATTTTGGTGCACATAGTTATAATTTTAAGTAGTAAAATAAAATAAAACCTATATAAATATTAGGTATCTTTGTAAAAATATGGACCTACAGAATAATGATGAGGTGTCATTATTACCAAAAAGTGCACTGCATATAAGCGGAAGCCCCCAAAATTTACAAAATGGAATTTTTTTCCAATTTTGCCCCACAAATATTTATTTTCTGGTTTCGCTGTAAATTTTGTGGTGAAATAATTGGTGCCATTATAAAGTGCAATTGGTGGCGCAAAAAATAAGCCCTCAAATGGGTCTGTAGGTGCAAAATTTAAAGCATTATGATTTTTAGAAGGTGATGAGGAAAAAACGAAAGTGCCTGGTTTTGCCCATAGTAACCAATCACAAATTTGGTTCATAGAGATCAGTGGCTGCTGTTTCGCTTGTTCCCATATAACTGGTAAAGTTTCTCTGTAGAAAAACGTGAGGAGAAACTGACGCCAGCACTGATCCCACTGTTGTGAGTGGGGTTGTTCCAGGCATTCAGCATTTTAGTGTGGTCCAGGGGTCAGACAGGAGCTGTGAACTTAGGCGGGTGAAAAGTCCGAATGACAACTGATATATTACTAAAAAACTGAGCCTGATGCCCAGGATATCTACATCAGAGTTGTCACAGAGTCCATTCCAGAGACAACAGAGCTGGAAGGTCCCATTGGTTTAACCCGATAACGACCATGGACGAGTATAGACATCCAGGTTGGCGGGCGTTCCCGCACCTGGACGTCTATACTCGTCCATTCTTTTCGTGGGTGCTGCCCAGTGCACCCACGAGATCGCGGCAGGGACTCGGCTGTATCACACAGCCGGGACCCTGCTGCACTGCCAGGACCGAAGTAAACTTCGGTCCCGGCAGTTTTAACCCTTACAGCCGCGGTCGGAAGTGACCGCAGGCTGTAAGTGTTATGACAGAGGGAGGGAGCTCCCTCTGTCCCTCCTGCAGCACCCCGCATCGCGATCGCGGGGTGCTGTGTGTAATACGTGGCTGGCCGGGGCCTGCCGCACTGCCGGGAGTGAAGTTCACTTCACTCCCGACAGTTTAACCCTTACAGCCGCGGTCAGAAGTGACTGCGCGCTGTAAGGAGTTCTGACAGAGGGAGGGGGCTCCCTCCATCTCTCCTGCAGCACCCCGGAGCATCGCGGGGTGCTGCTGCATACCTGGGCAGCCGAGGGTCCTACAAAGACCCCCAGGTCTGCCCTAGGTATTGCCTGTCCCTGATATGCTGCCTGCTAGTGAAAACTGGCAGGCAGCATATAACTGCAATGCTTTGGAATACTAAGTATTCCAAAGCATTAAAAAGTGTAAAAATAAATAAATAAATAAAATAAAAGTGTAAAAATAAATAAAAATGTAATAAAAGTGTAAAAAAAATATATATATATATATATATATTAAAAATACATTTATTAAATGAATCTAATAAAAAAAAAAAAAAAGCATAATGTGTAGGATCCCATTGGCGGACATCAGCAGCATGTAATATGCTGCGGATGTCCGCCACGTGATCCTACATATTATGCAGCAGTCACGGTAATGAGCTCGCTGCTGCGGCTGGATAGCTTTGTGCGTCCACTCATAGCGGCGGATTTTCCGCCAGCAGTCATGAGCGGACACACTGAGCTACCCAGCCGCAGCAGTGATGGATATATTCGCCATGAGCGGGTGCTTATTCCCACAACATGGCGGATATATCCATCAGGAGCCTTAACTGTCACAGACAGATGCGTTATACTGCCAGCCAGCCAAGGACCAATCAGAGAGGTCCCTGGTCCAGCCAATAACTTGTAGGGGTGCGGTATATAAATGGGGTCACTGTTCTGCCCTAAAAGCCAAATGGCGCTCCTCTCCTTCTGAGTCCTACCACGCGGCCAAGGAACCATATATGGCCAAAGCGGGGGTATTTCCGAACATGGGACAAGCAGCTAAATAAAATATAGGGTGCATTTCTTTCAATATCAGAAGTGATGTACAAAAAATATGCCCCCCAAATGATGCATTTGTGAAAAATTGCAATTTTCGAATTTTTAACACTGACTTTGTAATAATTCCTGCCAAAAAACTATGGTGTTAAAATACTCACTGTACCCCCTAGCGAATACCTTGAGGGGTCTAGTATTTAAAACGGGGTCATTTGGGGGGGGGGGGGTGTTCCTATGTTCTACTACCTTTTAATTTCTGCAAACCTTGTATAGCATATAAAAAAAGATGTACTTTTCAAATTTTCAAGTTAAATTGTTAGGGTTCTAACTAATTTAAAATGTTAATTAAAAACTAAAAAATGACGTCAGAATAAAGTAGACATCTGAAAGTATAAGTTTCATAAACTATTTGGTCAGTAAGTATAAATATATGCAACCAATTAGTGTTAAAATGGCAAAAAATCCTAATTTTTTGTAAAAATTTCATGATTTTTTGCATTGTAAAAAAAAACTACAAATGATATCGGCTTACTTTTACTATGTACATGAAGGAAAACTTGTGACAAAAAAACAATGTCAGAATTATCGTGATTGGCAAAACGTTACCAGAGTTATTCTCTAATAAAGACAGACATCCCCGATTTGAAAAAACAGGCCTGGTCTTTCAGGGGCGTACAGGTTTATTTTCATTGGTCCTTAAGGGGTTAAAGGAGGTCAGTTGGGTTTCCTTCTGGTGGCTGTTATTTTTTTATCTGCTCAAGTCAAAATCATTTGAAGAGAATATGCAAACTGAACTCCAACATTAATGTGAACGAGTCCATATATGGACCCAATCTATGTCTATTATGACTGAGGTAGGTTCATACTGCGTGTAATGCTTCTGTCACACGTATCCCTCAGCATATTGTCAGGAATAGGTTGCTGACATATACTATAGCGGAGTAGCAGGTGTTATTCATATCAATGGAGTTCGGGCCACATAAGCCGTTTTCAGCACTGGCAGTCACTCCTTTTGATCCATTGAAATCTATGGTAGGTACTGCTTTCAGTCACATGTATGTTAGCAACCTGTTCTCAGAGGGAGGCCAATGGATACCTGTGGTGGAAGCCCTTAGTACAGTGTGAACCCAGCCGCCATTGCTACCCCAATCAGACCCTAGCACATCCATCATTATATGCCCATAGTTCATTCATTGTAAGCCCCCAATATCCCCTCATCTGGCGGGCACTATACATTAGACCCTTGCCTGGCTGCTCCATGGATGAGAAGCCTAGAAGGAAGCTCCTGTAATACTCTAGTATGGCACATGGCTTAGTAAGTGCCGTCTAGCTTTCTCCTATGGTCACATATGGGATAGCAGGATGATAGGACACGATAGTCAGCATCCCCACGCAGAGCGGGGCCGGTCACGTGACGAAGGGTCCCGGGAGAGTACCGCGGTCAGGTGACGGCTCGCGAGGAGGAGGCGCGTGCGCGCTGAAGCATGCACGCGCAGGCGGGAGGTGACAGCCCGGGAGCGCGCGGTGTCGGTTGGCCGGAGTACGTTGCCAGGAGGAGGTGGAGGAGAAAGACTGGGAGAGAAAGGAGGAAAGTGGCCGGGCACCGACAGGAAGAACCGGAGAGTAAGCCGGGCCTGTGACCGTGGGTCCCGGCAGACAAAGCGAAGCTCTCTGAGGCGAGCGGGATCGTGCGGGCTGCGGAGCCGGGAGGTGAGTGTGATGGAGATGATGTGCCCGACCGTGTCTCCCCGAGGCCTGCACGCTGACCGTATAGTGAGCCGCCCCTGTCCGCCAGCACTGTGCCCCCCGACCCGCTGCCTTTGTTAGGTGCCCTCCCCCTCCGTGTGCGGCGCTCACATCCCCCATCTCCCCTCCCCAGGGGTCTGTCTTCCTGTCAGGATCCCGGGGGAGCTGCTCCCTGTCCTCGTGTGACATATGGAGCACCAGTGATGCGTCTCCTCCGGCACCTCGGGCTGGGGACTAACTTTCCGGCTGCTGGAAGTTTCCTGTGGAGGGACCGTTAGTGGAGATAGGTGAGCCAGCCTGCAGAGAGGGCACATGTGGGTACCACACTCTTCGGGGGTCCTAGATGTCACCAAGTAACATAACTCAGCATATAGGAAAAGCAGTCACCCACTGGCAGGTAGGTACACATGAAGGCACATGCCTGACCTGATATTAGGAGCTGGCACACTCATCATGTCTTGGTGTCAGCAGCCAGTCATGATAGGAAGCCCTTGTGTTCCCGGTCAGCAGCCAATCGTGACAGGAAGCCCTTGTGTCCCCGGTCAGCAGCCAATCATGATAGGAAGCCCTTGTGTTCCCGGTCAGCAGCCAGTCATGATAGGAAGCCCTTGTGTTCCCGGTCAGCAGACAGTCATGACAGGAAGCCCTTGTGTTCCCGGTCAGCAGCCAGTCATGATAGGAAGCCCTTGTGTTCCCGGTCAGCAGACAGTCATGATAGGAAGCCCTTGTGTTCCCGGTCAGCAGACAGTCATGATAGGAAGCCCTTGTGTTCCCGGTCAGCAGCCAGTCATGATAGGAAGCCCTTGTGTCCCCGGTCAGCAGCCAGTCATGACAGGAAGCCCTTGTGTTCCCGGTCAGCAGCCAATCATGATAGGAAGCCCTTGTGTTCCCGGTCAGCAGCCAATCATGATAGGAAGCCCTTGTGTTCCCGGTCAGCAGCCAATCATGATAGGAAGCCCTTGTGTTCCCGGTCAGCAGCCAGTCATGACAGGAAGCCCTTGTGTTCCCGGTCAGCAGCCAGTCATGACAGGAAGCCCTTGTGTTCCCGGTCAGCAGCCAGTCATGATAGGAAGCCCTTGTGTTCCCGGTCAGCAGCCAGTCATGACAGGAAGCCCTTGTGTTCCCGGTCAGCAGCCAGTCATGACAGGAAGCCCTTGTGTTCCCGGTCAGCAGCCAGTCATGATAGGAAGCCCTTGTGTTCCCGGTGGACTATTGAGGTGATCTAATATATCAGGTCTATTTCCCAAATGTATTCTTTATCAGTGCAAGACTAAAAGAACCTGGTCAACCACTGAGTCCATAGTGATACACAAAGTAAATGAACCCATCATGAACACCTCAGGTGATGCGTTGGCATCATGTTTTTACAGGTTGCTGACGTAGAGCGCGATGTAAACACCAAAAAACTGTGTGAATACGACCTACATTTTTGGGCAGTTTTCTATTGCCATCTCTAGAGTTTCCTCTTTCTGCATACTAGATGCTGGCTGCCTGGTTGGGACATTCCCTTAAAGGGGTACTCCAGCCCTGAGACATATTATCCCTTATCCTTTGGATACGGGATAAGATGTCTCACCGCTGGGGATCCCCGCAATTTTGTATTCGCCACCCACCTGTTTGAGCTGCAAGCAGCGGTGCAGGCTCACAAACAGCCGGGTGGCGACCACGGGGCCGGAGTATCGTGTCATCACGACTCCGCCCCCGGGTGACGTCACCCCCCGCTATGCAAGTCTACGGGAGGGGGCGTTGCGGTCGTTACGCCCCCTTCCATAGACTTGCATAGCGGGGGGTGACGTCACACGGGGCGTGGAGTCGTGACGTCACAATACTCCGGCTCCGTGGTCGCCACCCGGATATTTGTGAGCTGGCACCGCGGTGTGCAGCTCAAACAGGTGGGTGGCGAATATAAGATTGGGGGGGTCCCCAGCGGCGGGAACCCTGCGGTGAGACATCTTATCCCCTACCCTTTGGATAGGGGATAAGATGTCTCAGGGCCGGATTACCCCTTTAAACAGATTAATGGGTGAACTCACAAGTAGCTGTGCCAGGAAGAATCTGTTCAGTTACAGCTAGCTTCTCTCCATCCACGGACACCCCGCCATGTACCGTATCCTATGATGCCATCTTTTCCTGCCCAGTCCAGCTGTCAGAGCCCACTGGTATGCTGAAGTACATGTCACTGACCATTTTTTGGGTGACCATTCTGGTCCTCACAATAGAGTGAAAATCCAGCATGGCCACATTATTTGCTGGGCCTTTTTGTGGGTAGTACTAACAGTTGGCACTCCCAATGTGGTGTGGTGCATGTGTCTGGAAGGCAGCCTTTCATACAGGTTGAAGAAAGTGGTATAGCATTCACCTCAAAGCAAAAGTTATCTTTTTATTTGCACTAAGACGGCATGACATGTTTAATCGTGACATGTGTATGGACCTTTTCTCAATAGAGCCATAATGCATTACAATAGGATGTTTTGTCATGCTGTCCTAGTACAAATAAACTAAGAAGTAGTTTCTGCTCACTCCCATGCAGCCCAGCAAATTCAGCGGGTCAGTTAGCAGTCTATGTCACTAGCAGGGGGGTATTGGGAGGTTGAAATCTTAAGGCAGCCTGTCTCCAAGTTTTTGCATATAGCTGCTGGCAAATCAACTTTACACTAATCCAGGTAATGATGTTCCAGGACATCAGATTGCATCAAAAAGCAAGTTTATTCAGGTCTGCTAGTTCCTGAAGATGTGCTACTCACTCATAGCCTCTTTGGTCCACCACCCCTCATCTTGACTGTCAATGCCAAGGTTAATCCTGAAACCATGCATCTATGCCATGAGTTCTGATTTCAAAACTGAGCCTATAAGCCAAGTCCTATTTGTCTCCAGATGGAAAGGGAGGCTTGAGGTGGCTAGTGAAACAGCAGTACTTAAAGAGTACCTGTCATGAAACAAAACTTTTGATATATCTTTCTTGATGTAAAGTGTTTACTGTTTGTAATTTATCTTCTGTTAAAAAAATCTTTTAGCTTTAAAAGTTAGACCACTAGGGGTCTCTCTTCTCTCTCTCCCTGCACTGTGCACATAGGCTTTAGACTTGTGCCGGACTGGCACAAGTCCAAAGTCTGGAAGTGCAGATGGGGGGGGGGGGGGGGACATCGGTGCGAGCGCAGCATAGAACAGGGAAGGCGGAAGTCTTACCCGGCAGGCTTCAGATTACGTCAGGCCGGCCGGGTAACGCCCCATTACTACTGGCCAAAGTTCACTGTCTGTTAGCAAGAAAACATTGGCTATATATAACAAGGGGAATACTGAACGAAATTACACAAAAAATACAGCGGAGGAATAGTAATGCAGAGGGGAACCTAACAGTTAAAATTAACTGATTTGGATGATGGCAGGTACTCTTTAAAGGGGTTATCCAGGAATAGAAACACAGAGCTAATTTCTTCCCCAAAAAAAGCACCAAACCTGCCCTCATGTTGTGTGGTAATACAACTTGGCTCCATTCACTTCAATAGAACTGATCTGCAATACCACACACACAACTGAGGACAGTTGTGGCAATGTATTTTTGGAAGAGATTAATTCTGTTTTTTTTCTAATCTTGAATAACCTCTGTAGGCATCTCTGCCACGCCTCTGAGACTCTTACTGGTCTGAATAAAACATGCTTTTTGAAGCAATCCAGTGGCTAGGAACATTGACTGAGGTATGTCTAAGGGTAGGTTCACATCACGTTTTCTTAGTACGGGGACCGGGTCCGGCTGGGGGGAGTGAAAACCGAGCACTCCCGTATCCCAGCCGGCCCCCTTCTCGTTCATTTGAATGAGCCGACCGGAATCTAACAGTGACTACGATCGGCTCTTTTTTTGCCCCGTATCCGGTTCTCTGACTGGAATGAAAAGCGCAGCTTACCACGGTTTTCAGTCCGACCAGAAAACCTGATACTGGGCAATAATTAGCCGACCAGAGTCACTGACTCCAATAGGCTCATTCAAATGAATGAGAGGGGGGCCAGGTCCGTTCCCTGTACTAAGAAAAAGTTATGTGAACCCACCCTAAACCTGATTTACCGGCAGCTGTCTGACACAAGCTGTGGTTTTATATGCAATAAGGTACTGACAGATTCTCTTACACGCCAGATCATTTGTTTGCAAGATTAAAGGGAATCTGTCAGCTGTATTTGCTGCTAGAAGCTGCAGACATGGTTGGATAGTTGTTAGGGTATAATAGCAAACTGACAACCACCATCATATCCAGGAAAGGTACAAACTTATAAAACTGCTTAAATGGGCACTGTCAGATACATAAACTTTTTATATCTTGTTACTGATGAAAATTTAAGACCTTTTCCATGTGGTTGTTTAATTTTTTTTTTTATATTTAACAAAGAAAACTGCTTCTGAAAATGTCACCACTAGGGATCCACTTGGTGATCTTTGCCCAGATGTAAATTTTTAGCAGCATACAAAATGAGTGTTGTCCCAGCTTTTACCAGGTTGCAGTACGGCCTGAGACATTACATCACTAGTCAGGTGTTGAAAGGGAGCATGCCTGTATTTCAGTGGGTGGAGTGACTGCTGGGTGGGAGGGATATGGCTTTACCTTAGTGATTAATGCTACTGGTCCTGTAATAGATACATAAGGGGAGATTTATCATTGCTTTTACAGCATTTTTTTTTTGTGTCTATGTTTTGGCGCAGTTCAGACGCAGGCAACATATTTTGAAACTTTTATGCGCCTATTGATATAGACAGTTTTACTCTTTTTGCCTACCCGTAGAACTTTTTCTTTTTGACCATGCAGTGGTCACATATTTATCATTTGTGACTTTTGTCAAAAGTCGCTATTTTTTGCACAAAGGTACTTTTTTTTTAGGTGCAAAGCTACACCACGTACCAGTAGGCATGAGAATAATTTCTACCTTCCACAATTCAACCTTTAACCTTTTGTGGACGACAACGTCCCACTCCCCTTCTATGACATGCCCAGGAGCTGAGCGTGGTTCATAGCTGGGTGGTCCTGTGGCTATCTGCCACCAGGACCCGTCTCTAATGCCAGACATCACCGATCACGGCGATGCCCGGCTTTAACCCCTTAGACACTGCAATCAAATTTGATTGTAGCGTCTAAAATGCAAGTAAAAGTGTCCTGGCAGCTCTGTGAAAGTAAGTCAAAACACCTAACCTGCTAAATTCAGGACCCAGGAAAGTGTCTACTTCCCTCCCTCACAAGCCTCTAGAAAAAGTGTATGTAGTAGAGCTTTTGCCACCACAGCAGAGCTGCGCAAAATTCATCATCCTGCTGCACCTTCTTGATAAATAAGATGCTCGCTAGTCAAACCCACCACCCAAATAAACGTGGGAAAATAGCTCTACCGTAGACATTCTTTGATAAATCTGGGCCATAATGCTCTTTGATAAACGATCAAAAAAGAAAATACATGAGTGTTACATCTTATTGCATAGTATTAGAGTAGTTGTGCAATAATGGTGGTATCTTGTATTTTTCCTCTGCTGTCTTTCATATATGGCAGCAGTAAAGTTTATGTTCCTTGTGTCGGCATTTCTTTAGATTTACCCTTCATTCACTGATATCTTTTTCTGAAATGCATCGCTTGTGGAGTTAGGAAAAATAGCAATGTGTAAGGCTAATGGGTTTGGCGCTGGGATAATATCTGTTGAGCATTGACGATATACACAGGAGGTTCTATTAAACAAAAGCCAATATCCAGCGGGTGGTAATTGAATTCCACAATGCACTAAATGTAAGCGATACCTTCTTGACTTTATCAGGTGGCACCTTTTACCTGACTTTAGGGTTAAAAGAAAATATATATACTGCACGTGAATTCATATAGAGAAAACAGACATGGTCGCACATCCTCAACATGCACCTTGATCTAATGCTTCTCAGCAACATTTATTAAACTAACAGATCATTAGAGTACTTTATGATCATGAAGTGCAAGCCCGCTAGCCACGTCATGGCCACCTGTAAGTAGCAGGTCCCTAACATCCCTAGTATAAAATGGCAAAGCACTAGGCGGCGACCACCACCCCCACAACACCAGTGCCCACAGGGGGAACGACCTACTGGCAGAGTAGCCCCAATGCCACTCAAACCAGTCCCAGGGCCACGCCTCCCCATAGACATGGTGCCACACAGCACCACACCAGTGTGAAAAAGGCGTAAAAGCTCACTTACCATGTTCTCCCAGTCAGACCGGGAGTCTACCAGAAAGGAAGGGGCCCTGTGCAGCTTCCTGCTAATTTATATAGGGCTGGGCTGAGGGGGAGGGGCAGAGTGCAGACCAAGTATATACTGCAAGTGATTACATTTGTTGTTTACAATTACAGTGGTTATTTGGCTTTAGAGAAGTGTTTCCTTTAGGCTGCACCATGTGGGGATTGAACGCTCGCTTAACATATGCATTATACATAAGAGTTGGAGGAGTTTCAGGTCTAGAAAATGATAAGAAGATGTATCAGAACTAGTTCATGGAAAAATGACAACCAATCAGATTCCACTTTTTTTTTATTTTTTTGCAGATGCCACGGGCAGTTATTTCATGTTTCCTTTGCACCAGTTTTGGTATATCCGTTCTAACGGGATGGAAGTGTGTGGCTTTAGTATCTGTACCATATCACATTTTTAAAATGTATCTGGCAAAACTTAAGGTAGAAAAAAAAGGGCTATTCTTAGGCAGTACAAACCTAGATGGTCAGTCTTTAGATGTGGTAGATTTCTTAGGCTGAAATCTGAAGAATGTCTAGTCTAAAGACCCTTTTACACTGGCTAATTATCTGGCGGCCGCACATTGCTGTGTAAACGGGATCTGCGGATGATATAGTGAAGACCCACATGATTGATGGATAGCTGCCAGAATTCTGTTGCATGTACAAATCTGTTAATCTGGGCCTTTTGTCCTAAAAAAGAAAAAATATATAGTTGTTTCTTTACGATATTCTTAAAATAAAGTGGACGCCTGATGGTGTCAGTTCTTTTGTCTGTCCATAAAATAGTTATCAGATTCTGCACAGCCCCTTTCTTAAGCTGTTATATTAATCTTAATATAATGCTGGTTTCTTCAGTAAATGGGCATTGTGTTCACTTAGTAAAGCCAATGAATCCTGCTGATGTCGTCACAAAGGTCAGTGGTAGCCTTCATAAACAGTGTTCTCATTCAGTGCCTGCCTCCAGAGACAATGGTGAACAGACTGATTACTATAGAAGCTGACAGAGATCACACTGGTATCATCTGTCCCTAGCCCACTATTTTACAAGGAAATAGCTTCTACCCCATCATACACAAAACCTACGTTGTTCAGCATGAATAAAATCTAAATGGGACTTCTGTTATAGGGTATGTCCAGGACTTTTCAATAAACTAGCATTGCATTGACTTTTGTGGGTGGTGTTTGTTTCTATATATATACTTTTATTTTTTATTTCCAGGGCCTCTTGTGTTCTCAGGCTCGATCAGATGACTGCTCTGCCAGAGATTTATTTTCTATGATGTCAGGTTCGCTATGTGATGTCACCTGACGACTCACCGCGTTGGTGAGGCATTCCTGCCATGAGCTGGCTGAAATTCCACGTAGATGTCAATGCCATCCGTTAAGTGCCACTGTCACTTCCATACAAGGTACACACCTCAACAATTAGGGTGTAAAAAGATGGAACAGATGTAGGGCTGTGCGGTATACCGGTTCATACCGAAAATTGTTTTGCTGCACGATATGAATTTTAACCCATACCGCAATACCGGTTTGGCCCCTCCCCCTCGGGAATGAATGAATCAGCCCAGCGCTGCGCTGTCCCCATCGGGAAACTAATCCTATGTGACCCGCGAGCGCTGTTCTGCTCCCCAATTAATTATTAGCCCAGCCCAGCACTGTCCCCATCAGGGTACTACTCACATGCCACCCGCATGCGCTGCCGTCCTCGTCCTGTTTGTTGTGGCTGCCGGCGCTGACACTCTATACCATTCGTCTCCAACCTGCGGATCTCCAGATGTTGCAAAACTACAACTCCCAGCATGCCCGGACAGCCAACGGCTGTCCGGGCATGCTGGGAGTTGTAGTTTTGCAACATCTGGAGATCCGCAGGTTTGAGACCACTGTTCTATACTGTGCAGTATCCCTATGCCCGGGCTGCAAAAAATAAACAAAAAAAACTTTAACTCACCTCCCATTGGTGCGGTACCGGCCTCACTTGTTTCCTGGGGACGGGAATGTCTGACAGCCGTCAGCCTATCACCGGCCGCAGCGATGTTCCGCCTCGGCTGGTGATAGGCTGAGCCAACTGTCATGTAAGAAGCCGGCCAGAGCTCCTTACATGACAGTGGGCTCAGCCTATCACCGGCCGAGGCGGAACATCGCTACGGCCGGTGATAGGCTGACAGCTCTCCAACGTTCCTGTCCCCAGGAAACAAGTGAGGCCGACGTAGGTGCGTTAAAATTAATTTTTACTTACCTTTTGCAGCCCAGGGATTGGGATACCGCACTGTATAGAGTGTCAACGCCGGCAGCCACAACAAACAGGATGAGGCGGGTGACATATGTGAGTAGTACCCCGATGGGGATGTGGGCTGATAATTAATATGGGGGGGGGGGGGCTAGGAAATACCGTCATATACCGTGGAACTGCCAAAAGTTTAAAAAATACTGTGATACACACATTTGGTCATACCGCCCAGCCCTAAACAGATGGTACCTTTACTGTGTCCACAGTTAGTAAACATATATATCGCGGTTGTTTTCGAATCCAGCCGAACTGGAAAGGTCGGCCTAGTCACAGTGGCATGCCTGCTCACTGATCATACCCGCATGATTGATGTACAGGGCTCCTTGCGGGGAGGAGGCAGAGAGAACGTGTGCTGTTGTGGCTCTGCTGGCCTGTGGCTGAATTAAAAAACAGCCACGATATAAGTTTACAAACTGCAGCCACAGTAAGTAAAGATAAGCTTTGTCCATCTCCTTATGCCCTAACTGTGAAGGTGTGCAGATCTGTACCTTGTAAGAAGGAGACAGTTGTGCTTTAAAAACCAGCCCTGAATATCCAGATCTGTGAATGCTGGTTTGTAATGTGGTGGTTGGTCTATTTCATCTACCTCTTGAATGTGACTAATAAAGTAAAGCAGTATGATTGATTGACTGATTGATAGACATGCTTACCGTAACAAAATTCTACTAACTTTTTCATGATACAGCTGTGGGCTCCCCCTGCTTTCCTGATGCTGACTGACACATTTGTTTGTATATCAGTCAGAATGCTGCAGGCGTACAGTAGGAGCTCATGAATACCATGGACTATTATGATTATTATTAATAATAATTTATTTATGTAGCGCTTCAGGGCACTTACCGTTTGATAAAGGTTAAAATACAAATGCAGAAACAGTGAACATTACACAGACTAAATTGCAGACTGATATAGAAGGGGTGAGGACCCTGCCTGTGAGGGTGCTGTAACAGATAAACTAAAAGTTCTAGATATTCACACATAAATGACAGACAGTTGGAACCAACGTCTGCCACCACTTAATGCTGTCCTCAGAGAGCTGGCAGGTCCCCTTTAAACCTCTTGGTCTTTAGCAATAGAATAAAAATAGCGGTGTATTAGTGATGTCACTCATTAGTAAGCGGTGCTGGATGTGGCAATCGCCTGCTGTAAGGAATTAATTATAATGAAATCAAAACGTCACCGTTCTATGGAAGCGCTTCAGAGGCGGCTGAGGAACTGGAGAATATCAGGAGAGAACTGATTTTTCAATTTGCATTCCTGCTTCCCTAATTAAATGGTTCTATAAATACAGTGTGAATGATGCCGTTCATCAGGTGCTGCTGGAAATAGCACTGCCTGCACCACATCATACTCTGTCTACATCCATTTGCTCTTTTTGTCTCCCTTCCTTGGAAATCTTTAGTGTGAGATTTTTATTTCTTGCCCTTTAGAATTACATATTACAGATCTTGGGGCAAACTGATCAAAGGCTGTATGTGGGCACTGTCGTGTTGCCTACACCAGTTATTGTTAGTTATTGGAAAGTCCTTCAAAGACTCCGTGAGCAGCCATTGAATGAGCAATCACTTGTTTGTTGAATGATCATTGGGGTCGTTTGGGCCCTAACAATTGTTGGTTAGTTGCCTTATGTCGGGTTAGGCTGCTTTCACACTATAAAATTACTTCCATTATGAACGCCCGTTATAAAAAGCCTGGAAATCAGCAGTTATACGGCCGGTACAAAATCACTAACTGTCATTAGAAAATCCCATTATAGTCTATGGGATTTTTCTAATAGCCATTTTAACCCATTATCGCCCATTATTAATAACGACTGTTATTTTGTGACGGGCGAAATGAACGGCAGAAATAGTGCATGCACTAATTCTCCCATTACTATCGCCCATCACAAAATAATGGCCATTATTAATAACGGGCGATAAAGGGTTAAAACAGCTAGGGATTAGAAAAATCCCATAGACTATAATGGTATTTTCTAACGACCGTTAGTGATTTTGTACCGGCCGTATAACTGCTGATTTCCAGGCTTTTTATAACGGGCGTTCATAATGGAAGTAATTTTATAGTGTGAAAGAGAGCCTTATGTGACTGACAATGAAGTGAAGGGCTGCACAAATTATCCTGTCTCAATGTCACATGGAGCTGTGTAAAAGACTTTTAAGAGTGCCGGTCTGTTAGATCAGCATTTGTATCAGGCATAGTTTCATATTTTCTGTTACTTAAAGGACATCTGCAGCGCTGTTACTTAAAAAAAAAAAAAAGTTTACCTAATCTGATAGCTCATTAAAAGACCTTTCCAAAGATACCTCATTTGTCCAAAACGGTCCAGCCATTCTCTGGTAATTGCTACCCAAAGCAGTAAGCAGCCATGTCATAAAGACTACATTTCCCATGACCCCCTGCCCCTGCTTCCTGTGAGCTGCTGCTCTCCCCCCAAGGAAATTATAATAAATTATAATAAAGTGACACCCACAGCTCCTTCCCTTGTGGTTATCCCCTCCCATCCTCACCACATGTTCTTCCCTGTCCAATAGGAGAGCCGGCTGCGGCTGCCTGGAAAACAGCTTACATAGCTATAATGTACAGTGTGGAGTTGCAGGGGTGCCTCCAGCTGTTGCAAAACTACAATTTCCAGCATGTCTGGTCAGCCAACAGCTGTCAGGGCATGCTGGGAGTTGTAGTTTTTCAACAGCTGGAGGTGCTCTGGTTAGGAAACACTGGTATAGATTATGGTGCAACATTTAGGGACTGAGGACAGGGGGACAATGTGGACTTATGGACCTCTCAGCAGCAGTGACCCACAGGAATGCTATGCTTTCTCTCAGCAGCACACTGCTGTAAACTTTATTCCAAGAGGCCAGTGAGAAAAGGGACACACAGTACAATAGCTAACATGGTTGTGAGAGGCAGGCACATAAAGGGTTACTGCCTTCACTGACAGCAGCACACCCGGGCAGATGTCACCATGGAGACCGAGGGGGGAGCCGGCCATGCTGAAGCTGATTGCAGACAGGAGGGGGAGCCGGCCATGCTGAAGCTGATTGCAGACAGAGGCTCTGTTTCTGCTCACATCCAAACGGCTCAGCTCACAGCCCTGAAAAACCCCTACTGTGCGCTCAGCCAATTAGAGCAGAGCACATAACAGCCAAATTAATATGTATGAGGTTGTAGGAGCTGCAGGGGGAGTGAAGGATCCTGGGAGTTTGTGACGTAGCGTCGACCTAGCTGACAGCCCCATAGGGAATAACAGGTAGACGCTACTCACATCAGAGCCCCAGGCAGCAACTTCCTGTGACAGCAAAGCAGCTAAACTGTGCAGAAAAGGTAATGGAGCACAATTAGTAAGTTGCATAACTTCTTATTTAATGACATTAGAGCACTACTTCATTAGCACTGCAGTTGTCCTTTAACTTAAACTTGACTCATTTAGCATATGCTAAATTGCTATGGGCAGCTGGTCAACTTTTCCTCTTCACAATTTGCTTGGCCTGTGATACCATTTCTGTATTTCTGTCAGCCTATATTGTCTGGTCAGTTTATATCTAATAAATAAAAATATTCTGGATTAGATAAGAACACCACAGCCTTATTCCATTGTTAACATATGTTCATCTTTTCTTTCTTTAGTACATCCATATGGTGAATTTTCTACGTTTGTGGATTGTTCGATAATTTTTTTTTTCCTTTAAACTTGACCAGTGAGAATCATGTAAGTAAACACTTGTAGTTTTTGCATCAGTTCATTGTGTATTTTTTGCACTTTGTATTTATATTAAAACCATAATTACCCATAATGTGTTTACACATCATGGTGCTGTTAAGAAGGTATGGTGTGCGAGCACGTGCCGTACTGGATGGCCCCCCAGCAGATGCTGATTTCAGTAGCAAGGGGCCACTGCTAATAGACGGCATGCAGCTTTCACCATGAACCCTTTAGAGGCATCTAAATGGCCCTGGTGGTGTAGTTTTGTGGATCTAGCCCCCCCCCCCACGCCCCTTTTAATAATAAGATTTAGGATTTAACATATAGTTGTAACATGAATCGAAGCTGTTACACCCTATGTAACCTCTTATTAAACCTTCAGTGCCAAAGTTCTTATTGTACTAAATTTAATAGCACTTTGTAATAATAAATGTTATTAGGACTTCCAGCTTTATTTTACTTATACCAAGTACTGGCGCCCCTTACTACTTCACACATAGTTTGCAGAATTTTGGCAGCATGCCACCACACCCAGGGCGACTGATCCAAAGACATTTTTTCGGGGACTGATTATGAATCTATCTCCTGGCAATCAAAACTTCGTACTTTCCCGTGAAGAGGAACAATCCACTAGAGCTCATCTGAATCATTAGCCTCATTATAAATTGTTAAAATTTATGTTTAACCCCTTAAGGACTCAGCCCCGTGTTTGCTCCGGGTCTGATTACGGGCGACCACCGGGCCGGCGGCGTGTGATGTCACGCCTCCGCCCCCGTGTGACGTCACGCTCCGCCCCTCAATGCAAGCCTACGGAAGGGGGCATGACAGCTATCACGCCCCCTCCCGTAGGCTTGCATTGAGGGGCGGAGCGTGACGTCACACGGGGGCAGAGACATGACGTCACACGCCGCCGGCCCGGTGGTTGCCCGTAATCAGACCCGGAGCGAACACGCTCCGGGGACTGATTACAAACTGGGTTCCACGTGCAAGATCACGGGCGTCCCCAGCGGCGGGACTCCCGCGATCAGGCATCTTATCCCCTATCCTTTGGATAGGGGATAAGATGTGTAAGCATCGGAGAACCCCTTTAAGGACGCAGACAATTTTATTTTAACGTTTTCGTTTTTTTCCTCCTCGCCTTCAAAAAATCATAACCCTTTTATATTTTTATCCACAGACTAGTATGAGGGCTTGTTTTTTTGCACGGCCGGTTGTCCGTTGTAATGCCATCACTCACTTTACCATAAAATGTATGGCGTAACAAAAAAAATACTATTTGTGTGGGGAAAACCGCAATTTTGCTAATTTCGGAAGGTTTCTTTTTCACGCCATACTATTTATGGTAAAAATGACATGTGTTCTTTATTCTTTGGGTCAATAGGATTAAAATGATGCCCGTGATAACATACTTTTCTATTACTATTGAGCTTAAAAAAAAATCGCAAACTTTTTAACCAAATTAGTACTTTTAAAATCCCCCTATTTTGAAGACCTATAACTTTTTCATTTTTCCATATAAGCGGCTGTATGAGGGCTAATTTTTTGCGCCGTGATCTGTACTTTTTATTGATACCATATTTGCTTATATAAAACTTTTAATCCATTTTAAATTTTTTGGGGAATAAATTGTTATAAAAAAGCAGCTATTTTGGACTTTTTTTTTTTTTTTTTTTTACGTTCACGTCGTTTACCGTATGGTATCATTAACATATTATTTTAATAGTTCAGATATTTACGCATGCGGCGATGCCAAATATTTATATAAAATATTTTTTTAACACTTTTTGGGGGTGAAATAGGGAAAATGGGACAATTTACGTTTTTATTGGGGGAGGGGGTTTTTCAATTTTTTTTGCTAATACCGTTCAGTGCTATGTATAGGACATAGCACTGATCAGTGTTATCGGTCATCTTCTGCTCTGGTCTGCGGGAAGGCAGATCAGAGCAGAAGACGCCAGGAAGGCAGCAGAGGGAGGTGAGGGGACCTCCGGCTGCCATGCTGGATGATCGGATTGCTGCGGCAGAGCTGCGGGCGATCTGATCACCAATTTTAGTGACCGGGATCAAGGATGTCCGCCATTGCTGGTAGGTCCCTGGCTGCGATCAGCAGCCGGAACCTGCCACCTATAATCTGGGCATCGCTCCGATGGTCGCGGTTATGCTTAGGACGTAAATGTATGTCCTGGTGCGTTAAGTACCAGCTCTCCAGGAAGTACATTTACGTCCTGCGTCGTTAAGGGGTTAAATATTGAATGGCCCCATGATACTCCAAATGGCCAAAGAGTAGAAGTGGGCCAGAACTCAGAATCGTACATTAGAACACTGTAGCTACTGAGGCGACACACTTATAAGTTTGCCTGATAGGCCAACGTATGCTATGGTGGGCTTATTCGTCTTAATAGACTAAACATAGTGTAGGATGGGACCCTTTAAACCAGGGGTCTCAAACTCAAATTATCTGAGGGCCATTGGAGGTAGCAGATGGGTGAGGCTGGGCTGCATGTGTCCCTTAAATATAATGCCCCCATCATGCGCCCATTACATATAATGCTCCCATCATGTGCCCCTCATCATCCACCAGCAACCCCCCCCCCATTCCCCCTACCCCCGTGTGATAATAGCATGAGCTGACGGATGATTGGGGTGCTACTTCTGGGGGTTCCCCACATTAGATAGGTAGCAGGTTCCCCACATTAGGTAGGTAGTAGCAGTTTCCCCACATTAGGTAGGTAGTAGCAGTTTCCCCACATTAGGTAGGTAGTAGCAGATTCCCTGCATTAGGTAGAAGCAGGTTCCCCGCATTAGGTAGAAGCAGGTTCCCCGCATTAGGTAGAAGCAGGTTCCCCAACCCCTCCACCCCCCTCCGTCACTGACGTCCTCCAGTGCGGTTTTGCGGAGTGACGTCACATGCGCGACATCCCTCATCAGACTCAGGCCGGCTGGCCAACCAAAGACACGGAGGAGGAGGGCGGGGTAAGTGAAGCCTTCTGGCATTTGGTGCTGCTTGCCCGAAGCAAGGCTAAATGCCTGAAGAAGTTACTTGCCCAGCGCCCGGAACTGCATGTCCCGAGCGTCTGGCAATACAAATTACACATACCTGGTGCGGGTCACAAACTTTCGTTCCACGGGCCGGGAGTTTGAGACCCCTGCTATAAACAGCCTTTACACCTGAGACCCAAACAGGCAGATATCACAATTCAGTAGTTGTTGGTTTATTGTAATAATCCACATGCAACAATAAGGTCTCTTCGTAGCATATGGTATAACAGAAACTTAAACATCCTTCACATCAGGTTGTATACATAAACGTTACTACTGAGCTTCGCACCAATAACTTTGCATGTTCAGTCCCAATGTCAGCCTTTTTGGTGCAGTGTATTAGTGTCCAACATACAAAACACAAGCTGATCTGCTTAAAAGCAACTCCTTTCTGCTGCTGTCTGGCAGTGCTCACACACTTGCAAGATCAGGTTCAGGACTCAAACACACCTAAACTGTAGTATAAGAATGACTTTATCTCCAGAACCTTCAGTCATTCTGGAAACCTAGACCCAAACTCAAGTCGTATGTCACTAAGACAAAAAACTGCATGCTTACAGTAGTCTACTTTCCCGAAATATTCTTTTAAAATTATGAGGGCTAAATCATGCTAAAGTTAAAGAGGTACTCCTGTGGAAAACTTTTTTTTTTTTTTTTAAATCAACTGGTGCCAGAAAGTTAAACAGATTTGTAAATCACTTCTATTAAAAAATCTTAATTCTTCCAGTACTTTTTCGGGGCTGTATACTAAAGAGAAATCCAAAAAAGAAATGCATTTCCTCTGATGTCATGACCACAGTGCTCTCTGCTGACCTCTGCAGTCCATTTTAGGAACTGTCCAGAGCAGCGTATGTTTGCTATGGGGATTTTCTCCTGCTCTGGACAGTTCCTAAAATGGACAGCAGAGGTCAGCAGAGAGCATTGTGGTCATGACATCAGAGGAAATGCATTTCTTTTTTTGGATTTCTCTTTACTATACAGCCCCTAAAAAGTACTGGAAGGATTAAGATTTTTTAGTAGAAGTGATTTACAAATCTTCAAAAGGCAATGAAGGAATAGAATGAATCGGCAACTCACCAGTCTTCTCTTCTGAAAAAGTTCCTTTATTCAAAACATACTCACAGCATGAAATGCAAATAGGGAGAGGGATCGGTGCAGGGGGGGTAAAATGTAGTAGTATCTACTACATTTTACCCCCCCTGCACCGATCCCTCTCCCTATTTGCATTTCATGCTGTGAGTATGTTTTGAATAAAGGAACTTTTTCAGAAGAGAAGACTGGTGAGTTGCCGATTCATTCTATTCCTTCATTGCCTTTTGAAGATATGAACTTTTTGCCAAGTATCAGAGCACCACCACATCTCTAACTATACTTCTCCGTACAAGCGTCATACACGACTGCCCGCCAGAGCCTATAATAGCAGTGCCGAATATCACTTCTTTGTTTTGATTTACAAATCTGTTTAACTTTCTGGCATAAGTTGACTTAAAAAAACTGTTTTCCACTGGAGTACCCCTTTTTAGTAAAAAAAAAAAAAACAGTAATAAAACCCTAGAAAATAAAAAGAATAACAAATCTTTTGGCCAGCAAAGACCAAATAGCTTGTGCATTAAACAGCAGAATAACCCTTGTCGGTGTACAATGGCCGCTAGTGCATCATCTCAATGCTGTCCTACGTGCAGTTGACTAATAGCTTCTAATGATATGTTAGTTAATCACATCTTTTACACAGACAGGTAATGACTGTTTACATGATCAGTCCTGTCCATGTGGGCACTTTATTGTTGGTGGTTAAAATAAAATTATCAAAACAAGTCTTTAAATCTTTGTGTTGCGTGAATATTATTTCTGGATTTTTTTCCCCCTGTATGAAATTTTGCTTGCATGATTGAACAATGTTGTGAATCTTCCTGGAATCTATGCACATCTCTCTATTATTCCAATGTTTTCAGTTACTTTTATTGTAGTAGATGTTCACATCTAGTGAATCTGTAATTACATGTTAAGGAATTTGTATCACCAGCAATACCTAGTTCACCTTTATTATCAAAATCATTTCTGGTACATGCTTTTTACAATGTCCCGTGCCTAACATTTCCTTCCACTTTAGACATATATATCTAAATACATCTTTGTGTCTAGTTCCAGCATCATAGTGAGTTACTCTTTAAAGTCTCAACTCTTAGACTGAAAAAATACTTCAGCTTTCACATAATGCATGTTAATAAATAGAGCTGTATCAAAACTGGTGTTAACCCTTTAATGGCCATTGTTAGATCCAAAAACTTTTATATATGTTGTTTCTGATGAAAATGACATACAATGCTGTAATTTATTTCCCTCTGATCTACGCCATCTTTATCGACACTCTGGCTAATCACATTGGTTTGGCAAACTAATTACTATGACTGTTCACTACAAGATACTTGAGCAGATAAACACAGTCATGGCCGTAAATGTTGGCACCCCTGACATTTTTCAAGAAAATGAAGTATTTCTCACAGAAAAGGATTGCGGTAACACATATTTTGCTATACACGTGTTTATTACCTTTGTGTGTATTGGAACTAAACCAAAAAAGGAGGAAAAAAAGCAAATTGGACATAATGTCACTAGGGATCCACTGATTATTGGTTTGGCCGATATTATCGGCCAATATTAACGATTTTGGACATTATCTGTATCGGCAATTACCTTGCCGACAATGCCCCGCCTCGCCTCCCCAGCCAGAGACCGCCGCTGCCCCATTGCCTCCCCCATCCCTGGTTTTATAATTACCTGTTCCCGGGGACCTTCTACTTCTGGCTCCTGCGACGTCCTGCGGTATTGCTGTGCGCTGCGCAGCGCAATGACAAGTGACGTCCTCAACACGGCGTCACAGTGACAGCTCAGGACGCCGCCGGAGCCAGAAGTAGCGCGGGCCCTGGGAACAGGTAATTATAAAACCGGGGATGGGGGAGACAATAGGGCGGCGGCGGTGGTGGCTGTACTAGGGAGGACCCCAGGACAGGCAGGGGGAGAGAAGCGGGTGGCAGCAGCGGTCTCTGGCCCTGCAAAAGCCGCTGCAGTTCATTGATTTAAAGCGCCTGCTTTAAATCGTTGATCTGCAGCGGCTTCTGCGGGGGGTGGGGGGGGTTGTTCGGGAATAGCCGATAACTTATACCGATATTCCGATGTAAGTTATCGGCCTGAAAGGTCACAGATTATGAGTATCGGCCCTAAAAAATCGATATCGGTCGATCCCTAAATGTCACACCAAACTCCAAAAATGGGGTGGAAAAAATTATGTCCAATTTGCTTTTTTTTTTTCATCCCTTTTTTTTGGTTTAGTTCCAATACACACAAAGGGAATAAACATGTGTATAGCAAAACATGTGTTATTGTAATCCTTTTCTGTGAGAAAAACTTCAGGGGTGCCAACATTTACAGTCATGACTGTATGTTTAAAACTCACTCGGGCATACTCCTTCACAGGGATGTTTTTCCTGTTTATGTTATCCTTTTTCCTAAAAGTCAACAATTTACTCTTCATAGCTGACAGCTGCATCTGCCTCTTGTTTATTATTTGAGTTATCTGTATTTCTCATTTCATTGAAAATAATAATAAAAAAATAAAAAAACATTGAAAGTAAAGACCTTTTGCAATATGGTTGTTTAAAAGGTTTTGAATATTTAATAATGAAAAAAGCTCCTGAAAATCCCACCACTAGGGACACTAACCAGTCCTGCAGCAGACTCGGCTTGTCCATGGGTCATGGACAAGAGATGACTCATAGACAAGGCTGCATGAGCAAACACACCAATCACCTCCCAGCAACACAAGGGAGGGGCATGCCCCCCTTCCCCTGAGAGGATTTGAACACTGGGAGCTAATAGGTAATAAAAAGAGGTATTTTTATAATAAATGTGATTGAGGAATAAAAATTAGATGTATTGGTACTGAGTAACCTTTTATTATTTTTTGTGTGGAATTTTACAGGTACGCTTATAAATGATGATTTTTATTTTGCACTTTTGTTTTTTCCTCCTCACCTTCTGTGAGCCATAACGCTTTGAATTTTCCACCTACAGACCCATATAACGACATGACCAAAAAATCTATGGTGAAACAAAAAAAAAATTTGAATTGCAAAAATCAAAAATCTAAATTTTGCTACTTTTTGGGGCTTCTGTTTCTACACAATACACTTTTTGGTAAAAATGACATGTTCTTTTATTATTTAAGTCAATATGATTAAAACAATATACTATTTTAGACAGGTTTTGTTTTATTATACCACTTTATTCTACCATTTATGAAGAAAAATTACTATTTGACTGAAAATTAGTATGCTTAAAATTGTCATATATATGGGGATGTATGAGGGCTCATTTTCTCTTTTTCAAAGTTTTGAATTTTTGTCAAAAAAGGAAAAACGGTGAGGGGGGGGGGTGTTTGTCAGGGTAAGGATACAAAAACAATAAGAACCAATGCCTCAACAAAAATATCAGGGTTACAACTGTACTGTAAAGGGACAATATGGTTATCTACCCCACAAAGTCATGTCAATCCAATATTTGCACAAAAGCACAGTATGGTCCACCTGGTGATCCAAAGTGGGGTTGGAAGAAAAAGCAAGTAATCATAAAACAAAGTCCATCACAACACCTTGTACAATAAAGCCCAGGAGGGGTGAAAGAAGATCAGAGCAGGGGAGACCCCAGTTAGGAGATAGACCGCATCCTGTATGAATCAGTCAATGAAATCAATTCATGGTTTCCACAGGGGTTCATGGTTTCCAAGCTTTTCTTGGGAGTCTGCAGAGAGTTCCTTGAGTACTTATTTTTTCAGCTGTCGGCTGTAGTTTTTATTGGTACAATTTTGTTGTAAATTAACTTTTTGATTGCTTAAAATTTTTTGGTGACCAAAAATCTGTAATTCTGTACTTATTCTGGTATTTTTCTTTACGTTCACGCCAATGACCGTGAGGTTTCATTAACATTATATTTTAATAGTTCAGACACCTGGCGCAAAACCAAATGTTTATTTTTGTTTACATTATTTTATTTTAAAAAAATGGGAAAAGGGGGTGATTCATATTTTTATTACATGTAGTCTTTAGATTGCATACACTAAACAATGCTGTCCAGTAGAATAGCCTTGATCAATGTTATCTGTGCTCCATTACTAAAGGCTGATGAGGCTGTCTGCAGTGAAGGATCGCTGTTCAAACTTTATAGACATAGGTAATAGACCCCATGATTTTAAGGCAAATTTCCCTATCAGCTCCTTGAGATAACCTGCAAAGTATTTTTCCTGTTTTAGATGCCACACTCAACTTTGATTGCGGCATCTAAAGAGTTAATGCTGGACATCATCCCAAACGGCAATGTCCTTCATTAAAAGGATACTCCGGTGGAAATTTTTTTTCTTTTAAATCAACTGGTGCCAGAAAGTTAAACAGATTTGTAAATTACTTATAGTTAAAAATCTTAATTCTTCCACTACTTATTAGCTTCTGTATACTACAGAGGAAGTTCTTTTCTTTTTGAATTTTCTTTCTGTCTGAACACAGTGCTCTCTGCTGCCATCCCTGTCCATATCAGGAACTGTCCAGAGCAGGAGAGGTTTGCTATGGGGATTTGTTCCTACTCTGGACAGTTCATGACATGGACACAGGTGTCAGCTGAGAGCACTGTGGTCAGACAAAAAAGAAAGTTTAAAGGAAAAGAACTTCCTCTGTAATATACAGCACCTGATAAGTACTGGAAGGATTAAGATTTTTTTTTTTTAATACAAGTCATTTACAAATCTGTTTAACTTTCTGGCATCAGTTGATTTTAGAAAAATTGTTTCCCACCAGAGTACCCCTTTAGCCATAGGTCCTAGCTGCTAATAGCAACTGAAAGCCACGGGTATTAAACATGCTCAGCTCCTGAGTGTGCTTCAAACAATGGGAGCCGGACAAGGGCATAACATGGATTTCAACATTAAAAAGAGTGGATTCTGTGGTTAAAATTTGCCTTAAAAAGACCTCTTACAGCCCCTAGCACAAGGTTTTCCTAGCATCGAAATAAGATCTAGAAAAATTCACTTGCCTACTACTGTATTCGGCTGTGGATTGTACTTATGGAAATCCATAGCATTTTGTTTCCCATGTGATTTTTTTTTTCTTCCCTACAATGGACATAGTTTCTGACTTAAGGAGTTTGTGTTTTACATTTTAGTTTAATGATATTGGGACGGTGCCAGCTCACACACCCTTTATCGATTGCTTATTCTGACATGTCACAGTAACTTGCCAGAAGATGTTTTAAGGTGGATTTTCCTATTAATGATTTATTACAGTTTCTTAAATATTTAAGCAGGAGTGAGTGCACAGATTAGCAGCAGTTGTGATTTTACCAACTCATCCAAAGACATCACAGCTGTGGACCTAGGGGAAGATTTATCAAAACCTGTGTAGAGAGAGAGTGGTGTAGTTGCCTATAGCAACCAATCAGATTGCGTCTTTCATTTTTAACCCCTTAAGGACCAAGGACGTACCGGTACGTCCTTGGTCCTGCTCTTCTGATATAACGCGGGGTTACACAGTAACCCCGCGTCATATCATGGCGGGCCCGGCGTCATAGTGAAGCCGGGACCCACCTCTAATAGCGCGCAGCGCCGATCGCGGCGCCGCGCGCTATTAACCCTTTAGCCGCGCGCTCAGAGCTGAGCCGCGCGGCTAAAAGTGAAAGTGAAAGTTCCCGACTAGCTCAGTCGAGCTGTTCGGGATAGCCGCGGCTAATCGCGGCATCCCGAACAGCTGACAGGACAGCGGTAGGGCCCCTTCCTGCCTCCTCGCTGTCCGATCGCCGAATGACTGCTCAGGGCCTGAGATCCAGGCATGAGCAGTCATGCGGCAGAATCGTTGATCACTGGTTTCTTATGAGAAACCAGTGATCAACATAGAAGATCAGTGTGTGCAGTGTTATAGGTCCCTATGGGACCTATAACACTGCAAAAAAAAAAGTGAAAAAAAAAAGTGAATAAAGATCATTTAACTCCTCCCCTATTAAAAGTTTGAATCACCCCCCTTTTCCAATAAAAAAAAAAACAGTGTAAATAAAAATAAACATATGTGGTATCACCGCGTGCGGAAATGTCCGAATTATAAAAATATATCATTAATTAAACCGCTCGGTTAATGGCGTACGCGCAAAAAAATTCCAAAGTCCAAAATAGTGCATTTTTTGTCACTTTTTATATAATTTAAAAATGAATAAAAATAATCCTATCAATGCAAAAATGGTACCGTTAAAAACTTCAGATCACGGCGCAAAAAATGAGCCCTCATACCGCCCCATACACGGAAAAATAAAAAAGTTATAGGGGTCAGAAGATGACAATTTTAAACGTATTAATTTTCCTGCATGTAGTTATGATTCTTTCCAGAAGTGCGACAAAATCAAACCTATATAAGTAGGGTATCATTTTAATCGTATGGACCTACAGAATACATATCAGGTGTCATTTTTACCGAAAAATGTACTACGTAGAAACGGAAGCCCCCAAAAGTTACAAAACAGCGTTTTTTTTTCCAATTTTGTCGCACAATGATTTTTTTTCCCGCTTCACCATAGATTTTTGGGCAAAATGACTGACGTCATTACAAAGTAGAATTGGTGGCGCAAAAAATAAGCCATCATATGGATTTTTAGGTGTAAATTTGAAAGAGTTATGATTTTTTAAAGGCAAGGAGCAAAAAACGAAAATGCAAAAATGGAAAAACCTCCGGTCCTTAAGGGGTTAAAAAGGCTTCTGAAAAATAAAACAAGCAATCTGAGATTTTGATAAATCTCTTCCCCCCCCCCTAGAGATTATTTGGTTTTATTAGTTCTCTTTGAAAAGTACTCTATCCATGTGTTAGGCATTTAAGTATTTTTAAAGGTAATGTGTCATCAGAAAAGTCTTTTTTTTTTAAACAATTATGGTGATGTTGTTCCTAATTTTCCATTTATCCTTGGGATAAAGACTTCTTCCATTTATCCTCAGGACTTCGGGAGAAGTCCACCCTCAGTAATTTCTCTTCCTGCTCTGTGTCACGTGTTCTAGACACACTCACAATGTAAGTCTATGGAATGTATCTTGATCATGTGACACAGAGCAGGGAGAGGAGAGCGCAGCAGCTCATTCTCCTGATCAGCGGAGGTCTGAATACCTAGTCCACAGCCGATCAAAACTTTTGACATAATAAAATCGCAGTCCTGCTATTCTTGATAAATATAGGGTTGATATGTACTAGGGATGTCCTTATACAGATATTTGTACCTGTACTGATACCGGACATTTGCACGAGTACTTGTACACATCACGGCTGCTTCCCCTGCTCCATGAGCTAGGGTCCTTCAGTGGCGGATCCGCAGCGTAAAATACGGCGTGGATCCGCCCGTGTGAACATACCCTTAATGACCAAGAGTGTATATTTACGCTTGTGGCCGGCTCCCGTTATGTGTAATGCGCTTAGGAACTAAACGTGCTTCATACCCGGCAGGTCCCGGTTGCTATTAGCAGCCAGGACCCGTGGCTAATACCAGACATCGCAGATCGGGCTGATGTCTGGTATTAACCCTTTAGACGCCACAATCAAAGTTGCCGATTAGCTTAGTGGGCTGTTCGGGACCGCCGTGGTAAAATCGCGGCATCCCAAACAGCTGAGAGGACAGCGGGAGGCTTCTTACCTTGTCTCCCGCCGTCCGATCGTCACTCTGCTGCTTGCTCCATGCCTGAGCCTTTAACATAGTGGTAAATTTTCGTCTGTTACTTGCATCCTTTCTTGGTGAAAAATCCCCAAATTTCATGAAAATTGTGAAAAATTTTCATTTTTCGAGCTTTGAAACTCTCTGCTTGTAAGGAAAATGAACATTCCGAATAAATTATATCTTGATTCACAAATACAATATGTCTACTTTATGTTGGCATCATAAAGTTGACATGTTTTTACTTTTTGAAGACATTAGAGGGCTACAAAGCATAGCAGCAATTTAAAAAAAAAAAATCACAAAAAATTCAGAATCTGAACTTTGAGGGAGCAGTTAGGTTTGAAGTGGATTTGAGGGGCCTTTCTGTGAGAAATACCCCACAAATGACCCCATTATAGAAACTGCACCCCTCAAAGTATTCAAAATGACATTCGGAAAGTTTAACCCTTTAGGTGTTTGACAGGAACAGCAGCAAAGTGGAGGAGAAAAATGAAGATCTCCATTTTTTACACTAACATGTTAGTGCCCAATTTTTTAAAATTTTTTACAAGTGTTATAAGGAGAAAAAGTCCCGCAAAATTTGTAGCCCAATTTCTCTTGAGTAAGGAAATACCTCATATGTTGACGCAAAGTGCTCTGCGGACTCGCAACGTGGCTCAAAAGGGAAAGAGCAACTGTGGGATTTTTGAGGGCGAATTTTGCTGAAATGTATTTTGGGGACATGTTGCATTTAGCAAGCCCCCATGGTGCCAGAAAAGCAAATAAAAAAATGTAAAAAAATGGCACACTATTTGGGAAACTACACCCCTCCAGGAACGTAACAAGGGGTATAGTGAGCCTTAACACCTCACAGGTGTTTGACAGGTTTGCGTTGAAGTTGGACGTGAAAATGAATTCACGTCCAAAATGATTTTTAACACCAAAATGATGGTGCTACTCCAAATTTTTCATTTTCACATGGGGTAATAGGAGAAAATGGACCCCAAAATTTGAAGCCCAATTTCTCCCGAGTAAGGAAATACCCCATATGTGGATGTGAAGTGCTCTTCTGGCGCACTACAGGTCTCTAAACAAAAGGAGCACCATTGGGTTTTTGGAGAGAGAATTTGGTTGGAATAGAAGTCTGTGCCGCAAATGTACATAGTGCGCTCTCACTCCTGAGCCTTGTTGTGCGTCCGCAGAGCATTTTACGCAAACATATGGGGTATTTCCGTACTCAGGAGAAATTGTTACAAATTTTGTGGGTCTTTTTTTCCTTTTACCTCTTGTAAAAGGAGGAAAAAAAAAAAAATTTGTAACACAATTTCTCCCGAGTACGGAAATACCCCATATGTGTCCCTAAACTGTTTCCTTGAAATATAACAGGGCTCCAAAGTGAGAGAGTGCCATGCACATTTGAGGGCTAAATTAGGGATTTGCATAGGGGCGCACCCGGATGCAAGCATTACAATTGCCTCTGCCACCACAAATATCCTACAGCAGTGTTTCCCAAACAGGGTACCTCCAGCTGTTGCAAAACTCCCAGCATTCCTGCACAGTCAATGGCTTTCCTAGTTGTTGTTTTGCAACAGCTGGAAGCTCCTTTTTTGAAACATTGCCGTACCAGACATTTCGAGTTTTTATGGGGGGGGGGAGGGAGAGACTGTGTAAGGGTATATGTAGTGTTTTACTCTTTATTTTGTGGTAGCGTAGTGTTATTAGGGTACATTCACACGGTCGGTGGTTCACAGCAAATTTCCCGCTGGGAGTTTGAGCTGCGGTGAAAAATTTGCCGCAGCTCAAATTTGTTGCAGGAAACTTACTGAAAACCCCAACTTGTGTGAATGTATGCTGTACATCCACATTGGGGGGGGGGGGGGCTGACACTGGTGGGGAAACACTGAGTTAGGTTTTGTTACCTAACTCTGTGTTTCCTCACCAGTGTGCCTCCAGCTGTGGCAAAACTACAACTCCCAGCATGCACTGATGGCCAAAGGGCATGCTGGGAGTTGTAGTTATGCAACAGCTGGGGGCACACAACTATAACTCCCAGCATGCCAAGACAGCAGTTTGCTGTTTGTGCATGTTGGGAGTTGTAGTTTTACAACATTTGGAGGGCCACAGTTTAAAGACCACTGCACAGTGATCTCCAAACTATGGCCCTCCAGATGTTGCAAAACTACAAATCCCAGCATGCCCTGACAGCCAACAGCTGTCTGGGCATGCTGGGAGTTGTAGTTTAGCAACATAAGGAGGCTCACAGTTTGCAGAAATCACTGCATGGTGACAAGTCCAAGACAGCTGATGTTACCTAGACATGAGCACTAGGATGGGTATGGGGGGTGTTATAGCGGTCTTTGTGGGCTTGTGTGATGTTTTATTTCACACAGAGCTCACACAGCTCCGATCTCCTCACAGATCTCCCTGCACTGAGGAGATTAGAGCTGTGAAAGGCAGTTTTTTCAACTACCTTTGCTGTGATTGTTCAATCTGGATTGATTGACCAATCACAGCAATCGGGGCTGCGGGGCCAGCCGCTCCCGAGGCGTGTTTACATGCTGTGACAGTTTAGCTTCAGGACGAGCCGGCTCGTCCTAACGCGGCAAGTACTCACTGATTAGGACGAGCCGGCTCGTCCTTCGTCGGCAACCAGTTAAGCCACACGGTCAATGGCGTACATGTAAAAACATTCCAAAGTCCAAAATTGCGTATTTTTGGTCACTTTGTATACCCTAAGGAAATGTATAAAAAACGATCAAAAAGTCATCAAAACAAAAAATGGTATAGATAAAAACTTCAGATCACAACGCAAAAAATGAGCCCTTATATATCCCCATATATGCAAAAATAAAAAAGTTATAGGAGTCATAAGAAGACAATTTTACACATACTAATTTTGGTGCATGTAGTTATCATTTTTTTAAAGTAAAATGAAACCTATATAAATTAGGTATACTTGTAACCGTATGGACCTACAGAATAAAGATTTGGTGTCCTTTTTACCAAAAAGTGTACTGCACAAATATTTTTTTTCTGGTTTCGCTGTAAATTTTGTGGTGAAATGATTGATGTCATTAAAAAGTACAATTGATGGAATAAGCCCTCATATGGGTTTCTAGGTGCAAAATTGAAAGCGTTATGACTTTTAAAAGGTGATGAGGAAAAAATGAAAATGCAAAAACCGAAAAACCCTGCCTCCTTAAGGAGATAAGCGGGGAAAAAACCCTGTCACATGACATTGAAAAAAACATCGGTATGGGCTCTGTCAGATACAAAAAATGTTGATATGTTGTAAAGCATTTAAAACCAATAGGTTTTGCAATTGTTTTTATTAGAACATTTTCAGTATTTCATAGTGAAAAAGCCAGTCATACAACTGCTCCCCCTGTCTGCTTGGACACATACTAGTCCTGCTGTGTCCATGTGTCATCACCTATGTCATGGACACACTTCCTTGATTGACAGCTGTGAGTGCAGGGCTCAGAGCTGGAGGAAAAATCCTCCCACTGTCAGCTTGTGTCCCGCTACTGTCAGTGAGGACAAGCTGGGAGTTGTAGTTTTGCTAATGCTAGGGGAGATGTGAGCACAGCATACTGAGGGAGGGGGCGGAGACCTGCACAGTGAGACCACGCCCCCTCCCTTTGAGAGGAAGTCAGACTAGTGAGCTAAATTAAAAATGTAAAAAAAAATAAAGGTGCTAGACACATAAAAATTAGATGTACATGGTCAGGATTAGGTACTGAGTGATATATTAAAAACAATGTTTTTTTGTTGGATCTGACGGGGTATGCTTTAAGAAAAAGTATTCGTACACTGCCTTGAAAAAAATGGTATCGGAGCATCCCTAATATGTACAAAAATTATGATATAATGTAAGGTAAAACAATACTCACTCTTTATTGGAACAAAATGTGGATACAGGTTTCCACAGAGCCCTGTGGCAAAATTAGATACTGAAAAATTGTTGCGTAAAAAAAAAAAAAAATAGTACATAAAGATAGATTGACATATATTAGGTGAGTCATGTACGCTGAAAAATAAAGAATTAAGTGCCCACACTAAACACAAAGGGGGACATTTATCATTGTTGCTTTGGTAAGCGTGCTCTGTAGTCCTTTTTTTTTTTTTTTTGCTTTGGTGTGACATATTTATCATACTATCACAGGGGTTTGATCAATTTGGCTCACCTAAGCAAAAAAACTACGTCACTTTAGAATACCATTTTGTTTAGCACTCCTAAGCAAAAAACAAAACAAAAGGATTGCAGTAACACATGTTTTGCTATTTACATGTTTATCCCCTTTGTGTGTATTGTAACTGAACCAAAAAAGGGAGGAGAAAAAAGCAAATTGGACATAATGTCACCCCAAACTCAAAATGTGCTGGACAAAATTATTGGCACCTTTTCAAAATTGTGGATAAATAAGATTGTTTCAAGCATGTGATGCTCCTTTAAACTCACCTGGGGCAAGTAACAGGTGTGGGCAATATAAAAATCACCTGAAAGCAGATAAAAAGAAGAGAAGTGCCACTAAGGGTGCGTTCACACAGCCGTCTGTCCCCCTTTTTTTTATCCCTCTTTCGGTTCTGTTCTTGCAGGCTGCAAATGGATTAAAAACTGTTTAAAAAAAATCCCATTCCTGTCAATGGGATTTTTTTACAATCCGTTTTTTCACCCGTCTGCACTCATTTCCATTTTTTTGACGGCAGAAAAAACAGCACATGCAGTATTTTTTCTTCTGTCACAAGAACGGAAGAAAAAATGGATACAGTAAATTTAACATTGAAGTCTATGAAAAACGGATGGGCCTTTAACCCCTTAAGGACCGGGGGTTTTTCCGTTTTTGCATTTTCGTTTTTGCTCCTTGCCTTTAAAAAATCATAACTCTTTCAATTTTGCACCTAAAAATCCATATGATGGCTTATTTTTTGCGCCACCAATTCTACTTTGTAATGGCGGCAGTCATTTTGCCCAAAAATCTATGGTGAAACGGGAAAAAAAATCATTGTGCGACAAAATTGAAAAAAAAAAACGCTGTTTCGTAACTTTTGGGGGCTTCCGTTTCTACGTAGTACATTTTTCGCTAAAAATGACACCTGATATTTATTCTGTAGGTCCCTGTGATTAAAATGATACCCTACTTTATATAGGTTTGATTTTGTCGGACTTCTGGAAAAAATCATAACTACATGCAGGAAAATTAATACGTTTAAAATTGTCATCTTCTGACCCCTATAACTTTTTTATTTTTCCGTGTATGGGGCGGTATGAGAGCTCATTTTTTGCGCCGTGATCTGAAGTTTTTAACGGTACCATTTTTGCATTGATAGGACTTATTGATCATTTTTAAATGATATAAAAAGTGACCAAAAATGCACTATTTTGAACTTTGGATTTTTTTTGCGCGCACGCCATTGACCGAGCGGTTTAATTAATGATATATTTTTATAATTCGGACATTTCCGCACGCGGTGATACCATATATGTTTATTTTTATTTACACTGTTTTTTTTTTTTTGGAAAAGGGGGGTGATTCAAACTTTTAATAGGGGAGGAGTTAAATGATATTCATTCACTTTTTTTTTTCACTTTTTTTTTTGCAGTGTTATAGGTCCCATAGGGACCTATTACACTGCACACACTGATCTTCATCATTGATCACTGGTTTCTCATAAGAAACCAGTGATCAACGATTCTGCCGCATGACTGCTCATGCCTGGATCTCAGGCACTGAGCAGTCATTCGGCGATCGGACAGCGAGGAGGCAGGAAGGGGCCCTCCCGCTGTCCTATCAGCTGTTCGGGATGCCGCGATTAGCCGCGGCTATCCTGAACAGCCCGACTGAGCTAGCCGGCCACTTTCACTTTTAGCCGCGCAGCTCAGCTCTGAGTGCGCGGCTAAAGGGTTAATAGCGCGCGGCGCCGCGATCGGCGCTGCGCCCTATTAGAGGCGGGTCCCGGCTTCACTATGACGCCGGGCCTGCCGTGATATGACGCGGGGTTACACAGTTATATCAGGAGAGCAGGACCAAGGACGTACCGGTACGTCCTTGGTCCTTAAGGGGTTAATGTCATCTATTTGCATCTGTTTTTTCAATCTGTTTTTTGATCCGTTTTTACTTCTGAGCATGCAGAACAAAAAAAATTATTATTTTTTTTGCTTTATTAACTGGATATAAACGGATAACCTCCGTTATTGTCCATTTTTTTAAGTCTGTTTTTATTTTGGATGGAAGAACAACAGGACGGGTCTAGACAGTTGTCTGACTGCAGCCTAAGCATGGACAACAGAAAGAGGAGAAGAGAACTGTCTGAGGACTTGAGAACAAAAATTGTGGAAAAATATAAACAATCTCAAGGTTACAAGTCCATCTCCAGAGATCTAGATTTGCCTTTGTCCACAGTGCGCAACATTATCAAGAAGTTTGCAACCCATGGCACTGTAGCTGATCTCCCTGGGCATGAATGGAAGAGAAAAATTGATGAATGTTGTCAACGCAGGGTATGATGGATGGGCAGCCCCAAACAAGTTCCAAAGATATTTAAGCTGTCCTGCAGGCTCAGGGAGCATCAGTGTCAGCATGAACTATGCATTGACATTTAAATGAAATGAAACGTTATGGCAGGAGACCCAGGAGGACCCCACTTCTGACAAAGAGATATAAAAAAGCAAGACTACATTTTGCCAAAATGAACTTGAGTAAGCCAAAATCCTTCTGGGAAAACATCTTGTGGACAGATGAGACCAAAGTATAGCTTTTTGGTAAAGCACATCATTCTACTGTTTACCGAAAACAGAATGAGGCCTACAAAGAAAAAAACAGTACCTACAGTGAAATATGTTGGGGGTTCAATGATGTTTTGGGGTTGTTTTGCTGCCTCTGGCACTGGGTGCCTTGAATGTGTGCAAGGCATCATGAAATCTGAGGATTACCAACGGATTTTGGGTTGCACTGTACAGCCCAATGTCAGAAAGCTAGGTTTGCATCTGGGATCTTGGGTCTTTCAGCAGGACAATGGGGGACATGTATCATTATTTGTGTATGGTAGAAGCATTTTACCCCATTTCCCAAATTCTAAATTATGTGCAGAAGCGCTAAATTTATCAATTAAGTGCAATGAGCTTCATAAATTGCGGGTAAATATAGTCATCTCCTCAATCCACTCTTTGAAAAATAGAATCGATGATTTAGAGCATCTTGCTACGTTAAGTCCAAGATGGCTTATATTTGCGCAAAAAAAACAGGTCTTGCGGCAAAATTTTTGGTGCAAAGGAAAAGTATGCAGTTAATAAATCCATGTGTACTATAGATGTCACTCCAAGGTACCCTGATTCAGCCACATCTGGAGGACATGCTCTACCAAAACGTGCGCAAAAAAATGCACAAAAAAAAGGGCTTGCGCAAAATTTTGCGAAAAAAATACACACAAAACAGGGGTAAAATATTTGATACATGTCCCCCAATGACCCCAAATATAAATCAAAAAGCACCCAGAAATGGATGGCAACAAAGAGCTGGAAAGTTCTGAAGTGGCCAGCAATGAGTCCAGATCTAAATCCCATTGAACACTGTGGAGAGATCTTAAAATTGCTGAGAGGTATAAGAAGCTTATTGATGGTTATATGAAGTGACTGATTTCAGTTATTTTTTTCCAAAGGGTGTGCAACCAAATATGTAAGTTAAGGGTGCCAATAATTTTGTCCAGTCCATTTTTGGAGTTTGGTGTGACACTTTGTCCAGTTTGCTTTTTTCCTCCCTTTTTTGGTTTAGTTCCAATACACACAAAGGGAATAAACCTGTATAGCAAAACTGTGTTACTGCAATCCTTTTCTTGAGAAATACTTGATTTCCTTTTTTTTTTTTTTAATTACACTTTCCCCCCCCCCCTAAATATGCTAATCCATGTTTTTATTCGTGTATGCAGAGGACTTCTTCGGATTCAGTGCACTATGATGACCAGCGGATTTTTGGTTTAATATAAAAAAAAAAGGGTTAACGAGGGCTTGTGGGGGGAGTGTTTTTTTGGAATAAAATATTTTTAAACATGTTGTGTTTTTTATATTTTTTATTTACTTTACAGGCTTAGTAGTGGAAGCTGTCTTATAGACTTAGTCCATTACTAAACCAGGGCTTAGCGTTTGCCCCAAAAACAGCTAGTGCTAACCTACAATTATTACCCCAGTACCCACCGCCACAGGGGTGCCAGGAAGAGCCGGTACCAACAGACCCAGAGCGTCAGAAATGCTGCTCATGGGCCTAGGCGGTAACAAGCTGGCGTTATTTAGGCTTGGGAGGACCAGTAACAATGGTCCTTGTCCACCCTGGTAACATCAGGCTGTTTTGCTGCTTGTTTGGTATCTGGCTGAGAATGAAAATACAGATAGTCCCATGCGTTTTTTGCATAAATAATAATAAAAACAAAAAAAGGTCTGTGGGTCTCCCTATTTATATTCTCTGCCAGATACCAACCAAGCAGCAACAGCCTGACGTTACCAGAGTTTGCAAGGACCTTGTTACTGGCCCTCCCCAGCCTAAATAACACCAGTCTGTTACCGCCTAGGCCCAGGAGTGCCATTTTTGACACTCCGTGCCTGTTGATACCGGCTCTTCCTGGCACCCCTGTTGCGATGGGTACTGGGGTAATAATTGGGGGTTGGCGCTATCGGTTTTTGGGGCTAACGCTAAGCCCTGCTTTAGTAATGAACTCAGTCTATAAGACGGCTTCCACTGCTGTAAAGTAAAGAAAAAAACACGTTTTAAGTTTTTAGCCCTCGTGAACCATTTTAGTAAACAAATAAAAATGCAGGTCATCGACGTAGTCCACCGAATCTGAAGTAGTCCAAGGGATACACTGATCTGAAATTAGAAGAAAAAAATACAATTGGTTAGTACATTTATGGTGCTCTCCCATGTGGAAAATGCCCATAAAGCAGGGGTTTAAACAGGGCACCTCGCTGTTGCTAAACTCCCCCCCCCCCCCCCCCCATAATTTACATAATTTAATATTATATACTATTTTAACAACAACGAGCCTCCAGTTAAGTACTAGCTGTCGTCTCGCTGTTCCTAAAGTAATAAACTATAACTCCCGTCATGGGAGTAGTAGATTAGAAACAGCGGGAGGCACCCTGTTCCTAAACTACAACTCCTGTCATGGGAGTTGCAGTTTAGCAACAGCTGGGGGCACCGTAGTGTTAAAACAAACTGTTCCGAATGCTGGAGACGGCGCCGGGAGCTCGTGATGTCACGCCCCGCCCCCCTCAATACAAGTCTATGAGCAGAGGAGCACCCTTTAATGTAAACTAAATGACTGAACACAGCACCAAATCTGCAGCTTTAATTTGTACAGGAAAAGTACGTGTGAATAGATCCTTTGGGGGGGAGGTTTATCAAAACCTGTCCAGTTGCCCATAGCAACCAATCAGATCGCTTCTTTTGTTTTGCAGAGGCCTTGTTAAAAAATGAAAGAAGCGATCTGGTTGCTATGGGCAACTGGACAACTTTTTCCTCTGCACAGGTTTTGATAAATCTCCCCCTTTGAGTGTTGCATTGTACTTTAAATGCCGCTCGTTTTTTCACAGTGTTGCAGTGTTTGTATAGTATAGCCATGGCTAGCAGTGTTGTAATGTACAGGAGCCACTTTTTACTTTCCCCATCCTCAAAATCCTGGGATCATTATCCATCCCTCACTAGACATTGCTTGCCAGTGACCTGCAGAGAAGCTACCTTCTGTCTTCCTTGGAAGCCTGTTACTGTCAGATAAACCTGCAGCAGCTCTGATGCCTCTTCTCTTTGTGCGCTGCTTTTATCATTCATATAATCCAGCAATGTTTTCTACATCAGTGGATTCACTCGCTGATCTCAGTAATGCCCTGTCTGTGCACAGCTTGGCTGTACAATAACACGGGCAAGTGAAAGGATCTCCGTCAGCATTTAGCAGTAGGAAAACATGACAGGATGAGATACATTGTACCTCCCATGTATTTCTACGGCTGTTAGTATATTGTGCTTTAGTGGCACACATCAGAACTTAGCCTGCGTGAGGTGAGATTGTTTGGAAAGCTAAGTAGTCAGTGGAGAGCTAGGGGAATTGGGTTAAAATCTGCCCCAATCTGCTGTAATGTCCTTGGTAAATATCTTTTAATCATGGCATTTAAAATTTCCTATTATTGTTCTAGCACTAGCAGATTCCACGTCACTGTTCACTGGTTGTAATTTTTGACCTGCATTGAGTTCACTAGCTTATCTCTTTCATGTGCCCACGTTATAAAGCCAGTTTTATAGGACACCAATTTTTCCATATGCTTCTGTATTGTCTGAGAAAACTGCAGTACAACGCATTTCGACCATACGACTGCCAGGCAATAAGCTACCATGCTAGGTTTTGGCTTATGAGATTTTGTAAATTGTGGGGCCCGGCAGCAAGGATTTGAAATCAAATACAGTGCCACCACAGGGAAAATGAACCATTACACATTTTTATGGAAATCATTGGGCTGTCCAAACTATAGGGTCATTCAGAGCTAGCAACAATCCTTTCATCCATTTTAGACATAGATATAAGATAAGGTTCTAAAATAGAGAATCCATTTAATGACTAAATAGTTTTTCTACATATTATGATTGTAAGCCTAAAATGTCTGGTTTGAAAGCCTTTTGCTTTATATTTTACTGTTACTCAAGTCTATATTTTTTCAGGTATTGCCCTATCAAAATGTAGATCCTCTTTGATTTTTTATTTCTTTTTCTTCAGTGTGGGAAATTGGCTACGGTTACATGACTATTTTGGTTGGGACACAATTTGCACTGTTGTGATCTTGCTGCATCTCAGCTTAGATAAGTGAATGGTAGCACTTTGGGACCCAAAAGTGTCCACAACTGCAACCTGTCAGTCACGAGAAATCCATCTGAGATGCATGTCTTGTGATGGTTGTGGCTACCTGTGGGTTACAAAGCGACCCCCTTAATTTATCTAAGCTGTGGTATGGCAAGATCACTGCAGTGCAACCCCTGTCGCTGCCATAATCGCTAGGCAAAGTGTCTTGCCTTCTATAGTTACTGTCTAGTAAACCAGCTTTTAACCATATATTTTGTATGGGTCGTTTTATATATTTCTACTAGTTTCTAATGTCTCATTAGATGTCTATTCTAGTGTCTGATGATTTTTCCTCATAATTCAGGTTACTTATGCGCCCCCCCTTCCAGATTTGTCTATTCGCTTTTTCTAATTCCAAGGCATTCTTGCTCTGTCCTGACCTGAACTGCTTATTCTAGATGAGGCTGCACTAATGCTTTGTAAAGCTGTGAGATTATGCTCCTGTCTCTTGAGTCTACGCCTTTTTAATACACAACAGTATCCTGTTGTCCTTTAAAGCTGTACATTGGCATTGCAAACTGTTACTTAATGTAACTTAACTTGGTTAGTGCTGGTAGAGAACCTCTTCCCGCACTATGACAAAGGCCTTAGGAGGTAGATTGGACCTGTGACTTTTTCTGGCATGTTAGATTTAGTAACTACTTGTATTTTTCATATGATAACAGATCTATGCATCTTTTATAACTCTGCATTCTGTTGTTCCTACTAGAAATTAATATATTGACAACTGGGGGTTACCAGTTGGGTGTGAGTCCTACGTGTGATGATATTGTCAAATTAGTTCTGACAATGTTAAACTATATTGGAATACACCCCTTACCCAGTTATCAATAAATACATAAAAATATATATATTCTTTTTTTATCTCAATGTATGTACAGTCATGGCTGTAAATGTTGGCACCCCTGAAATGTTTCAAGAAAATGAAGTGTTTCTCACAGAAAAGGATTGCAGTAACACATCTTTTGCTATACACATGTTTATTCCCTTTGTGTTTTGGAACTAAACCAAAAAGGGAGGAAAAAAAGCTAATTGGACAAAATGCCACACCAAACGCCAAAAATGGGCTGGACAAAATTATTGGCACCCTTTCAAAATTGTGGATAAATAAGATTGTTTCAAACATGTGATGCTCCTTTAAACTCACCTGGAACAAGTAACAGGTGTTGGCAATATAAAAATAACACCTGACAGCAGATAAAAAGGTTCACTTAGTCTTTGCATTGTGTATCTGTGTGTGCCACACTAAGCATGGACAACAGAAAGAGAAGAGAACTTGCGAACCAAAATTGTGGAAAAATATGAACAATCTCAAGGTTACAAGTCCATCTCCAGAAATCTAGATTTGCCTTTGTCCACAGTGCACAATATTAAGAAGTTTGCAACCCATGGCACTGTAGCTAATCTCCCTGGGCATGGACGGAAGAGAAAAATTTATGAAAAGTGTCAACGCAGGATAGTCCGAATGGTGGATAAGCAGCCCCAAACAAGTTCCAAAGATATTCAAGCTGTCCTGCAGGCTCAGGGAGCATCAGTGTCAGTGTGAACTATCCGTCAACATTTAAATGAAATGAAACACTATGGTAGGAGACCCAGGAGGACCCCACTGCTGACACAGAGACATAAAAAAGCAAGACTACATTTTGCCAAAATGAACAAGCGTAAGCCAAAATCCTTCTGGGAAAAAGTCTTGTGGACAGATGAGACCAAGATAGAGCTTTTTGGTAAAGCACATCATACTACTGTTTACCGAAAACAGAATGAGGCCTACAACGGATTTTGGGTCGCACTATACAGCCCAGTGTCAGAAAGCTGGGTTTGCGTCCGAGATCTTGGGTCTTCCAGCAGGACAATGACCCCAAACATACGTCAAAAAGCACCCAGAAATGGATGACAACAAAGCGCTGGAGTTCTGAAGTGGCCAACAATGAGTCCAGTTCTAAATCCCATTGAACACCTGTGGAGAGAGCTTAAAATTGCTGTTGGGAAAAGGCCCCCTTCCAATAAGAGAGACCTGGAGCAGTTTGCAGGGTGTTCCATCAATAAGCTTCTCACACCTCTCAGCCAGCATGGCTGAGAGGTGTAAAAACTTATTGATGGTTATAGGAAGTGACTGATTTCAGATTTTTTCTAAAGGGTGTGCAGCCAAATATTAAGTTAAAGGTGCCAATCATTTTGTCCAGCCCATTTTTGGAGTTTGGTGTGACATTATGTCCAATTTGTATTTTTTCCTCCCTATTTTGGTTTAGTTCCAATACACACAAAGAGGGAGATTTATCAAAACCTGTCCAGAGGAGACTTTTCTGAGTTGCCCATAGCAACCAATCAGATTGCTTCCTTCATTTTTCAGAGGCCTTTTCAAAAATGATAGAAGCAATCTAATTGGTTGCTATGGACAACTGCACAACTCTTTGGTACACATGTTAGTTATAGGTCAACTGATCAACTAAAAATATAGTAGAGATAAATCTACCCTAACCCACTCTCTTAGGTGTGTGTTTTTTTCTCTAAAGCTACCAAAGTCTATCTTTCGATACATCTTTTGACCACATTATTTTCACACTGCAGAGATTGCCCAGGACTTTTAAACATACTGCTGTCTGGCAGGCAGGTGCAGAGAATATTGAATGTGGGGAACAGGATATGCGGTTGGGATAGGAGAACGAGAGCCTCATTGTTGTTTTTCCTCCCCCACAAGGTTTAAAGGGGTTCTCCGGTGCTTAGACATCTTATCCCCTATCCAAAGGATAGGGGATAAGATGCCTGATCGCGGGAGTCCCGCCGCTGGGGACCCCCGGGATCTTGCACACAGCACCCTGATGTCTAAGCACCGGAGAACCCCTTTAAGTAAGAAGACTGTGCAATGCCTGATACTAGTTTATTTATAAAAAAATGTCTAGGAGGAATAACCATAACCCCAAAATGTTATGTATAGGAGAGAATTCGGTATGTACTATTTGTGGCCCATATTCTTTGGATTGCCCAAAAATGGCATGGCAATGAAGTGGCAAATGCATCAGCTTAGACCTATATATCTCCATTGCAAAACCCATTTAAAGGGGTACTCCGCCTCTAGACATCTTATTCCCTATCCAAAGGATAGGGGATAAGATGTCAGATCGCGGGGGTCCGCCGCTGGGGACCCCCGGGATCTCCGCTGCAGCACCCACCTGTTTCGGCTTCCGGAAACGCTGGAGTCTTCTGCTCCCGACCACTGTGACATGAGATCGTGATGCCCCCTCCCATAGACTTGCATTGAGGGGGCGGGGCGGGGCGTGACGTCACACGGGGTGGAGTCGTGACGTCACGATCTCCCGTCACCGTGGTCGTGAGGCGTTAGGATGAGAGTCTCCAGCTCTGCTGGAAGCCGCAACATGTGGGTGCTGCAGCCAAGATCCCGGGGGTCCCCAGCGGTGGGACCCCCGCGATCTGACTTCTTATCCCCTATCCTTTCGATAGGGGATAAGATGTCTAGGGGCGGAGTACCCCTTTAATACTATTATGAACATAGCCTAAGGAGTTTTTATTTTTGTTTCCTTGCAAATCTGTAGTAAGAATTATTGTTCCACACAATTTATTGCGGTATCTTTTCATATGGACTCCTCTACTGAATTCAGACAGCAGGTGCTCTGTAGCATTAAGACTGAAATGTAATTGAAAGTATTGATTTTGTTATCTTGAGCCATTTCTGTTCTGCAAGGTGTATTTGAGGTCATTATCATGTTGCATTGTCTGTCAGCACCCAAGTCATTGCTTCCTGTCCTTGGCTGCTCAGTTTTTATTCTTCGGTACTGCTTTTGCACGTCTGGACTATTGTACAGAAGTGTATTTATATATTACTAGCTGAGTACCCGGCATTACCTGGTTTTTCCTTCCTCATCCTTGTTGGGGAAGAAAATCAACAGAGGAGGAAGCTTTTGACTTCATATCCAATCCCCATATATTGTTGTCATATCCAATCGGGGTGTACAACAAACATAGGATAGGTAATTTAACCCTTACTCACCCCCCATTTGCCAGGGGCGGGGTTTTTGTTTAAAGTCCCATACAAGTATATGGAAAATATAGGTTACTGCATAATCAGTATCAATGATACAGATATAAAACAAAATGGGTCCAAGTACAGATCCCTGAGGTACCCCACAGGTAACAAGACCTTGCTCTGAAAATATTCCATTGACTAAAACCCTCTGTTGCCTGTCCCTCAGCCACTACTTATCCATTCAACAATATGGGAGTCTAAGCTTAAAGGGGTTATCCACCATAAGGTGATTTTAGTACGTACCTGCCAGACAGTAATGGACATGCTTAGGAAGGATTTGCGCTTGTCTTGGGGCTAAATGGCTATGTTGTGAGATTACCATAACACTGTGGCTAGCTTTTTGTGAACTGGTATTTCCTGTTTGACTTTTCTTTTTTTGACTACAGATCCCACAATTCCATTTTCCTCCCTCCCACACATCAGCCACCCCACCCATTGAAACATAAATGAGCTACATCCATTCAAAAAGACCTGTGGTTTTCAATCAGGGTGCCTACATCTGTTGCATTAGTTGCAGATTGATCTCTCTCCCACCAAACGATCGCTCCACCCATTGAAGCAGACAGGCTCCCTGTCATCAGCTGACTAGTGAGTCAGGTCTTGGCCGCATTGCAACTTGTGAAAAATCTGAGACAACAGTAATTTTGTATGCTGGTAAAAATAAATATTGGAGTAAAAATCACAGAAGAATTGTGAGAAAATCGTCACACAGAGGTACAGACACTATATCATGAACTACACTAACTTTACAGCTCCTGTAGCATAGTCAAATAAAAACAAATCCTGGAATACCCCTTTAGACTGCAGTTTATTGAAATTTATTCTATGGCACAGTTTCAAAATTATGGCACAGTGCCCTTACTAAAATCTAGGTAAACAATGTCTACTGTGCCTCCACCATCTATTATTTTAGTCGCCCAATCAAAACAATCTGTCAGATTAGTTTGACACAATCTCCCTGAAGTAAACCCATGTTGTTTTTCATCTTGCAATCCATGTGATTTAAGATGTTATACAATCCTCTCCTTTGGGATAGTACCCATTAATTTCCCCATTATTGATGTCAGACTTACTGGCTTGTAGTTGCCCAATTCCTTCCTACCATATTTCTTGTAAATGGGCACAAAACTTCTAAACTTCTTGGTCGACTCCAGTTACCAGTGACTGGGAATTGGCAAATTTTGAATTTTCTGAGTGTTTATTGCAAGAAGTTTGGATGGATGGAGGTCCAGGTGCTGAGACACCCACTGGTGACTAAAATAAATGGGCAGGAGAGCTCAGCTGATTGGTTCTGCACACAGTGTTTAGTGTAGCAATTCATAGAAAGTACAGCACATGGAATCTGTAACTAAACACCACAATAGAAAGTAATTGTGCCCAAGAGTTAAAGTGGTATTTCAAAGAAATTACAATTTGTTAAACTTTCTAGCATCAGTTGATTTAAAATCATTAAATTTCAAACGAACTGGTACCAGAATGTTTTACAAATGTGCAATTTACTTCTGTTAAAAAAAAAAAAAAAAAAATAAACGGTTCCTGACACGGACAGAAGTGGCAGCAGAGAGTACCGTTTCTGATGGCAAAGACTACAGGACTGACTTAAGGACATAAAGCAGCTGATAAGTACTGGAAGGCATGAGTCTGTATTTGTATAATTTGTGTAACTTTCTGGCAACATTCAAATAATACGGTATACAGTATAAAATATCTACAGCATGGACAGGGAGGAATGGTCATTGTACCAATATTTAGTTTTTTTGGGGTGAACCTTGCCTGTGTAGAGCATTATTCTGCTCAGATTTGATGTGCAGGTTTTTCTGCCGCAGATTTCAATGTAAACTAAATGACTAAACACAGTTTTAAATCGTGCGCATCAAATCTGCTCAGATTACTGTATGTGTGAATAGACCTGTATGTGTGAATAGACCCTGCGCAAAATTTATGGCAGCAGCGGGAAATACGCTGCGTATCCCTTGCTCACTATACACACAGGGCTTTCCGGCGGCAGCCCTATGTGTGTAGTGAGTTTTGGAGGCGGAGCCGCACGTCACAGACACGCCGGCATATGGCTCCACCTCCAAAACTCACTACACACATAGGGCTGCCGCCGGAAAGCCCTGTGTGTATAGTGAGCAAGGGATACGCAGCGTATTTCCTGCTGCTGCCATAAATTTTGCGCAGCGTCAAATACGCTGCGTATACGCCCTGTGGGAATGCACCCTTAGAGTGCATTTATCCCTCAGGAGCATTGCAGCAATAAATTGTGACCCACAATACAGGGCTGGTTCTCTGTAATAACAATGACTTTGTCACTTCTAATTTCTAGGTAAATCACGTTTCTCTGCTGCTGGAGAAATTCATTAGAAGTTTTATTTATTAGAAGCAGTGTATTTAATTCTCGCTACTGAAAAAATTAAAGTTACTGCTTTATCACATTTGTATAAATGTGTTGTGTTTTTTTGTTTTTTTTTTCCAGTTCTAAATATCAGAATAACTGGCAGAATGTTTTTCTGGTATGATAGTATTTGATTGTATTTCTTTAATTACATTTTCAGAAGATGGAATAAAGGTTTTGTGTTTTAAAACATATATTGTCCGGAGTGCTAAGGGAATCCTGGCTCTTTGGAGAGTGTTTCCTTGTTTCTTTTTTTTTTTTTTTTTTCATTATAGCTCATTGTTTATAGACACTTGGATAGCACGGAGTATCTATTCACATGGAAATAAATTTGGTGTTAAAGGAAAATGCAGCCAAATTTTTATTTATTTATTTGTCCCATCTATCACCATATACATAAAGCAACTTTATAATTTTAAATGAATGATATGATGTTTGTTAAAAATGTTAATTTAGCTTATTTGTTATCTGATTTTAGTCAATTGCACTTAGTGGTTTTGTTTTATCTTTTTTTTTTTTTTTTCTTGCTTAGATCACAAATTTAGTTCTTCTAAGTTATGTTCAATGGCTGCCTGTGCTTCTAGGTTATATGCTATTTACCTTTATGGTTAAGATTCTTTTTTTTTTTTTTTTTTCCTGCAAGATGCTGTAGTGCATGTTACTGTTGCTTGTACCATACATTGATCGGTGGGGCTGATGTATCTCTTCATTTAAGTGGGTATTCCAGGATTTTTTATTTGACTATGCTACAGGGGTTGTAAAGTTTGTGTAGTTCATAATCTAGTGTCTGTATGTGTGTGTATGTGATGGTGGTCTCGTAATTCTTCTGTGATTTTCGCCCCAATTTTTATTCTTAACAGCATACAAAATTACTTAGGTCTCAGGTTTTCCCAGGTTGCATTGCTACCTGAGACATGACATTACTAGTCAGGTGATCAGAGGAAGCCTGTCCTGTTTCAATTGGTTGAGCAACAGCTTTAGGTACGCTGGTTAGAAAACACTGGTCTTTTGAATGGAATGGAGCTCATTTGTGTTTCAATGGGTGGGGTGGCTGATGTGTGGGAGGGAGTAAAGTGACTTCACACTTACAAACAGGGAACTATAGGATTTGTAGTTTGAGAAAACGAACTCCAACAGGAAATACCCAATTTACAAAAAGATAACCTCACCGTTATGGTAATCTCACAACATAGCCATTTAGCCCCACGACAAGCACAGATCCTTCCTAAGCATGTCCAGTACTGTCTGGCAGGTACGTACTAAAATCACCTTATGATGGATAAATCCCTTTAACTTCTGTTGTTGCGTGATAAAATCAGTCTTTATTGCAGTCCTTTTCTTCATTAGGTATTACTGAGTCACAGTTATTCATTCATGTTTCTAACTTTTATTAACAGTGACTCCATGAAAAATGACAGAGGAGGTCATTGTTATTGCCAAATGGGATTATATGGCACAGCAGGACCAAGAACTTGATATTAAGAAAAATGAGCGCTTGTGGTTGCTGGACGACTCTAAAACATGGTGGCGTGTTAGAAATGCCTCTAACAAGACAGGATACGTACCGTCAAACTATGTGGAGAGGAAAAACAGCTTAAAGAAAGGATCTCTGGTTAAGAATTTGAAAGACACCTTAGGTAAGCATCTTTTACAGGGTAATTCCAACTAGAAACCTTTACAGCATATCGAAAGGATATCTTGTGTGAAATCTTTAGTAAATAAAATACTTTTGGTATAAGGTAAACATTAAACTGTCATGTAATGTAGTACAACATATTCCTTAATTTTTTTCTCTAAATACCTTTTTTCCCCCTTGAAAATCCAGCCACTAGGGGTCACCCTCCTAGTGGCCGGCTGCAGAGCGGATGACGTCATTGCTCAATTCGGACTGATCCCGACCGGGCATCAGTCTGAATTCTCTCAGCCAGCGCTCGATCCCTGCCTGTCAATCTGACAGGCGGGAGCGAGCGCTGTGAACAACGGGGAGGCGCGCATTGGCTGCCTGGCCTCGTGTCGCCGGCCGTCCCCGCCCCCCGGCATGTATAGTCTGGTGGCAGTGTGCGCACTCATTCTCAGTGCTGCTCTGATGCTCAAGGAATGTACATGTCCTGCAGGAGTAAGTCTGATCTGAGGTCTTATGTGAGGTCTGGGTTCTCGGCTGAGAATTTTGCACGGCAGGTCTGGTGATGCTCCTATAATCCTCCTCCCTGGACAGCACATGCAGTGAGAATCAGGGAGGAGGAGACCCAGGAGCAGCCTGCCATGCGATTGGCCACTCATCTATGCACACTTCTGACGCTTCCAGGAGCGCTGCATAAACGAGGTAAGGGCGGAAGCCGGCACCCAGCAGGCTTCAGTGATGTCGCGCCTTCTGAGGAAGTCTGCTTCCTGCTCAGGCAGAGTGAGCAGCGTTACAGCCATGAAAAATTCAATTTAGAAAGTAGGAAAACATTTTTAAAGGCAGGGAGGGTGTTAGGGAGAGATAACCAATAGGTAGGGACAGAAAAAAAAGATGGTGGGAGCTACTCTTTAACCCCTTAAAGACTCGTTTTTCCGTTTTTGCATTTTCATTTTTTCCTCATCGCCTTCTAAAAATCAAAACGCTTTCAATTTTGCACATAAAATTCCAAATGATGGCTTATTTTTTGCGCCATCAATTCTACTTTGCAGTAACATAAGTCATTTTACCCAAAAATCCACGGAACGGAAAATTTTTTTTAGTGTGCGACAAAATTGAACAAACAATTTCATTTTGTAACTTTTGGGGGCTTCCGTTTCAACGCAGTGCATTTTTCGGTAAAAATAACACCTTATCTTTATTCTGTAGGTCCATACGGTTAAAATGATACCCTACTTACCGTATATACTCGAGTATAAGCCGACCTGAGTATAAGCCGAGACCCCTAATTTCAACCCAAAATCCCAGGAAAAGTTATTGACTCGAGTATAAGCCTAGGGTGGGAAATACATCATCCCCCCCTGTCATCATCCAGACCCGTCATTAACATCCTCATCATCATCACCGCCTGTCATCATCCAGATCCTCATCATCATCACCTGTCATCATCCCCTTGTCATCATCCCACACATCCCCCCTTCATCATCCCCTTGTCATCATCCCACACATCCCCCCCTTCATCATCCCCTTGTCATCATCCCCACCCCCCTTCATCATCCCCCCCCTTCATCATCCCCTTGTCATCATCCCACACACCCCCCTTCATCATCCCACACCCCCCCCTTCATCATCCTCTTCTCATCATCCGCCCTCAGTGGTCTTCAACCTGCGGACCTCCAGAGGTTTCAAAACTACAACTCCCAGCAAGCCCGGGCAGCCATCGGCTGTCCGGGCTTGCTGGGAGTTGTAGTTTTGAAACCTCCGGAGGTCCGCAGGTTGAAGACCACTGCGGCCTTCGACATCATCCAGCCCCCTCTCGCCCCCCTTTAGTTCTGTACAGTACTCGCCTCCGCTCGGCGCTGGTCCGGTCCTGCAGGGCTGTCCGGAGAGGAGGTCGTCCGGTGGGATAGTGGTTCCGGGCTGCTATCTTCACCGGGGGCGCCTCTTCTCCGCGCTTTCGGCCCGGAATAGAGGCGTTGCCTTGACAATGTCGCAGAAGTACGTTGGCAATGAACGTACCTCTGCGTCGTTGTCAAGGTAACGTGACTATTCTGAGGCCGGGCCCGAAGCGCTTAGAAGAGGCCTCCCCGGTGAAGATAGCAGCCCGGAACCACTATCCCACCGGACGACCTCCTCACCGGACAGTCCTGCAGCACCGGACCAGCGCCGAGCGCAGGTGAGTACTGTACAGCACTAAAGGGGGGTGAGAGGGGGCTGGATGATGTCGAAGGCCGCAGTGGTCTTCACTCGAGTATAAGTTCACTCGAGTATAAGCCGAGGGGGGTGTTTTCAGCACGAAAAATCGTGCTGAAAAACTCGGCTTATACTCGAGTATATACGGTATGTAGGTTTGATTTTGTCGTACTTTGGAAAAAAATCATAACTACATGCAGGAAAATGTATATGTTAAAAATTCTCATCTTCTAACCTCTATAACTTTTTTATTTTTCCGCGTATGGACCAATATGAGAACTGATTTTTTGCGCCGTGTTCTGAAGTTTTTATCGGTTTTTATTTTTGTATTGATTGGACTTTTTGATCGCTTTGTATGCATTTTTTCATTATATAAAAAGTGACCAAAAATATGCTATTTTGGAATTTGGAATCTTTTTGCGCATTCGCCATTGACCGAGCGGTTTAATTAATTATATATTTTTATAGTTCGGACATTTCCGCACGCAGCGATACCACATATGTTTATTTTTATTTACACAGTTTTTTTTTTTATGGGCAAAGGGGAGGGGGGGGTGATTCAAACTTTTATTAGGGAAGGGGTTAAATTACCTTTTTGTTAACTTTTTTTTTTTTGCAGTGCTATAGCTCCCATAGGGACCTATAGCACTGCACACACTGACCTCTTATGCTGATCCCTGCAAAGCCATAGCTTTGCATGGATCAACGAGATAGGGGCTCGATTGGTCAAGCCTGTAGCTCAGGCTTGGAGCAATCAAACCCAGATTGGACGCGACTGAGCAAGGTAAGGGGGTCTCCGCTCGCGTTCTAGCTGATCGGGACATTGCGATTTTATTGTGATGTCCCGATCAGCCCGACTGAGCTGCTGTGCCGTGCGCTGTTAGCCCAGAGTACCGGCTATGAATAGCAGTTTTAAACACTGGGAACCGGGCTCAGGGCGTACAGTGGAGATGAGGGAACTTACAGTAAATTCGATTCGTCACGAACTTCTCGGCTCGGCAGTTGATGACTTTTCCTGCATTAATTAGTTCAGCTTTCAGGTGCTCCCGTGGGCTGGAAAAGGTGGATACAATCCTAGGAGAGTCTTTCCTAGGACTGTATCCACCTTTTCCAGCCCACCGGAGCACCTGAAAGCTGAACTAATTTATGCAGGAAAAGTCATCAACTGCCGAGCCGAGAAGTTCGTGACGAATCGAATTTACTGTAAGTCCGCTCATCTTTAGCGTACAGGTACGCCCTGAGTTCTTAAGAGGTTAAGGACTCAGGGTTTTTCCATTTTTGCACTTAAGTTTTTTTCCTCCTTACATTTAAAAAATCATAACCCTTTCAATTTTTCACCTAAAATTCCATATTATGGCTTATGTTTTGCGCCACCAATTCTTCTTTGCAGTGGTATTAGTCATTTTACCAAAAAAATCTACGGCAAAATGGAAAAAAATTCATTGTGCGACAAAATTGAAGAAAAATTGCTATTTTGTATATTTGGGGGCTTCCGTTTCTACGCAGTGCATTTTTCACCTTCTCTTTATTCTGTGGGTCCATACGATTAATATGATACCCTACTTATATAGGTTTGATTTAGTCTAACTTCTGGAAAAAATCATAACTACATTCATGAAAATGAATACTTTTAAAATTGTCATCTTTTGACCCCTATAACTTTTTTTTATTTTTCCGCATACAGGATGGCTAATTTTTTGCGCTGTCATCTGAAGTTTTCAGTGGTACCAGTTTTGTATTGATCGGATGTTTTAATCGCTTTTTATTCATTTTTTCATGATATAAAATGGGATATTGGAATTTTTTTGCGCGCAGACCATTGACTGTGCGGTTTAAGTAATGATATATTTTTATAGTTCAGACATTTCTGCACGCTGCGATACCACATTTTTTTTTATTTTAAGGTTTTTTATTAAATGGGAAAAGGGGTGATCCTTACTCTTATTAGGGAAGCGGTTAAATAATCTTTATTAACTTGTTATCACACTTTTTTTTTGCAATGTTATAGCCCCCTCTAGTGGCTATAAAACTGCACACACTGATCTTCTACACAGATCACTGCCATGCATTAACATGGCAATGATCAGTGTTATCGGCGGTCAATTGCTCAAGCCTGGATTTCAATCAATCACCGATCGGACATGCCGGAGGCAGGTAACGGACCCTCCGCTCGCCTTCTAGCTGATCAGGACATGGCGATTTCACCTCGATGGTCCCGGTCAGCCTGACTGATCTGCTGGGAGTGTATGTTTGTTACTTTATACGCGGTAATCAATTTTGAACGTCTAAAGGGTTAATAGCGCGCGTCACAACGATCGGTGGCGGACACTCTTAGCCCTGCGTCCTTAAGGGATTAAGGAAAAAAAAACTGTGATTACATACATATGATCTAAACATTCAAAACTATGTGGCATTTAATTATATTCTTTCATGGTTTCACTATTGTACTAGCAATAGCCTCACTTGGCCAACCACTGCACACCTAACTATACCGTTCCTCTTTGCGTTGTGCAATCTCTTACCAATCAGACTAGTACTGGGACTGCTTTTGTTTAAAGCACATACCTGTCATTTACACACAAAAAAACTTTTTATACAATGTATAGCATTATTTATATATATATATATATATATATATATATATATATATATATATATATATATATGTATGTATGTAATATACATTAGTTATAAATGTTGTTTGGGGAAAGAATGTTGTCTTATCCCTGGTTTGTCAATCAGCCTGCTGTGTGAGCCAGGGGAATCTCAAAGAGCCTCGGTGCACAGAGCCCTGCCGATCCCACCCACACTTCCTGTATTTTGTCTCTGCACAAAATACAAAACAAGTATATTTTCAAACAAGTATACATATAATGTCATTATCTATATTTTATATAAAAAGTTTTTGCAAATAACATAGCCCATCTAACTTACAGTATCTCACGTAAGTAAGTACAACCCTCACATTTTTGTAAATATTTTATTATATCTTTTTATGTGACAACACTGAAGAAATTACACTCTGCTACAATGTAAAGTAGTGAGTGCACAGTCTGTGTAACAGTGTTTAATGTTTTGTCCCCTCAAAATAACTCAACACAGCCTTTAATGTCTAAACCTTGGCAACAAAAGTTGGTACACCCTTAAGTGGAAATTGGGCTCAATTAGCTATTTTCTCTCCCTGGTGTCATGTAACTTGTTAGTGTTACAAGACCTCAGGTGTCTTAAATTTGGTGTTATCGCACTCACACTCTAATTATGGTCACTGGAAATCCAGCATGGCACCTCATAGCAAAGAACTTTCTGTGGATCTAAAAAAAATAAAAAAAAATAAACTTGTTGCTCTACAGAAAGATGGCATATGCTATGAGAAGATTGCCGATATCCTGCATAGTGGGCAAGACCATACAGCGGTTTAACAGCAAAGGTTCAATGTAGAACAGCAGTCGCCATGATCAACTAAAGAAGTTGCGTGCACATGCTCAGCGGTATATCCAGAGGTTGTTTTTGAGGAATATATATATGAGTGCTGCCGGCATTGCTGCAGAGGTTGAAGGGGAGGGGATGTCAGCCTGTTGTTGCTCAGACCATATGCCACACGCTGCATCAGTTGGTCCCGGAAGAAAGCCCCTTCTAAAGATGAAGAACAAGAAAGCCCGAAAACAGTTTTCAGAAGACAAGACGACTAAGTACATGGATTACTGGATCCATAATTAACTTACCGTATATACTCGAGTATAGGCCGAGTTTTTCAGCACGATTTTTCGTGCTGAAAACACCCCCCTCGGCTTATACTCGAGTGAACTCCCCCACCCGCAGTGGTCTTCAACCTGCGGACCTCCAGAGGTTTCAAAACTACAACTCCCAGCAAGCCCGGGCAGCCATCGGCTGTCCGGGCTTGCTGGGAGTTGTAGTTTTGAAACCTCCGGAGGTCCGCAGGTTGAAGACCACTGCGGCCTTCAACATCATCCAGCCCCCTCTCACCCCCTTTAGTTCTGAGTACTCACCTCCGCTCGGCGCTGGTCCGGTCCTGCAGGGCTGTCCGGTGGGGAGGTGGTCCGGTGGGATAGTGGTTCCGGGCTGCTATCTTCACCGGGGAGGCCTCTTCTAAGCGCTTCGGGCCCGGCCTCAGAATAGTCACGTTGCCGTGACAACGACGCAGAGGTGCGTTCATTGCCAACGTACTACTGCGTCATTGTCAAGGCAACGCCTCTATTCCGGGCCGGAAGCGCGGAGAAGAGGCGCCCCCGGTGAAGATAGCAGCCCGGACCACCTCCTCACCGGACCACCTCCTCACCGGACAGCCCTGCAGGACCGGACCAGCGCCGAGCGGAGGTGAGTACTCAGAACTAAAGGGGGTGAGAGGGGGGCTGGATGATGTTGAAGGCCGCAGTGGTCTTCAACCTGCGGACCTCCGGAGGTTTCAAAACTACAACTCCCAGCAAGCCCGGACAGCCGATGGCTGCCCGGGCTTGCTGGGAGTTGTAGTTTTGAAACCTCTGGAGGTCCGCAGGTTGAAGACCACTGAGGGCGAATGATGAGAAGAGGATGATGAAGGGGGGGTGTGGGGATGATGAAGGGGGGTGGGGATGATGAAGGGGGGGGTGTGGGATGATAAGGGGATGATGAAGGGGGGATGTGCGGGATGATAAGGGGATGATGAAGGGGGGATGTGCGGGATGATAAGGGGATGATGAAGGGGGGATGTGCGGGATGATGACAAGGGGATGATGAAGGGGGGATGTGTGGGATGATAAGGGGATGATGAAGGGGGGATGTGTGGGATGATGACAAGGGGATGATGAAGGGGGGATGTGTGGGATGATAAGGGGATGATGAAGGGGGGATGTGTGGGATGATAAGGGGATGATGAAGGGGGGATGTGTGGGATGATGACAAGGGGATGATGATGAGGATGTTAATGACGGGTCTGGATGATGACAGGGGGGATGAGGTATTTCCCACCCTAGGCTTATACTCGAGTCAATAACTTTTCCTGGGATTTTGGGTTGAAATTAGGGGTCTCGGCTTATACTCGGGTCGGCTTATACTCGAGTATATGCGGTAATTGGTTCAGATGGTGTCAACTGTGTGTATAGCAGCAACCAGGTGAGGAGTACAAAGACAAGTGTGTCAGGTCTACAGTGAAGCATGGTGGAGGGAGTGTCATGGTCTGGCCTGCTGGCACTGAGGAGCTACAGTTCATTGAGGGAACTATGAATGCCAACATTTACTGTGACATACTGAAGCAGATCACAATCCCCTCCTTTCGCAGACAGGGCCACATAGCAGTATTCTAACATAATGGCCTCAAACACATCTTCAAGACGACCACTGCCTTGTTAAAGAAGCTGACGGTAAAGGTGATGGACTGCCAAGTATGTCTCAAGACCTAAACCATATTGAGCATCTGTGGGGCATCCATAAACGCAAGGTGGGGGAGTGCAAGGTCTCCAGTATCCACCAGCTCTGTGATTTTGTCATGGAGAAGTGGAAGAGGACTCCAGTGACAACCTGTGAAGCTCTGGTGAACGCCATACCAAGAGGCTTAAGGCAGTGCTGGAAAATAATGGTGGCCACACTTCGGGTCCAATTTGAACATTTCTACTTAGGTGTACTCACTTTTAATGCCAAGGTTTAGACATTAATAGCTGTGAGTTATTTTGAGGGAACACAGCATTAAACATGTGTTATACAGGGGTGTTATAGGATGTGATCTGCTGGATTAATTAATGATATAGAGGAAAGCATTAACAGCGCTGTTTGTTTCTATATTTTGCTGATGACACCAAGCTTTGTAGTATAGTACAATTTATGAAACATGCCCAAATGTTACAAGCTGTCTTGGACAGACTGAGTGTATGGGCATCCATTTGACAAATGAGGTTCTAAACCAGATTTCCTGCTATGGATGTTTTCTTTGAGGAGAAGACCACTATATTTATGCTATCATATCTACTTTTTTTCTTTTGTATTACATTTTATTTATGATATAATACTTGGCATTCACAAATGTGATGTTAAAAACAATTTCCTTTTTTTACAGGGCTTGGGAAGACTAAGAGGAAGACTAGCACTCGAGATGCATCACCTACTCCAAGCACTGAAGCGGAATATTCATCAAATGGTACCAATGCAGATAGGATCTATGACTTAAACGTTCCAGCATATGTAAAGTTTGCATATACTGCAGAGAGAGATGACGAACTGTCCCTTGTGAAGGGTTCGCGAGTGATTGTTATGGAAAAGTGTAGCGATGGCTGGTGGCGTGGAACACACAATGGACAGGTTGGGTGGTTCCCATCAAATTATGTAGTTGAAGAAGTTGATGAAGCGACAGCAGATTCCCCTAGTTTTCTAAGCTTAAGAAAAGGAGCATCTCTAAGCAATGGCCAGAACACTAAAATTCTCCATGTTGTTCAGACACTCTACCCATTTAGTTCGGTAACAGAAGAAGAACTGAACTTTGAGAAAGGAGAAATCATGGAAGTCATTGAAAAGCCTGAGAATGACCCTGAATGGTGGAAATGTAAAAATTCTAGTGGACAGATTGGTCTTGTTCCCAAAAACTATGTTGTCATTTTAAATGATGGTCCTTCCATAAATAGTTCTCATGTTCACCAAATAAGCTATATAGGTCCTGCGTGCACAGGGCGCTTTGTTGGGAAACAGTGGTACTATGGAGGGGTTACAAGACATCAAGCTGAATGTGCCCTGAATGAAAGAGGAATGGAGGGAGACTTTGTTATCCGAGACAGTGAGTCTTCAGTGAGTACATTTTTTCCGCCTCCATATTGCGTATTGTTTTTCCTGCACACCATGTCACATATATGAAGGTTTACACTTAATGTGCCATTTTGATTGTAATGTAGATTAAGACTATAGTTTCTTTTGATAGCATCAAGTTCCAGTAAAGTCATTTCCTCTTGTGTAAATACATTGAGACGGCTAGAATGATCCGATAATAACAAATAACTTTAGAACATACGATAACATAGTTTCATCAGTACAGGACCAAGAGCTGGATCTCATGTTTATGCCAGTGTCTTTCAGCCTTGGCATTACCATGTTGCTGACATTTGGCCACTTTGCTTTTACTTTTGAGACTTGTCAGCTTTTTCTGCAGGCAGATCAATGTGTATGGGTATAATATTCTTATGCATTTGAATTGTTTCCCAATGTGTTCTGAGAGTTTTCAATTCGGTTGTTATAGTTCTATGATTTTAACCCCTCAAGGACCAGTCCCATTTTATTTTAGCATTTTCGTTTTTTCCACCTCACCTTCTAAAAATCATAAATCTTTTATATTTCCATCCACAGACCCATATGAGGGCTTGTTTTTTGCATCACCAATTTTACTTTGTAATGACATCACTTATTTTACCATAAAATGTACGGCGCAACTAATAAAATATTATTTATGTGGGAAAATTGAAAAGAACACCCCAATTTAGCAAATTTTGAAAGGTTTTGTTTTCACGCTGTACACTTTACGGTAAAAATGACATGTTTTCTTTATTCTGTAGGTCAATACAATTAAAATGATACTCATGTTATATGCCTTTTTATAATTGTACCGCTTTAAAAAAATCTCAAATTATTTTAACAAAATTTGTATGTTTGAAATTGCCCTATTTTGACCACCTATAACTTTCTCAATTGTCCGTATACGGGGCATCATAAGGGCAAATTTTTTAAATCTGTAGTGAATGATTTAGATTTTTATTTGGGGAGGAGAGTTTTCAAATTTTTACTTTAATAGTCCCCATAGGGGACTGTTTATAGCAATCATTAGGTTGCTAATACTGTTCAGTGCTATGCATAGGGCATAGCACTGATCAGTATTATCGGCTATCTTCTGCTCTGGTCTGCTCGATCTCAGACCAGAGCAGAAGACACCTGGAGACGGACGGAGGCAGGTGAGGGGACATCTGTCTTCCATTATGTAAGATCTGATCCCCACGGCAGCACTGCAGGCGATCCGATCATCCATTTAAAGTGCCGCAGATGATGTGATCTGTATTAATCACGGCATCTGAGGGGTTAATTGTTAATGTCCGCCGTTTCTGGTAGGTCCCTGGCTGCTGATAGCATCCAGGACCTGCTGCGCATGACTCGAGCACCGGTCCGGTGCTCACGGTCATGGTGGCGCGTAAATGTACATCATGGTGCGTTAAGTACCACCGAACCATGATGTACATATCCAAAGGATAGGGGGATAAGATGTCTAGGGGTAGAGTACCTCTTTAACCCCTTCAGTGTAAATGTAAGCCTTTGTCTTGCTCCTGGTGGGATCCTTGTTGCCATCAGCATTCAGGACCCACAACTAATGCCAGACACTGCCAATCAGGCCAGTATCTTGCATGAACCCTTTAGATGCTGCGATCAAAGGTGCGGGTCCTGCTCAGCTTAGAGGTTGGACAGAGGTCTCTTAGTGTTGTCCAATTGGCCCTCCAAGGGTATGTTCACACAAATATTCCGCTGCAGCAGATTCCCATTGATTTAAATGGGAATCTGCTGCTCTATGCACATGGAGAAATTTTTATGGAAATGCCGATTCTGGCATCTGCAATAAGAAATTACATTTCTATTCTTTGTGCAAATTTTGCTCGGAAATGGGACAGCACATTTCCAAGCCATCCTAACTGAAACTTTCAAATGTGAAGAATGTCCACCTGTGTTTTCCAGGCTGACATTCTGCACATTTTCCTACCATGTGAACATACCCTAACATTGCTGGCAGCCTGAGATAATGTAGTGCCGTTAACACTGATCAATGCTGTGCTATGTGTATGCAATTGAAGGATTGCATGAAATAATCCTCTCTGGGAACTAGAAAATAGTGAATAAAATGTCAAAAAATATATGAATGTGAGTAAACCACTTCCCTAATAAAAGTTTGAATCGTCCTCTTTTCCCATTTTTCAAATAAACTAATTTAATTTAACCAAAATAAACGTAAACATATGGGTTTCTGCCACCTGTGGAAATTTCCAAACGATTAAAATTGAACATTAAAGCAGTAGTACTGTGAAAAAATTTCTCATCCAATACAGACCCATATGAGGGCTTGTTTTTTGCGCCACCAATTGTACTTGGTAATGACATCAATCATTTCACCATACACCAAGATTAGTATGTTTAAAATTGTCATCTTCTGACCCCTATAACTTTATTTTTCTGTATATTGGGCGGTATGAGGGCTCATTCTTTGCTCCGTGATCTGAAGTTTTTATCGGTACCATTTTTGTTTTGATGGGACTTTTTGATCACTTTTTATACATTTTTATTTTAGGGTATACAAAGTGACCAAAAATATGCAATTTTGGATTTTTTTTTACGTGTGCGCCATTGAATGTGCGGTTTAATTAAAGGGGTACTCTGCCCCTAGGCATCTTATCCCCTATTGAAAGGATAGGGGATAAGATGTCAGATCGCGGGGGTCCCGCCGCTGGGGACCCCCGGGATTTCGGCTGCAGCACCCACCTGTTGCGGCTTCCGGCAGCGCCAACCTGTTGCGGCTTCGCCTCTCGACCACGGTGACGGGAGATCGTGACATCACAACTCTGCCCCCATGTGATGTCACGCCCCCTCTCATAGACTTGCATTGAGGGGCGGGGCGTGACGTCACACGGGGGAGGAGTCGTTAAGTCACGATCTCCCGTCACCGTGGTCGGGAGCCGAAGCCTCCAGCTTTTCCGGAAGCCGCAACAGGTGGGTGCTGCAGTAGAGATCCTGGGGGTCCCCAGCGGCGGGACCCCCGCGATCTGACATCTTATCCCCTATCCTTTGGATAGGGGATAAGATGTCGAGGGGCGGAGTACCCCTTTAACATTATATTTTTATAGTTCGGACATTTATGCACGCGGCAATACCCTATATGTTTATTTTTGTTTACATATATTTATTTATTTTTTATGGGAAAAGGGGGTTGATTCAAACTTTTTTTTTATTACTGAAGGGTTAAAGCGCAACTGTCATATTTTGACTCCCCCAGACCACTATAATTAACGACCAAGGACGTAATTGTACATCCTGGTTTGGTGGAACTTCGCGCACCATTTACGTCCTGTGTATGACCGCGAACATCGGAGCGGTGCTCGCGTCATACACTGCAGGTTCTGGCTGCTAGCCGAAATCCGCAATCGCGCAGATGTCTGCCATTAACCCCTCAGATGCCGTGATCAGTACTGATCAGGCAATGCGCATGTTAAAATAGATGATCGGATCGCCGGCAACGCTGCCGCAGGGATCCGATCATCTGTAATGGCGGACGGAGGTCCCCTCACCTGCCTCTGTCAGTCTCCTGCATCTTCTGCTCTGGTCTGAGATCGAGCAGACCTGAGCAGAAGATCACCGATAATACTGATTAGTACCGTATAGTATATGCCGGCGTATAAGACTCCCCCCAACTTTTACACTGAAAATATAGAGCTTGAGATATACTTGCCGTATAAGACTACCCCTCCTACCGCGATGTACAGTACCTTGTAGTTCCCCCCCCCCATATTAAGTAGGCAGTATAGTTCCCCCACATTAGGTAGGCAGCATGTTCCCCCACAATAGTAGGCAGCTCCCGCACATTAGGTCAGCAGCTCCCACACATTAGGTCAGCAGTTCCCCCACATTAGGTCGGCAGCTCCCGCACATTAGGTCGGCAGCTCCCGCACATTAGGTCGGCAGCTCCCGCACATTAGGTCGGCAGCTCCCGCACATTAGGTCGGCAGTTCCCCCACATTAGGTCGGCAGCTCCCGCACATTAGGTCGGCAGCTCCCGCACATTAGGTCGGCAGCTCCCGCACATTAGGTCGGCAGCTCCCGCACATTAGGTCGGCAGCTCCCGCACATTAGGTCGGCAGCTCCCGCACATTAGGTCGGCAGCTCCCGCACATTAGGTCGGCAGCTCCCGCACATTAGGTCGGCAGCTCCCGCACATTAGGTCGGCAGCTCCCGCACATTAGGTCGGCAGCTCCCGCACATTAGGTCGGCAGCTCCCGCACATTAGGTCGGCAGCTCCCGCACATTAGGTCGGCAGCTCCCGCACATTAGGTCGGCAGCTCCCGCACATTAGGTCGGCAGCTCCCGCACATTAGGTCGGCAGCTCCCGCACATTAGGTCGGCAGCTCCCGCACATTAGGTCGGCAGCTCCCGCACATTAGGTCGGCAGCTCCCGCACATTAGGTCGGCAGCTCCCGCACATTAGGTCGGCAGCTCCCGCACATTAGGTCGGCAGCTCCCGCACATTAGGTCGGCAGCTCCCGCACATTAGGTCGGCAGCTCCCGCACATTAGGTCGGCAGCTCCCGCACATTAGGTCGGCAGCTCCCCCCCCGCACATTAGGTCGGCAGCTCCCCCCCCCCACAATAGTAGGCAGCTCCCCCCCCCCACAATAGTAGGCAGCTCCCCCCCCCCACAATAGTAGGCAGCTCCCCCCCCCCCACAATAGTAGGCAGCTCCCCCCCCCCCCCCCACACAATAGTAGGCAGCTCCCCTCCCCCACCCACAATAGTAGGCAGCTCCCCTCCCCCCCCCCCCCACAATAGTAGGCAGCTCCCCTCCCCCCCCCCCCACAATAGTAGGCAGCTCCCCTCCCCCCCAAAATAGTAGGCAGTCTCCCCCCCTCCCCCAAAATAGTAGGCAGTCTCCCCCCCCCCCCCCCACAATAGTAGGCAGTCTCCCCCCCCCCCCCCCACAATAGTAGGCAGCTCCCCTCCCCCACAATAGTAGGCAGCTCCCCCCCACAGACATACAACTTCCAGCCATATAGAGTGTATGGCTGGAGGCTGTATGTCTGTGTACTGCCCCCCACAGTGTTCCGGTCACCTCCTCCAGTCTGGGGTCACAATCTACTGCTATGGCCAATGGACCATAGCAGCAGTCCCGGGACCGGAGGAGCGTTGATCGGAACACTGTAAATGACGCGCCGCCGGTCACTCACCAGGCCCCGGCCGGCGCTCGTCCTCCTGTGCCTCTATGGTTGTACGCACGGGACGTCCCTGACATCCTGTGCGTACAACCATAGAGCAATGGAGAAGCGCAGGAGGACTGGAGGAGGACGCGCGGTGGCCGGGGAATGGTTAGTGACCCGCTGACATCCTTATGTCCCGAAAAGATTTTTCGGGACACACGGATGTCCGGCATAGGAATACTTACGATTATCTGCCCGGGCCGGTTCTTGTGTGCTGCTGCAGGCGGGGGCTGGCCAGAGCATGTAAAAACGAATTCATGTATACTAAAAACCAGGGTGCCTCCAGCTGTTGTGAAACTACAACTACCAGCATGCCCGGACAGCCTTTGCTGGTCCGGGCATGCTGGGAGTTGTAGTTTCACAACAGCTGGAGGCACCCTGGTTTTTAAGTATACAGTTATTAGTTTGTACATGCTCTGGCCGGCCCCCGCCTGCAGCAGCACACAAGAGCCGGCCCGGGCAGATAATCGTAAGTATTCCTGTGCCGGACCCCAATACCCGGCGTATAAGACGAGCCCCGACTTTTCAGAAGAAAATTCGGGGTTAAAAAGTCATCTTATACGCCGGGATATACAGTACTATGCATAGCACTGAACAGTATTAGCAGTCAAATGATTGCTATAGATAGTCATGAACATATTTGGTATCACCGCGTGCGTAAATGTCCGAACTATCAAAATATAATGTTAATGATCCCGTACGGTGAACGGTGTAAACGTAAATAATAAAAAAAATCCAAAAATGCTGCTTTTTTTTTGTCATATTTTATTCCAAAAATTTTTCATAAAAAATTATCTCAAAGTTTTATATATGCAAATGCCCTCATACCGCCCTATATACGAAAAATGAAAAAGTTATAGATGGTCAAAATAGGAAAATTTTAGATTACTGATTTTGTACAAAAAGTTTTTTAGATTTTTTTCTTTTTTTTTTACGGTACAAAAATATAAAAGCTTCTAGCCATGGGTATCATTTTAATCGTATTGACCCACAGAATAAATAACACGTCATTTTTACCGCAAATTGTACAGTGTGAAAACAAAACCCTCCAAAATGTGCAAAATTGTGGTTTTAATTAAAATTTCCTCCCTAGAAAAACGTTTTTTTTTTTTTTTTTTTGGGTTCGCCGTACATTTTATGGTAAAATGAGGTTTCATTAGAAAGTACAATTGTTCACGCAAAAAACAAGCCCTTATATGGGTCTGTAGATGGAAATATAAAAGAGTTATGAATTTTAGAAGGCAAGGAGGAAAAAACGAAAAATGCAAAAATAAAATTGGCCTGGTCCTTAAGGGGTTAAGCTGCATATTGCAAGTAAAGTTGCTTTGCTGTATGACATAACTGTAAATGGGGATATGTGGGCATCTGTGTAGGAAATAATTTTTTTTTTTTTTTTAACTGTTAAGACGTACTTAGAGAATAATAAACCTTCACAAGGAGGATAGGTTATAAAGTGCAGATCTCCTTGTAGAGCAAATGGAGCAATTAAATTATATAATGAGGCTACTTCTACAACCGTCAAGACAGACTACATGTGGCAAAAGCCCCATCCCACAACAACACAATTAATAGCAAATCATTTCAAATAGGGAAATCAAGAGATGTCAACTTCAGATGTCGCTGCTTTGGCTGTTTCTCATCTCTCCAGACCAAATGTTATCAAGCTTCTGCGGACTTTTCCTAGACATGAACAATAGTTTGTAGAAAGGCCACTTATTATTTGTGATGGATATTCTACGTAAGATAGATCTGTGGACTTCCAGGTCATAATCAAGGCTATATCAAATGTATATAGTTTTGGTTTAAAGGGGTACTCCGGCGCTAAGACATCTTGTCCCCTATCCAAAGGATAGGGGTAAGATGTCTGATCGCAGGGGACCCCTGTGATCTTGCACGCAGCACCCTGTTATAATCAGTCCTCGGAACATGTTCGCTTAGGCTTGCATTGAGGGGGTGGAGTGTGAAGTCACACGTGGGCGGGGCCGGGATGTCACAATGCTCCGGCCCCCGTGATCGACAGTAATCAGACCCGGAGCGAACAACGGGACCCCCGCGAATCAGGCATCTTATCCCCTATCCTTTTGGATAGGGGATAAGATGTCTTAGCGCCGGAGTACCCCTTTAACTACTTAACTGCAGTTGGCAGGAAGTCAGCTGACCCAGTACAGACCACTTCCTCTGACACATTGGCCCTGATTTACTATTGTAAAACCCGACATGTTTTGTTGGGTTGTGCGCCAGATTCTTGGCGCATTGTGACAGAACCCGAAATAGAATCGTGGTTACCAGGAAGTGGGCGTGGTTACCAAAATGTGGGCGTGTCTTTGACCTTTTCACAAAAAAACAACATATTTACTAAGGTTTCCACAGAAAATGTGGTGGATTTGAGCTGAGGAAAACCCCACAGATCAGAACATGTGTAAAAAAAGCAAAATGTAGGGAAATCTTAGTAAATACAGTGGAAAAAAAATTGTAGGGAATTAAACCCCACAAAGAAAACTCCACTCCTCTCTTAGTATATCAGGGCCATCAAGTTTCTGTGAGTCAGGCTAGTAATCACATGACCCAGTTACAGTACTAAACTGTATGGATGCATCTGTGCTATAATTAACAGATGGTGCTATAGGACTTGTGATGGCGAGAGTACACAATATGGGCAACAAAACAAAAAACTCGGAGTGCTAATTTATGCTTTTGCATTGCCATATCCTGATCTCTATAACGTTTTACATTTTTCTGTATTCTGTTATTTTTGGGTAGCTTGCCCTTCTTGTTGCTTTTTTATTCTACATTTTCCACAGGTAGAGATTCCAACTATGTCAAGTTTTGACTTTGAAAAATGGGAAGAGGGGGGTGTTCTGGTGACAAGTCTGGTTTTATTAGCATATTTGACATGGCAGCAACAGAGGCCTAGAGAAGGGCTAACTGCAGGAACTAACTGCAACCAATCAGCACCCAGTGATTGCATCATGGGGGTGTCAATTTGGACTCAGAGAGGTTTAGCATCTGTTGACTAACCACCTAAATATTGTGGCTGCTTATAAATGCAATACTAAGTGACCAGCATCAGGGTGATCTGCACCTACCATAGATGGAGCCGGCACAGATCCGGAGTCCACCCCGTATTCCCAAACCATCACAAAATGTTAAGAGGATCTAAATGTACAGCAGAATATGATAATGTGCCTGTTTTACTACACACTCACAAAACCCCTCAAAAGTAGCAGTGACCAAACAATGTATTGGCTGTCCTTCATTCCAAAGCAACCGCTTACAAAGGCGATTATAACATCAATCACTCTTCAGGGAAGGCAAGATTTTGGTATGTGAGAGTTCCTTCCCATTTATCCAGAAGATGTATTTGTGAGGTCAGACACCTGATGTTTGTCAAGAGAGCCTGGCTCACAATCTCCTTTCTATTTTTCATTCAAAAGATGTTCAATGGGGTCAAGGTCAGGTTCCTGATAAGTTCTGAGAAACCTGCAAGTACAATCCAGTACACAGAAATAACTAATAGTAATCTATAACTGATTACCAAGGGATATAGTGGCTAGCACGCACAAATAACCGCTCAGATAACTCACACAGTAAGCTTGTAGATCAAAAAGATCAGAGGAGGTAGAGTTAGGTAGTTTCACGTTGAGTAGAGCAGCAATCCTATAGCAAAGGCAGCAGATCAGCAATCATATGGCTGGTAGCAGAGGCTAAGGATAAGTATCATGAAGAAAAACGTATCCCCTATCCCAAGGATAGGGGATAAGTTTTAGTTTACGGGTGCTCCCTGTGATCTCCACTTTGGAGCCCTGGCTCTCCAGCACAAGAGCGTGATACGACCCCCACCTGATGTGGAGGCCACCACGCCCCCTCCATAAAGCTCTATGGGATAGCCCAAGATTGACAAATGGCTCTCCCATAGAGCTTTATGGAGGAGGCGTGGCGGCCTCCGTTTCGGGCAGGGGTCGTGACGCGCTCCTGTGCTGGAGAACGGGGCTCCAAACAGGAGATCACGGGGGGGCCCCAGCATTCGGACCCCCCATGATCTAAAACTTCATGGTACTTATCCTTTAATACACTGCAATGAGTGTGTGGTCATAGCCCTGCCCCTACTTTCTGTTTTTCCTCTCTGTGTCTCTGCTACCAGAAACGCAGTGAGAATAAAGGGGTACTCCGGGGAACACAACTTATCCTCTTTCTACATGATCGGGAATAAGTGTCTGATCGTGGGGTACCCGACCTCTGAGACCCCCTTACCACCTCAGAGACGCACAGAGGTGATGGCTTCCTCAGCCAATCATTGGATAAAACGGGACGATGCCTCAGCCAGTGATTAGCTGAGCAGGCAGTCAAATGAACACCTCGCCTTGGGGTGGGGGCCAGAGCACTGAGGGAAGAAGCTGCTGAATGGTTACCCCTACACTTCAATTCCCTGGTTGGACTTGATGGACGTATGTCTTTTTTCAACCATACTAACTATGTAACTATGTAAGTTCAGCTCTAGAGCTGGGCCCCATACAAGAGACTGCTGGCACCCCCCTCAACCAGACATTTATTTCCCCTGTGGATAGGGGGTAGGTTGTGTTCCCTGGAGTACTCTCTTTAACAGGCAGGGAACTTTCAGTGGAAGGGAGACACATAGTGGCTGATACCTATAATGGCAGACACCATATACACTGTTAAACTGGCATAGGTTGTAAGAAAAGTTATAAATCATTTACAGCAATGTTTCTCAAGCGCGGTCCTCAAGCACCCCCAACAGGTCATGTTTTCTGGATTTCCTTAGTCTTTCACAGGGGATATAATTCTGGTCAGTGCATCAGGCATCACCACAGTTACATCACCTGTGAAAGACTAAGGAAATCCTGAAAACATGACCTGTTGGGGGAACTTGAGGACCGCGCTTGAGAAACACTGATTTAGGGGATGGTTACTAATGGTACCCTATATTTTAGAGGGGTGGTTGGGAGCTTAGCATATAGGATGTTCTGGTAAAGCAGTGTCTGGTGCAAGGTGGAAGTAAAATTCTGCTACATGGATGAACATTAGTATAAAAATGCTCAGGCTTACTGTGACGTGTATAATGCTGTGACTGGCTCGGTCGCCTAAAAAGTTCACACACTTCCTGTAAAGAATTACAATATATGCTTGCCTAGATTGAAAAGTAGGAAATGTTGGCACCATAAGCTATAGGTTTGTGATTTGATCAGATCTTTGTATAGTTCACAGCGTCTTACATTTAAAAAATAAATAAATAAATAAAGCAAGTGTCAATGTCGTTTCAGAAAACTTTTAGCATGTCAAAAGTTTTAATTTCTGAGCGCCTGGGAACGGAGACTCCCACTGATCACTATAAGCGCAGGGGGAAAAGCTCAGCTAAGTACTGTCCTTCCCTGCTGTTTTGGCACTCACCTAACATGGGTCCATAGACTTTTTGTGGAGCCCATTTTCAGCAGCACAGACAGTGTAGAGTGCTTTTCCCTGCTCGCTGTAGTGATTGGTGGGGGTCTCACCACCCAGACCCCTACTGATGAAAACTTCTGACAAGTCATGTTTTCATTTTTCCATACCATTTAACAGGCAGTGAAGGTCAGTGATAGAAAAGATAAGTTCACAACGCTCACCAGATCTTGCTGTTTAACAGCTAAGGAATGCAAGTTGTTTGATAGAACACATCCTTTATACTCATATGTTACATTTTATCATGTTCCTAGTAGAACTTGGTAAGTGCTGGGTCCTTAAATTTTCTATATGTACCCTACCTCCATGTGTATCACTGCCTACAGAGTGCTGACAACCTATATATACTGTGAGGGTCAGTGATGATCTGGGTAATATTGTACTGGAGGGTGACAGAGAGGAAAGTAAGGTTTTTATTTTTTGTTTAGCCAGTCTGCCCTTTTTTAAATATATATACAGTAAAACCTCTCCAAAAGCCCATAAATGTATATAGTTTCTCTGGACAGCCTGTTAACGGTTTAATCGTCTAATAGATCTGTCACACACATTTCCTGTTATATGCTCATGAACACATGATGATCTACATAAGGATGTGAAATATCATGTTTTTCTTTCTTTCTGTGTTCCAGCCCAGTGATTTTTCCATATCACTAAAGGCATCAGGAAAAAACAAACACTTCAAAGTGCAGCTGGTGGACAGTGTGTATTGTATTGGACAGAGGAGGTTTAAGAGCATGGATGAACTGGTGGAACATTACAAAAAAGCACCCATCTTCACTAGTGAACATGGAGAAAAGTTATACTTGGTACGAGCACTACAATGACATTGGACTGATCTGCGGCCTCAATCTTCAAGCCTTAGTTCCGAAAAATGACTTCCATGGAACAGAGCCATCATCACACAGGAAGCAGTCTTAACAATACGGGCTCCTCTGATACCACAAACACTTTGACAGAGTACTTTTATTTTTTTTTATTTGTGTGTTTGTTTTGTCTTCTTTTGTTTTGTAAGTCATCTTGCCCTCAGGTTAAAGACCTCACGTAAGTGACCATTGTAAGCACTCACTGTCATGCCTTGGTTGAAAGTCTCCTATTCTGCACATGTTTACAGTTCATAGCTAGGTATGGCTAGCAAGAGGAATAGGGGGCAACTTGAAACAGTGTTAAGATACGCTCATTTTTTTTTATCATATAAAAACAAAAAATCTTTATTGAAAGACATTAGGCACAATGAAATGCACTGAAGCTGCAGCAAATAGTAATAATAATGTAGACTTGCTGTATCGGTTGTGGCTGTGAAACATGTAGCCTTGTTGCTTACCAGGTAGTTTATTGAAACAGCTCCTAGGCTCTAGAAACACTCTTTACACTGTACAGTGCTCTGCCACTACAATACAATACCTCCTCACCTCTCTGCAGAGTACACAAAGTATTGTGGCAGTGTCTCTCAGAATACCCTGGTAACCATGATTGTAGTAAATAGTGTATTTGATATGTAATTACTGCAAAATAATAGAAAGTCCGTAAGCAAATTATTTAATTCAAGATTCTACATGAAAATAACCAAATGTGCCATCCTCATTTTTTCTATGCCCCATCCCCTGCCTGTTATAAATATACAAATAAGTATTTAATTATGAAAGTAAAATGTATGTGTAGCTGTCAATGCTAATACAGACAAATAAAATTTTGTTTTTTTTGAAACTTTTGCAGTGGTTGTTTTAATCTTCTACACACAAAATCTGCCTATGGATTACTTTACTTTATAAATAATAAATTGTATCTGTTAATAAGGATTGTATCTTTTAATAAGGTTGTGGTATATGCAATGCTCCTTACATGTGTGTGTGTGTGTGAGTGTATATAATATATAGTGTGTTTACAGTCATGGCCATAAATGTTGGCACCCCTGAAATTTTTCTAGAAAATGAAGTACTTCTCGCAGAAAAAGATTGCAGTAACACATGTTTTGCTATACACATGTGTATTCCCGTTGTGTGTATTGGAACTAAACCAAAAAAGGGAGGAAAAAAGCAAATTGGACACACCAAGCTCCAAAAATGGGCTGGACAAAATTATTGGCACCCTCAACTTAATATTTGGTTGAACACCCTTTGGACAAAATAACTGAAATCAGTCACTTCCTATAACCATCAATAAGCTTCTTACACCTCTCAGACGGAATGCTGGACCACTTTTCCTTTGCAAACTGCTCCAGGTCTCTCTTATCAGAAGGGCGCCTTTTCCCAACAGCAATTTTAAGACCTCTCCACAGGTGTTCAATGGGATTTAGATCTGGACTTATTGCTGGTCACTTCAGAACTCTCCAGCACTTTGTTGCCATCCATTTCTGGGTGCTTTTTGGCGTATGTTTGGGGTCATTGACCGGACGCAAATCCAGCTTTCGGACACTGGGCTGTACAGAGCAACCCATTCAAGGCACCCAGTACCAGAGGCAGCAAATCAACCCCAAAACATCATTTAACCTCCACCATATTTCACTTTAGGTACTGTGTTCTTTTCTTTGTAGGCCTCATCCTGTTTTCGGTAAACAGTAGAATGATGTGCTTTACCAAAAAGCTCTATCTTGGTTTCATCTGTCCACAAGACGTTTTCCCATAAGGATTTTGGGTTACTCAAGTTATTTTTGGCAAGATGTAGTCTTGCTTTTTTATGTCTCTGTGTCAGCAGTGGGGTCCTCCTGGGTCTCCTGCCATAGCATTTCATTTCAATGTCAAGGGGTAGTTCGCGCTGACACTGATGCTCCCTGAGCCTGCAGAACAGCTTGAATATCTTTTGGAACTTGTTTGGGGCTGCTTATCCACCACCCAGACCATACTGCATTCACACCTTTCATCAAATTTACTCTTCTGTCCACGCCCAGGGAGATTAGCTACAGTGCAATGGGTTGCAAACTTAATTATGTTGCACACTGTGGACAAAGGCAAATCTAGATCTCTGGAGATGGACTTGTAACGTTGAGATTAGCAATATTTTTCCACAATTTTGGTTCTCAAGTCCTCAGACAGTTCTCTTCTCTGTCTGTTGCCCATGCTTAGTTTGGCACACACAGACACACAATGCAAAGACTATGTGAACTTCTCTCCTTTTTATCTGCTTTTAGGTGTGATTGTTTTTTTTATATTGCCCACACCTATTACTTGCGCCAGGTGAGTTTATAGGAGCATCACATGCTTGAAACAATCTTATTTTTCCACAATTTTGAAAGGGTGCCAATCGTAGTGTGTGTAGGGATCATGCTAAAAAAGAAACGTGCAACGTAATATGTATTATACAATGAAAAGAAAAACTGAATTGTATTTATTTTTTTGTGACAGTGACAATGTATTCGGCTGTCTGGCATACAGTTTCATAAACATAGGGAGATGGTCCCAGATGTACACAAGTCTTAATGCTTAGATGTTAAATTACATATGTGACCATGGACTGTGGTCCACAATAGGCAAGTCAATCTGAAAATTACAAATCCAGAACTAGGGCTGGGCGGTATACCGGTTCATAACTGATACCAGTTTTTTTTTCCCCACGGTATGGATTTTTGCCCATACCGCTATACCGGTCGGGCCCCTCCCCCACCCTCCGAATTAATTTTAGAGCCCAGCCAGCGGAGCCTTCACCTTTACCGGACCATGAGCAGGGGGTCCGTAGCAAGTAACAAGCATGTGCCCGGCTTCCAGTCATGCCCGTACACTCTGGAAACTATATCTATGGTTCTGGAGTATTGACAGTCCTCCAGAACCATAGAGGCAGTTTCCAGAGTATACGGGCATGACAGGAAGCCGGGCACACGCTTGTTACTCGGTGCGTGATGAGCAGAGAATCCTGTAACCGGCGCCCCTCTCCGTGTAACTTGCTCCCTCCCCGTGTAACGCGCTCCTTCCCTGGCGGTATACTAGAATTCTCCCTCCCTCCATGAAAAGCAGCTGCCGGCCGACATCAGCCGCTGAGACCCGTGAGGAGGCAGGGTGAGTGCGGGAGAGTCGAGGATGATGTGTAGCTAGCACCGGGGGAGGGGGTTGGGGGGGGTGTGTAGGAGAGCGGTAATACCGTTATACCGCCATAATTTAAAAAAAATAGTGATATTAATTTTAGGTCATACCGCCCAGCACTATCCAGAACAGTGTCCTGAGTTCATCAATGCGTTCACCTGGAAACTGATGTGAAAAGTGATTGCACAAAAATTTGTTTGTCCGAACCTACACAAAAACATTTGATGAATTCCCCACATAGGGGGAGATACTGAAAAACGACAGTCAATTCTGTTCCAGCAATACTATTCACATTTTCAAAGGTCTCTTGTGCTGCTTTGAAAATATCAAAATATGTGAAAGTTCATTATGGTGCCACTTTTTTTTTTGAAGCCATATTGGATTTGCCAATTTTTTGTGCCAAATTTTACATCCCAGAAAATTTGAGCGGAAACATCTCACGAAATATTCCATGGTTACTAGTGCCCAGACAAGCGACAACTGTATAAATAAAACATTTCTGCGCTTAAATGTGAGTGCAGGTGCAGTGACCAAAAAAAAAAGTTAAAAAATATATATATATTTTTTAAATAACATTTTTCAATATATATTTTTTTTTTAATAATTACTTAACACCTTTTCCCAAAAAATAACTATAAAACTGCAACCATTTCTGTAATTTCTACACTATCAAAAAGCTGGTGTGAAATTTTTGATGTAAACTCTCTAAACCCCTTTGAAAATATCACGTAAAGCAGACAATATATATGGACAGTGTAAACCGCAGCTACTTTTCACGCCAAAATTTTGGCGCAAATTTTATTTTTTGGGGCACAAAATTTTTTGAGAATCTCCCCCATAGTGTGTATAAATATATATTATAAAATTGTATTTTGTGTAGAATGATGTGCACATGTACAATGTCCTCTTTTTTTTTTTTTTTTTTGCAGTTCAGATTCCTAGGTCGCATTTTAACATTGACTTGTAAGATGTTACTCTGACCATACAAATCTCACAAAGCCACGTTACATAGTAAATAGTTAGATGGCTTAGTTGTGTCCCTGCTCAAGGTGGGTGTGTATTATATGGTTTAACAAAGCAGCTAAACATCCTACTACAGTATATAATACTGGGCATGTGTATTCTCTTGTATGAAGAAACCAGAGCAGAGATATGAGTCCTTCCAAAGTGCTGCTGTTGACCATCATTTGCCTGGTCTACCTGGCTACATTCAGTAAGTACATACTATGAATTGTTTTTATACTGTAGTATTTCTTTATTTCACCAGAATTTTACTTTAAACATTGGTTAGAAACTAAATTATATCAACATAACAGGTGAGCCTTATGTTAACATAACAGGTTGGCATTATATCAACATAACAGGTGGGCATTATATCAACATAAGAGGTTGGCATTATATGAACATAACAGGTGAGCCTTATGTTAACATAACAGGTTGGCATTATATGAACATAACAGGTGAGCCTTATGTTAACATAACAGGTTGGCATTATATAAACATAACAGGTGGGCATTATATCAACATAACAGGTGGGCCTTATGTTAACGTAACAGGTTGGCATTATATAAACATAACAGGTGGGCATTATATCAACATAACAGGTGGGCCTTATGTTAACATAACAGGTGGGCATTATATAAACATAACAGGTGGGCATTATATAAACATAACAGGTGGGCATTATATAAACATAACAGGTGGGCATTATATAAACATAACAGGTGGGCATTATATCAACATAACAGGTGGGCATTATATAAACAACAGGTGGGCCTTATGTTAACGTAACAGGTTGGCATTATATAAACATAACAGGTGGGCATTATATCAACATAACAGGTGGGCCTTATGTTAACATAACAGGTTGGCATTATATAAACATAACAGGTGGGCATTATATAAACATAACAGGTGGGCATTATATCAACATAACAGGTGGGCATTATATAAACATAACAGGTGGGCATTATATAAACATAACAGGTGGGCATTATATCAACATAACAGGTGGGCCTTATGTTAACGTAACAGGTTGGCATTATATAAACAGGTGGGCATTTGAAATTAGATCCTTTTTTTTGTGTTTTTCTGCCATGCACCCGCGATCATAACTGCATCCAGGACCTCAGAAACAACCTGCTTTCATTTTTGCCTTTGTTTTATGCCTTTAAAAACAAGCCTTTGTCTCATTGAGGGTAAAGCATAAGCCAAACTGTCCTGCATGACCAAAGCATAGCCTAATTTTTATAATTTGTCACAATGGAGGAAAAATAGCCACTCGTAAAAATATAGGATACCAGGAATTACTTAGGCTTGTTTTTACCTGGTGAATGTGGAACTTGTCCTCTAAAACAGCTGCATCCACAGCTTGCTTGCTTGTAACTAGCTCCTCACCTATAGTATTTCAAAAGTTTTAACCTCTGGACATTAGTTGTTCCATTCACAGATATTAAACGTGGGGGGGGGGGGTCTCATTTTATCTCTGATAAGCTGCTGCTGTCTGCTCACACTGCCAGGATTGCTGGTGGACAGGCTGGAGTCAGAGGCAGGTCATTTTGCTTTGTCATACCATTCCTAAGCTAAAACACTATGGCCTACATTTATCATTGTAGGTGTAAGTGAAGCATTTTTTTTACACAATTTTTTTTACACAACTCAAAATCAGCAGAAATGTGTAAACAAAAAGGCGCAAAAAAACCCTGCTTGCTCCTTTGTTTTGCCCCTTTTTAGACACAAAAAAACAGTCTAAGGGTGCGTTCCCACAGGGCGTATACGCAGCGTATTTCACGCTTCGCAAAATTTACAGCAGCAGCGGGAAATACGCTACGTATTCCTTGCTCACTATACACACAGGGCTTTCCGGCGGCAGCTCTATGCGTGTAGTGAGTTTTGGAGGCGGAGACGCGCATCACAGTCACACCGGCACACGGCTCCGCCTCCAAAACTCACTGCACACATATGGCTGCCTCCGGAAAGGTCTGTGTGTATAGTGAGCAAGGAATACGCAGCGTATTTCCCGCTGATGCCGTAAATTTTGCGCAGCGTGAAATACGTTGCGTATACGCCCTGTGGGAACGCACCCTAAAGACAATGATAAATGTGGGCCTATGCCGGCAGCTGTCAGACATGACTATGCTGAAGATCCTGTGCAGGGAGCTCCGGACAGGGAATGACGTTACCACTAAGTCTAAGGCTGGGATCACACTGTGTAAAATTTGGGGTCTATTTTAATTTAGGTGGCGCTTTTCCAGGAAAATTTGGCTGCGGAAATGTTTTTGCAACAGGTTTACATTGTGTAAACGTAATCTAAAGCAGAGCTGCTGGACTGGAACCATGAATCAGCTGTCAAAAATAGCAGAAATAAGAACAGATATCTACAGAACCAGGAAAGTTTGCTTGATAAAGTCAGTTGCAAACTTGTTTATGATGGCATGCGCATGCTTTTTTTCACTAAAATAGTTGCTGTGAGCTCTGCTGCCATGTCTGATTTCATGCCTATTGACAAGGGGATAACACTAAATTGGCAATTTATTCAATGCATTACCCAGAGGAATTACACAATAACTACACTTTATAAATCTACAGAATATTAATATAGGTTTATTGATAGTTTTTCTTGGTTTATTGATTGTTTATTGATTTACTTTAATTTTTTTTATCTTAATCATAAAATGTTAACTCACAACAAGTATTGTACACATGTATTTTGTTGTATTCTAGCTCACTTGCATCTATGCATTTTGAATCCTTAACCCCTTAAGGACTCAGCCCATTTTGGCCTTAAGGACTCAGACAATTACATTTTTACGTTTTCATTTTTTCCTCCTCGCCTTCTAAAAATCATAACTCTTTTATATTTTCATCCACAGACTAGTATGAGGGCTTGTTTTTTGCGCGACAAGTTGTCCTTTGTAATTACATCACTCATTATATCATAAAATGTATGGCGCAACCAAAAAACACTATTTTTGTGGGGAAATTAAAACGAAAAACGCAATTTTGCTAATTTTGGAAGGTTTTGTTTTCACGCCGTACAATTTATGGTAAAAATGACATGTGTTCTTTATTCTGAGGGTCAATACGATTAAAATGATACCCATTATTATATACTTTTATATTATTGTTGCGCTTAAAAAAAATCACAAACTTTTTAACCAAATTAGTACGTTTATAATCCCTTTATTTTGATGATCTCTAACTTTTTTATTTTTCCGTATAAGTGGCGGTATGGGGGCTCATTTTTTGCGCCATGATCTGTACTTTTTTTTGATACCACATTTGCATATAAAAAACTTTTAATACATTTTTTATAATTTTTTTTTAAATAAAATGTATTAAAAAAGTAGGAATTTTGGACTTTTTTTTATTTTTTTTCGTTCACGCCGTTCACCGTACGGGATCATTAACATTTTATTTTAATAGTTCGGACATTTACGCACGCGGCGATACCAAATATGTCTATAAAAAATGTTTTTTACGCTTTTTGGGGGTAAAATAGGAAAAAACGGACGTTTTACTTTTTTATTGGGGGAGGGGATTTTTCAAATTTTTTTTACTTTTACATTTTTTTACATTTTTTTTTACACTTGAATAGTCCCCATAGGGGACTATTCATAGCAATACCATGATTGCTAATACTGATCTGTTCTATGTATAGGACATAGAACAGATCAGTGTTTTCGGTGATCTTCTGCTCTGGTCTGCTCGATCACAGACCAGAGCAGGAGACGCCGGGAGCCGCACGGAGGAAGGAGAGGGGACCTCCGTGCGGCGTTATGAATGATCGGATCCCCGCAGCAGTGCTGCGGGCGATCCGATCGTTCATTTAAATCGCGAACTGCCACAGATGGCGGGATCTGTATTGATCCCGGCACCTGAGGGGTTAATGGCGGACGCCCGCGAGATCGCGGGCGTCGGCCATTGCCGGCGGGTCCCTGGCTGCGATCAGCAGCCGGGATCAGCCGCGCATGACACGGGCATCGCTCCGATGCCCGCGGTTATGCTTAGGACGTAAATGTACGTCCTGGTGCGTTAAGTACCACCTCACCAGGACGTACATTTACGTCCTGCGTCCTTAAGGGGTTAAAGTCATCAGAGTCATGTGATTCCCAGTTTGACAACCAACAAATTACATGTTAAACTGTGTAGACTGGATAAAAACACAAAGGTCTGGAATGGCTCACAGTTCAACCCCAAAAATAGCTCTGGGCTGAGCTAGCCAGAGGATGAAACTTTACTTGTGGTGCTAAAAATAGAAAGGATATAAAAAAAATGATATAAATCTTAAATAGTTAAATTATTAGCTTGTACATGTATCCATTTTTGACTATGAGCACCAGTACTTTCTATATTTTATCCTGTGTAGACAGGATGTTGGTGTCTCCCATCTGGCTGACTTCCTGTGAGCTTTAAAATATATAATGACCTATAAGATTCCAAATTATATCTGGATATCACCAGCGCTGGAATGGATTGAATGGAGTATATATCTCTAGCTGCAGCAAAACCAAATCAGCACACGTCCCCGTATGTTGTGCAAGAAGTGGAGATACAAAATATTAGTGGTATGTGCTGCTGGAGAGGGTGTGTTGTTAATACAGAGAGAGAAAAGGGAAAAGCATACCTGTTTCTGTAGGACAGAAGGATGTTTCAGTACTGACACTTTACTAGGAAACAGATGTGCAGATTAGTGCTGGAGGTCAGACTGAAGGCTTGATTGAGCTGAATTAAACGTACAAGAAAGTGGATGGTTGTTAATGGATGGTCTATAATTCTTACTGTATATACTTATAGATGTACTGCTGGTGTGTTGGCCCCGTACCTTACACAGCTCAGCAGCAATTGTGTGTGTTAGCGCCGTCCGTGTGGCTGGTTGCTATGGGTGATGCCCGTTCAGATAGATTATTGCCTACTGCGCGTGTTTCTAAAAAAAACAGCAAAGTTAGAGAGCTATAAGCAACAAAGTTGGAGGACCATAAGTGGTTTTTACAAGTGCGCTTAGCGATCTGTCAGCGATCCTGCACTGATAATTAGCGGAGCTTTCGTGTCTCAAGTAGAGAAAATATACCTGAGTTCATGTGTAGCATTAATAATCCATAGTTGTAGCACTGATTACCGGTTACTGATGGTATGGAGGGTCCTTAAACTCTGGTGCGGTGGTTCCGTTTCGGTGTCCGTGTTGTTTCCTCCTGTGATGCAGCGGGAGATCGCCCCGGCCGGTGACGTCTCAACCAAGCTGCTGTGCTGTATGAAAGCAGAGTGAGGAGAAGTGACGTCACTACAAATGCTCCTATAGTCCACAATACCCTCGACTAGTTTCGGAAACTTGGGGCGGTTTTCTTTGTCTGGTCTGGTCCTGGAAACTCCACGGACACCGAGACGGAACCACAGCGCCAGAGTTTGAGGACCCTCCATACCATCAATAACTGGTAATCAGTGCAACAACTATGGATTATTAACGCTACACATGAACTCTGGTATCATTTCTCTACTTGAGACACGAAAGCTCCGCTAACTATCAGTGCAGGATCGCTGACAGATCGCTAAGCGCACTTGTAAAAAACACTTATGGTCCTTCAATTTTGTTGCTTATAGCTCTCTAACTTTGCTGTTTTTTTAGAAACACGCACAGTAGGCAATAATCTATTTATCTGAACGGGCATCACCCATAGCAACCAGCCACACGGACGGCGCTAACACACACAATTGCTGCTGAGCTGTGTAAGGTACGGGACCAACACACCAGCAGTACATCTATAAGTATATACAGTAAGAATTATAGACCATCCATTAACAACCATCCACTTGTACGTTTAATTCAGCTCAATCAAGCCTTCAGTCTAACCTCCAGCATTACTCTACACACCTGTTTCCTAGTAAAGTGTCAGTACTGAAACATCCTTCTGTCCTACAGAAACAGGTATGCTTTTCTCTCTCTGTATTAACAACACACCCTCTCCAGCAGCGCATACCACTAATATATATCTTTTGTACCTATAAGATTCCACCTGTCAGCTCTCAGAATGCTCTTCACCCAGCCAAGTTACCCTCCTTGTACCTTTTGTTTTCCCCTCTATACCTACAGTTCTGCTGAAGATATCTTTTGTGCCCTAACTAAGGGAAATGTAGAGTTGGTGAGTTCATACAGTAATAAGCTGTAGAGTCCTACAACTCAACCAAGTCACACAGCCTGTCTCCAGTGTGTTCTATGAAATGCACCTGACTCCACTCTGTTGAATAAAATCTGACCTGGAGAAAACTTCTGCAAGAGAAAAACCTGTGTCACATATGATACTTTAGTGTGAGGGACCAAAGTTCTAGATCTGTGATCTGACATTTGCTGCACTTAAGACTCAATGCAAGTGCAGTGATGAGACTTTGCAAAGAGATTATTTGAAATGTACTTGGAGCGGAAGGTATCACAATGACAGACAATCCATGCATGTCACATCAACTAAGATATGTATATATGTGGCATACACTACAAACTTTATGTGCTTCTTTAAGTAAATAATGTGAGAAGCGGAGACAGCTCCACTTCAGGAGGAAAGCCAGTAGGAAACACTTAAATTTATTTAAAGATTGTATTGATTTAGTATGAGATTACACAATACCTAATACAGCAAACTCTGACTGCAATTAGACTAGGGGACTGATGGCGTGTCCCCCAAGGATCCTGTCCTTTTTTAAGGATTTGTTTTTCTCCTTTAGTAAGTCTCTGAGGTACATTTTCAATGTCTAATACAGGGCACGAGGCATGCTGTTTAGTTCAGTAAGCATGTATAAAGAAAATGGTTTATGTCACTGGCATAAATGAAGAATGTTCTTACAATGCATTTGCAAAGGAGCATATTGTTTCACTGTTTAAGTTGGAAGTATGCAGGCTAAGGATTGTGACCCATACGTCATCTCGGCATTTACTGCTCAGCTGGGTTGTGATTTCCTTCTCTGTGAATAAACTGAATATATTAGCCCTGGCTTTCCTTTGAGCCCAGAGGTCAGCATTGTCTATGTCCACATTTCATGCATTTTGAGGCTCTATATAACAGAAGTGTCCCCTTTCTGAATAAGAAAACATTGCATATGATGTCTTGTCCAGCTACATGGGACTTCCATCAGTCCTGTCACCTACTAGACGTAGTAGTGAAACTAGCACATTGGTCCTGATTTAAGAGTGAAGTGTAGTTTTTCTTTGCAGGGTCCCCCCCCCCCAAATATATGTTTTTCCATAGTATTTACTAAGGTTTCCCTACGTTTTGCTTTTCTCGGTCGCTCTTCATTGGGGGGGGGGGGGGAGGGACACCTATACTGATGAGTATATGCTCTTGCCACTAGCAGGCTCTGACACTAGGAAAAGAAGTCTGCTCCTCCCTGGCAGGATATACCCGACCACTGGAAGTGAGATATCTGTTTTAGCTAGTGTCAGTAGGAGGCAAGACACAGGTCCGAGAGCTCCCCAGGCCTGGTACTTTTTTATTATTTTCTAGTAAGGGCTGTTTAGTTAGGGTTTTTCTCCCTTTTGTTTCCCTTTTTCAGGTGGGGGTTCAGGAGCATGGCACTACCTGTTCCCCCATATGCGACAAAGGGGCACAGATAAAGAGTATGTACTGTCAACCCCTTCTCGCCAATGGCTAGCGCCTGGAGGTTGTAACCTGGGTCCAGGTCCCCCACTGCCCCGGCTTGCTCCGCTATCTTAGCCTGGTATGATGCAGCGTGACCATAAGCTGGTTGAAGACGCCTGGGTGAGTATGAGAAGATGGAGTCTGTTGGTGAGTATGTCTAACATTCTCCCCCTCCCCTTCTGTACTCCGCTAAGGTTTATCCATCCTGAGGTCCCTTTTCCCCAGCGCCGGCTCCTCAGCTGCCATTACACGTGGCTGTGCTGGGCTAACCTTGTGGCCTCCTGGTCACGCTACCAGCAGCCCCATCTGCAGCTATCCTCAAAACGCCCGCACAGCCACCGTTTTTATCCTGACAGGGGTTAGTCCTAAGGATTATTGGGGGTTGTTGTTGAGGGATATCTGAGATTTTTATTGGGGCTCTCAGGTGTGGGGGCTCGGTGGGCTGTGCGGCGGCTCATTCACTTGCTGTACAGCAGTACTGTACATATATAGACAGCCGGCTCTGCTCCTCTGTTGGCCACCTTTTTCTCTGCACACACTTTCACTTTCCTTTCACCTGCACCATTATGCGCTTCTCATGCTCCGCTCCTCTCCCTCACCTTGTTCCCAGGGCGATGGGAGGCCGAGCGATTGGACGACGGGGCCCGCCATTTTGCTCCGGCATCTCCCCGCAGTGTGAGTGATATCCGCTGCTCCCTGCTCAGCAGTGACTGGGCACGCTGCAGGGGTCAGGGGCGCTCGGTCGGTAGTTCTCTGTCTTTCTCTCCTGGGGGTCCGGCAGGTTCTGGCCTCAGGGTCCCTGCGCAGCACACTGCTTCCTGCGCTCTTTTTATTTACAAAAAATAAATAAAAAATCTTTTGTTTCTCAGTCCATGTGCTTACCACCCTGTTGTGGCCATTCAGTAGATTGTTTGGTTTCCCCTTGTGGTGGCAGACAGCTATTGCAGTCTTTTGATGTCCGCTTTTTACCGGTTTAATCTTGCTGGGTTTCCGGTCTGGGGACCATATATTAAATATTTGCTTCCGCCACCCTGTTTTATCACCTGAAGAGGCAAAGGTCTCTTCGCCAGCTCAGGGATATTGGATGACATTTATCATTGTCTTTAGACCATTTTTTGTGTCTACAAAAGGCGCAAAAAAAGGCTCAAGCAGGGTTTATCTGCACCTTTTGGTTTACACATTTCTGCTGACTTTGAGTTGCAATCCATTGATTTTGGCAATAAACATGATATGGAAGGGTTTTATGAACTGCACATTTTTGTGAAAAGACCCCAAAATGGTGCAAAGCCACTGAAAAGTCTCTAAAACTACACCAACCCAAACTTAGCTTAGCTTTTTGGTGTATGTGAAGAGAGAAATTTCAGAAAATGTGTACCTGCACAAAATGTATCAAATGGTCTATGACAATTTAATAAATGTGGTGCTTCTACACATTACCAACACACAAAAAAAAGTTGTAGAAAAATGCTTCACACCTACAATGATAAATGCCAGCCATTGTGCGTGGCATTTCTGCCATGACATGTCTGCCGCGCCCACAGCCGCATTCCAGCCCTTTCCCCAGGGCGATAGACCGGTGGGATGCCCCTTCAGATGCATCTGCATCCTTGACCTTAGCTGAGGGCCTTTCCAAGGTGTTTTGTTGTCTTTAGACATCAAGTGTCTGCTTTGTGGTCTTTATTCCTGGGAGGGTTCTGGGAAACCGCAGTGGTATCAATTTTCTCCCACAGGTCCTTATAGGTCTTTGGAATCTGGCTAGTGTGCTGGACCCCCCACTTCTAGTGCAAGGTTTTCAAGTACGTGTTCCTACGTGAACATGAAATGGACCCAATACCACAGACAGTGGTCTGCGTGGTTTCCTCTGCTGCCAGTCACTCATCACATCGCATCCACGGCTGGAATTACGGCTCCCCACTGCTAACAAGTGGTGTCTGAAGGAGTGACCCGTCATGTACAATTCACGGCGACAGGGATACAGTCCATGGCTCCTTAGCCTCCCCTGATCTCCCAGGATGGCGGGGTACTATCCATGGCCCCAGGCTTCCCCGCCCCTCCATATGCGACAATAAGGCACCAATGCCTGGGGGTGTTCTCTATTGATAAGCAGACTGTTGTCTGCTCAGTTTCTGCCACCACCGGTCTCCCATCATGGGGCTGCCACATGCTTGGCTGGAGTTTCTGTACCCCTCTTCTAATTCTGAGAAGTCCAGAAGGGTGTCGTTATAGGTACAAGGGGACCCTGTGCCAGTAAGCTGGACAGTGGTCTTCATGGTCTCCTACACCTCTAGGTCGCCCTTCAGGTGTTACGGTCCCACTGCTATGGCGCGGTGTCCGAAGAAGTGACCCTACATGTCCTATCGACCCTTTTCAGGGTGACAGGGATGCAATCCAGGGATCCTCAACCTCCCCTGATCTTCCAGGGTGAGCGCACAACAAGGCTCAAGTGTGAGAGAGCACTATGTACATTTGAAGCCTAAATTGGTGATTTGCACAGCGGTTCTGACATAAACGCAAAAAAAAATAAATACCCAGATCTGACCCCATTTTGGAAACTACACCCCTCAGGGAACGTAACAAGGGGTATAGTGAGCCTTAACACCCCACATGTGTTTGAAGAATTTTCGTTAAAGTTGGATGGGAAAAAAAATAAAAAATGTCACTAAAATGCTGGTGTTACCCTAAATTTTTCATTTTCACAAGGGTAATAGGAAAAAAGCCCCGCAAAATTTGTAACCCCTTTTCTTTTGAGTAAGAACATACCCCATATGTGGATGTAAACTGCTCTGCTGGTGCACTACAATGCTCAGAAGAGAAGCAGCACCATTGGGATTTTGGAGAGAAAATTTGTCCGGAATTGAAGGCCATGTGTGTTTACAAAGTCCCCATAGTGCATGAACAATGGACCCCCCCCCCCCACATGTGACCCCATTTTGGAAACTACCCTCCAATCAAATTCTCTTTCCAAAAGCTCAATGGCGCTCCTCCTCTTCTGAGCATTGTAGTGCGCCAGCAGAGCACTTGACGTCCACACATGGGGTATTTCCATACTCCGAAGAAATGCGGTTACAAATTTTGGGGGTCATTTTCTCCTTTTACCCCTTGTAAACATGTAAAATTTGGGGAAAACCAGCATTTTAGTGGGTACTCCGCCCCTAGACATCTTATCCCTGTTACGCCGAGCGCTCCGGGTCCCCGCTCCTCCCCGGAGCGCTCGCTTCACTCTCCCCGCGGCAGCGCTCCGGTCACGTCCTCTGACCCGGGGCGCTGCGATTCCGCTGCCAGCCGGGATGCGATTCGCGATGCGGGTAGCGCCCGCTCGCGATGCGCACCCCGGCTCCCCTACCTGACTCGCTCTCCGTCTGTTCTGTCCCGGCGCGCGCGGCCCCGCTCCCTAGGGCGCGCGCGCGCCGGGTCTCTGCGATTTAAAGGGCCACTGCGCCGCTGATTGGCGCAGTGGTTCCAATTAGTGTGTTCACCTGTGCACTTCCCTATATCACCTCACTTCCCCTGCACTCCCTTGCCGGATCTTGTTGCCTTAGTGCCAGTGAAAGCGTTCCTTGTGTGTTCCTTGCCTGTGTTTCCAGACCTTCTGCCGTTGCCCCTGACTACGATCCTTGCTGCCTGCCCCGACCTTCTGCTACGTCCGACCTTGCTTTTGCCTACTCCCTTGTACCGCGCCTATCTTCAGCAGCCAGAGAGGTGAGCCGTTGCTAGTGGATACGACCTGGTCACTACCGCCGCAGCAAGACCATCCCGCTTTGCGGCGGGCTCTGGTGAAAACCAGTAGTGGCTTAGAACCGGTCCACTAGCACGGTCCACGCCAATCCCTCTCTGGCACAGAGGATCCACTACCTGCCAGCCGGCATCGTGACAGTAGATCCGGCCATGGATCCCGCTGAAGTTCCTCTGCCAGTTGTCGCTGACCTCACCACGGTGGTCGCCCAGCAGTCACAACAGATAGCGCAACAAGGCCAACAGCTGTCTCAACTGACCGTTATGCTACAACAGTTACTACCACAGCTTCAGCAGTCATCTCCTCCGCCAGCTCCTGCAACTCCTCCGCAGCGAGTGGCCGCTCCTGGGATACGCTTATCCTTGCCGGATAAATTTGATGGGGACTCTAAGTTTTGCCGTGGCTTTCTTTCCCAATGTTCCCTGCATCTGGAGATGATGTCGGACCTGTTTCCCACTGAAAGGTCTAAGGTGGCTTTCGTAGTCAGCCTTCTGTCCGGAAAAGCCCTGTCATGGGCCACACCGCTCTGGGACCGCAACGACCCCGTCACTGCCTCTGTACACTCCTTCCTCTCGGAAATTCGAAGTGTCTTTGAGGAACCTGCCCGAGCCTCTTCTGCTGAGACTGCCCTGTTGAACCTGGTCCAGGGTAATTCTTCCGTTGGCGAGTATGCCGTACAATTCCGTACTCTTGCTTCAGAATTGTCCTGGAATAATGAGGCCCTCTGCGCGACCTTCAAAAAAGGCCTATCCAGCAACATTAAAGATGTTCTGGCCGCACGAGAAATTCCTGCTAATCTACATGAACTTATTCACCTAGCCACTCGCATTGACATGCGTTTTTCCGAAAGGCGTCAGGAACTCCGCCAAGATATGGACTCTGTTCGCACGAGGCGTTTCTTCTCCTCGGCTCCTCTCTCCTCTGGTCCCCTGCAATCTGTTCCTGTGCCTCCCGCCGTGGAGGCTATGCAGGTCGACCGGTCTCGCCTGACACCTCAAGAGAGGACACGACGCCGTATGGAGAACCTCTGCCTGTACTGTGCTAGTACCGAACACTTCCTGAGAGATTGTCCTATCCGTCCTCCCCGCCTGGAAAGACGTACGCTGACTCCGCACAAAGGTGAGACAGTCCTTGATGTCTACTCTGCTTCTCCACGTCTTACTGTGCCTGTGCGGATGTCTGCCTCTGCCTTCTCCTTCTCTACAGTGGCCTTCTTGGACTCTGGATCTGCAGGAAATTTTATTTTGGCCTCCCTCGTCAACAGGTTCAACATCCCGGTGACCAGTCTCACCAGACCCCTCTACATCAATTGTGTAAATAATGAAAGATTGGACTGTACCATACGTTTCCGCACGGAGCCCCTTCTTATGAGCATCGGATCTCATCATGAGAGGATTGAACTTTTGGTCCTCCCCAATTGCACCTCGGAAATTCTCCTTGGACTTCCCTGGCTTCAACTTCATTCCCCTACCCTGGATTGGTCCACTGGGGAGATCAAGAGTTGGGGGTCCTCTTGTTCCAAGAACTGTCTAAAACCGGTTCCCAGTAACCCTTGCCGTAACTCTGTGGTTCCTCCAGTAACCGGTCTCCCTAAGGCCTATATGGACTTCGCGGATGTTTTCTGCAAAAAACAAGCTGAGACTCTACCTCCTCACAGGCCTTATGATTGCCCTATCGACCTCCTCCCGGGCACTACTCCACCCCGGGGCAGAATTTATCCTCTCTCTGCCCCAGAGACTCTTGCCATGTCCGAATACGTCCAGGAGAATCTAAAAAAGGGCTTTATCCGTAAATCCTCCTCTCCTGCCGGAGCCGGATTTTTCTTTGTGTCCAAAAAAGATGGCTCCCTACGTCCTTGCATTGACTACCGCGGTCTTAATAAAATCACGGTTAAGAACCGCTACCCCTTACCCCTCATCTCTGAACTCTTTGATCGCCTCCAAGGTGCCCACATCTTCACTAAATTGGACTTAAGAGGCGCCTATAACCTCATCCGCATCAGAGAGGGGGACGAGTGGAAAACGGCATTTAACACCAGAGATGGACACTTTGAGTATCTGGTCATGCCCTTTGGACTGTGCAACGCCCCTGCCGTCTTCCAAGACTTTGTCAATGAAATTTTTCGTGATCTGTTATACTCCTGTGTTGTTGTATATCTGGACGATATCCTAATTTTTTCTGCCAATCTAGAAGAACACCGCCAGCATGTCCGTATGGTTCTTCAGAGACTTCGTGACAACCAACTCTATGCCAAAATTGAGAAATGTCTGTTTGAATGCCAATCTCTTCCTTTTCTAGGATATTTGGTCTCTGGCCAGGGACTACAGAGGGATCAAGTTCTCCTGTTATTATCTACACCGACCACAAGAACCTCTCCTACCTCCAGTCTGCCCAACGGCTGAATCCTCGCCAGGCCCGGTGGTCTCTGTTCTTTGCCCGATTTAATTTTGAGATTCACTTTCGTCCTGCCGATAAGAACATTAGGGCCGATGCTCTCTCTCGTTCCTCGGATGCCTCAGAAGTTGAACTCTCTCCGCAACACATCATTCCACCTGACTGCCTGATCTCCACTTCTCCTGCCTCCATCAGGCAGACTCCTCCAGGAAAGACCTTTGTTTCTCCTCGCCAACGCCTCGGAATCCTCAAATGGGGTCACTCCTCCCATCTCGCAGGTCATGCGGGTATCAAGAAATCTGTGCAACTCATCTCCCGCTACTATTGGTGGCCGACTCTGGAGACGGATGTTGTGGACTTTGTGCGAGCCTGCACTATCTGTGCCCGGGATAAGACTCCTCGCCAGAAGCCCGCTGGTTTTCTTCATCCTCTGCCTGTCCCCGAACAGCCTTGGTCTCTGATTGGTATGGATTTTATTACTGATTTACCCCCTTCCCGTGGCAACACTGTTATTTGGGTGGTCGTTGATCGATTCTCCAAAATGGCACATTTCATCCCTCTTCCTGGTCTTCCTTCTGCGCCTCAGTTGGCTAAACAATTTTTTGTACACATTTTTCGTCTTCACGGGTTGCCTACGCAGATTGTCTCGGATAGAGGCGTCCAATTCGTGTCTAAATTCTGGAGGGCTCTCTGTAAACAACTCAAGATTAAATTAAATTTTTCTTCTGCATATCATCCCCAGTCCAATGGACAAGTAGAAAGGATTAACCAGATCTTGGGTGATTATTTGCGACATTTTGTTTCCTCCCGCCAGGATGACTGGGCAGATCTCCTCCCATGGGCCGAATTCTCGTATAACTTCAGGGTCTCTGAGTCTTCCTCCAAATCCCCATTTTTCGTGGTGTACGGCCGTCACCCTCTTCCCCCCCTCCCTACTCCCTTGCCCTCTGGTCTGCCCGCTGTGGATGAAATTTCTCGTGACCTTTCCATCATATGGAGAGAGACCCAAAATTCTCTCTTACAGGCTTCATCACGCATGAAGAAGTTCGCGGATAAGAAAAGAAGAGCTCCCCCCGTTTTTTCCCCTGGAGACAAGGTATGGCTCTCCGCTAAATATGTCCGCTTCCGTGTCCCTAGCTACAAGTTGGGACCACGCTATCTTGGTCCTTTCAAAATTTTGTGTCAAATTAATCCTGTCTCTTATAAACTTCTTCTTCCTCCCTCTCTTCGTATCCCTAATGCCTTTCACGTCTCTCTTCTCAAACCACTCATCCTCAACCGTTTTTCTCCCAAATCTGTTCCTCCCACTCCTGTTTCCTGCTCCTCGGACATCTTCTCGGTCAAAGAAATTTTAGCTGCCAAAAAGGTCAGAGGGAAAAATTTTTTTTTAGTGGACTGGGAGGGTTGTGGTCCTGAAGAGAGATCCTGGGAACCTGAGGACAACATCCTAGACAAAAGTCTGCTCCTCAGGTTCTCAGGCTCTAAGAAGAGGGGGAGACCCAAGGGGGGGGGTACTGTTACGCCGAGCGCTCCGGGTCCCCGCTCCTCCCCGGAGCGCTCGCTTCACTCTCCCCGCGGCAGCGCTCCGGTCACGTCCTCTGACCCGGGGCGCTGCGATTCCGCTGCCAGCCGGGATGCGATTCGCGATGCGGGTAGCGCCCGCTCGCGATGCGCACCCCGGCTCCCCTACCTGACTCGCTCTCCGTCTGTTCTGTCCCGGCGCGCGCGGCCCCGCTCCCTAGGGCGCGCGCGCGCCGGGTCTCTGCGATTTAAAGGGCCACTGCGCCGCTGATTGGCGCAGTGGTTCCAATTAGTGTGTTCACCTGTGCACTTCCCTATATCACCTCACTTCCCCTGCACTCCCTTGCCGGATCTTGTTGCCTTAGTGCCAGTGAAAGCGTTCCTTGTGTGTTCCTTGCCTGTGTTTCCAGACCTTCTGCCGTTGCCCCTGACTACGATCCTTGCTGCCTGCCCCGACCTTCTGCTACGTCCGACCTTGCTTTTGCCTACTCCCTTGTACCGCGCCTATCTTCAGCAGCCAGAGAGGTGAGCCGTTGCTAGTGGATACGACCTGGTCACTACCGCCGCAGCAAGACCATCCCGCTTTGCGGCGGGCTCTGGTGAAAACCAGTAGTGGCTTAGAACCGGTCCACTAGCACGGTCCACGCCAATCCCTCTCTGGCACAGAGGATCCACTACCTGCCAGCCGGCATCGTGACAATCCCCTATCCAAAGAATAGCACTTGACGTCCACACATTGGGTATTTCCATACTCAGATGGGGTTACAAATTTATGGGGGAATTTTCTCCCACTACCCTTTGTAAAAATTGTAAATTTGGGGGAAAAAACTGCACTTTAGTGAAAAAAAAACCAACTTTTTTTAATTTACACATTCGACTTTAACGCAAAGTTAAAGCCATGTGGGGGGGGGGGGGTGTTCGGCTGTTCTGGCACCATAGGGGCCTCCTAAATGTCACATGCCCCCCAAAAACCATTTCAGAAAAACTCCAAATCTCCAAAATCCCATTGTCGCTCCTTCCCTTCTGAGCCCTCTACTGCGCCCGCCGAACACTTGACATACACATATGAGGTATTTCCTTACTCGAGAGAAATTGGGCTACAAATTTTGAGAGAATTTTCTCCTTTTACCTCTTCTAATAAGAAAGCCCTTCAAATCCACTTCAAACCTGAACTGGTCCATGAAAAATTCAGATTTTGAAAATTTTGTGAAAAATTTGAAAATTGCTGCTGAACTTTGAAGCCCTCTGATGTCTTCCAAAATTAAAAACATGTCAACTTTATGATGCAAACATAAAGAAGACAAATTGTATTTGGGAATCAAAATTTAAGTTATTTGGAAAGTCTATTTCCCTTACAACCAGAAAGCTTCAAAGTTAGGCTGCTTTCACACTATGAAGTTCACCCGTTAATAAATGTACATTTGAAAATAATTATTAAACGCCCGTTAAACAACCTCATTCAAGTCAATGGGTTTTTTCGTTTACCCGTTATCACCTGTTATAGTCCGTCATGACTAACGGACATTAGTTGTGACAGGAGAAATAACGTGACATGCACTAATTTTTCGGCCGTCACAAGGGATGGATAAATTAACGGACGTTATTTTTAACATCGAAGTCTATGGCTGACAGATGTTAGTAAATACACCCGTTAATGCAAGTTATTATAACAAACGTTATTTTTACTGAGCATGCTCAGAAGAGGTGACATCAGCAGACTCCTGCAGTGATGAGGGACTACTGCTACTCCCATCATGGAACAGACTTGTTTCCATGATGGGAGTAGTAATTCCCCATTGAGGGAGTCTGCCGGTGGCTGGGGAGGTTACATTAGTGTTTGCACTACTACCCCCATCATGGAACAGACTCTGTTCCATGATGAGGGTTGTAGTACAGGGGCTGAGGGATTGATCGCACCTGGTCTTACTTCTGACCCCCGATGTGATCAGAAGTTATTAAGCAGGGGAGCGGGCAGCATGGTCTGCAACCCTGCGAGCACAATATATATATTTTTTTTTTTTTATATTCAGAAGAGTTTTATTAATTGAGCAGTATACAAACAGTAGCAAAGAGCATTGTTAGAGTACTCAATGAGAATCTCCATCAGTCGAGTCAATAGGGAAAACAGCATGAAAAAGATAAGGCAATGAACATTTGGTACAAAGTATCAATAGGAAAGGAATGTCATCTGGGGGCAATATACAATGCCGTGGATACTAACAAGTTGTACCAGGACAAACAAGTAGTTAAACTGTCGATAGACATGTCTCTATATCCTTATGTGTTTAGGAAGAGATAAAAAATCAGTGATATAATAAAATAAAATTGAAATAAAATAAAGTAAAGGGGTAAAGGGAAAGAGCTGGGGAAGACGACAAGGGGAGAAGTAAGGAGAGTTGGAAGTGGAGGGAGGAGAAACATCAGAACTCGGGTACTCACTTGAATCGCTACGTAAGGGTGCAGCCACCACCCCAACACTCCGGTCCCGGTCCACGAGAGGGTTACCACGTCTCCCTCAAATACCATCATTCGCCGCGTAGAGGGGTGAGTTAACAAAAGTGAGCCAGGGAAGCCAAATCGTAGTGTATTTTTCTTGTCTACCCGAGGAGTCTGCCATCAGTTCCTCCATACGGCATAAGAAGAGAATCTCCCTGTACCATTCAGAAATGGTCGGGGGGCAAGGGTCTTTCCAATGTCTGGGTATGACAGTTCTCGCAGCCATGAGGAGGAAGTGTGCTAGTGCCCTAGAGGGGGTTCTCCTAGTGGCGGGTAGTATGGAAAGTAGGAGGGCTTTTGGGTGGTTCATGTATGTCACACCAGTAATGGAGGCGATGCGGGCAACCACCACCTCCCAGAAACGGGTCAGAGAGGGGCACGACCACCAAATATGGGTCATTGTTCCACCAGGTGCGCCGCAACGCCAACATAAGTCCGGTACAGTGGGGTACATGCGATTCAGAGTAGAAGGAACCCTGTACCACCGGGATAGTAATTTGAAGTTAGTCTCCTGCGCCCTACATGATATCGACAGTCGGTGACACATGGTAAAGGCAGTCGTCCAGTCCGAGGGAGCAAAGGTCGTGCGTAGCTCCGACTCCCACGCCCCCACATACCTTGGAGGCGATTGCTCAGCCTTATCCATAATTAAGCGATAAATCTGTGATACAGGCCTGAGGGGCGCAGAGTCAGAGACGCACATCTGTTCCAAAGGCGAAAGAGGCCTTGCCAGGAACAGTGTCTGTCCCATGGTCCGGATAAAATGATCTAATTGTAGGTATTGCAACTGGACTAGCGGTGTACGGGAGCGTTCAGGGACTAGTGTCTCATAGGGTTTCAGTCTCGTGCCGTCCAAGAAAGTGTTAATCGGGAGGAACCCTCGTCCTGTCATCCCTAAAAAGTCAGTACAGTGTAAACCAGGAGTGAAGAGGGGGTTGCCAGCGACCGGGGTCAGGGGGCCACCCGGTATGATCAGTTCAGTCTTCGTTATATAGCGCCTATATGTCGTGACCATTTCCCTCAACACCCAGGGCAGAGTGCGGATGGATTCCCAGGACAGGGCATCTGGGGGCAACCAGGGGAAGGCGGCCAGTTGTTTGCCAGTCCCCAACTCGGATCCCACCCATCTCTTGGACGCGTGACCGTGAAAGAGGTCTAGGAATCTCACCAGAGTGGCTGCTACGTAATAGGCCTGACTGTCCGGGACCGCGAGGCCTCCCGCCCGTTTACTTCTCATTAAAACTTGCCTGGCTATCCTTGAAGGCCTGTTTGCCCAGATAAAGTCCCTAAACAGCTTGTTTATCTTTTTAAAGAATGCGGGGGGTAGGGTGACAGGCACAGTTTGGAATAGGTAGAGGAGTCTTGGGAGAACATTCATTTTAAGGATGTTCACTCTACCCAACCACGAAAAGGTATCCCTCGTCCATCTCCGCAAGTCCCCCTCAATCGTAGACAGTAAGGGCTGAAAGTTAAGGGCATAACAGTCCGATAGATTCGCGGGCACCTGGACACCCAGATAAGTGATGGATGTGGAGGACCATCTGAAAGGGTGGGCTTCCTTAAGTCGAGTCACTAACTCCCCAGGGAGGGTCACATTGAGGGCAACACTTTTGGTCAGGTTGATTTTATGGTTACTAAAGTGAGAGTACGTCTCTATGGTCTGCAATATAGCTGGCAGGGAGACCAGAGGGTCCGCGACGTAAAGGAGCAGATCATCCGCGAACGCAGAGCAGGTGTGACTCTCCACCCCCTGTCGAAACCCAGTAATCGCAGGGTTCGATCTTAGGGCAATCAGTAGGTGTTCCATGCACAGAACATAAAGTAAGGGGGAGAGAGGGCACCCCTGTCTCGTACCGTTCCGGATTGGAATGGGGGATGAAAGGGAGCCGTTAATTCGCACCCTCGTCTGGGGGCTATCATATAGGGCCAAGATTCGCCACAGCATTGAAGGGCCCAGTCCTATCTGCTCGAGGACAGCTTTCATGAACCCCCAGTCCACCCTGTCAAATGCCTTTTCGGCATCAAGTGACAGCAACATTAATGATTGGCTAGATGTCTTGGCCTGGTGTATGATAGAGTATGCTCTGACAGTATTGTCCCTGGTTTCCCTCGATTTAACAAAGCCAGATTGGTCAGGGTGGACTAGGGGACCAAGAACAGTGGTCAGGCGATTCGCCAGCAGCTTGGCAAACAGTTTGGTGTCAACGTTCAACAAGGAGATGGGGCGGTAGCTGGCACATAAATTGGGGTCCTTGCCTTCCTTAGGTATTACTGTAATATGGGCATTTAGGGCGTCTCGAGGGAAATTAGAGCCGAGGGAGATAGCATTGAACGCCCCGTGTAGGAGGGGGAGCAGGTCATCCCTCAGGGACTTGTAAAACTTGGCTGTGAATCCATCCGGACCGGGGCTTTTCCCCGATGACTGGTTCTTAATCACCGTGGCCAGCTCCTCCTCTCCAAACGGGGCCTCCAAGAGCTCAATGTCCTCTCCAGATAGTCTGGGGAGGGCTGTATCGGTAATATAGTCAGTCAAGGAGAGGTGAGGTGAGGTCGATGTTAGGGTGTCGGCGGGTGATGGGAGATTATAGAGATTGGTATAGTAAGACTCAAATGCGGCAAGGATGTCCTTCGTAAGGAAGGACCTCCCAGTCTGGGACGTGGTGATTGACGGGATATAGAGCGCAGCTCTCTTGTCTCTCAGTGCCCTGGCCAGGAATCTCCCGGGTTTGTTTCCCCACTCATAGAAAGTCTTCGAGCAGTGTTGTCGATAGTATTTGTAACCGTCGTTAAGGAGGGTACAGATGTCGTGGCGGGTTTTGATGAGGGCACGTAAAGAGGATTCCTGTAGAGACCGTTTGTGTTGTGTCTCCAGGGAAGACAATGTTTCTAGAAGACGCCGTAGTCTCTCCGATCTCTCCTTTTTGAGGCGGGAGCCATGTCTGATCAGCACACCCCGTAACACACATTTAAGTGCTTCCCATTGGGTGGGGAGTGGTGTATCATCAGAAACGTGATCAGTTCTGAAATGTGCGATGGTGGTTTTGAGATCGGACAGACAGAGCGTATCAAGAAGTAGAGATTCGTTTAATCTCCAATTATATTGCGGTCTGGTGAGGGTGGGGAAGAATAATGTGCAGTGGACCGGTGCGTGGTCAGATAGGAACAAGTTCCCAATTTGAGACGACGTCACTCTGGGTAAGTAAAAGTGAGGGAGGAATATGTAGTCTAGGCGGCTGTAAACATTGTGGGGGCTAGAGTAGTACGTATAGTCTCGGTCGGTGGCGTGCTGGAGCCTCCACACATCGCACAGCTGCATGGAGTGCAAAAGTTTCCTGAGTGTACTAAGTTGTCTATAAGAGACAGCAGAGCGCTGCGCGGAAGCGTCCAGCAGGGGTTGCATAGCTAAATTCAAGTCGCCCCCCAATATCAACATGCCCTGTGTGAATGAGGACAATTCCTCTAGCGTACGTGTGAGGAATGGGATTTGTAGTGAGTTAGGGGCATAAATCGTCGCTACAGTCACCACCTGCTCCAAAACCGTCCCCTTAACAAACAGAAATCTGGCTTCAGGGTCGGTTCTGACGTCTAGGACCGAGAAGGGTAGGGAACGATGGAAACCAACCGAGACCCCCTTCGAACGAGACTCAGAGTTTGTACTATGGAACCAGGTGGTGAAGTATCGACCCAGGCGATCTGGCATGTGGCCTGTCTTAAAGTGAGTCTCCTGGAGACACAAAATTTTTGTGCGGTTTTTGTGTAAGTGGTATAAAATTTGGGACCTCTTTTCCGGGGTATTAAAACCCTGGACATTTAAAGTGGTTACCTTAATGTCCGACATGATGCTAGTAGTCACTGGGTCCGGAGGAGGGGGTCCGGAGCGCAGGGGTCAGCGGCAAGTCCCAAGTCCTAGATCGGGGGGCAAAAAAGAAGGACACACAAGGGAAGAAGAGAAAGTTAGGAGAAGGAAAGATAAACAAAAATACAAGGTCTGTAAAAGAAAAAGCAAGTGTACTTGCAAACAAATCTACCTGCAGCACTAGACGTCTGCGTGTCTGGTGTATGTGAACTACACCTACCCTAGTGGGGGGAAGGGTACGATGTGAAGGTATCAGAGCTAGTTCTAAAACCGCGTAACAAAATCAGAGAACAACTAGAACTATCGGCTGGGTCCGTCAATCCCAGGCCTCTATAACTGCTAAATAAAGGCGGCGGCAGTTCGTGCCACCACCGTCTAAACTCAAGATAAGGGGGGAGCAGTGGCAGCTCGTGGGAGAAATGCTACCGATGGGGGGTAGGGGGGGGTGGGGGGGGGGGGGGGGGAGATGGAGAAGGGGGGAGGGGGAAAGGGGGTAGGGGAGGGGGCAAGAAGAGGGAGGGGAGGGGGTGGGGGGGGGGGGGAGGGAGGGAATAGGAGGGCGGGGGGAAGGAGTAGGTGGTGGAGAGGGAGGGGGGGGGGAAGGGGTGGTTGAGAGGAAGGGGGGGGGGAAGGGAGAGTGGGTGGGAGTTAGATTATGACATGAGTATAGACGTCGATAGGGTCGGCAGGAAATCAGGTGGCCCATTGGAGGGTATATAAGTGGTCAAAAGGGGGTTCGGAGACAGTAATGGTCGTTAATGCGAAACCTAATCACAGTTCCATTCAATCACAATTCCAATCCCCTCGACTCCGATCTGGTAGGCCGGCGTCTCTGAGGGAGCGGCTCCCCATCAGCCAGGCGCCGGTTCTGGGAGCGTTGCGAAGGTCTCAGGGTCGGGGGAGGTGCATAAGGGTCCCTCAGGTAGGTGATCCATTCAGGTAGTGCCAAAGGTGGGAGTCCCAATGTAGTCAGGAAGGATGAAAGGTCACCCGGATGACGTAAGGAGGCCGTCTGGTTTCCAGAGGTGGCATATAAGGCAAACGGGAATCCCCATCTATACGGGATGTTACGTTCCTGCAGGTGTCTCAGCAATGGGCGTAGCAGAGCCCTCTGTCTCAGTGTGCGGCGGGACAGGTCAGGATAAATTTGTAGAATAGCTCCATCAAAGTCTATGTCCCCTTGTAGTCGCACTTTCTGCATGAGCTGCTCCTTGATTGTGTATTTGTGGATACGGCAGATAACGTCTCGCGGTCGAGAAGGGTCCGTGCTGGGAGCTCTAAGAGCCCGATGGACTCTGTCAATTTCAATATGAGTAGTTGGTGGGTGTCCCAGTATCAGGTTGAAAATCCCGGTAACCGTGGCAAGCAGGTCAGGTGTTCTGGTGGCCTCAGGAAGGCCCCGTATACGAACATTATTTCTCCGGTTTCTGTTCTCAATGTCGTCTAAGTGATCCGCAAAGGCGTGGTGTGTGGAAGTTTGAGCATTCAGAGCAGTTTGCATGTCCTTTAGTGAGACAGTAACAGAATCTTTAAATTCCTCCAGAGCTCCAATCCTACCCTGCATGTCGGCTACATCGCGTTTAACAGGTTGCAGGTCCTGGCGCCAGGCAAATTTGAGATCTGAGGCCAACGCAGACATATCAGCTTTCGTGGGTAGCAGTGCCAGCAGTGCTTGTAATTCGGGGTGCCCCTTAAGGAGAGCCACGGCTTGGGCAGGTGGTGGGAGGGTGGAAGCAATATTCATGTACTCCGGAGAGCCAGCAGGCACCCGACGAGACCCCTGGTCCCGCACACCCTGTCCCCTCTGTGGAGGCCCCCCAGAGGCTAGGCTCTCAGACATGGCAGTCGGATCATGGGCCAGGGAGGGCGACAGCCAGGCTGGGGATGTAGTGGGAGACCTCTGGCGAAAGTGGGGGTCGTCCTGGGTAGGCAGATCATGCGCCCCTTCTTCTTCTGGAGGGTGGAGAGGGGGGGATGGAGAGGGGGGTCCCTCTTGGCTTCCAAATATGGAGGGGATGCTAGGGGATGGAGAGGGAGCCCTGCATCCCTCCATGGCAGTGGAGGGCAGAAGAGATAGGGCCCGGGGTGGTGGCGTGCTCAGGACCCCTCCAGCACTCACCTCCGTCCAAGACGTTCGGGGCGCAGCTTCAGCGTGGGTCCCCGGCTGCTCGCGGGCATCCTCTGTGGGGCAGTCCATGAGGTGCGTTTGTGGAGCACTTATACCTCCACCCGTCTCTTCCGGCAGTTGCCGAGGTACCTGGAGCCCGGTGTTCACAGTCCCTGGTGGCAGCGGAGGCTGTATGGAGCTGCGAGGGGCTCTGGTCGGCAAGTCCAGAAGTGCCGGGAGCGGGGTCCCATGTGGCGCCGCTCCGGTCCCCGCTGTGCGTTGCCTCGTGGCTGGAGGGGAGTGGGCGGGAGTAGTGGAGCCCTGCTGGTCCCGCGCCATCTTGGACTGGGCCGGCATCTTCTGCGGTGGCTCCTGCAGGGCACTCAGCGGGCCGAAGAAGTTCCGGATCGGGGTCCCTGCGTTCTGGGGTGTCTTGGTGGAATGTCCCCTCTTTCCTGATCTCCTGCCGACCATTTATAGTGGCGATATCCCCCGGTTTGACGGCCTGGGTGACGGAGCTCTGTGCCTCAGCGTCTTGCTCGCACCATAGCAGGACACGCCCCCCACAATATATTTTTTACTTTCAAATTAATTTTCAAATTAATTTTCAAATTCCCCGCTGGGAGCCCTGAGTTGCCGGTACTGAGGAGCCAATCAGAGATCCCAGCAGGGTTTTTAAAGGGGTATTCCAGGCAAAAACTTTTTTTTATATATCAACTGGCTCCGGAAAGTTACACAGATTTGTAAATTACTTCTATTAAAAAATCTTAATCCTTCCAATAGTTATTAGCTTCTGAAGTTTTCTGTCTAACTGCTCAATGATGATGTCACATCCCGGGAGCTGTGCATGATGGGAAAATATCCCCATAGGAGCTGGACAGCTCCCGGGACGTGAGTCATCAGAAAGCAGTTAGACAGAAAACAGCAACTCAACTTCAGAAGCTAATAACTATTGGAAGGATTAAGATTTTTTAATAGAAGTAATTTACAAATCTGTTTAACTTTCTGGAGCCAGTTGATATATATAAAAAAGTTTTTGCCTGGAATACCCCTTTAAAATGGACAATGTGAGGGGACATATGTATATTAAAACTGTTGTGGGGGGGGGGCAAAATATATAGCACTGCAGGGGGGGGGGGGGCATAGAGCGCTATATATCTAGCCCCTCAGCGCATTTATAATATGCCTCCCGCTGGCGCATTTATATGTATATATCTATACCCCCGCCAGCGCATAATGTGACAAGACTGTCCATGATGAGAGTAGTAGTAGTCCTAGCTGTGGGAGTCTGTAGGCAGAGGTGTTAAATCGTCCGTACATGACGGATGTTATAACAGGTCTTAACTGATGAATATGCCCTTTATTTGGAAAGACATTATTCAGCTGTTAGCATCCGTTAATTCACCCGTTATTAAACGTCCGTTAACAATACATAATAACATATGTTTATTAATGGGTGAACTTCATAGTGTAAAAGCACACTTAGAAAAAAGCAAAATTTTCAATTTTTTTTAATAAAATTTTTGATTTTTTCACCAAGAAATGATGCAAGTATCGACAACATTTTACCACTAACATAAAGTAGAATATGTCACGAAAAAACTATCTCTGAATCAGAATGAAAAATAAAAGTATCCCAGAGTTATTAATGCTTAAAGTGACAGTGGTCAGATGTGCAAAAAACGCTCTGGGGAAAATAGGCTTGGTCCTTAAGGGGGTATGTTTAAAATTGTCATCTTCTGACCCCTATAATTTTTTTATTTTTTCACATACAGGGCTATATGAGGGCAAATTTTTTGCGCCATGGTCAGTATTTTTTATCGGTATCATTTTTATTTTGAAGGAACTTTTTGATCGCTTTTTTTTAGGCGTATGAAGTAACCAGAAACGTGCAATTTTGGACACTGGTGTTTTTTTTAGGTGTATGCCATGCGGTTTAACTACCCTTAGTAGTAGAGCATCTATATTACTCATCAAACTGTCACCGGAAGTTGGTTGACAGGTGCCACGCCCCCCTTAGTCTCAAGACCCAACACATCAGCCAGCCCCTTCCGGTGGTGTTTGACAGGTACCACGCCCCCTCCCCACGTGTCCTAACTACGCCCATATGTTGGCCCCCAGCTCTCCCATGACCACCACCTCTAACATCAGACATCATGCTGCTATGGCAACTATGTCCCAGCCCCCTCCCCAGCTTATCACACACATACATTCACATTAACTATCAGGAAAATACAGAGCCCGTAGATTGCTTATTTAGTTATGAGCAGCCTTTATAGCACATTTTCATGTATACCAAAGCTCATTCAATATACACACAGCTATAGTTCTAAAAAGAACCCTAAAACTACTAACCTTTTAGGGGAGAGAAGTATATACGGCATGCTAGTCCCGGCGCCGAATCTTTCTGAATGAATAGCATAGGTTTTATAGTAGCATATTGTGACATAATAGGCGGAGGCTAAATTACGTAGATTTCTATGCATACGCCTATACCAACAAGCCCGGACATGTCTGGTGGCAGATTTCTATGTGTTAACATGTCTGGACATGTCTGAATCACCACCCACATATATATTTCCCTTTATAGATAATCAAACAGACCCGTAATGTAAAGTTTAAAAAGCTTTATTGAACAGATAAAATACATAAATTATAGCGTATAAAATTATAAAATCAGATATAATAAAATAAATTTTTGGTTTTGGGCATTAGAAATATAAGGATATTTAATTCAATATAGGTAATTAATATACATAATATTCACAGAGTTAACCAGGCAGTTTGTATGGAGGCAAACTTCCCTGTGTTAGTACCGGCGGTCTAGAAGGTGTAAGATATATTCCCTGTTTAGGGGTTGCAGTTCCTGTAGGATCATTTAACACCTTAAAGACCAAGCTAATTTAGCATGTACGCCCCTCAAAGACCAGGCCTGTTTTTTCAAATCTGATATGTCTGTATTTATTAGAGAATAACTCTGGTAATGTTTTGCCAATGAAAATAATTCTGACATTTTTTTTGTCACAAGTTGTACTACATGTAAATAGTAAAAGTTATTCCATATCATCTGTATTTTTTTTATTTACAACGCATGAAATCGTGACATTTAAAAAAAAAAATGTTTTGTTGTTTTGATGCTAATAGGTTGCATATATTTATACATACCGTGCAATTCTCCTATAAAAAAATTATAATTTCATATGTCTACTATATTTTGTCAGCTTTTTTATTTTAATAATTCACGTTTTAGTTGTATTAGAGGCCTAACAAAATTTACTTGACATTTTGAAAATCTTATTTTTATGTGCTAGGCAAGGTTTGCAGCAACTGAGAGGTGGTAGAACATAGGACCCCCCCCCCCCCCGAATGACACCATTTCAAAAACTAGACCCTATAAGGTATTTACCAGGGGGCATAGTGAGTATTTTAGCGCCATATTTTTTTGGCAGGAATCTTTATAATGTCAGTTGAAAAAAATGAAATTTCCTTTTTTTCCCACAAACGCATCATTTGTGGGACACATTTTTTTATACATCCCTTCTGAAAATGAAAAAAAGCACCCCATATGTTATTCTGCTGTTCGGCCCGTGTTCGGCAATACCCCCACTCAGGCCCTAATTATTTGTTTAGCCGCTTGGTGGGACCCAGAAGGAGAGGAGCACCATTTGACTTTCAGGGCCTCATTTTAGGCCGAACGACTTGTAGGCCCCACTTCATGTCTACAATGGGTTTTAGGTGCCAGAACTATACAGTACCCCTACAAGTCACACCATTTCGGAAACTAGGCCCCCCTAAAGTATTCACCTAGACCAAAAGTGAGCCATTTTTGTGTGGCTGGAATAGTTTTGAAGTCAGTGGGAAATATTTTTTTTTTCACAAATGCATCATTTGTGAGACATATTTTTTATACATCCCTTCTGAAATTGAAAAAAAGCACCCCATATGTTATGCTGCTGTTCGCCCCATGTTCAGCAATACCCCCGCTCAGGCCCTAATTTGTGTTTTTGGCTGCTTGGTGGGACCCAGAAGGAGAGGAGCGCCATTTGACTTTCATGACATCATTATGTGAATTATAGGCTACACTCCATGTCTGGAAAAGATTTTCGCTGTTAGAACCATACCGTACCCCCACAAGTTGTACCTTTAAAAAAAAAAATACTCCATAAAATGTATTCATTTACAAGCTTATTGCGCATATGGGTCGCAAAGTTTGTATGTCAGAGTGAGATTTGTTCAGAACATTTCCCAGTAATCCCAATTTTCCCATCAAGGTTAACTTACAGTTCTGAAGATCAATTTCTTGCACATTCTATTGCACCACTTGCAGTTTGGATTAGAGTAGCATCCTATAAAATCATACATAAGTACCATATTAACCCCTTAAGGACCCATGACGTTCGCGTACGTCATGGAGAATTCCGGCCCCTGCCGTGCGCCGGGCAGGGACCGGACCGGGATGCCTGCTGAAATCGTTCAGCAGGCGTCCCGTGCAAACGCCCAGGGGGGGGTCATCAGAAACCCCCCCCCCCCCCCATGTCGGCGATCGTGGCAAATCGCAAGTGAATTCACACTTGCGATTTGTGCGATTATGGGTCTATGGTGACCCGGTGACCCGGAATATAAGGGGGATCGTGGTTGTCTTAGACACCCAGGATCCCCCTGAAGCGATAGGTGCCACCCCTCCTATCCCTGCTATTGGTGGTCTAGACGCGACCACCAATAGAAGATCGGGGGTGGGGGGGCTAACTTTCGTTTCCCCCGTTCTGCTCACCCACAATAGGCGGGGCAGAACGGGGAAACGACGGGGACTGGTGCCGAAGATCCACTTACCGATCCGGGCAGGCGTCGTAGGCTGCGGGCGACGGAGATCGGCGGGCGGAGATGACGTGCGGCTGGATCCGACGGAAGCCGGTGAGTTGCCTAGCAACATCTGGAGGGTACAGTTTGAGACCATTATACAGTGGTCTCTAACTGTAGCCCTCCAGATGTTGCAAAACTACAACTCCCAGCATGCCCAAACAACTGTTTGCTGTCTGGGCATGCTGGGATTTGTAGTTTTGCAACAGCTGGAGGACCACAGTTTGGAGATCACTTTGCAGTGTTCTTTAAAACTGTAGCCCTCCAGATGTTGCAAAACTGCAAATCCCAGCATGCCCAAACAGCAAACAGCTGTCTCGGCATGCTGGGAGTTGTAGTTGCGTACCTCCAGCTATTGCATAACTACATCTCCCAGCATGCCCTTCGGCGATCAGTACATGCTGGGAGTTGTAGTTTTGCAACAGCTGGAGGCACACTGGTTGGAAAATACTGAGTTAGGTAACAGAACCTAACTGAAGGTTTTCCAACCAGTGTGTCTCCAGCTGTTGCAAAAGTACAACTCCAAGCATGCACAGTCTGTCAGTACATGCTGGGAGTTGTAGTTTTGAAACAGCTGGAGGTCCCCCCCCCCCATATGAACGTACAGGGTACATTCACACGGGCAGGTTTACAGTAAGTTTCCTGCTTCAAGTTTGGGCTGCAGCAAATTTTTCACCGCAGCGCAAACTCCTAGCGGGAAACTCACCGTAACACTCCAGTGTGAATGTACCATAAAAACACTACACTACACTACACTAACACACAATAAAGAGTAAAACCCTACATATACTGCCCCTTACACTGTTCCCCCCCCCCCCAATAAAAATGAAAAACATTGTATGGCAGTGTTTCCAAAACGGAGCCTCCAGCTGTTGCAAAACAACAACTCCCAGCATTTCCGGAGAGCCACTGACTGTCCAGGCATGCTGGGAATTTAGCAACAGCTGGAGGCACCCTCTTTGGGAATCACTGGTGAAGAATACCCCTATGTCCACCCCTATGCAATCCCTAATTTAGTCCTCAAATGCGCATGGGGCTCTCTCACTTCAGAGCCCTGTCGTATTTCAAGGAAACAGTTTAGGGCCACATATGGGGTATTTCCGTACTCGGGAGAAATTGCACTACAAATTTTGGGGTGCTTTTTCTCCTTTTACCCCTTATGAAAAGGAAAAGTTGGTGGCTACACCAGCTTGTTAGTGTAAAAGAAATAAAAAAAAATTACACTAACATGCTGGTGTTGCCCCATACTTTTTATTTTCACAAGCGTTAAAAGGAAAAAAGACCCCCAAAATTTGTAACGCATTTTCTCCTGAGTACAGAAATACCCCATATGTGAGCGTAAAATGCTCTGCGGGCGCACAACAAGGCTCAGGAGTGAGAGCGCACCATGTACATTTGAGGTCTAAATTGGTGATTTGCACAGGGGTGGCTGATTTTACAGCGGTTCTGACATAAACGCAAAAAAATAAATACCCACATGTGATCCCATTTTGGAAACTACACCCCTCACGTAATGTAATAGGGGGTACAGTGAGCATTTACGCCCCACAGGTGTCTGACAGATTTTTGGAACAGTGGTCCGTGAAAATGAAAAATGTAATTTTTCATTTGCACCGCCCACTGTTCCAAAGATCTGTCAAACGCCAGTGGGGTGTAAATACTCACTGCACCCCTTATTAAATTCTGTGAGGGGTGTAGTTCCCAAAATAGGGTCACATGTAGGGGGGGGTGTCCACTGTTCTGGCACCACGGAGGGCTTTGTAAACGCACATGGCCCTTGACTTTCTTTCCAAACTATTTTTTTCCCAAAAGCTCAATGGCGCCATGCCATGTGTTTTTTTTTTTTTTTTTTTTGCTGTCCTGGCACCATAGTGGCTTCCTTAATGCAACATGCCCCCCAAAAACCACTTCAGCAAATTTTGCTTTACAAAAGCTAAATGTGACTCCTTCTCTTCTGAGCATTGTAGTTTGCCCGCAAAGCATTTTACGTCCTAACATGGGGTATTTCCATACTCAGAAGAGATGGGGTTACAAATTTTGGGGGTCATTTTGTCCTATTGTAAAAATTTTAAATTTGAGGGAAAACTAGCATTTTAGTGAGAAAAAAAAAACATTTCACATCCAACTTAAACGAAAAGTCGTCAAACATCTGTGGGGTGTTAAGGCTCACTGGACCCCTTGTTACGTGCCTTGAGGGGTGTAGTTTCCAAAATAGTATGCCATGTGTTTGTTTTTTTTTGCTGTTCTGGCACCATAGGGGCTTCCTAAATGTAACACGCCCCCCAAAAACCATTTCAGAAAAACTCTCTCCAAAATCCCACTGTCGCTCCTTCCCTTTTGAGCCCTCTACTGCACCCGCCGAACACTTGACATACACATATGAGGTATTTTCTTACTCGAGAAAAATTGGGTTACACATTTTAGGAAGATTTCTCTCCTTTTACCCCTTGTAAAAATTCAATAACTGGGTCTACAAGAACATGCCAGTGTAAAAAATGAAGATTTTGAATTTTCTCCTTCAATTTGCTGCTATTCCTGTGAAACACCTAAAGGGTTAACAAACCTTTTGAATGTCATTTTGAATACTTTTAGGGGTGCACTTTTTATAATGGGGTCATTTGTGGGGTATTTCTAATAAGACGGCCCTTCAAGTCCACTTTAAAACAGAACTGGTCCCTGAAAAATTTCGATCTTGAAAATTTTTTGAAAAATTGGAAAATTGCTGCTTTACTTTGAAGCCCTCTGATGTCTTCTAAAAGTAAAAACATCTCAACTTTATGACAGAAACATAAAGTAGACATATTGTATATGTGAATCAATATATAATTTATTTGGAATATTCATTTTCCTTATAAGCAGAGAGCTTCAAAGTAAAAAAAAAAATGCAAAATTTTCATTTTTTTAAATCAAATTTTGGAATTTTTCGCCAAGAAATGATACAAGCATCAACAAAATTTTACCACTAACATAAAGTAGAATATATCACGAAAAAACAATCTCGGAATCAGAATGAAAGGTAAAAGCATCCCAGAGTTATTAATGTTTAAAGTGACAGTGGTCAGATGTGCAAAAAATGGCCGTGTCCTACAGTGAAAATTGGCTGGGTCCTTAAGGGGTTAAAAGGGCAAAAACCAGAAAACCTTTCCTTCCACTTTGCTTTCTGCCCCTCATGCCTATTTCGCCATTACCGCATGGTGTATCCAGCCTGGGGTATATGCCTTTGTTTCCCCATAGGCATATACCCCGGGACTACCCTGAGTAAAAGGGAATACCACTTAGCAAGTGTGATTAAAGTCTTAGAAAAGATAATGGCCCCAAAATTAAAACCGAGGAGATTGGGCGGCAATCCCGCTGGAGAAGCTATAAATATAGAAAAAAAAATTTTTATCTTCCAAAGACGCTATCAAAACAAGGACCCAAAGGTCCAGGGAGAATATGAAGGGCTCCAGATATACGGTCCTACAGGAGGAAGGCATTACGGAGGAGGGAGAGAGTGGAGAGCTCAGTAATCAAATGCTGAGCTCTATTCTAAATGGAGTGAAAAAAGTAATAAATTATTGGAAGAGCTAACTCTGCAAGTGGGCCGGGAAGATATGAAAAAGGTTAAAGAAAGTGGGGAAAATAGAGAAATTGATCCCACAATTAAATGGCAAAATTGGGGACATGGTGAAAGCACAGGAAGAAATATCTAAGGAGAATAAATATTTGAAAGGAAAAGTGGAAGATCTAGAAGACAGATCAAGGCAGGCGAATGTAACAATTATCGGCGTACCGGTAGGAGAGGAAGGGACAGACCCAATAGCATTTTGCACTAAATGGATAACTGATACATTTGGAGAACAGACTTTCTCGCCCTGGTTTGCTATAGAGAGAGTGCACAGGGTCCCGTTCACAAAACCAAGTCCAGCAGCCCCACTACGGACTTTACTGCTGAAATTTATGTGTGCCAGAGATCGAGATATCCTCTTGAAAATAGCAAGGGAAAAAAGGGAGATCGTACTGGGGAGCGCAAATATCTATATATACCCAGACTTTTCAAGAGAAAGACAAAGAAAGAGGATGGAGTACAGAGACATTAAGAAAAGACTGCATAACCAGAACATTTCTTTCTCGCTTTTATTCCCGGCTCAGCTAAGGGTTGTGTTTAATGGGAAAGCATTCATTTTCCAATCCCCAAGAGAGATTGGAAAATGGATGGAAGCGCAAGGTCTATAAGAATAAAATAAATAAGGATCGGAATAAGGAAGGGAGCGATGGAGTTGGAAAGTTGAGAGGTCCGTTAGTAGAAGTGGACTATTAGGGGGGGGAGGGGAAGGGTTAGGGGTGAGAAGTCAGCCTGGCACAAAGGTAGGAGGACAGAAGATTTAAATGATGGGGGCCCAAGATAGACAAGGAGTTAAATGGTCACTCTCAGTAAAAACATTTTTGTTATTGCACTCCTTATGGTAAATGAAAAATATTTCTAATATGCTTTGTTTAAAAAAAAATGAAGTTTTCTCTGGTTTATTTGTGCTTAAAAAAGCTCAAGAGCACATTTTCCCCCAACACAGGCTTTGGACCAAAGTCCAAACACAGGAAGTGCCGCCTGGAGTGCTGAGGGGGGGGGGGGGGGGTGTCCAGCCAACAGCATATGGCAGTTATGTGTGAGAGAAGCTATGATTGGATGTTGGATGAGGCTGGACACCCCCCCCCCCAGCACTCCAGGCGGCACTTCCTGTGTTCGGACTTTGGTCCAAAGTCCATGTATGAGTTGGGGTTAAATGTGCTCTTGAGCTTTTTAAGCACAAATAAAACATAGAAAACTTCATTTTTTTAAACAAAGTATATTAGAAATATTTTTCATTTACCATAAGGAGTGCAATAGCAAAAATTCGTTTTAATGAAAGTGACCTTTTAACGTATTAGTCTGGAATATTAGGGGTATCAAAGAAAGGAGGAAAAGAGTAGCGATTATGGATAGAGTTAAAAATTACCTCCCAGAAATCGTATGTCTACTTGAAACCCACATAACTAAGTACATCTAGTTAACCCCTTAAGGAACAGGGGTTTTTCAGTTTTTGCACTTTAATTTTTTCCTCCTTATCCTTAAAAAATCATAACTCTTTCAATTTTGAAGAAATAGATGGTCCAGCGCAGGATAACGTGCAATAAAAGCCAAAATTTATTGTAGATTCAAGCCATAGGAAAGCAGGACACAATTCAATTTTGCACCTAAAAATCCATATGATGGCTGATTTTTTGCGCCACCAATTCTACTTTGTAATGACATCAGTCATTTTACCCAAAAATATATGGCGAAATGGAAAAGAAATCATTGTGAGACAAATTTTTTTTTTAAACCCCATTTTTTTACTTTTGGGGGCTTCTGTTTCTACGCCGTACATTTTTCGGTAAAAATTCTGTAGGTCCATACAATTAAAATGATACCCTACTTATATAGGTTGAATTTTGTCGTACTTCTGAAAAAATCATAACTACATGCAGGAAAATTTATACGTTTAAAATTGTCATCTTCTGACCCCTATAACTTTAGAACTTTTCCGCGTATGGGTCGGTATGAGGGTCCCGTTTTTTGCGCCGTGGTCTGAAGTTTTTAGCGGTATCATTTTGTATTGATCGGACTTATTGATCGCTTTTTATTCATTTTTTCATGTTATAAATAGTGACCAAACATACACTATTTTGGGCTTTGGAATTTTTTTTGCGCATACGCCATTGACCGTGGGGTTTAATTAATGATATATTTTTATAATTCGGACATTTCCGCACGCGGCGATACCACATATGTTTATTTTTATTTACACTTTTTTTTTATGGGAAAAGGGGGTTGATTCAAACTTTTATTAGGGGAGGTGTTAAATGATTTTTATTCACTATTTTTTTCACTTTTTTTTGCAGTGTTATAGGTCCCATAGGGACCTATAACACTGCACACACTGATCTTTTAAATAGACCACTGGTTTCTCATAGGAAACCAGTGATCAATGATTCTGCCGCTTGACTGCTCATGCCTGGATCTCAGGCACTGAGCAGTCATTTGGAGATCGGACAGCATGGGAGCAGGTAGGGATCCTCTGGCTTTCTCGTAAGCTTTTCGGGATGCCGCGATTTTGCCGCGGCGATCCCAAACAGCTCCCTGAGGTAACCGGCATTGTTTCACTTTCACTTTAGACGCGGCATTCAACTTTGACCGCCGTGTCTAAAGGGTTAATAGCGCACGACATTGTGATCAGTGCTGCGTGCTATCAGCCACGGGTCCGGCCGTTGTTAGAGGCTGAGCCCGACCCGCTATGATGCGGGGTCACGCTGTGGCCCCGCGTTGTAGAAAGGTCCTTGGTCCTTAAGAGGTTAAAAAGAATTGGGCTAATCAGGAATTCCATGCATTTGGGTCTAATTACTCAGCCAGAGTTACCGTTCTAATACATGGGAAACTCAATATTAAGGTGAAAATGGCGCAATATGATAAAAAGGGGAGATTTGTTTTTTTTATATGTAGAATGGAATAGGGTATACGTGGTCCTTGCATTTGTGTACATACCGCCACCATATACACCAGAGGTATTGAAAATATTAATGGAGTGAGGATCTGTCCATTATTGGGATTTTAATTCTGTAATAGGCAACAAAAGAGATTGCAGGGGTGGTATTGTAAGGGAAAGGAAAACTAGATTAGCAGATCTATGTGAAGAATTAGGTTGGAGGGATGTGTGGAGAAATCTGTACCCAAAAATGGTATTTTCGTGCTAAAAAATTAGTCATAAAACTGCCTCGCTAATTGATATGATGCTGGCCAATGATAATGGGGTTAGAGTAACCCAAAAAATGAGCTATGAACCCAAATGTATATCAGATCATGCTGTGATGACATGTAGTTTGGCATATGAGAACCAACACTCCTCCCAAAATGAAAGTATGAACATCAATCCCCATTGGTTGGAGGTAAGGGAATGGAACAAATGAAATAGAGGAGGAGATTAAATGGTTCTGGGACACCAATAAAGACTCTACAGATTTATTTATGGTATGGGATGCTTTAAAAGCATATTTGAGGGGGATTCTGGTTAAAAATATCTCCTACTTCAAGAAACAGGTAAAGAATAGGGAGGAGAGGTTGGTGAAACAGATTCAATGTATAGAAGAGGAGTATACAAAAAACAGAAGAGAGGGTTTGGAAAAAATTAGAGCATGCTCAAAAGAAATATAAGGATTTTAATCTGGAAAAAGCACAACATAGGATGTTTTTCTGGGGACAGAGGAAATTTACAGAAGAGGGGAAATCTAACAAGTGGCTGGCCGGCATCATTAAGAATCAAAGGGAGAACAGTGAAATGAATAATCTGAAGAACAGCGAGGGGAAGCTGATCAGATAGATTATTGCCGTAGATTATTTGCAAAAATTATATGAGGCAGAGAATAAAAAATCTGAAAGAGAAATAGATGAATTTCTGTTGAAACTTACTTTACCAAAACTGAAAGATGAGGACGGGAAAGCTGAATAAAGGGATCAGCCTGAGTGACATTCAAGAAGCCCTTAGTTCCTGCGCTGGGAATTCTGCTCTCGGATCAGATGGATTCCCATTTGAGATATATAGGAAGTTTCAAAAAGCATTGTTGCCCTGTTTTTTGGAGATCGTTAAAGGGGTATTCCAGGCAAAACCTTTTTTTTATATATATCAACTGGCTCTGGAAAGTTAAACAGATTTGTAAATTACTTCTATTAAAAAATATTAATCCTTCCAATGGTTATTAGCTTCTGAAGTTTTCTGTCTAACTGCTCAATGATGATGTCACGTCCTGGGAGCTGCGCATGATGGGAGAATATCCCCATAGGAACTGCACAGCTCCCGGGACGTAAGTCATCAGAGAGCAGTTAGACAGAAAACAACATCTCAACTTCAGAAGCTAATAACTATTGGAAGGATTAAGATTTTTTAATAGAAGTAGTTTACAAATCTGTTTAACTTTCCGGAGCCAGTTGATATATAAAAAAAAGTTTTGGCCTGGAATACCCCTTTAATGAATCCTTGGAAAGGGGGTGTTTATCTCCCTCAATGTCTGAAGCAGTGATAATTTTAATACCCAAGAAAGGGGGCAACAAGGAAAACATTGAGAATTTCCGCCCAATATCCCTACTAAACACGGATTATAAACTACCGTATTTATCGGGGTATACCACACACTGGCCTATAACACGCACCCTCGTTTTACCAAGGATATTTGGGTAAAGAAAGTTTTTTACCCAAATATCCTTGGTAAAATGAGGGTGCGTGTGTGTGCATGCATATACCTCGATACACCCCCAGGAAAGGCAGGGAAAGAGAGGCCGTCGCTGCCCGCTTCTCTCCCCCTACCTTTCCTGGGGTCTAGAGCCCTGCTGCCGCCGCTTCTCTCCCGCTGGCTATCTGCGCCGCTGCCGGTTCTCTCCCCCTGACTATCGGCGCCGCTGCCCCAATGCCGGCGCCGCTTCTCTCCCCCTGGCTATCGGCGCCGGCAATGGGGCAGCGGCGCCGATAGCCAGGGGGAGAGAAGGGGCAGCGGCACCCATTGCCGGTGCCGCTGCCCCGTTGCCTCCCCCATCCCTGGTTGTATAATTACCTGTTGCCGGGGTCGGGTCCGCCCTGCTTCAGGCCTCCGGTGTGTGTCCCCTGACAGCCATCGGCTGTCCGGGCTTGCTGGGAGTTGTAGTTTTGAAACCTCCGGAGGTCCGCAGGTTGAAGACCACTGCGGCCTTCGACATCATCCGGTGCTGGTCCGATGCTACAGGACTGTCTGGTGGGGAGGTCGTCCGGTGGGATAGTAGTTCCGGGCTGCTATCTTCACTGGGGGCGCCTCTTCTCCGCGCTGCGGGCCCGGAATAGAGGCGTTGCCTGGACGATAACGCAGAAGTACGTTGGTAAAGAATGTACCTCTGCGTCGTCGTCAAGGCAACGTGACTATTCTGGGGCCGGGCCCGAAGCGCTTAGAAGAGGCCTCCCCGGTGAAGATAACAGCCCGGAACCACTATCCCACCTCCTCACCGGACAGTCCTTTAGCACCGTACCAGCGCCGAGCGGAGGCGAGTACTGTACAGAACTAAAGGGGGTGAGAGGGGGCTGGATGATGTCGAAGGCCGCAGTGGTCTTCAACCTGCGGACCTCCGGAGGTTTCAAAACTACAAATCCCAGCAAGCCCGGACAGCCGATGGCTGCCCGGGCTTGCTGGGAGTTGTAGTTTTGAAACCTCTGAAGGTCCGCAGGTTGAAGACCACTGCGGGTGGAGAGTTCACTCGAGTATAAGCCGAGGGGGGTGTTTTCAGCACGAAAAATCGTGCTGAAAAACTTGGCTTATACTCGAGTATATACGGTAACAAGATGCTAACTCTTTTGCATCCTGTTTAGCAAGAATCAAGTATCTTTGCAGTATATCTGTGTATCGTTTAATTTTCACATCATCCAGCAAATCGCCACGCTGTAAAACATAATTTCATGACGATGTATTACACTTTGCCATACGCTAGATGTGGGTGTAACGGCATGATTTATCTTGTTGAATTCGTGTTTGGGCACCAAGTACATTTTCTCTGTATGCTCCATTATTTGTTAAAAAGCAGGCTCGTTATTAATGGAATTGCAAACCCCAACAGTGGGCCTGTGAACCCACCAGTTTGATTCACTAAGCGCTTCGGGGTTCTTCCCTCCAGCTTTACCAGCGGTGTATATACCAAAGAAAATTAGATCAAAAAATGTATGCTTTCATTTTGTAGTGCATTCTATGCACTGTACATAGTAGCGGCAAGATGTCTGAGAGATTAAGACGTAATTGGGCTCTCTTAACCTCTTAAGGACCCATGACGTACGTCATGAGTCCGCTCCAGATCTATAACGCGGGGCCACCGAATTATAAAAATATATTGTTAATTAAACCGCATGGTCAATGGCGTACGCGCCAAAAAATTCCAAAGTCCAAAATAGTGCATTTTTGGTCACTTTTTATATCATGAAAACATGAATAAAAATCAATAAGTCCTATCAATGCAAAAATTGTACGGCTAAAAACTTCAGATCACAGCGCAAAAAATGAGCCCTCATACCGCCCCATACGCGGAAAAATAAAAAAGTTATAGGGGTCAGAAGATGACAATTTTAAACGTATAAATTTTCCTGCATGTAGTTATGATTTTTTCCAGAAGTATGACAAAATCAAACCTATATAAGTAGGGTATCATTTTAATCGTATGGACCTACAGAATAAAGAGAAGGTGTCATTTTTACCGAAAAATGTACTGTGTAGAAACGGAAGCCCCCAAAAGTAACAAAATGGCGTTTAAAAAAAAAAATTGTCTCAATAATTTTTTTTTCGTTTCGCCGTACTTTTTTGGGTAAAATGACTGACGTCCTTACAAATTAGAATTGGTGGCGCAAAAAATAAGCCATCATATGGATTTTTAAGGAGGAAAAAACGGAAAAGCCCCGGGTCCTTAAGGGGTTAAAAAGAGAGGTGTTAGAGGTGGGGGTTGTTGGAGAGCTGGGGGCCAACATATAGGCATAGTAAGGACACATTGGGAGGGGGCATGGTACCTGTCAAACACCACCGGAAGGGGCTGGCTGATATGTTGGGTCTTGGGACTAATGGGGGCGTGGCACCTGTCAACCAACTTCCGGTGACAGCTTGACGAGTAATATAGATGCTCCACTACTAACCTTATATTTTTATAGTCCGGATATTACACACGTGGCGATACCACATATGTTTATGTTTATTTTTGATTACATCATTTTATTAAAAAAATGGGAAAAGGGGGTGATTCCAACTTTTATTAGGGGAGGGGCTTATTCGCATCTATTTTTTTTACACATTTAACTTTTTTTTATTTTCTAAGCACCCTCAGGAGGCTATAACATGCAATCTTACGATAGCATACACTGTTCAATGCTGGGCTTTGACTCAGCATGATTAATGTTATCAGTGCTCTGCTGCTCCAGCCTGCAGAGGCTTCCTGGAACAACAGAGGACTGATCGGACGGCGAGTAGACAGGTAAGGGCCCTCCTGCCATCCTCTCAGATGATCGGGACATCGCAATTGTTTTTTTTACTTTCATTTTAGAAGCTGTGAAGCTCTTTGTTGTATGAGAATACTGTAGTTATGAATTACCTTACATCTTGTAAAAAGGGTCTGGGGGCTATAGAGGTAATGTTTATGATAGGGAAGAGGGATCATGGGAGCTTTACACCCACCGCAAGCCCTGGCAGCATGAAAACAACAGTGCGACACAGAACTTGGCAAGAAAATAGAAAAAAAAAACGACTTTTGATCTGTAATGGCATAACCTGGGGAGCAGTCTCACAGATATAGGTACTTTGCTATATTTTTTCTAAACTCAGCCAATTCTTTTATACTATAAAATGTGTGCTTTATTGTTCCGCCAATTCCTTTCAATAGCAGCCATTCTTACTGCCATCACTTCATTTTAAAGAGTAGGTAAGGTTTGTGGATGAAGGTTAGCTGTCAGTATGTGACATGGATGCCTCTCCTCAGGGGAAAGCTTGGTGCCTCAGCATGTTCGTTGTTGACGGACTGCATCTCATCAGTGGGCCATCTTGTCAGCAGTACCAGCAGGAGAGGGATAGTTTAATTAACACAGAGTTAATGATCTCTGGTAAATGCAAACCTCACTTTATCACAGATCATTCAGCTCTCCCATGAGTTGTAGCAAACAGCTATTGAGTGATAATGCTTTAGAGCTCCATCACATAACTGTACAGGAAACGTATGAGCGCTATGTGACCTTGGCACGAGGATGACATCTGAAGGCTACGTCTTCAAGGACATTTACTGACTGTATTCCTCTGACCTTCAGATCCAACACACTTAATTCCTTGCCATGCGAACAGAAGTGTTTTTAATTAGATTTCACACTTCCTCTAGAAAGAATTTCTGTGTGAAAATATTTTCAAGCAGTAATGGCTTGTTTATATATTGTGGAGATGTGACTCAAATCCCATTAACATTCCTTGTTTTTATTGGAAATCTAATTTAGCGCATTAGACAAACTTCATTTGATTGTAAACCCTCTTGAACAGCGGCCCACATTGAGTAAATCTGTACAAGCAGTACAGTTCTATACCAATAATATATGAAAGGGTTATATGTGTAAGTATATGTACTGTGTGTGTATGTAGATAGATACACTACATCTGCTGCAGATTTTACAACATCCCATTCTAAATCTATAGGCATTTATATGAATTTGGTGTTATATATTTTTTTCCATCAAGAAAAGCATTTTTGAGGTCAAACAATGTTTGACAAGAGGGCCTGGCTTGCAGTGAACATTCTAGTTCATCCCAAAGTTGTTGTAACTACTAATAATTATTTTAATATTTTCTTTGTATACACGGTGGGACATTTATATGGATACACCTTAATAAAATGGCAATGGATATTAACTTCCTGTTTGTGGCACATTAGTATATGTGAGGGGGGAAACTTTTCAAGATGAGTGGTGACCATGGCGGCCATATTGAAGTTGGCCATTTTCAATCCAACTTTTGTTTTTTCAATAGGAAGAGGGTCATGTGACACATCAAACTTATTGGGAATTTCACAAGAAAAACAATGATGTGCTTGGTTTTAACGTAACTTTATTCTTTCATGAGTTATTTACAAGTTTCTGACCACTTATAAAACGTGTTCAATGTGCTGCCCATTGTGTTGGATTGTCAATGCAACCCTCTTCTCCCACTCTTCACACACTGATAGCAACACCGGAGGAGAAATGCTAGCACAGGCTTCCAGTATCTGTAGTTTTCAGGTGCTGCACATCTCGTATCTTCACAGCATAGACAATTGTCTTCAGATGACCCCAAAAGATAAAAGTCTAAGGGGGTCAGAACGGGAGACCTTGTGGGCCATCCAACTGGCCCACGACGACATAATCCACTTTCTAGGAAACTGTTCATCTAGGAATGGTCGGACCTGACACCCATAATGTGGTGGTGCACCATCTTGCTGGAAAAACTCAGGGAACTTGCCAGCTTCAGTGCATAAGGGTATGTTCACACTATGGAATTCCACCGGAATTCCGCGGTGTGAACTTAACATTAGTGTGAATGGGTCTCCGCGAGACCCGTTCACACTGCGGAATTTCAGCGGCAGAATTGTCCTGCGCAAACAGAGAACATGTTCATTCTTTGCGCAGAAGTCCGCGGGCACTGCATAGCCATCAATGGTGACGGTGCAGTGCCACGCGGTCCTACCGCTGCCGCCAGCAGCCAGTCTGAATCTCCGCTCGCTGAATTCTGTGAGCGGAGATTCCGTTTACACTCTGTAGTGTGAACATACCCTAAAGAGGGAAACACATCATCATGTAGCAATTTCCCATATCCAGTGGCCTTGAGGTTTCCATTGATGAAGAATGGCCCCACTATCTTTGTACCCCATATACCACACCATTACCATACCATCAATTTTTGTGTTCCAACAGTCTTGGAGGGATCTATCCAATGTGGGTTAGTGTCAGACCAATAGTGGTGGTTTTGTTTGTTAACTTCACCATTCACATAAAAGTTTGCCTCATCACTGAGCAAAATCTTCTGCGTAAACTGAGGGTTCTGTTACAATTTTTGTTTTGCCCATTCTGCAAATTCAGTGCGCCGATCTGGGTCAGCCTCGTTGAGATGCTGCAGTAGCTGGAGTTTGTAAGGGTGCCATTTGTGAGTAGCTAATATCCGCCAAAGGGATGTTCGACTAATGCCACTCTCCAGTTATTATTTTATTTATATAGCGCCTACAGATTCCGTGACATGCGGCGAGTGCTACGCTGTGGGCTCTTGCTGAATGAAGCTAGGAAAGCCACTGATGTTTCTTCATTAGTGACAACATTTTGGCAAATCCAACACTGAACCAGTTTCACGAAACTTAGCAAGCAGTTTGCTAACTGTAGCATAGGAGATGGGTGGTCTCGTAGGGCGTCTTGCATTGAAATCTGCTGCAATGACCCGGTTACTGCGTTCACCAGACATCAACACAATTTCTATCTGCTCCTCACGTGTTAATCTTGACGAGATGTCAATGTCAAAGAGAAACTTGTAAATAACTCATGAAAGAATAACGTTACGTTATTTTTCTTGTGAAATTCCCAATAAGTTTGATGTGTCACATGACCCTCTTCCTATTGAAAAAACTAAAGTTGGATTAAAAATGGCCGACTTCGAAATGGCCACCATGGTCACCTCCCATCTTGAAAAGTTTCCCCCCTCACATATACTAATGTGCCACAAACAGGAAGTTAATATCACCAACCATTCCCATTTTAGTCAGACTAAGGCTATTTTAGTCATTCCCATCTTAGTCAGACTAAGGCTCTTTGACAAGCCGAAATGCATCACCTATGTCTACCGTGTCCATGTACCTGTGGAATATTATGCAATAAAAGCTATGTTTTATGTGAGCCACGCTGGACATAATTTTTTGCTCTTTGATAATTGTATTTGTGGATAATGGATAATCTAAGGCATGGGTGAGGGTTCATTCAGCCTGTGTATTTGTTATTGTGTATTCCAGTTTTATTGGGGGGGGTCTGTCTATCTGTGTTACACCTCCTTTAAAGTCAGGCACTCTGCCTGTCATAAAACAGACTAAGATAAAGGACCAGGAAAGAGGGATGGCAGTCCCCCCCCCCCCCCCCCCCCCCCCACCCCCCCCCCTAAAACCTTTGTTCAAGCCTGTTGCAAAAGCTGACAAGACATCCTAAGGTACAGCTGGACTCTCACTCACAAGGACTGCTATACCATTATGCTGTAAGGACTTTTCTTTTTGTTCTCTTAACTTGTCTTGCTGAACACTTTTATATATATTTGTTTTATACGTATCACTGTGATACCTTTTTCAGATTAAATGTTTAATTAATCAGCTCTGGTCTTTGATCTCTAAATATAGGAGCTCACCTTTCTGAAGGAGGCTCTGGTGAAACACGTTTATCAAAGGGTTAATTTGGTGACTTGCTGGGACTAGTAGTGGATACCCAGAGGTCTGGTGGCTTTAACCGTTGCACCATCACACTCTCTCTAGTGTCTTGGCTGGACCCATTAGCGTGTGATCGTGACAGGTGCTATGGGCAAGATATATAGGTTTCGATAAATCTCCCCCAATGTGTGTATGTATGTTCCAGCGCCACTTCCAAATTTGGTAAACATATTAATTATGTCAACTAACAACATAGGATAGGTAAATTAACCCTAACACCTTCCCTGCACCCACCATTTGTACGGGTCAGGGTTTTTGTCTAAAATCACATGGAAATCCATGGGACTTCCAGTACCTTACTCTACAAGCTATGCTCTGCATCTCCTGGTAATTGTGTCCATCTAGGTTGCAAGCCACACCGCTCAATTTTTTATTTTTTTTGGCTCAATACCAAAAACACAATCTAAAATTAGAAAGTACCTCAACTAAAATTCTTTGTTTCTATGTTTAACTTAAAACCTTCATTTACAAAAGGCCATTTTCTGGTCACACACCCTTTGAAGAGGACCTGTGGTCACTCTGAATAAAATGAGCAGGAGTTACCAGTAGATGGCTTTGGGGGAGGGAGGGGTATGAGGACTGATCATATACATATCTACAGCATGATGACTGCCCCCCCGTGCTGAGTTATAGAGCTCTGTAGTCCCCTCTGATTCAGTGAATACGTCAGATGTACGGGACTTTATTTTCATATGGGCTGAGTTCTGGCTGGTGAATATACAGGGCTGGGCATATTTAATGAAGGGGTGTGGTAACACAGTGGAACAGCAGCTGCAGATTGGGGTAGGTGAGTATGACTGGGACTGTACAATCCTTGAAACCTTTCTAGTTACACTGACCAAAATACATTTAAACAAGAAAAATCTATAAACTGGTCATTTGGTATGGAAATCTCAGTAATGCTTGATATTGTCATTTATCTTTACAATAATGAATAATTCATTTTTAATCTGTTTCCCCTTAGGCTCGCCTGCTGTCTTAAGAAACAGAGGTAAGTGTTTCACACCTGCCATTCTGTATCTGTTGTAGAAATGATGCCAACTACTAATGCTTGCATCCATGAGATTCATGTCACAGCCTAATCTAAATGATTGAGATCATACAGCCATTGATGAACACAAGGACATGATTTCTGACGCATGTGGTAACACAGCCTAAAAGAGAATATATCAGTTCATATGTGATAGATGTCATGACTCTTAAAAGGGGTTCAATGCCAAATGATAGATCAATAATTGCATAGTTGATGAAGCTTAAAGGGCTTATCCAAGGATTGAAACATAGTGTTAATTTGTTCCAATAACAGCACCACCTGTCCCCAGGTTGTGTGGGCATTCCATTAAGGTGATTGGAGCAAAGTTGTAATACCACACACAACCTGAGGACAGAGTTGGTTCTGTTTTTGGAGGAATTTAGCTATTTGTTTCTATGCCTGGATACCTCCTTGAACCCAGTAAGGACCGGGCCATTTTTCATTTTTGCACTTATGATTTTTAGAAGGTGAGGAGGAAAAAGGAAACAAAACAAAAACTTTACATTTTCCACCTACAGACCCATATGAGGCTTGTTTTTTGCGTCACCAATTTTACTTTGTAATACCATCAATCATTTCCCTACATAATCTACGGCAAAACCAGAAAAAAAAATATTTGTGGGGCAAAATTGAAAAAAAAAAATCCATATTGTAACTTTTGGGGGCTTCAGATTCTACGCAGTGCACTTTTCGGTCAAAATCACACCTTATCTTTATTATGTAGGTCCATATAATTAAATTGATACCCAACTTATGTAGATTTGATTTAGTTTTACTTCTGTAGTATAACTTTTTGCGATTAGTAAGTTTAACCCCTTAACCCCTTAAGGACGCAGCCCTTTTTCACCTTAAGGACTGAGCCCTTTTTCGCAATTCTGACAACCGTCACTTTACAAATTAATAACGCGAAAACACTTTTACCGAATATTCTGATTCTGAGATAGTTTTTTCGTGACATATTCTACTTTATTTTGTTGGTAAATTTTCGGCGTTAATTGCATCCTTTTTTGGTGAAAAATCCCAAAATTTCATGAAAATTTAGAAAATTTGGTATTTTTTCTAACTTTGAAGCTCTCTAATTGTAAGGAAAATGGATATTCCAAAAACATTTTATTTTTCTTCACAAACACAATATGTCCACTTTATGTTGGCATCATAAAATGGACATACTTTTGCTTTTTGAAAAAATTAGAGGGCTTCAAAGTAGAGCAGCAATTTTCAAAAATGTCATGAAAATTGCTAAATCTGAAGGGACAGATGTTACAGAACTACAACTCCCAGCATGCCTGAGCAGTCGAGGCATGCTGAGAGTTGTAGTTTGGCAACATCTGGAGGGCTACTGTTTGGGCACCACTGTAACAGTGGTCTCCAAACTGTGACCCTCCAGATGTTGCAAAACTACAACTCCCAGCATGCCCAGACAGCCTTTGGCTGTCTGGGCATGCTGGGAGTTGCAGTTTGGCCCCCCTAGTGGTTGCCACAGTAAACCCCCTGTCCTGCGCTGCCATTGGTCAGAACTCCGTTCTGAGTAATGGCAGGGGATAGGAGTAGATCGCAGCTTTGCGACCTCACTACTATCCTTTAAGCTGATCGGGGCTGTTGCTGACAATTCCGATCAGCCCTATTTTCCGGGTGATCGGGTCACCAGAGACCCGATCAACCCGGAATTGGAGAAAATCGCATGTCTGAATTGACATGCGATTTTCTCCGATCGCCGACATGGGGGGGTCTCAGGACCCCCCTGGGCGATGTGCCAGGGTGCCTGCTGAATGATTTCAGCAGGCATCCAGCTCCGGTCCCCAACCGGCTAGCGGTGGGGACCGGATTTCCCACGGGCGTATGGATACGCCCTCGGTCCTTAAGGACTCGGAATGCAGGGCGTATCCATACGCCCTGTGTCCTGAAGAGGTTAAGGACGCAGCCCTTTTTCACCTTAAGGACTGAGCCCTTTTTCGCAATTCTGACCACCGTCACTTTATGCATTAATATCTCTAAAACGCTTTTACCGAATATTCTGATTCTGAGATTGTTTTTTTCGTGACATATTCTACTTTATTTTGGTGGTAAATTTTCGTCATTACTTGCATCCTTTTGTGGTGAAAAATCCCCAAATGTCATGAAATTTTAGAAAATTTTGCATTTTTCTAACTTTGAAGCTTTCTGCTTGTAAGGAAAATAGATATTCCAAATACATTTAATTTATATTCACAAATACAATATGTCCACTTTATGTTGGCATCATAAAATGGACATATTTTTACTTTTTGAAAAGTAGAGCAGCAATTTTCAAACATTTCATGAAAATTGCAAAATCTGAAGGGACAGATGTTACAGAACTACAACTCCCAGCATGCCTGGGCAGTCTAGGCATGCTGAGAGTTGTAGTTTGGCAACATCTGGAGGGCTACCGTTTGGGCACCACTGTAACAGTGGTCTCCAAGCTGAGACCCTCCAGATGTTGCAAAAATACAACTCCCAGCATGCTCAGACAGCCTTTGGCTATCTGGGCATGCTGGGAGTTGCAGTTCTGCCTTCCTAGTGGTTGTCACAGTAAAGATTGCTTTACTTTCACTTTCATTCCCCCCCCCCCCTCCCCACTGTCGTTTCCCTACCTGAGCCGATCTCTGCAGTCTCCAGCGACGATCTGCGGTCCCCAGGCCATCTTCAGGTAAGGTACCAGTCTCCATCTTCTCCCCCCATTCTGCCCGACATCCAGAACGGGGGGAGAAGATGGAGACCGGTACCCACTGTCCTGCTCTGCCATTGGTCAGAATCAGTTCTGACCAATGGCAGGGGATAGGAGGAGATTGCAGCACTGCGACCCCACTCCTATCCCTCAGGATGATTGGGGCTGTCACTGACAGCTCCGATCATCCCTATTTTCCGGTCACCAGAGACCAGATCAGCCGGAATAGCAGAAAATCGCATGTCTGAATTGACATGCGATTTTCTGCGATCGCCGACATGGGGGGGGTCTCAGGAACCGATGTCTCAGGATGTGCCGGGATGCCTGATGAATGATTTCAGCAGTCATCCCAGTCCGGTCCCCAACCGGCTAGCGGCGGGGACCTGAATTCCCACGGACGTATGCATACGCCCCACGTCCTTAAGGACTCGGGATGCAGGGCATATGCATACGCCCGGCATCCTGAGGAGGTTAAAAATTTCCTCTTCTGACCTCTATACATTTTTATTTTTTTGTATACGGAAATGTGTAAGGGCTCATTTTTTGCGCCGTGATCTGTAGTTTAAACTTAATTTCCCCAGCTCTGCCCAGCCCTGGAAGCAGGGACAGAGAGGGGAAAGATGGCGGCGGGTACCTTGGGCACTCAGGGACCTGCGGCAGGCGGGGACCAAGGACCGGCGAGTGGAGCAGGGGAGGACCGGCAGGAAAGTGGAGGCAGCCGCAGCATCAGAGGCAGCAGTGAAGATCTGTGTGCAGTGTGCAGTGGTCTCCAAACTGTGTCCTTCCAGATGTTGCAAAACTACAAGGCATGCTGGGAGTTGTAGTTCCGTAACATCTGGCCCTTCAGATGTTTCAGAACTACAACTCCCAGAATGCCTGGACAGTCTCAGCATGCTGGGAGTTGTAGTTTTGCAACATCTGGAAGGGCTCTGTTTGGAGACCACTATACAGTGGTCGCCAAACTGTTCTCCTCCAGTTGTTCCATATCTACAACTCCCAACATGCCCTTCGGCTGTCTGGGCATGCTGGGAGTTGTAGTTTTGCAACAACTGGAGGCACACTGGTTGGGAAATATTGTCTGTTTCCTAACTCAGTGTTTCCCAACCCGTGTACCTCCTGCTGCTGCAAAACTGTAACTCCCAGCATGCACTGACAGACCATGCATGCTAGTAGTTGTAGTTTTGCAACAGCTGGAGGCACATGGGTTGGGAAACACTGAGTTAGAAAACAGACAGTGGTGCGGAAACACTGCGGTAGTCTGTTACCTAACTCAGTGTTTCCCAATCCCAACCAGTGTGCCTCTAGCTGTTACATAACTACAACTCCCACCATGCACGGTCTGTCAGTGCATGCTGGGTGTTATAGTTTTGAGCCCCTGCCATGTGAATGTACATTCACATGGGAGGGGGGCAAAACTACAACACCCAGCATGCACTGACAGACCGTACATGGTGGGAGTTGTAGTTATGTAACAGCTAGAGGGGTACATTGACATGGGAGGGGGTTTACAGCAAGTTTCCCGCTTCAAATTTGAGATGCGTCAAATTTTCAGCTGCAGCTCAAACTCCCAGCGGGAAATTCACTGTAAACCCCTGCCCGTGAGAATGTACCCTAAAAACACTACACTATACACTACACTTACCCTAAATAAAGAGTAAAACACTACATATACACTACACCCTTACACTGTGGGCCTCCCCCCCCCCAATACAAATTAAAAATGTCTTGTACTTCAGTTTTTCCAAAACGGAGCCTCCAGCTGTTGCAAAATAACAGCTCCCAGTATTGCCGGACAGCCATTGACTGTCCAGGCATGTTGGGAGTTTTGTAACAGCTGGAGGCACCCTGTTTGGGGGAAAACTGATGTACAGTATTTTTGGTGGAGGAGGCAAGTGTAATTCTTGCATCCAGGTACACCCCTATGAAAATCTCTAATTAAGGCCTCAAATGCGCATGGCGCTCTCACTTCGGACCCCTGTCGTATTTCAAGGCGACAGTTTAGGGCCACACATGGGGTATCTCCGTACTCGGGAGAAATTGCCCTACATATTTTTGGTGGCTTCTACCCCTTATGAAAAGGTAAAGTTGGGTCTACACCAGCATGTTAGCATAAAAAATAAAAAATTTTACACTAACATGCTGGCGTTGCCCCATACTTTTCATTTTCATAAGATGTAAAAGGAAGAAAAGACCCCCAAAATTTGTAACACAATTTCTCCTAAGTATGGAAATACCCCATATGGGGACATAAAGTGCTCTGCGGACGCACAACATGGCTCAGGAGTGAGAGCGCACTATATACATTTGAGGCCTAAACTGGTGATTTGCACAGGGGTGGCTGCTGGTTACAGCGGTTCTGAAATAAATGCTAAAAAATAAATGCCCACATGTGAACCCATTTAAGAAACTACACCCCTCAGGGAATGTAATAAGGGGTACAGTGAGCATTTACACCACACAGGTGTCTGATTTTTGAACAGTGGTCCGTGAAAATGAAAAATGTAATTTTTCATTTGCACAGCCCACTGTTACAAAGATCTGTCAAACACCAGTGGAGTGTAAATGCTCACTGCACCCCTTATTAAATTCTGTCAGGGGTGTAGTTTCCAAAATGGGGTCACATGTGGGGGGGGGGTTCACTGTTCTGGCATCATGGGGGCTTTGTACACGCACATGGCCCCCGACTTCTTTTCCTCCAAAATTCCATTGTCGCTCCTTCCCTTCTGAGCCCTCTTGTGCACCCACAGAGCACTTAACATCCACATATGAGATATTTTCATACTCGAGAGAAATGGGGTTACAAATTTGGGGGGACATTTTCACCTTTTACCCCTTGTAAAAAATGAAAAATTTGGGGTAACATCAGCATTTTAGTTAAAAAAAAAATTTTTTTACATTTTTATTTTCACGTCCAACTTCAAGGCAAAGTCGTCAAATACCTGTGGGGTGTTAAGGCTCACTGTACCCCTTGTTACGTTCCTTGAGGGGTGTAGATTCCTAAATAGTATACCATGTGGGGTGTTTTTCACTGTTCTGACACCATGGAGGCTTCCTAAATGAGACATGCCCCTCAAAAACCATTTCAGCAAAATTCGCTCTCCAAAATTCCATTGTCGCTCCTTCCCTTCTGAGCCCTCTAGTGCACCCACAAAGCCCTTTACATACACATATGAGGTATTTCCTTACTCGAGAGACATTGGGTTACAACATTTTTTTTCTCTCCTTTTACCCCTTGTAAAAATAAAAAATATGGGTGTACAAGAACATATTAATGTTAAAAATGAAGATTTTTTATCATTGCCTCCACTTTGCTGCTATTCCTGTGAAACACCTAAATGGTTAACATACTTTCTGAATGTCCTTTTAAATACATTGAGGGATGCAGTTTTCATAATGGGGTCCATTATGGCGTATTTCTAACATAACGATCCTCAAATTCACTTCAAAACTGAACTGAACCCTGAAAAATTCAGATTTTGAAATTTACTTGAAAAATTGGAAAATTGATGCAATACTTTGAAGCCCTCTGATGTCTTCAAATAGTAAAAACATGTCAACTTTATGATGCCAACATAAAGTAGACATATTGTATATGTGAATCAATATATAATTTATTTGGTATATTTTCTTACAAGCAGAGAGCTCCAAAGTTACAAAAATGCTGAACAGCTGAACTAGCAGTGGGCGGTGGCGCCAAGATGTTCCTTAGAATCGGTTCTAAGGAACATCCCGGCACCGCTGCCCGCTGCTAGTTCAGCTGTACCCTGCAATTTCTTTTGTGTACATCACATCAATAAAGAGCAAAGAAAAATTACCTACGAAGAGTAGTGAGTGCAATCCTTGCATATTCTCATAGAGTCATTTTAACATAAAACAGTTGTAACTATAGTAAAATGCACACTACTACAATAAAATAATGAAGAATATTCACTGGTTGTGTTATAATATAAAGTCCAGCATCTAGGATTGCAATCCTGTATTGAAAAGACCTGTTAATATTCTATAGTTCATAGATGGCATAAAGAGATATAGGCAGGCATTTATGTAGTGTAAGTAAAGCATTTTTTTTACACCTTTTTTGTGTGTTGGTAATGTGTAGGAGCACCACATTTATTAAACGGTCACAGAGAATTTGATAAATTTTGTGCAGGTCACATTTTCTGAAAATTCTCTCTTCACATACACCATAAAGCTAAGCTAAGTCTAGGCTGGTTTAGTTTTAGAGACTTTTCAGTGCCTTTGCGCCTTTTTTCAAAAAAAGGCGCAGTTAGTAAAACCCTTCTATATCATGTGTATTGCCAAAATCAGTGGATTGCAACTCAAAATCTGCAGAAATGCGTAAACCAAAAGGCGTCTAAAGACAATGATAAATGTCGTCCGTATAGTAGCAGAGTCTCACCCATATAAGGTGCTGGCTGGCGTCTGTGTAAATTGCAAACACACTTTACCTGAGAGGTCAGATGCTTCAGTGTATGCGCTGGTAGTGTTACGGGATGTTAGAGAGCGCTGGCAGGGGCTGTTGCGGTTGGTCCGTAGACACAGGACCCCGTGAATGCAGCAGATACCGCTAAATCTCTGGCAGATGGAACTATAGTAGGAGCGCAGGTAAGCGTTGATGGTCCGGCGGTGCCAGGCTCAGCAGGAGCAGCAGAATGGCAGAGTATTACGGCACTTAGATGAGTGGATGCAGCGCTTGGCTAGCAGGTACTGTGCATACAGCGCTTTGATGGCAGATCCAAAGTCCTCGTGGCATAGCGTCTGACGTCAGTAGTGTTCACAGGATCGCCAGGTAGAGTTCAAAAGGTGGAATGCTGGACCACTTCTGGGCTGAACGGCTGGATATATAAAAGTAGTAGTGTGCCTATAGATATACACCTGAATATAGACGCGTTTCAGGGTACTAATATAGATATATGCGACCCTTTCATTAGAAGATGTGTTAGTGAATGAAGGTTGAAATGTCCTTTTTATATGCACATGGTCTCAATTAAGACAAATGAAGCAGATAGTCACATTGTGATATAGAAATCAGGAAATAGATTCTCTGGACCAATCTCACATATCTGAGGTCCTTATACACATTGGCCCTCATTTATTAAGCTAAAACCCACTCGTTTTTGTCGAGTTTTTCCAAGTTATTTTGGTGCACAGTGTCTGAGACATGTCTGAGACTGTGAATAAATGGCTGGAAATTTCCTGACTTATAAATCTATGATTCCCATAGTAAATAGGGTGGAATCCTGCAAGTCTGAGGGTGCGTTCACATGCTAGTAACTAGCAGCGGGTTTCACGCTGCGGGAATCCTGCTGTGAGTTACGCAACCATTGATTTAAATGGGTCCGCAGACAGTCCGCAATAGTATCAGATTTGCGGACTGTCCACGGACCCATTCAAATGAATGGTAGCGTAACTCGCAGCGGGAAACCCGCTGCTAGTTACTAGCAGGTGAACGCACCCTCAAACAACATTTCACACTAGTAAAAACCCTACACTCTTAGTAAATGAAGCTCATTATGCTACAGACATTATAAAAATGTCCAACAACTAGAATAAAAAGAAAAGGAAAATTATAAATGATAATAAAAATGAAAAGGAAAATAAAATAAAGATTAAAAAAAATGAAAATAGAATGAAAAAATAAAAATAATATGGATGAGAATGAAAATAAATAACTAAAAATGAAATGAAATGAAATAAAAATAAATAATGAAATAAAATAAAGATAACAATCAACATGAAATGGATATCAAGATGAAAATAGACACAAAGAATACTGAAAGATATCACTGAGAGACACTGGGCCCCAGTAGATCCTCTACAGAACCATTCAATTCAAAATTGGAATTTAAACCTCTAGGATCTATGTATCACACCTGCTGCAAGTCTTATGTGTGACATGGCTGCTATAGAACATATGCATTTATATATATATATATATATATATATATATATATATATATATATAGATAGATAGATAGATATACTGTATATATATATATATATATATATATAAAAACATATCTATATAAACATATATGTGACGTCGAGGGTAAACTCACTGAAGACTGATACGGAAAATCTGTGATTTTTTTCATCTATTAATGTGTTATATTAAAGTCTATTGAAAAGTAGCCATCAGTGAAGTAGAACAACATTGATCGGTGACAACAGCGCTCCACTCATCACAGCAATCGAGAACCAGAAGGTCAAGAATAAGAGTGGTTAGTCAACCAAGCCGCTGTTGGAGCTCCTGCTTCTTAGTCTTAGATGCTGCTCGCTGCAGGAGGGACAATAAAGCAATCTCCAGCTTGGGAAACCTCTGTGGATTATACTGACGCAAAAGCAATTTAAAAACTATGTCCACAGGTCCTGCAGAAAATAGATGTCCTATAAGTAAGCCTGTAGATCGTGTTCAGGTCATCTGTGGAAAAGGTTTTGTTTAAATCCCTTTCCCATTTCACAATGTAAGTCTGTTTTACGTCCATCTCCACAATCTAATGTCAAACCGACTCTAAATCGTACATGGAGGAATTTTCTGGGATACTTTTAGGGATTTGTAACTCTTATTCTTGATATTCTGGCTCTTGAACACTCTGATGAAAGGAGCTGAATTTCCTCTCCTTTTCTTCTGGATTTTCCCCTCACTGTTTCCTTTGTTCACTATTGTCTGTCATTGAGTTTATGCTGTTTTAACCGAATCCTTTGTAATGTATGCAAGACATGGATGATTGGTTATGGCCTTGATGAATAAACAGAATGAAAAACGGCATAAACATGTTAATTTATGGTTACTGATTAGTGTTGAGCAGCAAAGGCTATATTCGAATTCGCGATATTTCGCGAATATATGGACGAATTTTCACGCTTATTTTCGCATATGCGGAAATTCGCATATGCGAACATTCACATAAACGAAAATTCGCATATGAGAGAATTAGCATATGTGAAAATTAGCATATACGAAAATTCGCATATACGAAAATTCGCGTATGTGAAAATTAGCATATGCGAAAATTCGCACGCCAGTCTCACACAGTAGTATTAGAGCCTTCTTTACACCACACAAGCTGGAAGCAGAGAGGTATGATCACTGTGATGTGTACTGTGAAAAAAAAACAAAAAAAAAACAAAATATTCGTAATTGCGAATATATAGTGCTATATTCGCGAATATTCGTGAATTCGCGAATATGCGATATTCCCGAATAAAATTTGCATTGCGAATATTCGCGAGCTACACTATTACTGATATTTGTGCTGTTGGGGCTGATCAATGCACTTCTATTTATGCACATTTTTAATAAAATATTAATAGGTTTCTGAAAAATAGTAAAAAAAATAAAATAACTAACGTGTCTCCCGGATCTTCTTCCTGCTTATGAGTTGAGTGCTTAGTGCAGGACCTTCCAACTCTTGCAACCAAGCACTTTTTTTTCTTGCAAAACTGACACCAGGCGGAGAACCAGATGGACCCCATTAAAGTGAATGGGACCCATTGGGACCAGTTGGTGTCCATTTTGCAACAGTTTTGTTTTATCACAAATTGACTCCTGAAAGAAGCTCCCTAACAGAGCTTCAACGCAGATGTGAACAAGTCCTTATGTGTATAATACAGTACAATGCACAATGTTTTTTTCATACATTCAGTTAATACTAGGAGTAATCCGCAGTGAGTTTTTGTCAACTTTATGCACAGGGTGCCCCCAGCACCATACCAGTTTCTCCCCAATATTTGCCCGGGGACCTCCATAAACATTTATTAAGTGCTACTCAAACACATGATCAGGTACACAGCGAACAAGGACGACAGCAGTTTCCTCTGGCCATTACCTTAATCCCTAGTCCTGCTTTTTAAATAACATTAACTTAAATTAGTGTTACAAAATAACAGCATATCAAAAAAACCTTAAGGGCATACTCTGGTGGAAATTTTTTTTTCAGATGAACTGATGCCAGAAAGTTATACAGATTTGTAAATTACTTCTATTTAAAAATCTTAATCCTTCCAGTACTGTATACCACAGACAGGCACAATTGTTAAACTACGGAATTTAATTCTGACCCATCATTCAGATTTAGAGGACCCAATGCCTCCATTTCTAACAGCTCTTTTGCTTGTAACCTGTGGTGGTCTTCTCCAGAACTCATTTTCCCAATATGTAAAAAGCCCATAAATTAAAAACTGGCAGTATCGCCATGATGAACAGTATGCATATGTTGAATGTGCCTAGGGGCTACCCTTGCATGGTTTTACAGATCTAACGTACATGTTCTGCAAACCGCTTGTAAGGCAGCAAAATTGCTTTACCAATAAAGTACCATCCAAAGCCACAAAAGAAGCATATATATATAAGATTATTGTTTTGCAAGTCACAGAATCATTTATAACAAATTTATATTGATCCTTGTGCTCTGTGCTCGATTGATACAGTCAGGCTCTCTAAATAGCAAAGCCACCGACTATATTTTTTCTGGGGTATAATGTAATGTAATGTGAATGTATTAAAAAAAAAAAAAATTCTATAGTTAGTTATACTGGAGGATTTTTTTTCCCGTTTTTTTGTAAGAGATAAATAATGATATATTAGTTTGGACAATTATGCATACAATGATACCAAATATGTTTAGGAGAAATCATTGGATTCCTCATAAAAATCAATGCAGTTCTATTGAACTGCATTGATCTGTGTAATCTGCTTTCCATTGGTAGATCCTGCTGCAGGCAGGCTCTATCAAATGCAGAGCTGTGGATCACCCCTCTGTGGTTGTGTGGGGAGTGGGGCAGCAATCTAAAGGGTGAATACCCAAACGTGGGAAGTGCCACATGCCGGCTATTAGTGGTGGCACCTAGCTACTGAAATCAGCTGGTGGTCACCGGGTATGCAGTTGGCTTGAGTCAGGATCCCACTTCATACACCCTTAGAGACACCATGACAAACAATCAATAATGGGTTGCGAAGTTGTAAACATAAACCCCAGCACTGCAAGGCAATAGTGTTAACCACTAAGCCACCATGCTGTCCTCTAGACGTACAAATTTAGTAATACAGAGCCTTGTATTTTCCTGCTTAGGTGTTATAGTATATGGAGTACATTTGAAAAAACAGTGTGGAGGAGGAGACTTGCAAAGTTGACTGTGATGTCAGTCCTGGCGACCCAGATATGATGTCAATACGAAGTTCTTTATGTAAATAAATAAACACACATAAAAAAAAAACAGCAACAGAGGATGCATGGGGACACAAAAGGTTGGTAAAAACCACAAAAGGAATAGAAGGGATTACAAATGATGGTCTATGTTAATAAGAAAAAAATTGTTGGACAACCCCTTTAATAATACATTGCTGAAGGATTTATGAAGCAGGCCAGGAAGCTTCAGGAGAGATTAAATGATCGTGGCTTACCCGATATAAATTGTGAAAAAGACAAAGCAAAAAGTCATGGCTTTAGATTGGAGTTTGTAACAGGGCATGCGTGAGGCTAACTGAAATAAAGCAAAACAATTCACATTCACTTTTCAGTATAGTCCCATGAGTGAGGTAATGCATGCTGCCATTAATAAAAACTGCCCTGTAATTGTAATCGAGGAAAAGAGGTGTCAAAAGGTATAAAAACATGGGTGATGGACTTGTGAAGGGACGCTTTAAATGAGAACCGCAGGGTCTGAATAAGCCAAATAGACAACTGCCTAAGGAAAACTACAGATGTGGGGGGTGTAGCCAAGGTGGCCCCTTAATGACTTTAGAGTCGTGCACCTAGGACAACATGAATTTGTAGAAACATCATATATCAGTAACATCAAAACATCATATATCAGTAACATCAAAACATCATATATACATTTTTTATGTGGCTGTTTGCAGAACATGTTAGATCTGTAAAATCGGGCAAGGGTAACACTAGGCTGACTGGACATATGCGTACTGTTCATCATGGCGATACTGCCAGATTTTGATTTATGGATTTTTGTTACAGGAAAATGAGTTCTTGAAGAGGCTGAGACAGGTTATATCTGAAAAAAGCAGAGCTGATGTAAAAAATTCTGTCAGGCATTTAAATGACTTCCAGAATTAGATTCAGTGGTTTAACAAAATGTGTCTGTCCATGATATTAATAACTTATATATGTGAACAAGCATTTAATTCATACAAGCTATTTTTATTTATTTGTTTTGTTTTGTTTTTGTTTTGTCTTTAAAAAATAAAATAAAAAAAATCAACCCTTTACTTACCTCCTGCGCTAGTCAGGTGCCTGGTATCGCTGCTCTGGTCCCCAGTGGGATCCTCTTCCTAGTTCGAGGGGTAAGTGCCGTACAGTGCAGATCAGCCAATCGCAGGCTGCAGCTGTGTGCGGCATCAGCCAGTGACTAGCTGAATGGTAATGTGACACATTGAGCCTTGACCCTGGTCATCTTCCTGGTGGGGCTCATTCACATTGCCACTCAACCAATCACTGGGTGAGGCAGGACACCGATGACACACCAACTTCCGCCAAGTATCACTTTAAGGGGTGGGACTGGGGATTAATACAAGGGCCAGAGGAAGTGCTCAGTGCAGCACAAAACGACAGTCATCAATGTCTGTTGTGTACCAGACTATGTGACCCTGTGTCACTACCAGTTTTCATCATCTCCGTGGTAAGTGCCGCAGTTTGTTTCCTTCTTTTGAAAGCCCATAAAGGGAAATATTCAAACAAGAATACTGAATGAAGGAATTTCCATTTAGTAAAGCGAGTTCTTTGGCTACTGAAGTTTTATATTTTTACTAAATAATCTTTCTGTACATCAAGTTTCTCTGAGTGATTAGCAATGTTACCTTTCACCACAAGATGGAGCCTTTTAGTCTGCTAGAAATGATAAGTATCAAACTGAGTCACTGTCTAGCAGCATTAGTGATAATACTGAAATATTATTTGTCTCATCTTCACAGGGAACATCCTGAATCTATTAAATCTAGCTTTTTATTATTAATATAACATTGCATAAACCACAGATTAGACTATATAGAAATAGCAGACGAAAAAACTGTGCTCGGGCTGCAAACCTTACGTGACGCATTTATTGCTCATCTTATGATCTCTGAGCTCCTACCATGTTTATGCTTCACGCTTCAGGTGCATTCATATTGTGTGAGCAGAGCCTTAAATTACAGACTGTCATAAAACAGACACAAACTGCGCACAATGTCTGGCCTGTTATACGTGTGCTCGACTTTTCTAGTACAAAATAATTGTAAAATATCACATATCTGATTAGTATTTAATATCATCACTACCACCATGGCCCTTACTGCCTCAAATTGAAAAAACATGGCTCACATGTCTTAAGGGCCCGTTCCCACTTGGCGTATACGCAGCGTATTTCACGCTGCGCAAAATCTGCAGCAGCAGCGGGAAATACGCTACGTATCATACACACCTCACCATACACACAAGACTTTCTGGTGGCAGCCCTATGCGTGCAGTGAGTTATGGAGGCGGGGCCATGTGCTGGCGTGACTGTGATGCGCGGCTCCACCTCCAAAACTCACTACACACATAGGGCTGCTGCCAGAAAGCCTTGTGTGTATGGTGAGTAAGGGATACGCAGCGTATTTCCCGCTGCTGCTGCACATTTTGCGCAGTGTGAAATACGCTGCATATACGCCAAGTGGGAATGTGCCATAAAAGGTCATTAAAGGGTAACTCTCATTAAAACAAATTTTTGCTATTGCACTCCTTATGATAAGTAAAAAATATTTCTAATATACTTTGTTTAAAAAAATGAAGTTTTCTATGTTTTATTTGTGCTTAAAAAAGCTCAAGAGCACATTTTCCCCCAACTCATACACAGACTTTGGACCGAAGCCCAAACACAGGAAGTGCAGCCTGGAGTCCTGATGGGTGTGTGTCTAACCAACAGCATATGGCAGTTAAGTGTGAGAGGAGCTATAATTGGATGAGGCTGGACACACCCCCTCAGCACTCCAGGCTGCACTTCCTGTGTTTGGGCTTCGGTCAAAAGTCTGTGTATAAGATGGGAGAAAATGTGCTCTTGAGATTTTTTAAGCACAAATAAAACATTGAAAACTTAATTTTTCTTAACAAAGAATATTGGAAATATTTTTTATTTACCATAAGGAGTGCAATAGCAAATTTTTTTTTGTGAGAGTTACCCTTTAAACCTAGAGATGAATAATGAATGACTACTAAGGCACACACAGCATAAATGGTGATCATTTTCACAGCTGAATTTCTATATAGAAAGTAGATGAAATAAAAAAAAATCACAGCATGTCAATGTTGGTTACTACATAACTTCCAAACAGACGGAGATATTTTGATAATACTCGGTCACATGTTACTTATATGTCCACTAAAAATAATGGATAGTTAATTTAACCCAAACCTACCCTCATTTGCAAGGGTCGGGGTTTTTGTTTAAAGTCCAATGCAAATCTCTGGGAACTATATGTTACTGCATAACTTCCGTACGGCTGGAGATATTTTGATAATACTTGGTCACATGTTACTTATATATATCAAATAAAAATATATAATAGTTAAATTAACCCCTAACCTACCCCCATAAGTAAAGGATGGGGTTTTTGTTTCAAGTCCCATACAAGTATGCGGAACTTCCGATACCATACGCCACAAGCTCTGCATCTTCTGGTGAATGAGTCAGTCTGGATGGCAAGCCATACCCTCCCTCCATGCCATCTGGCAAATACACGCCCACTCTTTAAGCCACACCCCTTTTATTTTCAGCTTACAATATCTTTACCACAACCCAGCCCCACCTGAGGACGGGAAATGAGGATTAGATATGGGGATGGATATGAGGTCGAGATATAGGGACGGGATATGGGGATTAGAAATGAGGATTAGATATGGGGACGGGATATGGGAAGGGGATATGAGGGCGGAATATGAGGACAAAATACTAGGACAGGATATGAGGTTGGAATATGAGGAGGGGATTTGGGGTCTGGATATGAGGAAGGGATATGGGGTTTGGATATGAGGAAGGGATATGAGGACAAAAGCTTCCTCCTTTTGTTGCTTTTCCTCCCCCACAAGGATAAGGTAGGAAAAACTGGGCAGCGCCTGTTATCTAATTTTTATAGAAATAGTGGCTTAACCTGTTCAGGACACAGTGCGTATGCATATGCCCTGCATCCCTAGTCCTTAAGTACTGAGGGCGTATGGATACGCCTGTGGGAATTCCGGTCCCCGCCGCTAGCCGGTTGGGGACCGGATCGTGATGCTTGGTGAAATCATTCAGCAGGCATCCCGGCACATCGCCCAGGGGGGTCAATACAGACATGCGATTTTCTCCAATTCCGGGCTGATCGGGTCCCTGGTGACCCGATCACCCGGAAAATAGGGCTGATCGGAGTTGTCAGCGACAGCCCCGATCAGCCTAAGGGATAGGAGTGAGGTTGCAGAGCTGCGATCTCCTCCTATCCCCTACCATTAGCAGAACGGAGTTCTGACCAATGGCAGCGCAGGACAGGGGGTTGCCATGGCAACCCCCATTCTGCCCGCCCCTGGAAGTCGAGGGGATCGTGGGAAGAAGATGCCTGGGGACTCGGGATCTTTGCTGGAGACTGCTGGATCCTGGCTCAGGTAGGGAATCATGTGAAAGTAAAACGATCTTTACTGTGGCAACCACTATGGGAGTTGTAGTTTTGCAACATCTGGAGGGTCCTAGTTTGGAGACCACTGTTACATCTGTAACTTGTAGTTTTGTAACATCTGTCCCTTCAGATTTAGCAAAATTGAAAATTGCTGCTCTACTTTGAAGCCCTCAAATTTTTTCAAAAAGCTAAAATATGTCCATTTTATGATGCCAACATAAAGTGGACATATTGTATTTGTGAAGAAAATTAAAATTTATTGTGAATATCCATTTTCCTTACAAGTAGAGAGCTTCAAAGTTAGAAAAATGCAAAATTTTCAAAATTTTCATGAAATTTGGGGATTTTTCACCAAAAAAAGATGCAAGTAGCGACGAAAATTTACCACCAAAATAAAGTAGAATATGTCACGAAAAAACAATCTCAGGATCAGAATATTTGGTAAAAGCGTTTTAATTCATAAAGCGACGGTGGTCAGAATTGCGAATAAGGGCTCAGTCCTTAAGGTGAAAAAGGGCTGCGTCCTTAAGGGGTTAAGAAAAAAGACCACTATGGGTCCCCATACCATCCAGAACATAATCCTGTCCGGCTGCAGCATCATCTTTGTCCCAGCTTAAGCACAGGCAGGGACAAAGTCCAGTAAGTGAGGGTGGGACTAGAACTCCTCTGAGCTGAGGAAGAGTTGCTGAGTAGCCCATAGCAACCAATCAGATCGCTTCTTTCATTTTTTTTAGAGACCTTTTCAAAAATGAAAGAAGCGATCTGATTGGTTGCTATGGGAAACTCAGCAACTTTTCCTCTCGACACGTTTTGATAAATCTCCCCCCATAAAGCATCTGCATGACCTAGTGAGTAACATACATAACCATTTTTTCTATTATAGTATTTAATTGCACCGAAATCTGTACTTATTCGACAGCATTTATTCCTTGCAAGACCCTATTATTATTATGAAAGAATTTCTAAATGTCCCCGAAACAAACTTTTCTCAGGCTAGTGCCACATCACAATTTGTTCCTCGGGGAAAATGACATGCCAATGTATCCATGCTTGGACAGGTACGGGTCCCACCCATTAAGCTTATTCAGCTATTGAATACAGTTGGTTAATTTTTCAAACCTAAAAATTTTGACTCTGACTGAGAAGTGTGATTTTCAGCACATTTCGGTCCTAGAAGAGGATTGGTTACCTTTTGAAAATGACTTGAACATAGTAACTGGCTGACAATGCTTAGGCCATTGAAATAAATAGGCCTCATGACTGTTCAAGCATGGATACGTCGGTAAGTCAGTTTTTACATTTTCTGTGAACCCAGGCATATAGAAATTCTGAGAACACAGATGTTAATTTCATGATGATCTCTATTCAATGTTAGCTGGTAAATGGACCCGAAGGCTGCCAGGTGTCTTACAGCCAGAGACAGGATGGTGAAAATGAGTAGGGGGACATGAGATATCCTGAGATGCACAGAATAGTTTGACTTCACATGAAGCAATGGTGTGCTCGTCTTATGAGAATGAGAACTGCATGGTAAAAGCAGACCTGCTTCTCATAGGTGCTCAAGGTAGGGCTGGGCGGTATACCGGTTCATACCGAATACCCAAATTTTTGTGCTGTACGATACAAATTTTTCCCCATACCGCAATACCGGTTGGGCCCTTCCCCATCGGGAATGAATGAATCAGCCCAACGCTGCGCTGTCCCCACATCGGAGAACTATTCATATGTGACCCGCAAGCGCTGTTCTGCCCCCTGCCCCCAATTATTTATTAGCCCAGCGCTGCGCTGTCCCCATCGGGGTAAATACTCACGTGTCACCCGCATGTGCTGCCCTCCTCTTCCTCCTGTTTGTTGCGGGAGCAGTGGTCTTCAACCTGCGGACCTCCAGATGTTGCAAAACTACAACTCTCAGCATGCCCGGACAGCCAACGGCTGTCCGGGCATGCTGGGAGTTGTAGTTTTGCAATAACTGGAGGTCCGCAGGTTGAAGACCACTGCTCTATACTGTGCGGTATCCCTATGCCTGGGCTGCAAAAATAGACAAAATAAACTTTAACTCACCTCCCGTTGGTCTGGTACTGGCCTCATCTGCTTCCTGGGGACGGGAACGTCACAGAGCCTTCAGCCTATCAACGGCCGCAGCGATGTACTGCCTCGGCTGGTGATAGGCTGAGCCCACTGTCATGTAAGAAGCCGGCCAGAGCTCCTTACATGACAGTGGGCTCAGCCTATCAGCGGCCGAGGCGGAACATCGCTGCGGCCGGTGATAGGCTGACGTCTGTCCGACGTTCCTGTCCCCATCGTAAGGCCGACGTCGGAACATGCGGCAGTTTATTTCGTTTACCTTTTGCAGCCCGGGCATAGGGATACAACATAGGGATACTGCACATAGAGTGTCAGCGCCGGCGGCCGCAATGAACAGGAAGAGGAGGGCAGCGCTTGCGGGTGATATGTGAGTATTTACCCCCATGGGGGCAGCGCTGGGCTGATAATTAATTTGGGGGGAGGGGAGGAGAAGGAAATACCATTATATACCGTGGAACCGCCAAAAGTTACAAAAATACCGTGATACACACATATGGTCATACCGCACAGCCCTAGCTCAAGGTTGACTTTTTTTTCTCCACAAACTGTATTCCACTTTAGAAACTATTGCTTATGTAAGAAGCCATTAGCCCATTTTATGGAAATTAGACAGTCAGGCAGGAAATCTCATGACTGACAGGAGTAGTCACAAACAAAAACTACGGGAAAGGAATAAGCTCCGAAGAAGGACACAATAGTAGCCTTACAGGGTGGCAAATGGCAGCTAATGGCAAGGCCAGTATCGGTAGTTCTTTACATCAAAAATGCAAAAAAGACTTTTAGACACTGTAGTAATAGCGTTTGGCTAACTGAACCTCAGATCATTATGGTGATCTTTTCTTGTCATTGCCTTTTAGCTGTTGTTCGAGAGAAGCGAGCAATGCCAAACTGGAGCATGTCTTCTTCTGATTTCTATGGCTGGGTGGATGAACTCCGTAGACTGGCTGCTTACGACAAGACAAATGAAATGGCCAGGATCTACTGGGCTCATTTTCCGATTGCATCGTATTTAGGTTATGAGGATCCTGATGCTGAAGAATAATTTAATCTCTGTTCTTAATACTGTATATTACATGCTGTCAGGATATTTATGTTACCACTGCCTTATTTTTATTCTGTACTTACACAAATGTAGTTGCTTTCTAATCCTGAAATGGCACAATCATAACAAGATGCAATGTAGGGAAGCAGCGGGGTTATACAGGACTGCTACGAGAAGTAAAAACTGTATACTGTGTGTATAAATTATAGCATTATACAATATATATAATCTGCAAGTAAACACTACAAGTAAATAGGAATTTGTCTATGGCACTTTTATATGATATTATGTGTTTAAGTACTTTTTCATTAATAAAAAGAAGCTGCGTATGATTCTTGTTTTATTGCTGCATGCTTGGTGCACTGTGTGCCCACATTCCTGTTGTCTTGTTAAATCCAATAAATGTCAAACAGACTGCTATTACAGTCCAGCTCCACCTGCAAATCCACTTTACTATCATCTATATATTTCTTGCTGTTGCTATTAATCTTCCCTAGACTGAAAACTTATCCTGACCAACTTTCACACATTTTTTACAATGCATCTGTATAGTTAGTATTCTATGAACATAAAGAGGCATTCCAGGGAAAAACCTTTTTTTATGTTTTTATTTTTTTTTATTAATCAACTGGCTCCAGAAAGTTGAACAGATTTGTAAATTACTTCTATTAAAAAAATCTTAATCCTTCCAATAATTATCAGTTGCTGAAGTTGAGTTGTTCTTTTCTGTCTGGCAACAGTGCTCTCTGCTGACATCTCTGCTTGTCTCGAGAACTTTACAGAGTAGAAGAGGTTTGCTATGGGGATTTGCTTCTACTCTGGACAATTCCCGAGACAGGTGTCATCAGAGAGCACTTAGACAGAAAAGAACAACTCAACGTCAGCAGCTCATAAGTGCTGAAAGGATTAAGATTTCTTAATAGAAGTAATTTACAAATCTGTTTAACTTTCTGGAGCCAGTTGATATATATAAAAACGTTTTGTCCTGGATAACCCATTTAATACAGCAGAAGCTGTCCTGAAACCTTGACTGATTGTTCCAATGTTTCAGTGTAGAACAGCAAAGCCAATAGCTGAGATCCTTATTGGGGAGCAACTGAAATACAATTTATATTAGGTATTGCATCTTCCACTAGATGGAACCATAATTTCAACTGGATATCCACTTTAGATATTTAGATTATTTTTGTCATTTCACTTCTCAATAATTACAACCCTAAACAGGTGCAGTGTAAGCAATTGTGTGTTAAATCTCTAAATACTAGAATAATCCATGAACATTTGGCACTCTATAGATCAACTAAACAGTGACCAAGTCAGAAAATCATCCACTGTAAAATCAAATAAGAGTTCTGCAACATCACTGTCAGCAATGTAATAACAAGACCAGACAAGCGCAAAATATCAATTATACATCTACACCTGTGCACCAAGTTAGTCTGAAGATGTGAAATCCTAACAATGAGAAACACATTAAATTAAGCAAACTACTGCTCCTGCATAACTAATTCCTGCAGAGTACAAGTGTCACGGGAATGCAATCCATCCTATCTGCAGGCTATTAACATGTCACACGCTTATCCCGTGACCTCCAACAGACAAACTGTGTGTAATGTAAAAGTAGCCACAACCTAAGACTTCAAAACCAAAACATGGGGTGCAGCTCACTACACCTTCATATAATTGAGGTTACTGTATTGGTCCCTAGACCCAAAGAGTAAAAGTGCAACTTAATTACCACAAGGGCCCTGTAGTCGATCTTCACAATAATTTATTCTTTAATATAAATATATTTTATTTGTACAGTCATAAATAATAAACATTTATAAAATTAATTGTTTCATATAACAATTAATTTAATAAATGTTTATTATTTATGACTGTACAAATAAAATATATTTATATTAAAGAATAAATTATTGTGAAAGATAGACTACAGGGCCTTTGTGGTCGATTCAGTCACCAATATATGTGTTACACATAGATTAGAAAAAAATCTAATTAAAAAGTTCCTGGATAGTACACTATAGAAATAGATAATATTACACACAGTTCAATGATTTTAACCCCTTAAGATCACAGCTCATTTTCACTTTAAGGACGCAGCCCTTTTTTGCAAATCTGACCAATTTTAAGCATTAAAGGAAATCTGTCATCAGAATCACCTGCACTAAACCTGTTACGCAGGCTTGTAGTGCGGGTGATCCTGATTAAAATGCTTCTTACCTCATTAAAAACTGTGCAGCGGTTCGCCAGATATCTTCATTTTTAGTTATATGGTATTCCCAGGCTTGGGACTCAGTGGGAGGTCCACAGCATCAGCATGGACTCGCTTACGTCATTTTCGCCGGGCGGAGGGGCTGCCCGGCTCATGAATATTCATGACTGCCTCATCGCAGTCTTCCTCCTGGTGTAGGTCACGTGGGTAGCGCCGCGCATGCGCCGCGCGCCGTACACCCGGAAGCGGCATTCTCCTGCATATCTATCTATCTATTTTACTTTTCATTCTCATTCCGAGAGAGTTTTTTCGTGACATATTCTACTTCATGTTAGTGGTAAATTTTTGTCGATACTTGCATCAAATTCTAAAATATGATGAAAAATTTTAAAATTTTGCATTTTTTTTACTTTGAAACTCTCTGCTTATAAGGAAAATGGACATCCCAAATAAATTATATATTGATTCACATATACAATATGTCTAATTTATATTTTCATCATAAAGTTGACATATTTTTACTTTTGGAAGACATCAGAGGGCTTCAAAGTTCAGCAGCTATTTTCAAATTTTTTCAAAATCGGAATTTTTCAGGGACCAGTTCAGTTTTGAAGGGGTTTGAAGGGCCTTCATATTAGGAATACCCCATAAATGACCCCATTATAAAAACTGCACCCCTCAAAGTATTCAAAATGACATCAAGTAAGTGTGTTAACCCTTTAGGTGTTTCACAAGAATAGCAGCAAAGTGAAGGAGAACATTCTAAATCTTCATTTTTTACACTCGCATGTTCTTGTAGACCCAGTTTTTGAATTTTTACAAGGGGTAAAAGGAGAGAAATCTTCATAAAATTTGTATCCCAATTTCTCTCGGGTAAGGAAATACCTCATATGTGTATGTCAAGTTCTCTTTGGGTGCACTAGAGGGCCCAGAAGGGACGGAGGGACAATGGGATTTTGTGAGGTTTTCTGAAATGGTTTTTGGGGGATGTCACATTAAGGAAGCCCCTATGGTGCCAGAACAGCAAAAAAACAAACAAAAAAAAAAACACATGGCATACTATTTTGGAGACTACACCCCTAAAGGAACGTAACAAGGGGAACAGTGAGCCTTAACACCTCACAGGTGTTTGACAACTTTTCGTTAAAGTCAGATGTGTAAATGAAAAAAAAAATTTCACTAAAATGCTGGTATTTCCCCAAATTTTTTATTTTTACAAGGGGTAATAGGAGAAAATGCCCCCCAAAATTTGTAACCCCATTTTTTCTGAGTATGGAAATACCCCATGTGTGGACGTAAAGTGCTCTGCTGGCGCACTACAATGCTCAGAAGAGAAGGAGCGCCATTGAGCTTTTGGAGAGAGAATTTGGTTGGAATAGAAGTCGGGGGCTATGTGCGTTTACAAAGCCCCCCGTGGTGCCAGAACAGGGGACCCCCCCCCACATATGACCTGATTTTGGAAACTACAACCCTCATAGAATTTAATAAGGGGTGTAGAGTGAGCATTTACATCCCACTGGCATTTTACAGATCTTTGGAACAGTGGGCAGAGCAAATGAAAAATTTTATTTTTCATTGTAACGGACCACTGTTCCAAAAATCTGTCAGACACCTGTGGGGTGAAAATGCTCACTGTACCCCTTATTACATTATGTTAGGGGTGTAGTTTCCAAAATGGGGTCACATGTGGGGGGTCCATAGTTATGGCACTATGGGGGCTTTGTAAACACACGTGACCTTCAATTCCGGACAAATTTTCTCTCTAACAGCCCAATGGCACTCCTTCTCTTCTGAGCATTGTAGTGTGCCCACAGAGCACTTTACATCCACATATGGGGTATGTTCTTACTCAGAAGAAGTCGGGTTACAAATTTTGGAGGGATTTTTTTCCCATTTTTCCATGTAAAAATGAAAAATGTAGGGTAACACCAGCATTTTAGTTAAAACATTTTTTTTCATTTTCCTATTTTCCCAACTTTAACGAAAATTCGTCAAACACCTGTGGGTGATTTTGCCTCACTATGGGGTGTAGCTTCCAAAATGGGGTCACACGTGGGTATTTTTTTTTTGCGTTTGTGTCAGAACCGCTGTAAAATCAGCCATCCCTGTGCAAATCATCAGTTTAGGCCTCAAATGTACATAGTGCGCTCTCACTCCTGAACCTTGTTGTGCGTCCGCAGAGCATTTTACGTACACATATGGGGTATTTCCATACTCAGGAGGCTGGTGTAGACCCCAAATTTTCCTTTTCATAAGGGGTAAAAGGAGAAAAAACCCTCCAAAATTTGTAACGTAATTGCTCCCGAGTACAGAAATACCCCATATGTGTCCCTAAACTGTTTCCTTGAAATACGACAGGGCTCCGAAGTGAGAGAGCACCTTGCGCATTTGAGGACTATATTAGGGATTGCATAGGGGTGGACATAGGGGTATTCTACGCAAGTGATTCCCAAACAGGGTGCCTCCAGCTGTTGCTAAACTCCCAGCATGCCTGGACAGTCAGTAGCTGTCCGGAAATACTGAGAGTTGATGCTTTGCAATAGCTGGAGGCTCCGTTTTGGAAACACTGCTGTACGATACGTTTTTCATTTTTATTGGGGGGGGGGGGGGTGTAAGTGGGTGTATATGTAGTGTTTTACCCTTTATTATGTGTAAGTGTAGTGTAGTGTTTTTAGGGTACATTCACACAGGCAGGTTTACGGTAAGTTTCCCGCTAGGAGTTTGCGCTGCGGCGGAAAACTTGCCTAAGCTCAAACTTGAAGCAGGAAACTCATTGTAAACCTGCCCGTGTGATTGTACCCTGTACATTCACATGGGGGGGGGGGGGGGGCAAACCTCCAGCTGTTGCAAAACTACAACTCCCAGCATGCACTGACAGACTGTGCATGCTGAGAGTTGTACTTTTGCAACAGCTGGAGGCACACTGGTTGGAAATCCTTCAGTTAGGTTCTATTACCTAACTCAGTATGTTCCAATCAGTGTTCCTCCAGCTGTTGCAAAACTACAACTCCTAGCATGTACTGACCGCAAAAGGGCATGCTGGGAGATGTAGTTATACAACAGCTGGAGGTACGCAACTACAACTTCCAGCATGGCGAGACAGCCGTTTGCTGTTCATGCATGCTGGGAATTGTAGTTTTGCAAGATAAAAGAGATTAAGGTTTAGAAACCACCGCAGAGGGATCTCCAAACTGTGGCCCTCCAAATGTTGCACAACTACAAATCCCAGCATGCCCAGACAGCAAACTGATGAGTTATAGTTTTGCAAGATCTAGAGGGCCACAGTTTAGAGACCACTGCACAGTGATCTCCAAACCGTAGCCCTCCAGCTGTTGCAGTTTGCTGTGTGGGCATGCTGGGATTTGCAGTTTTGCAACATCTGGAGGGCTACAGTTGGGAGACCACTGTATAGTGGTCTCCAAACTGTAGCCCTCCAGATGTTGCTAGGCAACTCACTAGCTTCTGTAGGATTGCTGTACGCCAAACCAGGGGGGAGAGAGGTTGCCGCCCGCCGCCGCCGATCGCCGGTATGGGACCTCCACCGCCGCCGGTCACAGGACAGTTCTCCCGTTCTGCCCGAATTACCGTCTGTGGGCAGAACGGGGGAACTGAACTTTAACCCCCCCCTGCCCCCGATCTGCTATTGGTAGGTCACTATCTAACTCCTATCCCTTCAAGTGGACTGGGGACCCTTATGACCCGGAATCGCCGCAGATCGCCGGTCTGAATTGACCGGCGATTTGCGGCGATCGCCAACATGGGGGGGCGATATGTCGGGATGGCTGCTGTTAGATAACAGCAGCTGTCCCAGCCTGATCTCGCTGTCCGGTGACGTGGTGATCCCGGAAAACCACGCCGTAAATGTATGGTACTGTGGGCTAAGATGTGCTACGCAGCGCCGTACATTTACGGTGCATGTCCTTAAGTGGTTAAGAGAGTACTCCACTGGAAACATTTTTTAACAAATCAACTGGTGCCAGAAAGTTAAACAGATTTGTGAATCAGATATTAGACGCGTTTCAGGGTTATTTAATGTAACCCTTTCCTCAGTAGTCAGGCTACTGAGGAAAGGGTTACATTAAATAACCCTGAAACGCGTCTAGTCTTTTGGGCATGACCACTGGCATATATATAATTTTTTATGAATTGTGCCTATCCACCACGGCTGGTTTACCGCTTATGAACTGCTAAAACCATCAGGACATCCAGTCCGGTATCAGTCCGGTCCAAATATTGCCAAATAATTCTAGTACAACGAACCCGGCTCCAGCAGCAGCTGACGTCACACGCCGGCAACACGAGGTGAGCTCCTCGTTACCAGTGTACGGTCCTCGTTTCCATCTAGCCAGCGGTGAGGACTTACCATCTCCAGCGCCTGCCAGCGCCAGCTTCCTCTCGGCGATCTGTGACCATCGGCGCCTGCCAACGCCAATCGCCACCGCTTCTACTAGGACCTTGCTGGATTTCACCGTTACCACCTGGAACGTTGCACAGAGGACCCAGTGTATTTGCACCATCTAGACACTGCGGTAACAACGCCTCTTACCCAGGTTGCCACCATAAGGATCGGTAACATTCATTTGAAACTGTTGCAGATTGTTGAACTATTACAAGGATACATTATATTCTAAAGAGGGACACGATTATTCAGGCACCCTCAGCTATATTTCGCTTGTTTTGTGCAGTTGGTGCCTATATACCAGCGGTTAAACACCAGCTGCACATTAGAAACTAAATCTATGCCAGTGATATTGTCATTATGCCAATAATATTGTCTTAATTTTTGTTATTCATATTTTTATGCACAATATTATCTAAAGGTTGTTTTTATTGTATATGTTCTTCTAACATGGGCCCTGTGAGAAGTAACTAATTATAGTCTATTTATCTTATTTTAATAAATTGTTTATATTATTATTATTGAAGCACGATTCAGACAATTATTTATTTAAATTTCTTTATCTAATATCTATACTATTACTTACTCACTTAGAAGGTCTGGGCAATTTTTTACTATTGGTCTTTCCTTTTTTGTGCAATTAAGGTATAGTTGCATGCCCTAGTTTGACCTCGGTGTGTATTATTTATTGTGAGCTGCACATACACCCCTTTTTTTTCCGATTTGTATATTACTTCTATTAAAAAATCTTAATCTTTCCAGTACTTATCAGCTGCTGTACTTTCCAGAGAAAATTCTTTGACCACAGTGCTCTCTGCTGACACCTCTTTTCATTTTAGGAACGGTCCAGAGTAGAAGCAAATCCCCATAGGAAACCTATGCTGCTCTGGACAATTCCTAAAATGGTTTCCTATGGGGATTTGCTTCTACTCTGGACAGTTCCTAACATGGACAGAGGTGTCAGCAGACAGCACTGTGGTCAGACAGAAAGGAAATTCAAAAAGAAAAGAACTTCCTGAGAAGTACTAGAAGGATTAAGATTTTTAAATAGAATTTAAAAATATGTTTAACTTTCTGGCACCAGTTGATTTATAAAAATTTTTTTTTTCCAGTGGAGTACCCCTTGTAAAGTAACCAGTAGATAGTAACTATTAGAACAGTTTCTTTGTTCCTGATAGCAACAAAAAGTATGTTGCAATAGTTGAAAATAGTGTTAATGAACTTAAATTTTGTAACAGATAGTAAGTTTGTAAGCAGTAAGGAAAATAAATGTATCTTTCACAGCTATGTTGAACACTGTCCTTGAGTCCTTACTATTATTTAACAGTATGAAGACTTTGCGCAAAAAAAAAAAAAAAAGGTTTTGGATTCATGTCCTATGCACCGCTCACCCAGAGATGCCTTCTGAATCCAATTTCAGTCCATGTAGTAGTTGTTTTTTAGGTGTTGTGCACCACTCACCCATATGTTAAAGTCTGTTTTGTTTAACCCCTTAAGGACCGAGCCCTTTTTCACCTTAAGGACCGGAGCGTTTTTTGCAATTCTGACCACTGTCACTTTAAACATTAATAACTCTGGAATGCTTTTAGTTATCATTCTGATTCCGAGATTGTGTTTTCGTGACATATTCTACTTTAACTTAGTGGTAAAATTTTATGGTAACTTGCATCCTTTCTTGGTGAAAAATCCCCAAATTTGATGAAAAAAATGAAAATTTAGCATTTTTCTAACTTTGAAGCTCTCTGCTTGTAAGGAAAATGGATATTCAAAATAAAAATTTTTTGGGTTCACATATACAATATGTCTACTTTATGTTTGCATCATAAAATTTATGAGTTTTTACTTTTGGAAGACACCAGAGGGCTTCAAAGTTCAGCAGCAATTTTGAAATTTTTCACAAAATTTTCAAACTCGCTATTTTTCATGGACCAGTTCAGGTTTGAAGTGGATTTGAAGGGTCTTCATATTAGAAATACCCCATAAAAGACCCCATTATAAAAACTACAACCCCCCAAAAGTATTCAAAATGACATTCAGTAAGTGTATTAACCCTTTAGGTGTTTCACAGGTATAGCAGCAAAGTGAAGGAGAAAATTCAAAATCTTAATTTTTTACACTCGCATGTTCTTGGAGACCCAATTTTTGAATTTTTGCAAGGGGTAAAAAGGAGAAAATTTTTACTTGTATTTGAAACCCAATTTCTCTCGAGTAAGCACATACCTCATATGTCTATGTTAATTGTTCGGCGGGCGCAGTAGAGGGCTCAGAAGGGAAGGAGCGACAAATGGTTTTTGGGGGGCATGTCACCTTTAGGAAGCCCCTATGGTGCCAGGACAGCAAAAAAACACACATGGCATACCATTTTGGAAACTAGACCCCTCAGGGAACGTAACAAGGGGTAAAGTGAACCTTAATTATCCACAGGTGTTTCACGACTTTTGCATATGTAAAAAATTTTTTTTTTTTTACCTAAAATGCTTGGTTTCCCAAAAATTTTAAATTTTTAAAAAGTGTAATAGCAGAAAATACCCCCCAAAATTTGAAACCCAATTTCTCCCGATTCAGAAAACACCCCATGTGGGGGTGAAAATTGCTCTGCTGGCGCACTACAGGTCTCAGAAGAGAAGGAGTGACATTTGGCTTTTTGAAAGCAAATTTTGCTCTGGGGGCATGCCGTATTTAGGAAGCCCCTATGGTGCCAGAACAGCAAAAATAAAAAACACATGGCATACCATTTTGGAAACTAGACCCCTCGGGGAACGTAACAAGGGGTAATGTGAACCTTAATACCCTACATGTGTTTCACGACTTTTGCATATGTAAAAAAAAATTTTTTTTTTTTACCTAATATGCTTGGTTTCCCAAAATTTTAACATTTTTAAAAAGGGTAATAGCAGAAAATACCCCCCAAAATTTGAAGCCAAATTTCTCCCGATTCAGAAAACACCCCATATGGGGGTGAAAAGTGCTCTGCTGGCGCACTGCAGGTCTCAGAAGAGAAGGAGTCACATTTGGCTTTTTGAAAGCAAATTTTGCTCTGGGGGCATGCCGCATTTAGGAAGCCCCTATGGTGCCAGAACAGCAAAAAAAAAACACATGGCATACCATTTTGGAAACTAGACCCCTCGGGGAACGTAACAAGGGGTAATGTGAACCTTAATACCCTACAGGTGTTTCACGACTTTTGCATATGTGAAAATATTTTTTTTTTAACCTAAAATGCTTGGTTTCCCAAAATTTTTTACATTTTTAAAAAGGGTAATAGCAGAAAATAGCCCCCAAAATTTGAAGCCCAATTTCTCCCGAGTACGGCGATACCCCATATGTGGCCCTAAACTGTTGCCTTGAAATACGACAGGGCTCCAAAGTGAGAGCGCCATGCGCATTTGAGGCCTAAATTAGGGATTGCATAGGGGTGGACATAGGGGAATTCTACGCCAGTGATTCCCAAACAGGGGGCCTCCAGCTGTTGTAAAACTCCCTGCATGCCTAGACAGTCAGTGGCTATCTGGCAATACTGGGAGTAGTTGTTTTGCAACAGCTGGAGGCTCCATTCTGGAAACAGTGGCGTACCAGACGTTTTTCATTTTTATTGGGGAGGGGAGGGGGGCTGTGTAGGGGTATGTGTATATGTAGTGTTTTTTACTTTTTATTTTATTTTGTGTTAGTGTAATGTAGTGTTTTTAGGGTACAGTCGCATGGGCGGGGGTTCACAGTAGTTTCTCGCTGGCAGCTTGAGCTGCAGAAGAAAATTTGCCGCAGCTCAAACTTGCAGCCGGATACTTACTGTAATCCTCCGCCCATGTGAGTGTACCCTGTACGTTCACATTGGGGGGGGGGGGGGGGAACATCCAGCTGTTGCAAAACTACAACTCCCAGCATGGACGGTCTATCAGTGCATGCTGGGAGTTGTAGTTTTGCAACCGCTGGAGGCTCCGTTTTGGAAACAGTGACGTACCAGACGTTTTTCATTTTTATTGGGGAGGGGAGGGGGGCTGTGTAGGGGTATGTGTATATGTAGTGTTTTTTACTTTTTATTTTATTTTGTGTTAGTGTAGTGTAGTGTTTTTAGGGTACAGTCACACTGGCGGGGGGTTCACAGTAGTTTCTCGCTGGCAGTTTGAGCAGCGGCAGAAAATTTGCCGCAGCTCAAACTTGCAGCCGGATACTTACTGTAATCCTCCGCCCATGTGAGTGTACCCTGTACGTTCACATTGGGGGGGGAGGGGGGGACATCCAGCTGCTGCAAAACTACAACTCCCAGCATGTACGGTCTATCAGTGCATGCTGGGAGTTGTAGTTTTGCAACAGCTGAAGACACACAGGTTGTGAAACACCGAGTTTGGTAACAAACTCAGTGTTTTGCAACCAGTGTGCCTTCAGCTGTTGCAAAAGCTACAACCCCCAGAATGTACGGACAGCGGAAGGGCATGCTGGGTCTTGTAGTTATGCAACAGCCGGAGGCATACTACATTGGCTGGGGATGCTGGGGATTGTAGTTATGCAACAGCTGGAGACACACTGGTTTACTGCTTAACTCAGTGTGCCTTCAGCTGTTGCAAAACTACAACTGTCAGCAGTCACCGACAGCCATGGTTATGCAACCACCAGATGCACCACTACAACTCCCAGCATGCACTTTAGCTGATTGTGCAAGCTGGGAGTTGTAGTTACACAACAGCTGAAGGTACACTTTTCCATAGAAAGAATGTACCTCCAGCTGTTGCAAAACTACAAGTCCCAGCATGCCCATAAGGGCATGCTGGGAGTTGTGGTGGTCTGCCTCCTGCTGTTGCATAACTACAGCTCCCAGCATGTCCTTGTTGCATGCTGGGAGCTGTTGCTAAGCAACAGCAGGAGGCTGTCACTCACCTCCAACGATCCACACTGCAGGACTGTCCCTCGCCGCCGCCGTCGCTCCTGGGGCCCCGATCCCAACAGGGATGCCGGGGATCGGGGTCCCCAGCACCCGGGGTCGTCTTCCCGCACCCGCTCACGTCCTCCGGAAGAGGGGCGGAGCGGGTTGCGGGAGTGAAACCCGCAGCAGGCGCCCTGATTGGTCGGCCGGTCTCTGACGGCCCCGATCAGCCAGTAATTCCGGGTCATCGGGTCACTGGAGACCCGATTGACCTGGAATCCGCCGCAGATCGCTGGACTGAATTGTCCAGCGATCTGCGGCAATCGCCGACATGGGGGGACATAATGACCCCCCTGGGCGATATGCCGGGATGCCTGCTGAACGATTTCAGCAGGCATTCGGCCCCGGCTCCCCTCCGGCTAGCGGTGGGGGCCGGAAATGCTCAGTGTGTATCCATACGCCCTCGGTCCTTAAGGACTTGGAAACGGGGGCGTATGGATACGCCCTATGTCCTTAAGGGGTTAAAGTTGTGGGAGTTGCCCAGGCAAACTTGTGGTAGATGCAGGCTGGGTCACAGCAGAGTCCTGCTACCACAAGCTAGATTGACCAGCACTGGGGAAAGCACCAACTTGCCTCAGTCAATTGGCACTATGAGACCTATCTTCCCTTACCACGGACTCTAACACGTGTGAGTGATGCGTACCACCTAAAAAGCCAATCCTGGATGGGGACATGCACACCGGAGCAGAGAGGCAGAGGCTGGGGCAGGAAAAGCACCAGGTGAGTCCCAGCCCCGCCGGCAGCAGCAGGTAACGGGACCATGTGCTCACGGCCAGCGTGTGCGTCCAGAGCACATAACATAACATACATAAATGTATATTCCTGTATGTCGTATAGCGTGAAGACACCCCCTGTCCATATGCACTGTTAGGACATAGACGTCAAAGTGGGAGTTCCCTGCTAAACACCGACCCTTTAAGAGCTAGAATGGAGAGCCATTCTGTACAGGAAAAGGTGTCTACCATTATAAATGTTATTTAAAGGGAACCAATCATCAGATTTTACCCTATATAACGCTTGGCAAAGCGTTATATAGGGTAAAATCTTTATTTTCACCATTCCCGGGGGATGCTCCTGCCCCCAGGGATGGTGAAGATATGAAGTTATAAAATAGTCACCGCCGCCGCCGTAAGTAGTCACCTGGGGGGGAGCTCTTCTCATCTACTCCCGTTCTTCGGCTGGGAGCGACGCCCCCTCCGCTTGATTGATGGGCAGCGTCATTACTCTGCTCCGTCTGTTCAGTGAGCGGAACAATGACGCGGCCCATCAATCAAGCGGAGGGGGCGTCGCTCCCGGCCAAAGAACGGGAGTAGGTGAGGAGAGCCCCCTGCCCAGAGGATTACTTACGGCGGCGGCGGTGACTAGTTTATAACTTCATATCTTCACCATCCCTGGGGGCAGGAGCATCCCCCGGGGATGGTGAGGACAAAAATTTTACCCTATATAACGCTTTGCCAAGCATTATATAGGGTAAAATCTGATGATTGGTTCCCTTTAAAAAGTCTTTAAGATTCTCCATTGAATATTTTTTAACTATTTGCTAAGAGCAGCCCAATTTTTTTTCTTAGATTCTCCTTAGCTGGAAGTTGACTATGGTAACCATGCACATTTAGAACATTGAACCCAAGAATCCAGATAAGGAGCCATAAGGGATGCCAGGCGATCCCTTAGCTGGTTGCAGAATAGGGTAATGTTGGAGGCTCTAAGATGTCTAAAGCCACATGGTAGTTACACTTTCTGAAACGAGAGAGGGTAGGAGGGCCACTTTTGAAGAGTGTCTTGGGAGGCATAGGTGCAGGGCTGGCCTTTGGGGTGTGCGAGCTGTGCGGCCGCACAGGGCGCCATAGCAACAGGGGCACCGAGCGGCCGACACAGCTCGCAGTGTAACAGGCCGGCCGAAGATGGGGAGAAGCGAGCTTTGAAGGAGGATGCAAGGTCCGGAGCATGGAGGAGGAGCTTGGGGGCACGGGCAGTGTCCAACTGCTTCACGCGCCTTCACAGAGAGCCGCGGAAGGATATGTGGGCATAGGATATGTGAAAGGGGGCAGGGTCCATCTGTCTAATTATGGAATAAAGAGAGAGGGTCTGATTAATGGGGACAGAGAAGTGAAGGGGGAGGGGGGGTCTGAGCCTGATTAAGGGGAACTGGTGAAGGGGGGAGGCTCTGATTAAGGGGTGAAGTGGGGAGATGGTCTGATTATGAGTGACAGGGGCTGAGTAATAAGAACATGGGACTGGTGAAGGGGGGGGGTCTCAGTCTGCTTAAGGGGGACTTGAAGTGGGAGGGCCTGATTAAGGGGTTCTGCATCTGATTAAGGGGGGCAGGGGACTGGTGAAGGGGGACAGGGGACCGATTAAGGGGGCAGGGGACTGATTAAGGGACAGGGGACTGATTAAGGGGGACATGGGACTGATTAAGGGGGCAGGGGACTGGTGAATGGGGGCAGGGGACTGATTAAGGGGGCAAGGGACTGATTAAGGGTTCAGGGGACTGATTAAGGGGGACAGGGGACTGATTAAGGGGACATGGGACTGATTAAGGGGGCAGGGGACTGATTAAAGGGACAGGGGACTGATTAAGGGGGACAGGGGACTGGTGAAGGGGGTCAGGGGACTGATTAAGGGGAGGCAAGTGTTTTATTGAATGGGTGGCCAAGGGTTTTGGTGATGGGAATGAAGGTAGCATATTGTGTGCTTCAAAATGTCCAGAGGGTGCCAAACAAAAACATTGGTTGAAGAAATGTGGGAGAGTGTATGCATGCTTAGTGTTGTAAAATAGTTAGATATAGTGTTCTGACAACATAGCTCTTGTTTCTACAATACATAAACTTATGTATAACTTATGTATACATTGATATACATGATTGTTACCAGTCAATCCAGTTATTTATTATTGTACTTGTTTGCACTTGCACTTAAATTATCTGTAATGGAAATTTTTTTTCCTCTTTGTGTATGTTTATGGAGTAATGGAGGTGGGGGGGGGGGGTTTGGGGGGCACAAGGTTAGCTCACACAGGGTGCCTGAACACCTAATGCCGGCCCTGCATAGGTGTCCAAGAATCAGCTGGTGTGGAAGGTGGGAGCAGTGGAATGGTGAAACCAAGCATAGAATTATAGATTTCTCAGTAAAGTATATAATTTTTTTATATTGAGCACACTTGGGGTGTTAAGGTATTGTTTCTCTCTGCTGAGGTATGTGTAAAAGGGTCTGCATAACCCAAGTTATTTTTTTATAAAGCATAAAAAGCCACATATACATTTGCTATAAGAGAAGTAACGGTTGTATTTTATATGGACACCACCTGTTGTTGGAGCTATAAACAGTAATTCTATTACAACTAGTAAAAACCTTGCTCACCATGTTGGGGAAGTTACAAGGTACAAGTCCTGTCCTGCTGAGTACTGTAGTAGCCCTGCAGTGATAACACTATATGTATTCTTGCTCTAGAGCCTTGACAAAAGTTAAGCCTGGGGGACCCAGGTGTTACACATACAGTATACCTCTGTACTATCTGATCATACTTATTTGACTTTAGCCATTTCTGTACCAAAACAAGGGCTCACACATACAATCATGTGAAGATATTCAGACATACGTAAGAAAACGAAACAACATGCTCCACTGGATAAAATACTTCAGGATATGAAAATATTTCAGGATATGGAAATATTTCAGGATATGGCTAGCAAAGCCAGAATTACAATGGGACTGTTTCTTTTTTTCTCTCTTGCTTTAGGCTGATCATACACCAAGTTGGTGGCTGTAATTTTTGTCATTTAGGTCAACTATCATCTGTAAATTGTGGATAAATGATCATTTGCTATGGCCAACAGCAGACTTATGTCTGCTATCTGTTTGCATGAATGACTTGATTTTGCCAATCATAGTCTCAGGAATATGGCTAATCTTGGTATCCAGTCAAGGTATAATGTGTTGAAAGTGCTTTGAAGAAATAACCTAGTTATGAAGAATAGCAAATATGTCATAATAATTATCAGAGTGTCTGTCTGATCTGTCTCAATAATAATTAAACTAAACCCAATAAATATAGGCTCTTCAGTTCTTCAAATTATTAGATTCTATACAAAATAGAGAAAAGATCACTAGATGTCTAGATTAGAATACCAATCAAATAGTTAAAGGGGTACTCCGGTGGAAAACTTTTTTTTTTTAAATCAATTGGTGCCAGAAAGTTAAACAGATTTGTAAATTACTTATAATAAAAAATCTTAAGCCTTCCAGCTGCTGCTGAATACTACATGGGAAATTCTTTTCTTTTTGGAACACAGAGCTCTCTGCTGACATCACGAGCACAGTGCTCTCTGCTGACATCTCTGTCCATTTTAGGAACTGTCCAGAGCAGCATATCGTTTCTATGGGGATTTTCTCCTACTCTGGACAGTTCTTAAAATGGACAGAGGTGTCAGCAGAGAGCACTGTGGTCATGATGTCAGCAGAGAGCTCTGTGTTCCAAAAGCAAATAAGTACTGAAAGGATTAAGATTTTTTTTTATAGAAGTAATTTACAAATCTGTTTAACTTTCTGGCACCAGTTGATTTAAAAAAAATAAAATAAATAAAAAAAAAATTCCACCGGAGTACCTCTATAACTATTTGATTGGTATTCTAATCTAGACATCTAGTGATTTTTTTTCTCTATTCTGTATAGAATATAATAATTTGGAGTACCCCTTTAAGACCAAACCCTATGGCTTTCAATGTGCTTCGAGGAAGCAGAACCATAGTGCCAAAAACATCAATGAGAGTCAGTGATCTGTATTTAATGCTGAAAGGGGTTATCCAGGAAAAAAACTTTTTCTTTTATATCAACTGGCTCCAGAAAGTTAAACAGATTTGTAAATTAATTCTATAAAAAAATCTTAATCTTTCCAGTAGTTATCAGCTGCTGAAGTTGAGTTGTTCTTTTCTTTATGACAACAGTGCTCTCTGCTGACACCTCTCCTTGTCTCAGGAACTGTCCGAAGCACTTGAGATTTGCAATGGGGATTTTCTCCTACTTTGGACCGTTCCTGAGACAAGCAGAGGTGTCAGCAGAGAGCACTGCAGCCAGACAGAAAAGAACATCTCAACTTCAGCAACTGATTACTACTGGAAGGATAAGGATTTTTTAAGATAAGTAAGATAAGAAAACCTTTCTGGAGCCAGTTGATATGTGGTGTCACGGTACAGGACCTTGTCCTGTTCCCGTCTTAAGTCCCCTTAGGAAGAGTCCCTGCAGTCCATAGGGCTCTCCTGCAGGGCTTCGCCCCTTTCTCATCAGTTATTGCCTTATATAAATGTATTGTACATATTGTTCAGTATGTATAAAGGTTGTACAAATGTATAAAATGTATAGGACCTTCCTGGGTCATGTGATAATGTCATGTGATGTACCCAGAGAGAGACGACAGCTCCTTATTTTCTAGGGGGGCTGGACTAATCCCATTGGCTATCAAGCCTGGAGGTCGTGTACCCAGGGAACTCTGGGTACATCACATGACATTATCACATGCCTCACCCAGTCATTGCCTCACCCAGTTACCACAGATATATATGAAAAAAAAGCTTTTTTCCTGGAATACCCCTTTAAACCTCCTTAGTAGAAATTGCAGGCATAAAAAGCAGTGTTCGGATGTTAGCAGGGAGTAAAAAAAAATATGAAACGCCAAACCAACTTTTTTTTTTGTACATTTTCCTCATTTCTTTTTTATTTTTTTATTCATATTTTTTTGGGCTCAGTGGCAGTTTTTAGAGCGCTCAGCATGCTGAAACAATGTGGGTGCAACATCTAATTTTTTCTGCTATTGTTCCCACAATTCTTCAATAGAAATCTTTAAAGCTATGTTAACATGATGGAAATACCGTGCGGAATACCGCACAGGGAGTCTGAGTCGTATTGATATCAATAGAATTCTGCTGCTCTGTTTACATGGAAGAATTCCCACTCCAAAAAACATAAAATTCCACCCATTTCTAGTCTTTCTGCATAGTCCGCACGGAAATACATTGCCATCTATAAGACGGCACATTTTCTGTGCAGACATTCCCCGTCTAAACATAACCTGAGTCACACAATGAATAACGCACATGCCTACACTAAAACCCACTATTTTTGAAAAAAGTGCCACAAAAACTTAATCTTGAAAGTGCAAAATGAGGGGGCAGTTTTTTTTTCCAGCTAAAAAAAACAAACAAAAAAAAAAGTTGTGTGGAAAATTCCCTTCTAGAGGAAGCAAATGTTATTGTCTTCTTTACTTTAGTTCCGGGAATTTTTTCTAGGTGTTATTTTGGACCAGTCTGTTAAAGGGGTACTCCCACCCTAGACATCTTATCCCATATCCAAAGGATAGGGGAAAAGATGTCTGATCACGGGATCCCGCCTCTGGGGACCCCCGCAATGTTGCATGCGGCACCCACCTGTTTCTTGTCCGGAAGCGCTGGAGGGTCTCGGTCGCGACCACGGGAATGGAAGTCCGTGATGTCAGGACTCCGCCCCGTGTGACGTCATGCCCCGTCCCCTCAATGCAAGTCTATGGGAGGGGGCGTGACGGCCGTCACACGGGGGGCGGAGTCCTGACGTCACAGACTTCCATTCATGGTCGCGACTGAGACCCTCCAGCGCTTCCAGACAAGAAACAGGTGGGTGCCGCATGCAACATTGCGGGGGTCCCAAGCAGCGAGACCCCTGCGATCCATCTCCAAAGGATAGGGGATAAGATGTCTAGGGTGGGAGTACCCCTTTAAGTGATAAGTAACATCATCAGGAGTAAGATAAACCTAAATGTGCAGATTTTGTTTCTATTCCTAGCACATCATCAGCAGGCCTTTCAGATTCCACTGCTGACCTACTTTAAGTACATTTCCATAAAGTATTTCACAAGACTTGACCTCACCATGATCCTGCCAAGATTTTATGCTGACATTGACATTTTTGGGAACATGTCAGAGATGCCAAGTAAAAACTCATTTTCTCATGCTTTACAAAAGCCGGTGAATCTATTCAACTGAATAAATAAAAGTGCAGTCTCTATGGAATACTCAAGTACAGATCTGTTTAACATTACACGCTGGTCTATCTCATATCCTTGGCTGGCACCTCGCTTTCATTCATTTCCCCCCAATAGTCAGTGAAAGGGATGATTGGTGGTGACGTGTGACTTCAGCTGGATTTACATGAAGTCATCCAAAGATTTAGGGATCAATTAATACAAAGAGGAAAATGAACAGGAACTGCTGAGAGCTGCGGGTAATGGATTGCATGTCAGTAAGAGAATGTCGCTTCTCTCCAGCACAAAATCCGAATGTACAGTACAGCCAGATCAATCCTATACATAATAAAAGCCATGAAAAAGGAAAAGGAATAAATAACGTCTGCCTTTCAGGGATAATGGTGAATACAGACCTGAAAAACAGACTAGACTATTTAACAAACCACTATAATAGTCATTAAGTCCTCCTCCTTTGGCAAGTTTATTTATTTATTTTTTTACTTTTGTTAGTTATATCTGTCTAAGAATACTTGACCATAAGGGGATGTTTTATATAGACCCCCTCTGTCCCTATTAGAGCAAAATAGTAATATTTAGATAACGTCAATAGAGTCCCCAGCACTCTACAATTATGGGGGGACAAATATCAGACATTACAATATTACACACTAATTAGGGGGAGATTTATCAAAATCTGTGCAAAGGAAAAGTGGCCCAGTTGCCCATAGCAACCAATCAGATCGCTTCTTTCATTTTGCAGAGACCTTGTTAAAAATGAAAGAAGCGAGCTGATTGGTTGCTATGGGCAACTGGGCAACTTTTCCTCTGGACAGGTTTTGATAAATCTCCCCCTAAATATTTATACAGGAGGAGTGAGGGCCCTGCTCGCGAAAACATACAGACTATGACGAATGGGGTTGAGACAAAAGGCAAAAAGTGCTGAATTGAATCAATAGTCCAGCCATGTTTTATAGAGGCACATAAAGGAGGGTGAACCAGTCACCAACTACAGTGACCCCCCCGACCTATGATGGCCCCGACATACGATCATTTCAACATGCGATGGCCTCTCAGAGGCCATCGCATGTTGAAGGCAGCATCAACATACGATGCTTTTGTATGTTGGGACCATCGCATAAACCGCTATCCGGCATCGCAGACTGCTTCAGCTGCCACCGGATAGCCATTTACCGTGCCCCGTGTGGTCCGCTGACGATCACCTACCTGTCCTCGGGGCTCCGGAGCGTCCTCTTCGGGATCCTCTGCATAGTTGACGCTCTCCATCGTCGTCATAACGTCGCTGCGCACGCCGTCGCGTCATCCAATAGGAGCGGCGTGCGTAACGATGTGATGGCGGCGACGGAGATCGAGAATGCCGGAGAAGCAGAGGCCTTGCTGGAGCGTCGGGGACACCCCAGGGACGCGGCGACAGCGATGGAAGGCGACATCCAGGGCAGCGGAGACGGTCCGGAGCGGCGGGGACACGTGAGTACAGCTTCCTATACTAGTGGTCTTCAACCTGCGGACCTCCGGATGTTGCAAAACTACAACTCCCAGCATGCCCAGACAGCCGTTGGCTGTTCCGATTATAGAAGGTTTTAGTTTTAGATCATTGGCAGAGCGGAGAGCACTGTAGGATGGTAGACAGAGATGAGGGGGGAGATGTAGGGAGGTGCAGCCCTGTGAAGAGCTTTTTGGGTAAGATTGAGGATTTTTTACTTTATTCTGGGATGAACAGGTAACCAGTGTAGTAACTGAGAAATGCATTGTCATCATAGACGGCAATGCAATTCTGAGTGGGTATGGCAGAAAGATTAGACACGTTTGCTGCAGAAATTCTGCTGCGTGCAGAATGCAGCAGTATCCCATTAAACATTTACCATTGGTTTTACCCTGTTTCTGTGGTGTTGATTTGTCACATGATTTGTTGCAGGTACTTCCCAGGTACTTAGCCTGTCCTAGGACTTGGTATCTAGGAAATTAAACACTATACTATACTAACTGGCATAGACAAAATCAGAACAAAGAAATATGTCACATGTCAACAATGGGATTTATTCTTTATCACCAGCAAATTTTGTTTATGCATTTTAAGAGCCATAATGTCATTTTCTATAAATGTAGCTGTGTGAGGGATGGGTTTTTGCAGGTCACAATATATTTTTCATTGCCTCTATTTTGGGGTATTCATAACTTACTGATTAAGTGTTAACTTTTTAGAATGGAGAATAGGAAATTCTTATTCACAAAAACAATGTTTTTGTGAGGTCTCACTGATAGGTAGAACAAGTAGGGAGAGAGGAGCATTTGTCTCTTTGACTTGCATCCCTCTGCATCCGGCTGAACTGGATGGCCCCATTATAAGTCTATGGGGCCATCCAGTGAAGCTGGAAAGAGATTGCAGTGAGCCTTAGAGAGAAGTGCTAAAGAATGGGTTTCTCCCCACTCATTGTTATAATCGGTCTCAACACTGATTCCCCGACCCATAAAAACTTAAAGCAACACAAAGAGTGATGTCCAGCTCACCACCAGGTAAGGCATGCACAGAAGCGTGTGGACTACACACGTGGGTATGGCAAAGATGATGGAAGTTCCAGCCCCGCAGGCATGGGTAAAAACGCTTATTGAATCATCAACAGGAACATAGAACACAACATGCACGAACCAAGGACTGACGCATTTTGGCGGGCGTAGCCACCTTAGTCGTACTACACATGCTTGAGATCCATCCCATCTATATATAGGGGAGAACTCCACCTCCCGTCAGGTGAAACAGAGTCCATGGACCAGAGTCCATCGAGTTCAACCTATATCCCTAATGAGTCCCTGCTGAGTTGAACCAGAGAAAGGTAAAAACTCCTCATACTAGAGTTAAAAATTCCTTCCCGACTCCAAATATGGCAGTCAGAATAAATCTCTGAATCAACTTTCTGTCCCTATAAATCTAGTATACATAACCAGCGATGTTATTATTCTCCAAAAATGCATCCAGACCCCTTTTGAACTCTTTTACCGAGTTCACCATGACTACCTTCCTTGGGATAGAATTCTACAGTCTCACTGCTCTTACAGTAAAGAACCCCGTCTGTGCTGGTGTAGAAACCTTCTTTCCTCTAAACGTAGGGGAAGCCCCCTTGTTATAGATACAGTCCTGGGTATGAATAGATCATGGGAGAGATCTCTGTACTGTCCCCTTATATATTTATGCATAGTTATTAGGTCTCTCCTAAGCCTTCTTTTTTCCAAACTAAATAACCCTAATTCTGATAATCTTTCTGGGTACTGTAGTATTACCCCGTATTACCCGTATTACCCTGGTTGCCCGTCTTTGAACCCTCTCCAGCTCCACTATATCTTTCTTGTACACTGGTGCCCAGTACTGTACACAGTATTCCATGTGTGGTCTGACTAGTCATTTGTACAGCGGTAGAATTTCCTTGTCGTGGGCATCTATGTCCCTATTGATGCACCCCATGATTTTATGTGCCTTGGCAGCAGCTGCCCGACACTGGTCACTTCAGCTAAATTTACTGTTAAAGGGGTACTCCGCTGTTAGACAGGATAGGGGATAAGATGTCTGATCGTGGGGGGCCCACTGCTGGGGACCCCTGTGATCCCCCCTGCAGCAGCCTGGTACCACAGCATCCCGGAGCTAAGTTTTCTCCGAGGCTGATGACGGCGGTGCAGGGGACGGGGCTTTGTGACAGACGTCAAGGCCCCGCCCCCTTGTGACATCATGTTCACCCCCTTCAATGAAAGTTTATGGAAGGGGCACATGACATGCAGGACTGCCTATCTAAAAAAATCTAAAGGTTCTTGCGGTGCAGAGATCAGAATATGGAGAAGCATTCACTTTTGTGCCCCCATACAGTATCATGCTACCTTTTTTGGTAGCACGTCTCTTTTTTGCCCCCACAGAGTAATATGTCACCCATTTTCCCAAACACAATAGTTAGCCTACTCCTCCATTTACAGTGCCCTTTTGCGTTAACACTGACAATTTACTTTGCCTGTCCCTGATCCCATGCTGAGCACTTACGGTAATTCTCTTACTGCAGGTGACACATTGTTCTGACTCTCTGCATCTGCCACCTGTGCCAGGACGTCCACACTGTCATACTTGTTTGTAGTCCCCAGGCCTCAAGAAGCCTCCAACCTAGAAGTGCTAGTAATAGAGCAGAGACCCTCTTCACCACAGCCTTAAACTGAATCTGTGTCCTGATGGTGAGACATTAAAACCTTTTTATTCTGTTATACAAGTTGTTTGAAAAAGCAGGTATTGTTGCACTCCCTACCTCGTTCTCTAAAAAGAGGTTGTCAGTTTTGATGGCTCAAAATTGCTAACAGACTCCCTTTCAAATGTCTATCAAGGGGTAAGACCAAATGTATGCACTACTGTACACATGCTATATTTCTCCTTCCACTCCTTGTTTTCAGTTCTGGATCAACATCTGACAGGGAAATACAATTTTCAGATGTGACAGCACTTGGCAGCCTTGATCTGTAAATTTTTCGTGGCAACCCCCTTCAGTACCGGGTGGCTTCTCTCTGAGTGTCCAGGGTTATGGTTGAGCTGTTGTTACTCAATTGACTAGGACAGAACCAAGTAGTTTCAGATATATTTTAACTGACTAGTGGCTTGTTTAAATTGTTGAAAAGAATGTTTCAGTACAACCATGCTACTGCCTATGTTTTTCTTTCATAATTTCATGACTTGATTTTGTGTACCTGTTGGAATGGGTGTAACTGAAACACTTGCTCGATATTTCCCATTATACCATCTGTATAATTTATGTGAAAAAGCAATTATAGTTTTACTAATAAAAGAAGTTTTAGATAACCTGCAGAGAGTCCAGTATAGCAGGTGATATACTGATTCCAGCCGCCGCCAAAATAATTGACATGTCAATTCTTTCGGCAGAATCTCCTTGAAAATGCATTGTCATCTATGGAGACAGTGCACTGCGGTCCTAGCAGCAGTAAACTCTGCCGGTGCCCGCTATTTGCAGAATGTCCGTTCAACATTCCCCAAATTTTTCTCCATGTAAACATAGCCTAAGAATAACACACCAGATTCTTTTTCATTCTTAGGATTGAATATTTCTCAATATACACCCTGTTCCAAATTATTATGCAAATTCTATTTAACCCCTTGGGGACAGAGGGTTTTTCCATTTTTGCACTTTCGTTTTTTCATCCTTACCTTCTAAAAATCATAACCCTTTAAATTTTGCACCTAAAAATCCATATTATGGCTTATTTTTTGCGCCACCAATTCTACTTTGTAATTACATCAGTCATTTTACCCAAAAATCTACGGCAAAACAGAAAAAAAATCATTGTGCGACAAAATTGAAGAACAAATGCCATTTTGTAACTTTTGGGGGCTTCCTTTTCTATGCAGTAAATTTTTCGGTAAAAATGACACCTTATCTTTATTCTGTAGGTCCATACGATTAAAATGATACCCTACTTATATAGGTTTGATTTTGTTGTACTTCTGGAAAAAATCATAACTACATGCAGGAAAATGTATACGTTTAAAATTGTCATCTTCTGACCCCTATACCTTTTTATTTTTCTGCGTATAGGGTGGTATGGGGGCTCATTATTTGCGCCGTGATCTGAAGTTTTTAGTGGTGCCATTTTTGTATTGATCAGACTTGTTGTTCGCTTTTTATTCATTTTTTCATGATATAAAAAGTGACCAAAAATTCACTATTTTGGACTTTGGAATTTTTTTGCGCATACGCCATTGACCGTGCGGTTTAATTAATATATTTTTTTAATTCGGACATTTGTGCACGCGGCGTTATCACATATGTTTATTTTTATTTACACAGTTTTTTTTTTCATGGGAAAAGGGGGTGATTCAAACTTTTATTAGGGTAGGGGTTAAATGATCTTTATTCACTTTTTTTCCCCCTTTTTTTTGCAATGTTATAGCTCCCATAGGGGACTATAACACGGCACACACTGATCTTTACATTGATCAATGGTTTCTCATAGGAAACCATTGATCAATGATTCTGCCGCTTGACTGCTCATGCCGGGATCTCAGGCACTGAGCAGTCATTTGGCAATCGGACAACTGGAGGCAAGGTAAGGGCACCTCCTGCTGTCCTAGAGCTGTTCGGGATGTAGCAATTTTGCCGCAGCTATCCCCAACAGCCCCCTGAGCTAACCGGCAATGTTTTACTTTCACTTTAGATGTGGCGTTCAGCTTTGAACACCGCATCTAAAAGGGTTAATAGCGTGTAGCACTGAGATCAGTGCCGCGTGCTATTAGCCACGGGTCCCGGCCGTTGCTAGGTGCCGGGCCCGACCTGCTATTACGCGGGGCCACGGCGTGCAGGTACGCCCTCCGTCCCCAACAGGTTAAAGGGATACTCCGGTGCAAAACTATTTTTGGAAAATCAATTGGTGCCAGAAAGTTAAACAGATTTGTAAATTACTTCTATTAAAAAATCTTAATCCTTCTAGTACTTATTACCTGCTAAATGCTACAGAGGAAATTATTTTCTTTTTGGAACACAGAGCTCTCTGTTGAAAGCACGAGCACAGTGCTCTCTGATGACATCCCTGCCCATTTTAGGAACTGTCCAGAGCAGCATATGTTTTCTATGGGGATTTTCTCCTACTCTGGACAGCTTTAAATGGACAGAGATGTCAGCAGAGAGCACTGTGCTTTTGATGTCAGCAGACAGCTCTGTGTTCCAAAAAGAAATTAATTTCATCTGCAGTATTCAGCAGCTAATAAGTACTGGAAGGATTAAGATTTTTTAATAGAAGTAATTTACAAATCTGTTAAACTTTCTTGCACCAGTTGATTAAAAACAAAAAAAGTTTTTCACCGGAGTACCCTTTAACCCCTTAAGGACCCAGCCCAAATATACCTTAACCGCTTAAGGACCAATACAAATAAACCTGTACACCCCTGAAAGACCAGGCCTGTTTTTTCAAATCGGGGATGTCTGTCTACCAGAGAATAACTCTGGTAAAGTTTTGCCAATCACGATAATTCTGACATTGTTTTTTTTGTCACAAGTTGTCCTTCATGTACATAGTAAAAGTAAGCCGATATCATTTGTAGTTTTTTTTTACAGTGCAAAAAAATCATGAAATTTTTACAAAAAAGTACGATTTTTTGCCATTTTAACACTAATAGGTTGCATATATTTATACTTACTGACCAAATAGTTTATGAAACTTATACTTTCAGATGTCTACTTTATTTTGACGTCATTTTTTTGTTTTTAATTAACATTTTAAATTAGTTAGAAGCCTAACAATTAAACTTGAAATTTAGAAAATTTGAAAAGTACATCTTTTTTTATGTGCTATGCAAGGTTTGCAGAAATTAAAAGGTAGTAGAACATAGGAACACCCCCCCTCCAAATGACCCCATTTTAAAAACTAGACCCCTCAAGGTATTCACTAGGGGGTACAGTGAGTATTTTAACACCATCGTTTTTTGGCAGGAATTATTACAAAGTCAGTGTTAAAAATTCGAAATTAGCAATTTTTCACAAATGCATCATTTGGGGGGCATATTTTTTGTACATAACTTCTGATATTGAAAGAAATGCACCCTATATTTTATTTAGCTGCTTGTCCCATGTTCGGAAATACCCCCGCTTAGGCCATATATGGTTCCTTGGCTGCGTGGTAGGACTCAGAAGGAGAGGAGCGCCATTTGGATTTCAGGGAAGAACAGTACCCCCACCCCCACAAGTGACCCCATTTATATACCGCACCCCTACAAGTTATTGGCTGGACGAGGGACCTCTCTGATTGGTCCTTGGTCGGCTGGCAGTATAACGCGTCTGTCTGTGACAGTTAAGGCTCCTGATGGATATATCCGCCATGTTGTGGGAATAAGCACACGCTCATGGCGAATATATCCATCACTGCTGCGGCTGGATAGCTCACGAAGTGCACCTCGTGCACGAAACGGAGACCGTCCCATGGGGGTGCCCCCTCATATGTATCTTCTGTACCTGCTTTACATGCCCCAATAAAGGATTTGAGCTACAGTGGTGAGTGCGATCTTCTGAATCTTCTCAGTTGTTGTAATAAAAATAATAAAATTTAACTTACCTTCCACTGCTCCCCGCACTGCCGCTGGTATCGATCTCCCATCCTTCTATCTTCTGGTAAACCAACATGTAACATTGTACTGAGCTAATCACCGGCTGCAGTGATGTCCCACCTTGGCCACTGTCATGTAACAGGCTTGGCCTTCTTCCTGGTGCCTGGGCCAGGCTCAGCGGCCGGTGATTAGCATAAAAATTCATTGGACATTCCATAAAATTTCCGCATTGTGATTATGGCCTAAAGAAAGCCCTATAAATTGTTGTGGGCGTGTTTTTCTTTAAAAAAAAATTATGTGCTGTACAGTAAATTAAACATGTTGTTTAACTTATACAAGTTATACAAGAAAACCACAGAACATGCCACAGAACGATCTATGGTTAAGCCACAGAAAGTAAAATATCATGCTGTAAGTGAATGTAAATTTCTACAGTTCCAGTTCACTAATCTTACACTTCTGGCAACTGCAGGAAAACACTGCAGGGGTAGTCAGGATGTGAATGGGCCCTGTGTAATTCCAACCGTACAGGAAATGAAAATATTATAAGTTCTGTAAGTAAATGTATGACAAAAGAGATGAGTGCAGATGTTCTAATGTGAATTATTATATTGTATGGGAGAATAATGGAATGATCAGACACGACAAAGTCCTATTGCAGAATTTACTGCTAAAAAAAATATTCCATATATCCATTCCATATATCTTTTTGTAAAAAATGAATACACTGAACTATATGGTCTGAAAAAAAAGTAAACTAGAAACTGATAGTATTAAATGTGTCACAAGAAGTGCTCTATGCTGTGTCGGTGTGAGGTACAAATTCGCATCCAATGCAGATCTGCGTTGGCCCCTACTCCTTCGAAGAATACTCTATCTTCCCCTGCTCAGGTCTCGGAGCTTCAGGATGCAAGTTTGCACCTTGCTCGGAACCACAATGTAGGCTGCACAATGTACTTGCTTCCTAGGCTGCGGTGTTTGTGGCTCGGAACCACAATGAAGGCTCCCCGGGGCTTCCTCTCTGCTTGTGCTGCTTCGTGCAAACTTACGTCCTAGTCTGTTTGGAGCTCAGATCTGCTTTTAGCCAATCAGAGCAGCTGTTACACTGCCCTGCCCTCCGCTGTATTTTTTACATTCTCCAGGGAGCCAAGGGGAGGAGCTGACACAGATCTGCACAGATCCACGATGGCCCACTTGAGTGCCAGAAATTCCAACTTATGGACTGGATAGTTCTTCTCAGCACCCATAAGACTTCTACTTATGTAAGCCACTTGTCTTAATCCTTGTGGATAACTTTGGTGCAATACACCCCCTAGGCCTTCCATACTGGCATCCACATGGAGGATATATGGTTTCTCAGGGTCTGCATATGCCAAAACAGGAGCTTATGTAAGTCTCTTCTTCAATGTCAGAAAAGCCTCTTCACATCCTGAAGTCCATTTCTCTCCAAAGGAATCTGGTGCCTTAGCACCCCCTACATCAGAGGTAATCTTCAGCAGGTCATGTAACTCTCGAGCAATCTTCGAATAGTCTTTCACGAACCTTCGATAGTAACCACAGAAACCAAGGAAGGACCGCAATTAGCTGATGTTATTGGGTCCTTCAGCAGAGACTATGTGCCCTACGTAAGTGACAGAGTTCTGGGTAAAACGGCATTTGTCCACTGATATATTCAGGCCCTCTGCTTGAAGTCGATCCAACACCTTCAACAACTTCTGTTCATGCTCCTCTGGTGTCTTCCTGAACACAATTAGGTCATCCAGATACACTAGACACTCTTTGGGATTCATATCCCCCACAGTTTTCTCCATCAGCCTGTGAAAGGTAACAGGAGCTCCTGTGACTCCTTGTGGCATTCTGGTAAACTGGAAGAACCCCAAGGGACAGATGAAAGCTGTCTTCTCCTTATCCTCCTTATTCATGGGTACTTGATATTACCAAAATCTCAGGTCAAGCACACTGAACCACTGGCTGCCAGATAGGGCATTCAGCAGATCCTCTATCCAGGGCAAGGTGTACTGATCAGGCACAGTTCTCTTGTTCAGAGTACGATAGTCCACGCATAGCTGAACTGTACCATTCTTTTTTCTTACTACTACGATGGGTGAAACATAGGGACTCCTTGACTCTGTGATGATACCAGCTCCTTTCATCTGTTGGAGTATGTCCTGGACATCTTCCACATCTTGAGGGGGTATTCTTCTTGACCTTTCTCTGAAAGGAGTAGGATCAGAAAGTCCTATAGCATGTGTGGCACTCTTAGAACACCCCATGTCCATTTCTGCTCTGGAGAAAACTCCCCCTCGAGTAGCTAGTTTAGAATGAAGGCTGTCTTTCCACTGTTGTGGCAGAGGAGAATCTTCCAAATGAAAATCTTCCAGTGCTTTCACATGATCCTTCTTTTCTGCACCCACAGACATGATGGATGACACTTGATCTAATAGGTGTATCACACCAATCTTCTGATGACGATTAATCCGGACTTCCATGGGAGTTCTGTACCATCACAGGAAAGCTCCGACACCAATTTTTGAGCCAATCTTTCACCTCAGGTATAAGAGTCCACCCCTTCTTCTGATCCTCTTCAGGTACAGACTCGATAAGATATTGTCCAGTCCCCCCAACATTTCACGGTGCATTGAGGCTTGTCACGATGCCGGCTGGCAGGAGGTGGATCCTCTGTGCCAGAGAGGGATTGGCGTGGACCGTGCTAGTGGACCGGTTCTAAGTCACTACTGGTATTCACCAGAGCCCGCCGCAAAGCGGGATGGTCTTGCTGCGGCGGTAGTGACCAGGTCGTATCCACTAGCAACGGCTCAACCTCTCTGACTGCTGAAGATAGGCGCGGTACAAGGGAGTAGACAGAAGCAAGGTCGGACGTAGCAGAAGGTCGGGGCAGGCAGCAAGGATCGTAGTCAGGGGCAACGGCAGGAGGTCTGGAACACAGGCTAGGAACACACAAGGGAACGCTTTCACTGGCACGATGGCAACAAGATCCGGCGAGGGAGTGCAGGGGAAGTGAGGTATACATAGGGAGTGCACAGGTGAACACACTGATTAGAACCACTGCGCCAATCAGCGGCGCAGTGGCCCTTTAAATCGCAGAGACCCGGCGCGCGCGCCCTAGGGAGCGGGGCCGCGCGCGCCGGGACAGGACCGACGGAGAGCGAGTCAGGTACGGGAGCCGGGGTGCGCATCGCGAGCGGGCGCCACCCGCATCGCGAATCGCATCCCGGCTGGAGGCGGTATCGCAGCGCACCCGGTCAGTGGATCTGACCGGGGCGCTGCGGGAGCGAGAGTGTAGCGAGCGCTCCGGGGAGGAGCGGGGACCCGGAGCGCTCGGCGTAACAGTACCCCCCCCCTTGGGTCTCCCCATCTTCTTGGAGCCTGAGAACCTGAGGACCAGATTTTTATCTAGGATATTGTCCTCAGGTTCCCAGGATCTCTCTTCAGGACCACAGCCCTCCCAGTCAACCAAAAAGAAGGTTTTTCCTCTGACCTTTTTGGAGGCCAGTATCTCCTTTACAGGAAAGATGTCTGAAGAACCGGAGACAGGAGTGGGAGAGATAAGTTTAGGAGAGAAACGGTTGATGATGAGTGGTTTAAGAAGAGAAACGTGAAAGGCATTAGGAATACGAAGAGAAGGAGGGAGAAGAAGTTTATAAGAGACAGGATTAATCTGGCACAAAATTTTGAAAGGACCAAGATAGCGTGGTCCCAATTTGTAGCTGGGAACACGGAAGCGGACATATTTAGCGGAGAGCCATACCTTGTCTCCGGGAGAAAAAATGGGGGGAGCTCTTCTTTTCTTATCAGCAAACTTCTTCATGCGTGATGAAGCCTGTAAGAGAGAATTTTGGGTCTCTTTCCATATGGTGGAAAGATCACAAGTTATTTCATCCACAGCGGGTACACCAGAGGGCAAGGGAGTAGGGAGGGGGGGAAGAGGGTGACGGCCGTACACCACGAAAAATGGGGATTTGGAAGAAGATTCAGAAACTCTGAAGTTATACGAGAATTCGGCCCATGGTAGAAGATCTGCCCAGTCATCCTGGCGGGAGGAAACAAAATGCCGTAAATAATCACCCAGGACCTGGTTAATTCTTTCTACTTGCCCATTGGATTGAGGATGATAAGCAGAAGAAAAGTTTAATTTAATCTTGAGTTGTTTACAGAGAGCCCTCCAGAATTTAGACACGAATTGGACGCCTCTATCCGAGACGATCTGCGTGGGCAACCCGTGAAGACGAAAAATGTGTACAAAAAATTGTTTTGCCAACTGAGGCGCAGAAGGAAGACCAGGAAGAGGGATGAAATGTGCCATCTTGGAGAATCGATCAACGACCACCCAAACAACAGTGTTGCCACGGGATGAGGGTAAGTCTGTAATAAAGTACATACCAATCAGAGACCAAGGCTGTTCGGGAACAGGCAGAGGATGAAGAAGACCAGCGGGCTTCTGGCGAGGGGTCTTATCCCGGGCACAGACAGTGCAGGCTCGCACAAAATCCACAACATCCGTCTCCAGAGTCGGCCACCAATAGAAACGAGAGATGAGTTGCACGGATTTCTTGATGCCCGCATGACCTGCGAGATGGGAGGAGTGACCCCATTTGAGGATTCCGAGGCGTTGGCGTGGAGAGACGAAGGTCTTCCCTGGAGGTGTTTGCCTGATGGAGGCTGGAGAAGTGGAGATCAGGCAGTCAGGAGGAATGATGTGTTGCGGAGAGAGCTCTACTTCCGAGGCATCCGAGGAACGAGAGAGAGCATCGGCCCTAATGTTCTTATCGGCAGGCCGAAAGTGAATTTCAAAATTAAATCGGGCAAAGAACAGAGACCACCTGGCCTGGCGAGGATTCAGCCGTTGGGCAGACTGGAGATAGGAGAGGTTCTTGTGATCGGTGTAAATAATAACTGGAAATCTTGATCCCTCCAGCAGATGCCTCCATTCCTCAAGTGCTAATTTAATGGCTAGTAGCTCTCGATCCCCGATGGAGTAGTTCCTCTCCGCCGGAGAGAAGGTCTTAGAAAAAAACCCACAAGTAACAGCATGCCCGGAAGAATTTTTTTGTAGAAGGACCGCTCCAGCTCCTACTGAGGAGGCATCAACCTCCAATAGGAAGGGTTTAGATGGGTCAGGTCTGGAGAGCACGGGAGCTGAAGAAAAGGCAGACTTGAGCTGTTTAAAGGCGTCTTCCGCTTGAGGAGGCCATGACTTAGGATTGGCATTCTTTTTGGTTAAAGCCACGATAGGAGCCACAACGGTGGAAAAATGTGGAATAAATTGTCTGTAATAATTGGCGAACCCCAAAAAACGTTGGATAGCACGGAGTCCGGAGGGGCGTGGCCAATCTAAGACGGCAGAGAGTTTGTCTGGATCCATTTGTAGTCCCTGGCCAGAGACCAAGTATCCTAGGAAAGGAAGAGATTGACATTCAAACAGACATTTCTCCATTTTGGCATAAAGTTGATTGTCACGAAGTCTCTGAAAAACCATGCGGACATGCTGGCGGTGTTCTTCTAGGTTGGCAGAAAAAATCAGGATATCGTCCAGATACACAACAACACAGGAATATAAGAGATCACGAAAAATTTCATTAACAAAGTCTTGGAAGACGGCAGGGGCGTTGCACAGGCCAAAGGGCATGACCAGATACTCAAAGTGTCCATCTCTAGTGTTAAATGCCGTTTTCCATTCATCCCCCTCTCTGATGCGGATGAGATTATAAGCACCTCTTAAGTCCAGTTTGGTAAAGATGTGGGCACCTTGGAGGCGATCAAAGAGTTCAGAGATGAGAGGTAGAGGGTAGCGGTTCTTTACCGTGATTTTATTAAGACCGCGGTAGTCAATGCAAGGACGTAGGGAGCCATCTTTTTTGGACACAAAGAAAAATCCGGCTCCGGCAGGAGAGGAGGATTTGCGGATAAAGCCCTTTTTTAAATTTTCCTGGATGTACTCAGACATAGCAAGAGTCTCTGGGGCAGAGAGAGGATAAATTCTGCCCCGGGGTGGAGTAGTGCCCGGGAGGAGGTCAATAGGACAGTCATAAGGCCTGTGAGGAGGTAGAGTCTCAGCTTGTTTTTTGCAAAAAACATCCGCAAAGTCCATATAGGCCTTAGGGAGACCGGTTACAGGGGGAACCACAGGGTCACGGCAAGGAGTACTGGTAAGCGGTTTAAGGCAGTGACGGGGTCATTGCGGTCCCAGAGCGGTGTGGCCCATGACAGAACTTTTCCAGACAGAAGGCTGACTACGAAAGCCACCTTAGACCTTTCAGTAGGAAACTGGTCCGACATCATCTCCAAGTGCAGGGAACATTGTGAAAGAAAGCCACGGCAAAACTTAGAGTCCCCATCAAATTTATCCGGCAAGGATAGTCGTAGGCCTGAGGCGGCCACTCGCTGCGGAGGAGGTGCAGGAGCTGGCGGAGGAGATGATTGCTGAAGCTGTGGTAGTAGCTGCTGTAGCATCACGGTCAGTTGAGACAGCTGGTGGCCTTGTTGCGCTATCCGTTGTGACTGCTGGGCGACCACCGTGGTGAGGTCGGCGACAACTGGCAGAGGAACTTCAGCGGGATCCATGGCCGGATCTACTGTCACGATGCCGGCTGGCAGGAGGTGGATCCTCTGTGCCAGAGAGGGATTGGCGTGGACCGTGCTAGTGGACCGGTTCTAAGTCACTACTGGTATTCACCAGAGCCCGCCGCAAAGCGGGATGGTCTTGCTGCGGCGGTAGTGACCAGGTCGTATCCACTAGCAACGGCTCAACCTCTCTGACTGCTGAAGATAGGCGCGGTACAAGGGAGTAGACAGAAGCAAGGTCGGACGTAGCAGAAGGTCGGGGCAGGCAGCAAGGATCGTAGTCAGGGGCAACGGCAGGAGGTCTGGAACACAGGCTAGGAACACACAAGGGAACGCTTTCACTGGCACGATGGCAACAAGATCCGGCGAGGGAGTGCAGGGGAAGTGAGGTATACATAGGGAGTGCACAGGTGAACACACTGATTAGAACCACTGCGCCAATCAGCGGCGCAGTGGCCCTTTAAATCGCAGAGACCCGGCGCGCGCGCGCCCTAGGGAGCGGGGCCGCGCGCGCCGGGACAGGACCGACGGAGAGCGAGTCAGGTACGGGAGCCGGGGTGCGCATCGCGAGCGGGCGCCACCCGCATCGCAAATCGCATCCCGGCTGGAGGCGGTATCGCAGCGCACCCGGTCAGTGGATCTGACCGGGGCGCTGCGGGAGCGAGAGTGTAGCGAGCGCTCCGGGGAGGAGCGGGGACCCGGAGCGCTCGGCGTAACAAGGCTTTTGCTCGCAAGGTTTTGGTCACCGGGCTTCACAAATACAGGTTCCTCTTTTTCTAGGACAGGGCTGACTTCCATCAGTCGGGCTAAGGAAACATCTCCCACTTCTGTTAGGTAGGCCCTGAATACATCCTGTACCATCTTTGCATTACACAAGATTATTGGGGTGCACATTTTCTTGGCTGCAGGGCATATGAGAGCTTCAAGCTCCATAGGACAAATCATCCCGGTGTTTTACTGGGGAATAGTTGTGGTCACTTTTATGCATCCCTCCACTGGTTGTGCTTGAGACCCAAAGCCCCATAGCTGAAACTCTCCTGCAGGTTCCATGGGAATGTGTTTCAAATGACATTCATAGAAGTATTTGTAAATGATGACTTGAGACCCTGTATCTAGCAATGCTGAAGCATAAATTCCTTCCACTTGCACGTGTATAAAGGATTTCGGCCCAATCTTGGCCCCTATGGATAGACTATGTGGAAGCCTGTTCTTACTTCGCTTGTAAGACCTGGTCATTTGAGTCTCCTCGAGCTCGGTTGCCAGCACCTTCACATCTACCTCCATGGAATTTGCAGGGCATTCCCGCTGAAAATGCCCTGACTTTCCACATTTAAAGCAGTCCCCTCGGTGGGATGAATCCTCAGGAAACAGCTTCCTCTGAGTCTTTCGATGTTGCCCCCCACTTCTGGGGGAAGGATCTGCTCTCTCTGGTGGTGATTTGCATAAAAGCTTCAATTCAGCCACCTTTTTCCTAAGAGCTGACAGTTCTGTATCCTCTTTCTCTTTCTGTAGAGGAGGTATACACATCTGGTCTTCCAATTTCCATTTATTAATGTGGAATAGGGCAGAACTTTAATATCCAACCTGGCTCTCAGCAGAATCATAACTGGATTATTGGTTAAACCACCTCTCTGAATTTGCTTAGATAGTCGAGCGTCCAACTCAGAGGAGGTGACTACTCCTTTATGGAATAACTATCCCAGCGATAGCTGTAAACGGTTGATATAGTCAGTGACTTTTTGATGTTCCTTCTGCTTAGTGGTTAGGAACTTAACCAACAGATCATCCAAATCTACTGATTTTCCATAAGCGCCCTGTAAAACTTGCAGATAGTCTTGCACAGTAGCTTGTCCATTCATTCCCTTGCACAGTCTTATCATGTCTGTAGCTGGAAAATGAAGACTCTCCATGAACCGCTGTTTCTTTATGGTATCAGTACAAGACCATTCCTCCAACAATTGCATAGCATTATCCTTCCAGACCCCAAAAGGCTCTTCTCCTGTAGGGTCAGACTGATTCCAGGAAAACACCTTTAGTTTTTGGTAACTATGGGTGTGGTTTGCTGTCACTATGGCCTCTGAGAGCTTTTGTAGTATGTCAGATACATCACTACTTCCTGTAGACGTGCTACGAAATAGAGGGTTGTCTTGTTTCTGTAATGTTGGAGATGGGGAAGACTCTGTTTTAGGAGTAATCATCCCCTGTTCTCTTGTAAGGTGGGCAGCTAAGGGAGGGTGTACACTAAGGAGCATCCTTCATCTGTGGCTCCATACAAATGAATGTTGATAGGCCTTTCATTGTCTCTCAGATCTGTATGACAATATTTTAACATGTACCTTTGGCCATCAGGATCTTGCAGGATATCCCTGACAGTCGCCATTTCTATTCCCAGTCGGATTTCCATACACAAGATGACATGGCTCATCTCACATGAGGGTGGTACTTGGCATAATACTATGGCTTGCTGTAATGGTACATTCCGTTGCTGGGCCCACTTTGCTGCAAAGGAGGGAGTGGCCCGGGGACTTAACTTATTCTCACTGGCTGTACTCCAATTTATGATCTCAGCAGTGCCTCCATATGTAGCCGTTTTTTTGGGAGTGCCCCCTTGTGTCTCTGGGGTCCCTTACCCAAGCTACCTCACTACGCCCGACAGGCGGATCCTGAGCCTCCGCTATCTGGGAGCTGGGATACATGTCTGCGGCAGTGCCTCCACCCAGTGGAGCATCTGGGGTAGGGATGTGTGGTCCCACTGGGAACATACTTGGTACAATGAGACTGACACAGCCTAATGTGAACTAACTTTATATAGTAAGTAGCAAATGAACAATATACATAGGATAATACAATAGTGTAACACAGATAGGAATGCAATGTGGATTTTCCTCACCCACCCACTAGCACACCCACTAGGCTTGACTCTGCCAGCAGGTCTCCCTTTCAGCTGGTGTGGTTCTGTGTGAAGCAAGTTCTCTCAGCTAGGTGCTGTCTCCGTGGTGCAGTCTCTCACAGCTTTTTCTATGGCTAAGTTTGTGGTCGTCTGAGCAAATCCTCAGGGCACAGGACCTGTGTGATGTCACAATCATGTAACAGAAGTCTCCACCAATCAGCAAATGGCTGCTAATCATGTGATCACAGCTCCAGTCTTTATTAATAGCATACTAGTTAATTTGAGGTCTCCATCCGCCATCTACTGGGCATTTCAGATAATGCAGCCAACTCCACAGGGGTTGCCCAAGTTTACACCTCCCACCACCTCCCTTCATGTGAACTGCTTGATTAATCATCACTAATCAGATTCCTCTTGGCAGCTCAGACTCCCTGCTTTTCAGCTCAACCTTCCCTGTTCATCTCTATGTTTCTTCCATGTGTTGACAGCTGAAGAAGATCCTACATACAAGGAGTAGTGTTGAGCGGCATAGGCCATATTCGAATTCGCGAATATTCGCGAATATATGGACGAATATTCATCATATATTCGCGAATATTCGCATATTCGTAATATTCGCGGTTTATTTTCGCATACGCGAAAATTTGCGCATGCGAAAATTACCATATGAGAAAATTTGCATTTACAAAATTAGCATACGTGAAAATTCGCACACCAGTCTCACACAGTAGTATGAGAGCCTTCTTTACCCCACACAAGCTGGAAGAAGAAAGGGATGATCACTGTGATGTGTACTGTGAAAGAAAAAAAAACGAAAAACGAAAAAAAACGAATATTCGTAATTACGAATATATAGCACTATATTCGCGAATATTCGAGAATTTGCGAATATGCGATATTCGCGAATAAAATTCGAATTGCGAATATTCGCGAGCAACACTAACAAGGAGATCAATGACAATAGGTGAGTCCATACACTGATCAGCTGCAGTTATATAACGGGGCACAATGACTGTATCTCCTGTTATATGTGATATAGCTGCTGTATTATATACAAAAATGTGAGGGGAAAGAAGATCTATGTCACTTTCTGCACTTAGATGCAACTCAGAGCAGATGCAGCGATAATACACTGCCCCAACCCTCTGCAAACCTAGAGGCAGTGTGGGCTGCAGTGGGAAACTATATCAGAGAGGAATAGGAATCAGGATGGCAGCCAATACTTGTATGCCACATCAGCCAAAACAAGAATACACAAGGCATATGCAACAACGGTGGAAATTCGTAGAAAGGAATATCGAGCGCACTCACCCAATGTGGCAACTTGCTAGAAGAACTTTATTCTTAAAAGCAGTGAAAGTACAGAGGGTAGAATCAGGGAGCAACCTCGCGGCTGTTGCTCCCTGATTGTACCCTCTGTACTTTCACTGCTTTTAATAATAAAGTTCTTCTAGCAAGTTGCCACATTTGGTGAGTGCATTCATTATTCCTTTCTACGAACTTCCACTTTTGTATAGACTTTGTCTTTTGAATAGCACCCCCAATCACTATGCTCTATGTGTGCCCCTGCCTCTCTAGTCAGCTGGACGTTTTGCTGACTGTGTGGTGCCAGACCAACTCTACACAGTGTGGCATATGCAACAACCTCTGCTTTCTTATTTAACCCATAGATGAGACGCACATGTACGGCACACTGTGCAGTAAGGTTATGAAGCAAGCGCATAAGCTGCACTCACTTCATGCACTTCGTGCTCTGTGAGAAGCCCACACTTACAGTGAATGGCCGACATCAGTGATCACGCTCATGTTGGTCATTATTCTCTCTTATGACGATCTCACTGAGCAATGCAATAGTTCAGCATTTAGTATTAGCAATCTAATGATTGCTTATAAAATAATAAAAAAAAAGTTTTTTTTAAATATAAAAAAGCCCTCCCCTAAAAAAAAATGTAAATGCCCCCCTCTTCCCATTTTACAAAAAAATTTTAATAAAAAAATAAATGAAATGAACTATTAAGCTATACCATTATTTATTTCTTATGGTAAACAGTGTTAAAACAAAACAATCCGAAAGTTAAAATTGCTGATTCAAATAATATTTTCTTTGTTTCTCTGTACATTTTATGGTACAATGAAAGGTGCTGGTGCAGCACTGCTCCATCATAAAAACAAGCCCTCATACAGCTCTGTAGGTGGAAAAGAGTGACAAGGAAAAAACAAAAATGCAAAAATAAATGCCAAAACCTGATGTCCTTAAGGGGTTAATAATACCCTAAGCTGCACTATATAAACAAATACATTTCTTGGACTGCTTCTTTAAGAAACACATATTTTGGGACATTTAATTTTTTTGCTTTTTTGCCTTGTTTTACAGGCCTTTTCTGATCTTATGTAAATCAGATATTTTCTTAAAGCATTACTGTCATTAGAACCAACAATTTTTTTTATTTAATACTTCCTTAAAAACAAACCATTTTCCCAATATATGTAATTAAAAAATTTGAAAGATGTTGTTTAAAAAATGACCACTAGGGGTCTCTGTCTCTTTAATTTTGCAAATAAACCCTGGTATCCAAGTCATTTTGGTCCTGATAACAAGATATTTGGACCTGGGGTGTAGTTATCTCCCTGCTGTGCCTTAGTGCAGTCTATTATCCAGCTTTCATGAGCAGAACCCCTGTGAGATCCAGACAGGACCCAGACCTTTTCAGAAGAGAATAATTTCCATGCACACTGACAAGCAATACAAGGTGCTAAAATATTATTATTTTTTATGCTAGATTATTTCTTTTTTGGTCATTTTATGAACATATTTGTTTATTTGCACCATATACAGAAGGTTCCACATGTCGGCTTTAGGGTTATATACAGCATGCACTTTAGGTACAGACCTCATGACAAGGGGAAGGAGGGGAGAAGGAAAGGAGAAAGTTTGTCATGGTTCTGAAGAAACACCCCCTGCCTTCAAGGAAAGTGCCATAGTATACATAGACCAAAAGGTATTTTTAATTTTCTTACAAATGACAGTAACACTTTAAGTATTTAACAATGATAATGCCTCATCCAGTCTTTCATAATGTGGGTGCATCTTTGTGTCTGTACTGGGATTCCCTGCTCAAATGCAGGTCTAGTGGCCTAAAATAACAATATAACAGGGATCTATGTTGCCATAAGTTTGGGTTGTTAGATGTGGTTGGGTTAGGATTTGTGGCTGAAATATGGATAAGAAAATATGGCCGTACAATAGCCATCTAAATGAGGCCTAAGATTGCAGTTACTTTTTATAAATGACCATTTAAGAGGAGATCACAGGTGAACACCAGCTAGAGGCCTTTAGTCTTGGTGCCATGATGATATTGTCTTGCTGCTTTATTTTTTTCTTTTCCAAGCACCTCTTCTGACAGATACTTGAGAACCTGTATAGCAGTGCAAGTAAGAACAATTCTGTGGCCTTAGGTAACCTGATCTCATAGCTGCTGAAGGCAAGATCACCGCCTGTACAACTTGTTTTATACATAAAACCCAAATTCTACAGCTATTCCAGTACCAACGTCTTGCTGTATAGTGGATGACTGCATAATGATAATAATGCTTTTTATGTATGCAGCACCAACAAACTCCACAGCACTTTACAATTCCAAGGGTACATAGATTGACATAATTACACATATATTGTTAATATAAACAAGAGGCATGAGGGCTCTGCTCACAAGAGCTTACAATCTAAGAGTAAATAGAGTTGAGGTAAAAGCCAGACGGTGTTGTATTTGTACAATGGTCCATCCAGTAAAGATGTCCTCTGGAATGACTTACATGTGTGCTTCACATTCCAATTATTAGTTGTGACATGTTGTCTCGGTGAACAACACTTATGTTATGAGGGCATTAAGACAACATTTCTTTAAAATGAATGTTCTCCATCAAACAGCTCCTGCTACCAGCTGTTATCACTGGTGGATACTTGGATAGGCCAGGTCCACCAGAGGGCAAGCCACTTCTCTCATAATGACTTTCTGCTTTGGCTAATTCAGGATGGTCTAGTAATGCATCCCAAACAGAGCACAGGTATTAAAGAAAAACTAATTCTTTTGTTCTGTTTTTGGTTCAGTGGCAGGTAAGGCTAAAAAGGCTTCAAAATGTTACATATCACATAGATATCACTCTACTGTTCACTATATTACATTGAGCCCCTGCCAACATATAGCAAGGGGGCTCAATGTAATATATGTTAATAATAACTTTTGTCTCTCAATTATTTGAGAAAATTGAAGTGAATGATGATATTCCAAGAAAATGGCATACCACTTACTGATGTCCTAGTCATATATATCTTTCATGTTTTTTTTACCATGTCAGAAATCAAAGCTCAGCATTCTGAGAAAATAAGCACAGAAAAGTGCACCTAAAAACTGAATGGTGGACTAGAACAGGTAAGACTGCATCTCATTGAAGAGGACGTCAGAAGATTGTGTCCTCAGCATCTGAAAAGTGCTAGGATAAAGAGAACACACATTTCCATTCTATTTTCACTGATCAAAGAGAATTTGAAGAAAGGGTTTATACAAGAATATATTTTTTTTGTTAAAAAGGAAAAAAATTGCATTGATTATTGGGGGCTGAATACGATTACGGTGAAGAAATGATATCCTCTACCTTTGATCTTAATGGGCACTTATATTAGCAAGTGAATCTTGATGGACCTTAGAATTTGATATGAATCAAGAAAAGACGTGAGTAGAAAACCATCTTCAATATCTTGGCCTTGATGTTGCTAACTATTATCAATTTATTAAAATCTCTCTCTCCGTTTCTCCACTCATTTCCCTAACCTTAAAATATACTTCGGCAGTTCAAGGTTTCAGCTTATTTTCTGCTCCATCATATTGATCCTAATAAAGTGTTCTGAAGTACTTAAGTTCTCTTTCAATAGCCTTCTTCCCTAGAGGACAAGAGAGGGGGAAATTTCCCCATTCTACTGTATTTTGAATGATCACAAATACTTGTCTGCATTGAGACTCAATCCACATCAGGCATGCTTGCCACTTGACTTGTTGTCTGACTAACTGGGTCATTACATTCATCTGATTCTCTTCCTGAGGACCTTACATTCCTTTATACCTCCTGATCTCTGCCAGATGTTAAATATGCTAACAAATTGTGATCTTATTAGTAGCCCAATTGGATACGAAAAGGTCTTGACCACCAGTATTCAGGTCAATCTATATAGGCTAGCACCACTGGGTTTCCAGTCTAGCATTTTCTCTTTTACATCCAGCTCTCACATATTGCAGGCTGTAATTCTCAAGCATGGTGACTTGGTGCCACCACTCACCCACCTGGCTCTCACCCACGCTAAGGCTCCACATTGTGCAGATAGCCAGAACTAAATGGTTACTAGAAACATCCAAATAGTGTAGTAAAATATCCCCAACAATGCTGGGCTCCAGTAAAATGACTCTTTTTTTTTTTTTTTTTTTTTGAAATTTCATTAAAGGGGTGCTCCAGTGGAAAAAAATTTTTTTTTTCAAATCAACTGATGCCAAAAAGTTAAACAGATTTGTCAATCACTTCTATTTAACATTTTTAATCCTTCCAGTACTTATCAGCTGCTGTATGTTAAACAGGAAATTGTGTAGTTCTTTTGTGCCTGACCACAGTGCTCTCTTCTGTCACCTCTGTCCATGTCAGGAACTGTCCAGATCAGGAACAAATCCCCATAGCAAACTTCTCCTGCTCTGGGCAGTTCCTGACATGGGCAGAGGTGTCATTAGAGAGCACTGTGGTCAGAAAAAAAACAACCATACAACTTCCTCTGTAGCATACAGCAGCTGAGAAGTACTGGAAGGATTAAAATTTGATATAGAAGTCAATATACAAATCTGTTTAACTTTCTGGCACCAGTTGATTAAAAAAGAATTATCTACATCAGAACCACGATTTCCTTGTCTGGAACCCTTTACCCCTCCCCCTTCCCCCCCTCAAATTCCTGCGTCATTAATGCTTTTTATATGCTTTTTTATGTTATGCCATTTTACCATGTTTTTATAATTTTTTTTTTATATATTTATTTTATTTATTTATTATTATTATTCTTTTATTTTTATTTTATTTTTTTCTTTTCATATTCATATTATATGTTTTTTTCATATTTATATTATATGTCTGTGTCCACACTACATTTACACTGCGATATTTTTATCCTCTCATAAATGTTGATTCACGCTATTTTCGTCATATTTTTATGCTATATTTTTTAGTTTATACTCATTTTTTTACATCACTGTACTCTTATGAATATGTGGTATTGTATATCCATCTTGGATATATATCTAATTTATTATACAATACTTATCTCTATTAATATATATTCTTTTTTATAAATTAAATTCATCACTATATAATATTGCATCCTTCTATACATTTTGTACTCACATTCATTCTATATCTCTATTTATATCTTACCTATGTAGGTATTTATATACACTCACAAATTCATACATTGTTCATTTTCACCCTCTTTTCTCTCTTTATTTCTCTTTTATTTTTTCTTTCACTTACTCTATTGGATCCATCTCTGATTTTACATCCAACCTGAACTAGTCAGGCTCCATGTTTTAGTAGCCACCCTCATTTAACATGACATCATTAATTGTAGACCTTATAAATACAGACCCTACCACTGGGCCTACATACCTTACTGTCACTGAAGAAAAGGCCCGCAGGCCTTGAAACGCGTCTGACTTGCAAAAGCACCTTATACCACTTCTAAAGAGACTATATCCACACATTTTGGCTAGTAACTGCTGGATGCTCACAGAACTGGGACCACTGCAACACGCGCGCAGCTAGCGCATCATTCAGACACGCAGCTGCTCCCAGATCTCCATTCACAGCCCCGGACGGCAGAGTTCCTGGACACGTTCTCCCTAGGCCGGACGCCTCCCCGTGCCAGCCCAGGATACTTACAGCCTACCGGAGAACCACTCACCTAGGCTACGATCCAGACCGGCAATACAAACAGCTTTTATCACCTACAGGACATCGCGGTCTGCCGAAATCGCTACCTGTGAACATCATTGCTTGCCGGGATCGCTAACAGCCGAGAAGAAGGCTGAGTGGTGCTGTGCACCGATACTCTACAAACTACTGCCATAATTGCTACAACTGCTGCTATTATCGCCACTATTGCTATATTTGGCTACAGTATCATAGGAGTTGATTACTGAACTGTGACTCTTTTAATTGGATATCCTTGGACTTAACTGTGACCAAGACTGACTACTAACCAAAAGAGACACGTTGCTAACCACCGTAGTGGACATTGGTGCATTTCTGCTATATTATTTTTATCTGCATTTTCATTAGCATTTTTATTTATATATTAATTGATTATTACCAATTCATTCCTGCAAGGGCCCTGCAGAGTGATTGGTGATTTATTTGCATTTACTTACTTATATACATATATTAATAAATCCTTATTAGATCCACTATTTTCTTTCCTCTTTATTCTACACATCCCTAGTGTTCTTGAGGACTGGTATATACATATATTTTCCCATTGATTAAAAAAATGTTTGTCTTACCTTTTTACGCTTGTCCAGATAAATGTTGGATGTCATTTTTATATCAACATGGGAGAAGGAAGTGAGGAGAGAGCACACCAATGAAAAACAGCAGTAAGCATCGGTAGAAGAGGGCTTAGAATGGTCGCAACACCAATCATAAGCGACACTTGCGGGGTGCATGCACTAGGTAAAGTATCATGTAGAAAACAATATAAAAGAGCATACATGCACTCACCACTGGGAAAATGTCTATGCATCCGGGAGTCCGGGGTCACAGGATCTTGAGAGGATCTCATAGTGTCTCCTCTCAAGATCCTGTGACCTCGGACTCCAGGACGCATAGACACCTTCCCAGCGATAAGTGCATGTATGCTCTTTTATATTGTTGTCGTTTTTTTACATGTTTCTAATTACGAAAGGTTTAACTAGTGCCTAAAATTGCTGGATGTGTTTTGCTACACAATCCTCTCCTGGTTAGCTGTGTTATTGACTATTCCTTATCCTCACTTTCACCTTGATGCTGGCCTTGTTTTAAGATGGCTATTCTGCCTCTCTCTTGTTTTGTTATCTATTTTTGCACCAGTATGGACCCTGAATTATCTCCAGACTATAGTTCCATTTTATACTGACCCCTATTCTGTAGACGACTGATTATGTTCCTGACTTCACTAGCTTTTTGCTATACACACTTGCCACCACATATTCTTTGGACTCCAGTGCCAACCTGACGGTGGCATCGAGGAATCACTTTACAAGTAACATAACTCAGAGGGTCACAGTAGGGGGCCCATCCTGAACAGACCATTTATCTTTTGGGTATTTTTCTATATTTTGGTATTATGTTACTAACCCCTCCCCCTAAACCCTTTTAAAATAAAACATAATTTGATTGTTGCCAAAAGTTGATTAAAGACAAAGAATTCAGAATGACACATTGTGATACAACCTTTCTACACATCTGCAAGTAATTCCAGTTTTGGATGTGGCATTTGTGAAAATACAGAAACCTGACTCTCTAGATGAGGCAGCCTTCGACAAACTTTTTACAGAAGGTCTGGCATTCATAAAGTGAGTTTTTTTTTATGAAAGTGCCTTTCATATGAGTTCACCTCCTGTCCAACTAGATTTTAAAACTCTACCTACAGCCACAGGGTATATAAGGAATACTTTGTGCAGCAGAGGGACACAAGACACCCTTGTATACTGACACGCACTTGGAAAGCACATCACTTCAGAGGTAAAGTAGTAAATTATTTTTCTCTTTTTTTTTTTTCCAGGAGCGAGAAACCTATTAGGAAAACAAACACAAGTTTCCCAAATAGGTTGTCCGGTTCAGAAATGAACTACTCAAGTTAGGATTTTACATATATCAAGTCTGTGAGCTTTTTAACATGGCAGATGTGCTAAGCCCATAAAGTAGTGCACACAGCTCTTACCAATGCCATGATTTATTGCATTTCTTTCATATATTTAATGTCACCTATGTGTTATTGTTTACCATACAGGAAGATAAAATGTGAGCAAACTGGAATTTTAAATTTGTTTTGGTATTTGTACAGTAATTTACTATTTCATGAATAGTTATAGCAATTTGTAAACATTGGTTGAAATGATATCTGGAAGCAAATTAAATGTCATGAACATTATTTAATTGCTTATTAAATGGTATTGTTTGCTATAAACTACATAAAATTGAGACTAATATCAGACAAGTGTGGAGAGACCAAATATGACCCAATATTCCCCTATAGATTGCATGAACCAATATTCACCTGCATGAGAGTATAGGGGGGTTACTGTAGGAAATGTTAAGGAATTTCTCACAACTTGATAACTACATAATTTTACAGCTTTTTAAAAGTCATTCATAATGTAACATGAAGCCTGACAGCTACTTGTACTGGGTTATTGTATCTGCATACTAGCAACACCTGCTCTAACTGTAACATAGATAAAAAGAAAGGGGAAAAATGCATACCTAGGGGCGCAGAAATAACTTCAATTAACTGTAAGAAGACTAGTGTTCAGAAATAAGAACATATTTTAGTCTTGAAATACAGGATGTGCAAAATACAGGATGGAAGAAACCATAGCCTGCAATGCAATATATTTATACTGGTAACATGGTATAATAGCAAAAAGCACAAATATGAACTAGTACGGATATTTTGATTGAAAACAAGGTAACTATATCACAGTTCTCCATCATATTACTACATTAGGAATAATGCAAAGATCCTTTCCTCAGGGTAGGGAGCAGATCATAAATGAAAATATGGTGATTTGTCTTAGTAATGCTGCCCTGACCCTTGATTTTTAAGACTGTCCCTTGTGGGGAAAATGTCAGTCAAGTTGGGTCATGTCAGACAAGGACACATTTGCATACATACATACTTAAAGGGGAACTCCGGTGGAAATAAGTGGAAAACAAATGTTTTCAAATCAACTGGTGCCAAAAAGTTAAACAGAATTGTAAATTACTTAAAAATCGTAATGCTTCCAGTACTTATCAGCTGCTGTATACTACAGAGAAATTTGTGAAGTTCTTTCCAGTCAGACAACAGTGTTCTCTGCTGACACCTCTGTCCATGTCAGGAACTGTCCCTATAGAAAACCTTTCCTGGACTGGACAGTTCCTGACATGGACAGCGGTGTCAGCAGAGAGCACTGTTGTCAGACTGGAAAGAACTTCACAAATTTCTCTGTAGTATATCTGTAGTATACAGCAGCTGATAAGTGCTACAAGGGTTAAGATTTTTAAATAGAAGTCATTTACAAATCTGTTTAACTTTCTGGCACCAGTTCATTTGAAAACATACCCCCCCCCACCAGAGTTCCTCTTTAACCCCTTAAGCCCAGCCCATTTTCACTTTAAGGACCCGGGCATTTTTTGCACATCTGACCACTGTCACTTTAAGCATTAATAACTCTGGGATGCTTTTACTTTTCAGAGATCATTTTTTCGTGACATATTCTACTTTATGTCAGTGGTAAATTTTTGTCGATGCTTGCATAATTTCTTGGTGAAAAATTCCACAATTTGATTAAACAGTTGAAATGTTAGCAATTATTTTTTGAAACTCTCTGCTTATAAGGAAAATAGACATAACAAATAAATTATACATTGATTCACATATACAATATGTCTACTTTATATTTTCATCATAAAGTTGACATGTTTTTACTTTTGGAAGACATCAGAGGGCTTCAAAGTTCAGCAGCAATTTTCCCAACATTTTTTCAAAATTTTCAAAATCAGAATTTTTCAGAGGCCAATACAGCTTTGAAATGGATTTAAAGGACCTTTGTATTAGAAATACCCCATAAATGACCCCATTATAAAACCTGCACCCCTCAAAGTTTTCAAAATGACATTCAAAAAGTGTGTTAACCCTTTAGGTGTTAGCAGCAAAGTGAAGGGGTGAATTCAAAATCTTCATTTTTTACACTCTCATGTTCTTGTAGATCCAGTTTTTGAAATTTTACAAGGGGTAAAAGGAGAAAAAGCCCCCCAAAATTTGTAACCCAATTTCTCTCGAGTAAGGAAATACCTCATATGTGTATGTCAAGTGTTCGGCGGGTGTAGTAGAGGGCTCAGAAGGGAAGGAGCGACAATGGGATTTTGGAGAGTGAGTTTTTCTGAAATGGTTTTTGGGTGGCATGTCCCATTTAGGAAGCCCCTAAGATGCCAGAACAGCAAACAAAAACCAACATGGCATACTATTTTGGAAACTACACCCCTCAAGGAACATAACAAGGGGTACAGTGAGCCTTAACACCCCACAGTTGTTTGATGACTTTTTGTTAAAGTTGGATGTGTAAATGAATTTTTTTTCACTAAAATGCTGGTTTTCCCCCAAATTTTACATTTTTACAAGAGGTAATAGGAGAAAATGCCCCCCAAAATGTGCAACCCCATCTCTTTTGAGTATGGAAATACCCCATGTGTGGACGTCACGTGCACTACAATGCTCAGAAGAGAGCCCCTATGGTGCCAGAACAGCAAAAAAATAAAAAACACATGGCCTATTATTTTGGAAACAAAACCCCTCAAGGAATGTAACAAAGGGTACAGTGAGCCTTAACACTGCACATGTGTTTGACAAAAAATTTTTTCACTAAAATGCTGGTGTTATCCCATAATTTGTAACCCCATGGAAGTATGGAAATACCCCATATGTGGATGCAAAGTGCTCTGCAGGTTAACTACAATGCTTAGAAGAGAAGGAGCGCCATTGAGCTTTTGGAGAGAAAATTTGGTTGGAATGGAAGTTGGGAGCCATGTGCATTTACAAAGCCCCCCGATGTGCCAGAACAGTGGATCTTCCCACATGTGACCCCATTTTGGAAACTACACCCCTCACAGAATTTAAAAAGGGGCGCAGTAAGTATTTACACCCCACTGGCATTTGACAGATCTTTCGAACAGTGGGCTGTGCAAATGAAAAATGTAATTTTTCATTTTCACGTATCACTGTTCCAAAAATCTGTCAGACACCTGTGGGGTGAAAATGCTCACTGCACCCCTTATTAAATTCTGTGAGGGGTGTAGTTTCCAAATTTGGTTACATGTGGGGGGGGGTCCACTGTTCTGGCACTATGGGAGCTTTGTAAATGCACATGGCCTTCAATTTTGGACACATTCTCTCTCCAAAAGCCCAATGGCGCTCCTTCTTTTCTGAGCATTGTAGTTCACCCACAGAGCATACACATATGGGGTATGTTCTTACTCAGAAGAAATGGGGCTACAATATTTGTGACCTTTTTTCCTATTCTCCCTTGTGAAAATGAAAAATGTAGGGTAACACCAGCATTTTAGTGACATTTATTTTTTTCATTTTCACATTAAACTTTAATGAAAATTCTTCAAACACCTGTGGGGTGTTAAGGCTTCCTCTTCCTATCATTCTTGTTACATTTCGTGAGGGGTGTAGTTTCCAAAGTGGGGTCACATGTGGGTATTTTTTGTTTTGCGTTTATGTCAGAACTGCTGTAAAATCAGCCACCTCTGTGCAAATCACCAATTTAGAACTCAAATGTACATAGTGCGCTCTCATTTTTGAGCCATGTGGTGTGCCCGCAGATCACTTTGCACCTACATATGGGGTAGTTTCGTACATTACAAATTTTGGGGGTCTTTTTTTTCCTTTTACCGCTTGTGAAAATTAAAAGTATGGGGGAACACCAGCATGTTGGTGTAAAAAATTTAATTATTTTACACTGACATGCTGGTGTAGACCCCAACTTTACCTTTTCATAAGGGGTAAAAGGAGAAAAAGCCCCCCAAAATTTGTAACGCAATTTCTCCCGAGTATGGAAATACCCCATATGTGGCACTAAACTGTTGCCTTGAAATACAACAGGGCTCCAAAGCGAGAGAGTGCCATGCGCATTTGAGGCCTATTTTGGGGATTTGCATCCGCCACCAAAATACCCTACGGCAGTGTTTCCCAAAAAGGGTTCCTCCAGCTGCTGCACAACTCCCAGAATGCCTTGACAGTCAGTGGCTGTCCGGCAATAATGGGAGTTGTTGTTTTTCAACAGCTGGAGGCTCCGTTTTGGAAACAGTGCCGTACAAGACTTTTTTTTTGTTTGTTTTTCTATATGGGGGGGGGGGGGGCTGTGTAAGGGTGTGTATATGTAGTGTTCTACTTTTTATTTTGTGTAGTGTTTTTAGGCAACATTCACACAGGCGGGGGTTTACAGTGGGTTTCTCGCTGTATCTCGAACTTGCCGCAGAAAACTCGCTGTAAACCCCCTCCCATGTGAGTGTACCCTTTACATTCACGAGGGGGGGGGGGTTACCTCAAGCTGTTACAAAACTACAACTCCCAGCATGCTCTGACAGACCATACATGCTGGGAGTTGTAGTTATGCAACAGCTGGAGGCACATTGGTTGCGCAACACAGAGTTTGTTACTTAACTCAGTGTTTCGCAACCAGTGTCCCTCCAGCTGTTGCAAAACTAGAGCTCCTAGCATGTACAGTCTCTCAGTGCATGCTGGGAGTTGTAGTTTTGCAATAGCTGGAGGCACACTGGTTGCGAAACACTGAGTTAGGACACAAACTCTGTTTCACAACCAATGTGTCCCCAGCTGTTGCAAAACTGCAACACTCAGTTGCATTGTGTTGACAGTCAAAGGGCATGCTGAGAGTTGTAGTTTTGCAACAGCTTGAGGCACACTGCTACAACTCCCAGCATGCCCTTTGGTAGTCTGTGCATGCTGGGAGTTGTAGTTATGCAACAGCTGGATGCACACTTTTTCATAGAAAAAATGTGCCTCCAGCTGTTGCATAACTACAACCCCCAGCATGCACAGACTACTACCAAATGGCATGCTGGGAGTTGTAGTTGGAACTCCAACTGTTGAAAAACTACAACTCCTAGCATGCCCTTTGGCTGTGCATGCTGAGAGTTGTGGCTAAGCAACAGCAGGAGGTGAACAGGCCCCACCTCCTGCTGTATCCTGCTGCAGGGACTGCCGCTGATGCCGCCGGGACCGCCGCCGGGACCGCCGCCGGGACCACCGCCGGGACCGCCGCCGCTTCTAAGGGGACTCCCCGCCGGACCAGGGAGAGGTAAGAGACCCCACCGGTCCCAATCGCCGCCCTGATCACTGCCCAGCAGGGCAGTGATTGGTCAGTCGTTCCAACCGATCAATGTCCTGCTGGGTAAGGGTGAATGGGGCTGTCTCGGACAACCCCATTCACCCTTTTTTTCCAGGTCACCAGAGACCCGATTGGCCCGGAATCGCCGCAAATCGCCGGTCTGAATTGACCGGCGATTTGCATCAATTGCCGACATGGGGAGGTCTTAGGACATCCCAGGGGTTTGCACAGGGTGCCTGCTGATAGATATCAGTAGTCATCCTGGTCCAGTCCAGGAAAAACTTGTATATATATATATATATATATATATATATATATATATATATATATATATATAGCAACAGAAGAATGCAGCAGCACACTGCCAGCACAAAGATATAGATGAAACATGAATATGCAGTTAAAACATGGAGAGCTATACAGCTATGGTATAATAGATGCAAATGTGAAACTATGAGATAGTGAGGCACTTAGCTCGCAAATTGGTCTCCGCCAGCGGTCAAATAGCTTGGACCGTCCCACCGCGATAAGGTGGCCTCATTGGGACGGACCCTACACTGTGAATATGCCTCTGTGTGAACAGTTCAGTAAGCATGGCAGGGTCTGGAACATCCAAGACACCTTATATACACACCTGATAGAGGTGGATGGGGTGCATTCTTTGTCTATATATATATATATATATATATATATATGGTGCGCCATAAGCTATTATTAAATAATTAAGTGGAGGCTCTTATGTTTGCTTAGTGTACATTTGTTTTATATGATGCATGGGTTGTCACCCATTTTGATTCCTATTTCCCCTTGGATACAGCTCTTCTAATGCTGCCTACATTTCTGAACAAGCCATTGGCTTTGCAGGTAGGACAAAGTGCTATCGCTGCACTTGTTCTGAGTCCTATCTAAGTTCAGCAAATTAGACAGTTTAGTCACAGGTCAGTTCTAAAAATGGTAAAAGTAGGGGGCGTGGCGAGGCGCCGACGAATAAGGCTGCCTGAGAAGAGAGCTCCATTCCTTCTGTCAGCTTTCATAAGCTGTAACAGCCCAGCACTTCATGGGGAGAACCTCCAGCAGGACTCTCCGGCGCTTCTCTACTCTCCGGTACCCTCCTGCCTCACCTGGGGGTATCCAGCGCTATCTCCGGCCCCTCTCTTCAAAGGCAACAGTAGGCCCGCCCGCCATTGCAGGCCCAGCAGCCAGACTCTGCTCCCGCTCCATGGGCTCCTCCTCCTCCCCTCGTGGGGATTGCATAGCTGCCGCTCTACAGTGTTCCCAGCGGCTGATGGCAGGTTCTCCTGTTGAGGGTTCTCTGGGTGGTAATCCTCTTCTTCTCTGTAATATCTATGCCCCCAAATCCTCCCAAATCTCCTTTTTGTATAAAGTCCTCACCAGGCTTCATAAGTAAGTATCCTCCGTATGGCTCTTAGGGGGCGATTTTAATCTAATTCTCTCTCCCTCGATGGACCCCCACTCTCCTCTTGCTTGCGCTCCCTCTCCTGTCCAATTATGCCTAGCCTCTCAGTTTAAAAGTCTTATTCGCTCCTCTTGTCTCTGTAATCTTTGGCAGATTAACCACCCTACTGATAAATCCTCCACTTTTTATTCCCATTCCAATAAACTACACACACACATTGACTACTTCTTTGGCAATTTACCTATTGTTCATATGCTTTCTGATGCTTCTATAGACCCTATTTCTTGGTCAGACCATAGTCCGGTCTTTCTCTCTTTTTCTTCTTTTTCTTATTTTTCCCGGCAGTGTCACTGGCGCTTGAATGATTCTTTACTCAAATCTCTACCCTCCCGGGAGTAGATCCTGGCGTGCATTACCGAGTATTTTTCTCTCAATCAGGACTCGGTCTCTTCTCAAGCTGTGCTCTAGGAGGCCCAGAAGTCTGAGATCTGGGGACACTGCAGAGTCCTGGGTTCTCAATTGAAGCAAGATGCCATGGCTCGCTCCCAGGAGTTGCATTCTCGAATTGCTGGGCTTGAGTCTTCCCTATTGACCTTCCCTTCTCTCTCAGTGTTGAGGAGACTGTAGCTGAACATGCCCAATTAGGGGAGCTTGCACTCCATAAATTTGAGCGTCAGCTACTCTATGCTAAGCAAAGATTTTATGAGAAGGGGAATAAGGCTAACACTATGTTAGGGTGGTTTCACACCACGTTTTGTACTTACGCTTCCCGTATATGGCTGAAAGGAGGGGGGGCGGGGCTTAATCACGGCACCCGCACTCAGCCGTATAGGGGGAACTGTATTTAATGCATGTCTATGAGCCGACCGGAGTGAACCGCAGCCTCTGGTCGGCTGCGTTTTCGGCCGTATGCGGTTTCCCGACTGCAGGCAAAAACGTGGTAGACCGCGTTTTTGCCTACGGTCGGGAAACTGTATACGGCCGAAAACGCAGCTGACCGGAGGCTGCGGTTCACTCCGGTCGGCTCATAGACATGCATTAAATACGGTTCCCCTATGCGGCTAAGTGCGGGCGCCGCAATTAAGCCCGCCCCCCCTCCCAGCCGTATACGGGAACCGTAAGTACAAAACGTGGTGTGAAACCACCCTTAGCCAGACGTGTCTTTGAACAAGCTGCGCCCTATTTGCCCACGGCCCTGAAGGACTCTTCTGGTACTCTCCACTATCACCCTGATACTATACCTTGTCTTTTCCTGGATTACTACTCTAAACTCTATTCCCTTCCTTCCCAACTTCTGTCTGACCTGGTGGAACGAGATGCTGCTTTGGACTATTTCTCTCTTATTGTCACCTTCCGACCCTCTCAGCCTCTGACCGAGCTACTTTGAATTCTCCGATCATGCTTGAGAAACTGTCCGAGGTTCTCAAATCTCTTCCTGCGAGGCTCTCCCACAGACCGGACGGTTTGCCCTATTTGTATTACAAGACTTATTCTGTTTACTTCTTCCTAAGCTAGCCCCTCTCTTCAACTATTTTCTTAGTGGTGAGGGGATCCCGCAGTCTTTTATGCATTCCTTAATCACTCTTATACCCAAGACGGACAAGGACCCACATGACTGCTCCAGCTATAGACCCATAGCACTGCTTAACTCCGACCTGAAATTGTTTTCCAAGGTATGTTGTTTCCTCCCATCTCTTCTCCATAAGGACCAGGTTGGCTTTATTCCCTGTCGTCAAGGAGGTGACAATACAAGATGGGTGATCGATCTGATTGATCTGGTCAATCAGCGTTTGGAGCAGGCTGTGGTTCTTAGTTTAGAAGTAGAGAAGGCCTTTGATAGGCTGGGTTTGCCTTTCTTACTTGCTACTCTTCAAAAATTTGGGATAATGGGTAACTTTTTCAATACACTGCGGGTTCTCTCCTCCTCTTTAACTTCTTCTCTTAAATTTTTTTGCTATTGCACTCCTTATGGTAAATAAATAAATATTTCTAATATACTTTGTTTAAAAAAAAATGAAGTTTTCCATGTTTTATTTGTGCTTAAAAAAGCTCAAGAGGACATTTTCCCCCATCTCATACATAGACTTTGGACCGAAGCCCAAACACAGAAAGTGCAGCCTGGAGTGCTGAGGGGTGTGTTTCCAACCAACAGCATATGGAAGTTAAGTGTGAGAGAAGCCATGATTGGATGAGGTTGAACACACCCCCTGAGCAATCCAGGCTGCACTTTCTGTGTTTGGAGTTCGGTCCAAAGTCTGTGTATAAGATGGGGGAAAATGTGCTCTTGAGCTTTTTAAAGCACAAATAAAACATAGAAAAACTTTTTTTAAACAAAGTATATTAGAAATATTTTTTTTATTTACCATAAGGTGTGCAATAGCAAAAATTAGTTTTAATGAGAGTTACCCTTTAATCCCTTTCCGCTATTGGACATATGCATACGTCCAGGCAAACTACACGTTCGCGCAAATGGACGTATGCATACGTCCAAGCGATCTCCTGCTCTGCTGCGGGCAACGCAGGAGATCTCCGGCGGGACTCAGCTGTCAATCACAGCCGGAGTCCCACCGGTAGCATTAACCCCATAGATGCCGTGATCAGCTCTGATCACAGCATCTATGGTGTTTTCAGGGGGAGCGCTCTCCCCCTGCCCATTAACGGCGGCGCCGCGATAAAATAAGGGGGATTGGGGGTGAAGAGATCCCCGTGAAGAGATAGGAGTGAGGTGGCAGGGGTGCCACCCCCTCCTATCCCTGCTATTGATCGGCAGAGCGACTGACCAATAGCAGACTGGGGGCGGGGGGGGGGGGGGGGTTAAAGTTCGGTTCCCCCCGCTATGCCCACCCATCGGTGTCTGGGCACAGCGGGAGGAACCGTGTAGTAGCGGCGGCGGCGGTGGTCACTTACCCAGCTGCGGAGCTCCAGATGACGGCGGCGGCTGTGATCATGGCGGCGGTGGAGGTGAGTATGGCAGCGGCGTTTCCGGGAGTCTGTTGCCTAGCAACATCTGCAGGGCGACAGTTTGGAGAGTGGTCTCTAAACTGTGGCCCTCCAGATGTTGCAAAACTACAACTCCCACCATGCCTTGACAGCTGTTTGCTGTGTTGGCATGCTGGGATTTGTAGTTTTGCAACATCTGGAGGGCTACAGTTTAGGGACCACTGTCAGTGATCTCCAGCCTGAACCTTTCTAAATCTTGCAAAACTACAACTCCCAGCATTCAGGAACAGCAAAAGGATATCTCGGCATGCTGGGAGTTGTACTTGCGTGCCTCCAGCTGTTGCATAACTACATCTCCCAGCATTCCCTTTGGCAATCAGTACATGCTGAGAGTTATAGTTCTGCAACAGCTGGAGGCACACTGTTTGGGAAATACAGAGTTAGGTAATAGGTTCTATTACCTAACTCAGTATTTTCCAACCAGTGTGCCTCCAGCTGTTGCAAAACTACAACTCCCAGCATGCACTTTCTGTCAGTGCATGCTGGGAGTTGTAGTTTTGCCCCCCCTCCCATGTGAATGTACAGGTTACATTCACACTGGCGGCGGATTACAGTGAGTTCCCCGCTTCAAGCTTGAGCTGCGGCAAATTTTCCGCCGCAGCTCAAACTCCTAGCGGGAGACTCAGTGTAATCCGCCGCCAGTGTGAATGTAGCCTAAAAACACTACACTACACTAACACAAAATAAAGAGTAAAACACGACATATACACACATACACTGCCCCCCCTCCCCCCCAATAAAAATGAAAAACTTATCCTACAGCAGTGTTTCCAAAACGGAGCCTCCAGCTGTTGCAAAACTAAAACTCCCAGCATTTCCGGACAGCCATTGACTGTCCAAGCATGCTGGGAGTTTTGCAACAGCTGGAGGCACCCTGTTTGGGAATCACTGGCTTAGAATACCCCTATGTCCACCCCTATGCAAATCCCTAATTTAGGCCTCAAATGCGCATGGCGCTCTCTCACTTTGGAGCCCTGGCGTATTTCAAGGCAACAGTTTAGGGCCACATATGGGGTATCGCCGTACTCGCGAGAAATTGCCTAACAAATTTTGGGGGACTTTTTCTCCTTTTACCCCTTGTGAAAAGGTAAAGTTGGGGTCTACACCAACATGTTAGTGTAAGAAAAAAACATTTTTGTACACTAACATGCTGGTGTTGCCCCATACATTTAAATTTCACAAGCGGTAAAAGAAAAAAAGCCCCCAAAATTTGTAACGCAATTTTTCCTGAGGTCGGAGATGCCCCATATGTGGGCGCAAAGTGCTCTGCGGACGCACAACAAGGCTCAGAAGGGAGAATGCACCGTGTACATTTGAGGTCTAAATTGGTGATTTGCACAGGGGTGGCTGATTTTACAGCGGTTCTGACATAAGCGCAAAACAATAAATACCCACATGTGACCCCATTTTGGAAACTACACCCCTCACAGAATGTAACAAGGGGTATAGTGAGCATTTACACCCCACTGGTGTCTGACAGATCTTTGAAACAGGGGTCTGTGAAATTGAAAAATAAAATATTTAATTTGCACAGCCCACTGTTCCAAAGATCCGTCAAATGCCAGTGGGGTGTAAATTCTCACTGCACCCCTTATTACATTCCGTGAGGGGTGTAGTTTTAAAAAATGGGGTCACATGTGGGGGGGTCCACTGTTCTGGCACCACGGGGGGCTTTGTAAATGCACATGGCCAAATTCTCTCTCCAAAAGCTCAATGATGTTCCTTCTCTTCTGAGCATTGTAGTTCACCCCAAGTGCACTTCACGTCCACTTATGGGGTATTTCCATACTGCTATTATCCCTTGTAAAAATGTAAAATTTGGGGGAAAACAAGCATTTTAGTGTAAAAAAGAAATTATTTTTTTTTACATATGCAGAAGTCGTGAAAAAGGTTCACTTTATTCCTTGTTACGTTCCTCAAGGGGGCAAGTTTCCAAAATTGTACGCCATGTGTTTTTTTTTTTTTCTGTCCTGGCACCATAGGGCCTTCCTAAATGCGGCATGCCCCCAGAGCAAAATTTTCTTCCAAAAAGCCAAATATGACTCCTTCTCTTCTGAGACCTGTAGTGTGCCAGCAGAGCACTTTTCACCTCCATATGGGGTGTTTTCTGAATCAGGAGAAATTGGGCTTCAAAGTTTGGGGGGTATTTTCTGCTATTACCTTCCCTGCTGGCTTTAAAGGATGTATCTCTACCTATACACAGATAAGAAGAGAGGCATTAATGGGCGGCCAGGTCTCAGTGTGTTTCTTAAACTATGGTTTCTCTGAAATGCCTGTGTCTTAACCCCTTTGGAAATCATAAGAAAAGTTTTTAACCTAAGTTGGTAAATAGTTGGCCCACAGCTGATAGATGGTTGCTTCCGAGAATGGAAATCATTGCCCCCCCCCCCCCCTCCCCAGCAGATAAATGGCTGCACCCCAGCATAGATAGTTGGCTGCCCCCCAGTAGATGGACAGTTGTTCTTATGCTTGGTGCAGGGCATCATGGTAATATCGTCTTACACACCACTGCGCTGCTTAAAACCTTCAAGGGAGAAAGGGAAAACTTGTATTTTTCTTACTTATCCCTGCTGTCCCCTGCAGTCACTCACACAGGACAGTGATTGACTCCTGTCGGCCTTGCATGACACATATCTCCCTATACACAGTTAAGGAGAGACATGCCACTCAAGGCCCCCAGGCAGGAAGCAGCTATGGTAACCAACCCACTTGACTACTTATCCTACAGTCCTTAACTGTGTAGCTGAGTTAGTGCAGGCAGCTGACATAAGCGGTGCAGGCCCTGGCACAGGCTCCCCCTCAGAGTCTCAGGAGTATGCGGCCTGAGGCAAGATGCTTATCTTGCCTCATGGCAGATATAGTCCTGGTCATTACTTTTTTGACATAGTGGCTATTTAAAGAAGTACACTGGGATAGTTTTTCTAGCAACATTCCCTGGTTCCCTGTGGTAAATAGTGACACTGCAGCTCAGCCATTTGTTTGTCACAGCCAGTGATTATCTGAGCGACAATGTGACACTTTGAGCCTCTAAAATGGTCTTCTTCCTGGTGCCAAGGCTCAATATGTCCCATTGTCGATCAGCCAATTACTGCCCATTGCGGGACATCACTGCTGCTGGTGATTCGCTGAGCCGCAGCATGACGTATTGACCACAGAAAACCAGAATGGAGTGTACTGCAGTGGGACATCAACGGAGGCATATGAGATACGACAGGAGGTAAAGAGATGTGTAATTTTTTTTATAATGGGGAGAGTGGGAATATTGCTTATATAGATATATATATATATATATATATATATATATATATATATGCATATATATATATATATATATATATATATATTAACTATACTACCAATCTTTGTGAGTGACTATGCGCTCTTGCCCATAGAGGGAGTCCTACATAATGGCCTAATAATGCCTGACTTTATGACATGCCTTTAAGAAATAGTGAATTTAAGCTAAATAATATTGTTGAATAAAACAAACACATTTTATCAAATCAATTTCTTATGCTCTAATTTAAGCAAAAGGATTAAAATGAGGCCAATACTTATGTTAATAAACTGGATTATCCTATAATAGATAAAGTTCAAAGTAGTGAATAAGAAGGAAAAGTCTAATTATCCTACAGAGAAATGATAATGAAAGAAGAACTTCTAGTCCACTCAACCAGATCTTTAATATTTACACATCAGACAGTACAATATGTAACCGCCACATAGACAGAGCTGTAGATTGCATCTCCTGCAGGCTTGCATTTTTCTGTAGGAATACTTAGCAAGGAGCCGTCATATAGATCTGGAGTGACACACATGTGAAAATATGCGCTAAAGGAATTAACAGCTGAATGAACTCACTATATTTTACTGTGTGCCAATAAAACAGGCCATAAACTTTTGGGTTGCTGGGATATGAAGGAGAATTGGTTGGGGAAGAGCTGATAATATAAGTATCACAGCTAGAGATGAGCGAACGTACAGTAAATTTGATTCGTCACGAACTTCTCGGCTCGGCAGTTGATGACTTTTCCTGCATAAATTAGTTCAGCTTTCAGGTGCTCCCGTGGGCTGGAAAAGACTCTTTCCTAGGACTGTATCCACCTTTTCCAGCCTGCCGGAGCACCTGAAGGCTGAACTAATTTACGCAGGATAAAGCATCAACTGCTGAGCCGAGAAGTTTGTGACGAATCGAATTTACTGTAAGTTCGCTCATCTCTAATCACAGCATATATCATATGTATACTGTTAGAATTTTTTTTTAAATAAAGTTATTATATTAATGGCCCATACAAAAAATATGGAGAAAAACTGTTCCAGGTTAAACCCCCCCAAAGGACGAGGGGGCACTCCCTCCGTCTGGAGAAGAAAAGGTTTAGTCTAAAGGGGCGGCACGCCTTCTTTACCGTGAGGACTGTGAATTTATGGAACGGTCTACCTCAGGAACTGGTCACAGCAGGAACAATTAACAGCTTTAAAACAGGGTTAGATACATTCCTGGAACAAAATAACATTAAAGCTTATGCAGAATTATAAAACTACATCCCTTTCCCTTATCCCCTTACATCCTTCCCTTCAAACCCCTGGTTGGACTTGATGGACGTATGTCTTTTTTCAACCATACTAACTATGTAACTATGTAACTATATTTCTAAGCTATGTCATCACTTTATGATTAGTCAGGTTTGACACCAATTACTGTTTTTCTCCTGCACAGTGCCCCACGGCCAACCAGCTTTGCAGGGAAATGCAGCGTTGTCCCATTCAAGTGCCCATTTAGCTGCAGTTCTCTGGTGGCTGGTAGTGGTACTGTGCAGAGAAGAAAAACAAGGAAGTTGACATAGTACTATAGTAGAACTGATTCCCTTTTATTCTCATGATAGGTTGGGGGGAAATAAAAAATAATGCAATTTTGCTAATTAGTTTTTTTGATTGTTTTTATGCTGTCCATGGTGAGGTAAAAGTTTAATTTCTTCTTTTTTGGTACATTATTTTGGGGGCATCCATCTTCACTAAGCTCTTTTTAACATCATTTAGAGATATGCTTTACAGCAAGCCCCATGAACATCGGCAAAAATTGTCTCCCATTGACATGATGTAACAGCTCGTGCTGTGGCCAGTCTTGCTGGCCGCGAGCACACTCTTGCTCTCTCCCCTGCTGCTGGCGGTGCCAGTGCCCGTATGCGAACTTACCTTGTCTGCACTCTATCCCCTCTGCTGTTCCTGGGTCTCGGCGCATGATTAGTGCTTGTCTGCTCCTGAACCTTTTTAGCCCCGGACTTCCTCTTGACCCCTGCCGGATCTTTGTGCCCTTGTGCCTTGGAGAAAGCGTTGCCTGAATTGTGTCTTGTCTTACCATGTACCAGTTTTGCCAGCCTCGTTCCCTGACCACGCCTTCTTGCCGCCTGCCCTATGACCTCCTACATACGTATTCTGACCTTGTTGCTGAGCCACCTGCCCTGACCTTCTACCTGCCCCAGACTATGAGTTTGTCTCATCCTCTATGTGCCACGCATTACCTTGGCTGCCTTAGTGGATGAGTTGTTTCAGGGAGCCGCCTGCCGCAGCAAGTCCATCCCGCTTTGCGGCAGGCTCTGGTGAGAACAATCGTCTCCTTAGACTCCGCTCCCTGGTACGGCTCAAGCCATCATCCACACAAGGTACAGCGGATCCACATCTCCAGTCGTTACACATGAATGGGAGAAGTTTCTAGGCATGCTCTGTGACTTGTGCAGTGGTCATTCTACAGGGAGGTGGCATCATCTATCATGAATGTTTGTAAATCCTGTGTTTTCTACTCACTAGTGTCACCTTTTGCTGTAATCCTGTCTGTGATGATAAGGAAGACACTGCTGGAAAGTGTACATAACAGGAACTCTCAGCTTAGTTTAAGGCTTTAGGTCAGAATGACCTATGATTTAAAAAAAAATTTTTAACATAGAGACTAAAATTAGAAAAAAAATCACCAATAATTTTTTAATAACTTTTTTTTCCCATAAAAACTTATTTTAAACAATTGGTTTCTGCGGACACATTCTTTTTTAAAGGCCACATAAATTTATATCAATTAAACATCTATATTCACCTAATAATAATCTGTGCAGTGCCTTGTACAGCATGGTCTTATGGCCATATTACTCTGTACTATGGCATACTGCGGAGCATGTCTGTTGGATTTCACATAAAATATCTTTTCATGATATTGGAGACACACAAAGATATAGCATGCCCCATAAGCTTGTATGCAGCTTTATAAAGTAATGGTTGTGTGCACAGAGTCTAAAAATATCTAGACATTCAATATAATCATATAATGATCTTCCCAGAATGACTAGTAATTACAGAAAAACTTCCTGAAAAGACTGTCCCTTTGGATGACTTTTTTCTTAAAATGATTTTTCTACCAATAGTCTATGGAAGTTGTTCCTACATAACCAAACCATCCCCTAATCTGACTAATTATCACTTTTTTGAGCACATTTTCAGTGGGAACCTTTGAAAAATACCCAATACATATTGGATTTCTTTGTGCACCAAATCAACTGGACAGAGCCTCCACTGTACTGCATCTCCAAATAGGAGCAACAAGCAGGAGGAGGCATGTAAGGGACATCAAGGAAAAGATGCTACCAGCATTAGATGGATCATCGAAGCAAAGGCAGCAAGAGGAGCATCTCCAGTGCCGTCAAGCCAAGGGGAGAGGAGTTATGTAGCTGCCCAAGAAAGAAACAGGAAGCTATGATGGAGCTATGAGGGAGCCATGCTAGGGGGTCTGGAATGCAAGGGGAATGATCCTGGGGGCCAGGAAGGAGAAGACGAGCCATGCTAGAGACCAGGAATGAGATAAGAAGCCATGCTGGATACTTGAAATGAGGTACAAGCCAAAAAACAAAAAGGAAAGGAGAGCTGCGTTGGCTGGTCAAGAATGAGAAAGGGACCCATGCTAGGGACCAGGAATGGGAGGGGAGCCATGCTGAGGATTAATATTAAGAGTCATAGAGAGCCATGTTTGGGACCAAAACTGAAGTAGGTAGCATGCTTGGGTGTAGGCCATGCTGAGGATTGGAATAACAGAGACAGAAGAGACAGAGAACAATGCTGGAGACCAGGACTGAGTTAGTGAGTCATGCTGGGGACCAGGAATGAGATGGTGATCCATGATGGGACCAAGACTGAGATATGGAGCCATGCTTAGAACCAACAATAGAATGGGGAGCCATGCAAGAGAAAATGAATAAGATAGAAACCCATGCATGGGAGAATGAGATGAGGAGCCATTCTGGGGATCAAGAATGAAAGGGGAGCCATACAGCAGACCATTTAGACTTTGCTAAAAATAAGCACCAAAGGGAACATCTAGATATTTGCTATGGGACCCCTCTATTGTATGTATGCAACAGACTACATGTGATTTCTAAAATTATATTTCTCTTTGTGTTACCCTCGGGGGAATACTTCGAGGGCAGAGTGAAGGGTTTTTTATCTTAATAAGTGCATAGTAAGTAAAATCTGTCAATGTCAAAATGTATAAGATTATGAATACATGTTTTTGAAAAGTCAAGTGACAGTAAAAAGTAAAAAAATGTTGGCAATTGCTGATCTGACAACAGACTCCAGAAGATTTGCTGAGCAATGATCTCTACTTTGAGCATTGTCAAAGGGATACTAAGAATCTGGGAAGTCGCAACATTTTGCATATCTAAAAAATAAGAAATGCACATTTAGAAGTCAGAAGTGACCTTCAAACAATTGACTGTCTGAGAACAAGTGAAATGGAATATAAATAATACATAGTACCCCTCATTCACCTCAACTCATAGGCTGGATGACAACAGCATTTTAAGTAATTTTCCAAAGCTTTTTTTTTCTTTTTAAAAGGAGTATTCCCATCTCCATAATTATGTATACATAATTGTGTGTGTGTGTGTATATATACAGTATATATATATATATATATATATATATATATATATATTTTTTTTTTAAACATGCTTCTTTTTAATGTTGCAGCATTAATCGTGTCTGAAGTGCAAGAGCCCTTACTGCTAAAAGCATGAAGTGAAAGGATACCCTGCTATGAGTTAAAAAAAAAAAAAAAAAAAAAGGCTGATGGAAAAATCCCTTTCGATTATATAATGTGATACTGTAAAGTATTAAGGGAACAATATTGAAAAGTGTACATACATAACATTGTGATTTCGGCACTTTTGTGGTCATTGTAGTTTCTGCAGCTAAAACTACTGCATTTCTTTTTTGGCATTTTTCCCATCAGCCAGGACTTAAAATGCCACCAAATGTTACAAAATATCTTATGTCACCAATAATGCAATACTAAAAACAAGTAGCCTAACACAATGGATTAACCCCATTTATTAATTTTAATTTCCCCAACTATTTTTTTTAATTCCTCCTTCCTTCTTTAAGAGCCTTTTTATTTTTCCGTCAACCGTGCCATGTGGGCTTGTTTTTTTTTTGCAAGACACACTTCATTTTTACCATAAAATATAATCTGATACAGAAAAAAAAGTGTGGGGTTTGCAAAATGCAATTCTGCAGCTTTTGGGGGTATCGTTTTTACGGTGTTTACTGTGCAGTAAAAAGTTACATGGTTATTTTTATTCTGCAGGCCAGGGTGATTACAGTGATACCAATTTATAGATATTTATATATATTCGTCTTGTTTACAAATATAAAAAAGAAATGCTTTGCATATCTGTATTCTAAACCATATAGCTTTTCTTTTTTTTTTTTTTTACATCTTTTTTTAAATCTATAGAGCTGTTGTTTTTTTATTTGTTGATTGCTAGTTTTTATCTGTAACATTTTAGGATAGTTGGAATTTCTGATCACTTTTCATTCCCTTTTTTTTCTGGAACACGAAGTGACAAAAATCAGTTATTCTGCCATTGGATTTTTTTGTTTTGTTTTGTTTACGCCATTCACTTTGTGGGATAAACAACATTATACTACATTAGTTTAGACATATCTAGACAGAGCAATACCAATTATGTACATTTTTATGTTTATTTTTATTTTTTTTTCGAAATAGGAAAAGAGAAGTGATGTAATTCTTTATTGGGCTTTATATATATTTAACCCTAGGTGAGGGTGCATTCACAACACGTTTTATGTATATGGCCGACCGTATATGTTTTATGGCCGACCGTATATATACACAGACATTGTAAACTCATATTTTAAAAGGGAATCCTGTTTTGTCCATTTTTTGCCAAACATAAAACATTGTCCTACCATGGTTTTGTCTTACTGTTTCAAAAGCATATATTCATCGCATACGTGGACTTTATCTAACTGTGGATGTATACGGTTTTAGCTCATACGGTTGGCTGAATGCTTAGGTGCTGCTGCCAGCATTGACATGCCTCTATGGCCCACTTGAAGACATTTTGCCCAGTTGACAGATTTTAAGAAATGGTATCATTAGACAGAGAGAAGCAGGGTGGTCTTTTGATTAATCCTATCTAGGTTGTTCTGACCAAACTTATAGGGGGTGTTGGGAGCAGTGGTCACCTAAGGGCATGCACACATGGCAAACAGGTTCCAGATGGACCATATAGACCACCAGTAGAGAGGATGGTTTGATCCACCATCACTACACACATGTGTATACTCTACCTGAACCATTCCCAGATGCTTAACAGAAGAAAATTTTGTGTCAGGGCTCTCAAGGCCATTACATGTCCTACCATTGATAGCCAGCCACTATTGGCTTTGTTTGCAATGTTTTTTTTTAAGATAGACCTGGACTGCTATGGACAAGAACCGTATCATCTTTACAGAAGAATCCAGGTTCTGTTTGGAATTCAACAACAGTCTGGTTCAAGTATGGGGGCCTTGTGATAAGCACTTCAATCCTTTCTTTATTAAAGAGAAACACACTTTACTGGAGAAACACACTGCCCTAACTTCTGGTGTGATGATCTGGAGAACAATCACATACAACAGTCAGTCACCCCTAGTAGTGATAAAAGGGACATTAACTGCTCAACGATATGTGCAGGGCTTTTTGCAGCCACAAGTGTTACCTTTCATGACAGGTTTTTCCAACATGCCCCTCACTTAGGACTGTGTAAAGTGAGGACTTCTCTTGTGTATTTCTGAAGGCATTACACTTATAAGCCAAACGGGGACATTTCCAAACCACCACGGGGATGCAAAATCCAGGAAACTTACATTTAAGGACTAGTGGCACACTGCAACAGCACCATCTCTCTTCTTGCACTTGGGTAACCTTTTGCAAGCCAACAGTATTGGGAGTGAGATTGTATTGCATTGAATTAAAAGATTTTCCACTTTCTCAAGTAAGGACCCTTTGCACCTCCTTATCTCTGCGTCAGGTATTCCTGCACCCACACCATCCTGGGTGCTCCAACCAGCCAGCCATCATACCAGGGACCCACACTACCACTAGGTGCAGCTCCTTCAGTGAAAGACAATGGCCCAGATTTATCAAACTGTGTGAGAGGAAAACTAGAGTGATTTTCCCACAGCATCCAATCACAGCTCAGCTTTCATTTTGCCAGAGCTCGTTATCTGAGCTGTGATTGGTTGCTGTGGGAAAATCACTCCAGTTTTTCTCTCGCACAGTTTGATAAATCTGGGCCTAAGTGAACGTCTAGGGAGCATTTAGATCTATATAACTACTTATAGCCACCTGTGACATAAAGCCCTTTCTAGTAAGGGAAGAGAACAACAACTAATAGCAAACCTTATCAATATTGTGTCACCCATTCTGTTAATTTTATATACAGTGGTCCTTCAACTTACAATAGCCTTAGGTTACAACATTTTTAACATACCATCGTCTTTTCTGGACCATTGTAACTTGAAACCATACCAAACACACAATGCTACAGACAGTCCAGATGTATATAACATGTCAATAGCTGGAAGAGCCGACCAATCAGAAGGGGCATTTCACTGCTAAAACCCCTGTATTACTGAAGTGCATGCACTGACTGGCTGTCTGGTAGCGCCTCTCTACAGTACAGGGAGGTACTACATGTTCTGTACTACTCTTTACCTGTGCCAGGGTTAGCTGCTCCTTTCGACACCAGGTGAGGGTGGTTCCATTTTTTGGGACACTGTATACTGTACAGGACCCTGAAGAAGCTCCTTTCCTCTACATAGACAGAGATTTACAGCTTCCGGTTACTTTTTTTAATGTAAGGATTTGCATTTTCTGTATTAGTTATCCACTTACTATTGGGAGACCACTGCAGATTCACACATATGAAATTACAGTTCCAACAACTCAGTGCAGTATTTTATGTCAGCAAGTGTATATATACTGTTTAAAAAAATGCCCCCATGACACACTCCACTTTCAGCTTTGTTCTGACATAGCGCCTCCCTTCTCCTCTTTGATGTCTAGTGACATGCTTGAAGGTTGCTAGCTCTTGAAGGTTGTGAGCCAACTCTCTTCAGCTGTGGGCTAGCCTAGGTGGCTTGGGCAGAGCCACAAAGTCAGCCATCTTACGGTAGGTCACCTGCCGACACAAAGAAGTGTGGAGTGAGTCTAGCGTTGAGGGTGGGACATCAAACTAATTGTATATTACAGAGTACAGTAAATGTCATTACTAAACATGTTAAATCTTTTTATCTGGCCGAACAACCCCTTTAACTTCTTAAGGAGGCAGGGCGTACCTGTACGCCCTGCGCCCGGTCCCGGTATATAATGTGGGGTCACGCCGTGACCCTGCATCATACCGGGTCGGTCCCGGTGGCTAATGATAGCCGGGACCCTGGGTTAATAGCATGCAGCACCGATCATTGTGCCGCACACTATTAACCCTTTAGACGCAGCGATCAAAGTTGATTGCCACGTCTAAAATGAAAGTGAAAGCTTCCCGGTGTGAGGTGGTTTTTTGCGCCCCCGTAGATCCATGCGTCCGCTCCTCCCCCAGCTCTCCGAACATTTCCGAAGCTAGAACTGGGGGAGGGCAGAGCAAGGGGAGAGAGAAGGTCCACGCCCCCTCCCTCATCTCCCCTCCCTGAGCTCGGCTGGACGCAGATCTCTACGGCACGCCCCCTCCCTGAGGACAGAGATCTCCACGGCAGGTCCCTCCCTCATCTCCCCGAGCTGAGGACGTAAATCTCCACAGCAGGTCCCCTCCCTCATCTCCCCTCCCTGAGGACGTAGAGCAGTGCTCCCAATGAGCTCTATGTGTAAAGGGGGACATTTAGCCCATGCAGTATGTCCCCCTTTAGCCCCTGCAGTATGTCCCCCTTTAGCCCCTGCAGTATGTCCCCCTTTAGCCCGTACAGTATGTCCCCCTTTAGCCCCTGCAGTATGTCCCCCTTTAGCCCCTGCAGTATGTCCCCCTTTACACATAGAGCTCATTGGGAGCACTGCTCTACGTCCTCAGCTCGGGGAGATGAGGGAGGGGACCTGCCGTGGAGATTTACGTCCTTAGCTCCGGGAGATGAGGGAGGGGGCCTGCCGTGGAGATTTACGTCCTCAGTTCGGGGAGATGAGGGAGGGGAACTGCCGTGGCGATCTTTGTCCTCAGGGAGGGGGCGTGCCGTAGAGATCTGCGTCCAGCCGAGCTTAGGGAGGGGAGATGAGGGAGGGGGCGTGAACCTCTTCCCTCCCCTTGCTCTGCCCTCCCCCAGCTCTAGCTTCGGAAATGTTCGGAGAGCTGGGGGAGGAGCGGACGCATGGATCTACGGGGGCGCAAAAAACCACCTCACACCGGCATCTCAGTCGGGCTGATTGGGTCCAACGCAATAAAATTGAGATGTCCCTATCAGCTAGGCACGAGTGGAGGTCCCCTTACCTGCCTCTGTCGCGTCCGATCGACAATTGATTGCTCCAAGCCTGAGATCCAGGCTTGAGCAATCGACCGCCTATAACACTGATCAATGCAAAGCTATGGCTTTGTAGGGATCAGTGTCTGCAGTGTTATAGCCCCCTATGGGAGCTATAACATTGCAAAAAAAAAGTGGAAAAAAAAAAGTTAATAAAGGTCATTTAACCCCTTCCCTAATAAAAGTTTGAATCACCCCCCTTTTCCCATAAAAAAACAAAAAAAAAAACAGTGTAAATAAAAATATGTGGTATCGCCGCGTGCGGAAATGTCCGAATTATAAAAATATATTGTTAATTAAACCGCACGATCAGTGGTGTACGTGCAAAGAAATTCCAAAGTCCAAAATAGCGTTGTTTTGGGTCACTTTTTATATCATGAAAAAATTAATAAAAAGCGATCAAAAAGTCAGATCAATACAAAAAATCTTCAGATCACGGCGCAAAAAATGAGCCCTCATACCGGCCCGTACGTGGAAAATTAAAAAGTTATAGGGGGTCAGGAAATGACAATTTTTTAATGTATAAATTTTCCTGCATGTAGTTATGATTTTTTTCAGAAGTACGACAAAATCAAACCTATATAAGTAGGGTATCATTTTAATCGTATGGATCTACAGAATAAAGATAAGGTGTGGTTTTTACCGAAAAATGTACTGCGTAGAAACGGAAGCCCCCAAAAGTTACAAAATTGCATTTTTTCTTCAATTTTGTCGCACAATGAATTTTTTTTCCGTTTCGCCATTTTTTTTTTTTTTGGTAAAATGAAAAATGTCACTGCAAAGTAGAATTGGTGGCGCAAAAAATTAACCATCATATGGAATTTTAGGTGCAAAATTGAAAGCGATTTTTAGAAGGTGATGAGAAAGAATGTAAATGGAAAAACGGGGGGAAAAGGGGTTAAATAGAAGACTTGTGCTATGTTTCTGGATCATTATCTACATTCTGGTTATTACAGTTTAGAGACATGGAATCTGTCAAGCAATGTGTTTATCTGCAATGTGAATCCCGGTACTCATGCAGAGGAAAAACAGTTTCCGGAGATGTGTTTGCACCTAGATGCTTTGTTTTTGCTGCCAGCATTCATTATAAATGGCCTGAAGTAACCTTTTATTTTATGAAAAGAGGTCATTGCTGAAAAGATTATTCATTTCTGTATCCTCCCTTCATACCCACCTACCTAATGAGGTTTACTGGCATAGGAAGGTTAATGGACAATCTCTTCTCATACTTTTCTAGGTTAGGGATAACAGGTGTCTTCACCAGCACGATGGGACTTCTCTCCTTGTTACAGCAACGCCTTGGACTATCATGTCTGGCTTTGGTCCTTCTTGTCATGGTACTTGTATGCCCAGGTGAGTGGTGCCTATTTCTAATGTACTGACATACCCTATTGTTACAGGTTCAAGATGCGAATGTCCAGAATAGTAATGGATAGTAGTATCAATCATAGGTATAGAGTAGTAAACTAAGTAATGTTATGATGCAACCATTGTAAATATGCACATACCTTTGTAATACACATAGGGGACGAGCTATATATCAAATACATGTTCACATTAATGATATGACAGTACACGAATACTCTTTCTAGGTTTTTCTAGACAGAGAAAACTCAATATTACAATCTTTTGTGCTTTAGACTTCAGGTATAATAGAATACATAAATAATGTGATGCATATTTGCTGTTTTTGTTTGCATCATACATTATCTCAGTGTTTCCCAACCAAGTATGCCTCCAGCTGTTGCAAAACTACAACTTTCAGCATGCCCAGGCAGCCTTTGGCTGTCTGGGCATGCAAGAAGTTGTAGTTTTGCAACAGCTGGAGGCACACTTGGTTGGGAAACACAGCAGGATATCATTGTTTTACCTCACACCATGTTAATATTCAGGACTGTGTCTTCTTATTAATAATGTAGTGTAGAAATAAATGTTTTAGAACATCAACATCAAAAGTGTAAGTAGAGATTAGATAAAATTCACTTCTCCACCTATTCTCTGGAAGAATTGATCAGAATCCGCATAAATTCTTATTTCCATATCTGCTAAATGGGCACTGTCACATTAAAACATTTGATATGTGACAGCACACCAAAAAAAAAAAAAAAAAACATTTGCTATTTAAATGCATTACAAAATATATAGTTTTTTTTTTTTTTTTTTTTTAAATACACTTACCAATATTCGTGGCCACTAGGGGTCCTCGTACCAGCTTGGATGCTGTTCTGTGTCCTAGCCACTGGGACAAAATCCAAGAAGTGCGAGTAGGGCAAGGAGAAGAAGCAGTGTTCTGATTGGTGCTCCAGGCTGTCAATCAGCCTGTCTATAGAGCCCTGCTTCTTCTGCATTGAAGCACTCAGACGGATCCCTCCAAGGAACAGCCCAGGATAAAGGCAGCGCACAAGACTTCAAAGGTAAAATGGTTTATTTACCCGGCATGCAACGCGTTCCGCTGGATAACCAGCTTCATCAAGCATGCCACATGCCTGATGAAGCTGGTTATCCAGCGAAACGTGTTGCATGCCGGGTAATTAAACAATTTTACGTTTGAAGTCTTGTGCGCTGCCTTTATCCTGGGCTGTTCCTTGGAGGGATCCGTCTGAGTGCTTCACCTGTGTGTCCAGGAGCAGCTGCCGTTCTTCGCCCGTTGCAGGGTTACTTCACGCCTTCACCATAGTTGTACTTGGTTGTAGTACAACTATACTTGGTGAGCAAGTCTTCTTCTTTGTTCATCTTTTCTTTGCATTACGGTATCACACTAGGAGCGCTCTCCTTGTTTGTATCTTCTGCATTGAGGGGAGGGCAAAAGTTCCTTGACGTCACATGGGGGCGGGGCCGTGATGTCACAATGCTCCGGCCCCGTTATCGCCAGCAAACATGCTCCGGGGACTGATTGTAACCGGCTGCTGCGTGCAAGATCACGGGGGTCCCCAGTGGCGGGACCCCCGCGATCAGGCATCTTATCCCCTATCGTTTGGATAGGGGATAAGATGTCTTAGCGCCGGAGTACCCCTTTAAGATCTTTTAAATAGAAGTAATTTACAAATCTGTTCAACTTTCTCGCACCAGTTGATTTGAAATTTTTTTTTCCCACCGGAGTTGCCCTTTAAAGTACTAGAATTCTTACTTTATGAATTCTGTATACCATATAAGACTACATACTATGTGTATGTAGTCTGTATGCACATTTTAATTGCTCTATAAAAGCAACACTAAATATTTCATATATTTTTAGATGTTTCAAGAGGGAACAAACTGCGAATGATGCTTCAGAAAAGAGAAGGTAAGTCACTCTGTCCCTATTGTTAACATGACATGTTTTCTTACACATGCCTTAGACAGGTAGGTAGACAGGTAGGTACAGATAGGTGTTACCATCTGGGAATGTGCCTTTACAAAGTCCAACATAGTCCAATCGAAGAGATGTATGTCCCAGACTGTATAGGGACATTTCTTCAACAAGGGGGATTATAGCACCCAGTAATTAATTTATTTATAGATATTTAAGGGAAATAATACAATGCTGAGTTAGAAGAAAAAAATGCTCAATGATTGTTATTTTATAGGGAATACATGTATTCACTTAAACAGACGTCACGAGCTGTGATAGGTCTTCCTTAGGGTAGGGTCACAAGTAACGGATCCGCATCGTATTTTACACAAGAAATCCACTGAAATCCACCGATGACCGAACCTAGAGTGTGCATCCTGCAGCAATCCGCAACTACAAGCAGACACACAGGGACCTGCGAGTAACCACACGCATGCGCAGTGTACTCTCCTAGCTGAGGGAGCGACTGCAGTGTCTATGAGTAAACTGCACGTGGGCGCAGCGACTCGCAGGTCCCTGTGTGTGTCTGCTTGTATGGGCGGATTGCTGCTAGAAGTAGACAAAGCAGGCACAGCAGGAGGCACACTCTAGGGTTGTCATCAGCGGATCCGCAGCGTAAAAGATGATGCGGATCCATTACGTGTGGCCCTACCCTTAAAGGGGTACTTCACTGGAAAAAAATTTTTTTTAAATCAACTGGTGCCAGAAAGTTAAACAGAATTGTAAGTTACTTCTATAAAAAAAAATCTTAATCCTTCCAGTATTTATCAGCTGCTGTATGATCTACAGGAAGTTATTTTCTTTTTGAATTTCTTTTCTGTTTGACCACAGTGCTCTCTGCTTTTTAGGAACTGTCCAGAGTAAGAGCAAATCGCCATAGAAAAAAACCCATCCTGCTCTGCACAGTTCCTAAAATGGACAGAGGTGTCAGCAGAGAGCACTGTGGATCATAACAGCAACTGATAAGTACTGGAATGATTAAGATTTTTTAATAGAAGTAATTTACAAATCTGTTTAACTTTCCGGCGCCAGTTGATTAAAATAAAAAATGTTTTCCAGTGGAGTATCCCTTTAGGGCTATTTTCGTGAAAGATATTCAAGGCGTATCCTTAGGATAAGTAATTAAGTTAGTGAAACCATAGCTTTTTCAACTGAAATGGTCTGTGTTGTTTTAACAAACGTTGCATAATTCAATAGTACAAACAAATACATATAAGAAAGACTTTGCAATATTAATTACAGGGAAAAATTTTAGGGAAATGCCTCTTTATTCACTTAAAGGGGTACTCCCGTGAAAAACTTTTTTTTTTAAATTAACTGGTGCCAGAAAGTTAAACAGATTTGTAAATTACTTCTATTAAAAAAAAATTATGGGCTGTATACTACAGAGGAAATTGTTTTCTTTTTGGATTTCTCTGATGTCACGACCACAGTGCTTTCTGCTGACATATCTGTCCATTTTAGGAACTGTCCAGAGCAGCATATGTTTGCTATGGGGATTTTCTCCTGCTCTGGACAGTTACAAAAATGGACAGCAGAGGTCAGCAGAGAGCACTGTGGTCGTGACATCAGAGAAATCCAAAAAGAAAAGCATTTCTTCTGTAGTATATAGCCCCTAAAAAGTACTGGAAGGATTACGATTTTTTAATAGAAGTAATTTACAAATCTGTTTAACTTTCTGGCACCAGTTGAAAAAAGTTTTCCACGGGAGTACCCCTTTAATAGGATCCTTCCCTGCTCCCCGTTCCTCCACAACTTATCACTCACTCTAAAAAACAGTTCTGGTCTGTTTTGAGAGAGAAGATGGACTGTCAACTCATTGAGGAATCAAGTTACATGCTGTCCATAGAGGTACATGGAGAGGGCTGGAGGGAAGAGGGAGAGGAGGGAAAGTCCGAGGCAGACAGAGAGACTGCAGAGCTTACTCTTAGTACTGATCCATAACGTCTACATGCTGCTGCTTCTGAGGCTGTGCTATAGAGATATAGGGAAGCAGAATATTCTCATGTATGAATATGTGCGTCGTGTATGGGAGATATCATAGCAGCTAGTCTCCAACTTCTAGTAATATAGTGGCCAGAAATAGTCCTGCACCTCATATACAGTATGCATACAATAGTTTATCCTAAAAAGTTACTTAAAAAATGACAGCTATGCTTTAATCAATCTCGACACTAAGTGGGCCATGTAGTTAACCTCAAGTTTTCATTTCTATTCTTTTGTTGGTTGGGAGCAGCTAAGGAACCAGAAAAAACTGTTGTATCTGTAGACGGAAACAAAGCCAATGAGTTTTTAAATACACTAAAGCGATCAAAGCGCCAGCTCTGGGATAGGAGTCGCCCTGAGGTGCAGCAGTGGTACCAGCATTTCCTCTATATGGGATTTGATGAAACAGTAAGTGGTGCTAAATGCTACATTTTATTTTTATATTGTTAAATCACTATATAACCTGGACAGTTTCCCTAACTGATATTGAGATCTGGATAACTCTTGGTACATATTTGCTTGTAAATAGAACTATAAATGAAACGATGCAAGGTTTTGGCAACAATGCCTACAAAAAGGCATTGTTGCCGAAACGTTGCATCGCTTGTTTTATGGTGCCTCTGATGTTGTGCTGTGATCTTACTTTGGCTTGGATTTTCTCTCCAGTATGGCAGGCTGGTAAATGACTTGTATGAACGGGAGGGTGTCTTGTGCTAACTTCCTTGGACTTTGGTGTATGTTTTTGAACTAAATATATGTCAAACTGTGCTATTTTTGTATATTTAGTGCAAAACATCAAAGACAAAAGCATTAAGCTATTAGTTACGCAAAAAAAAAAAAACGCACAGCCAATATTTTTTTTTTATAAAGTAAATATATATATATATATTTTTAATACAGAGATATGAAGATGATGCTGATTACTGGAGGAATCAACGCCGTGCTGGAACTGAATACTATGGAGGATTTCACCATCACCACTATGATGAAGATGCGCCAATTGGACCCCGCAATCCAAATACATTCCGACATGGAGCTGCGGTGAACTATGATGATTATTAGTCCTACCCTAAAAACGAGAAGCAAAAGAGATTTTTTTTAACCCCACATTTACAGCTACATAATGCATTATGGTCAGTGAGATTAAAGGGGGTGTCAGATGTATGCTGACGATTTATGCATATAGCAAGAAACCTGTCAATCAGGCTGAAACATTGAAATGCTACTAGAGAAAGCATAGTTTACAGCCAAGCTGGGGCACAGGGTGAAGCACAGGGCTCCATCTTTTTTTCTAAGGTTGAAGCCTGTGGGGATTTCCTATACTGTCAGTCATTTAAGCAGACTCCTTTTATTTTGACGGGCTATAATGCATGCTTTAGCCATAAACCTGTGGGATTAAAAACAATGGCTATGATCCAGGTAACTGATTTATTGTTATGATTTACAGTTTATTGTGTCATACTTTAGTCTCTTTGCATAACACATTTGTGCATGGTCACATTTAGCAGAGCTAAATAATTGTTATGCAGATTAGTGGTGTAAAGAAACCATTAATATTTTTGACACACAAGGACAAATGGTGCTTTCTACTCTTTCTAAGTATTCATTATAATAAAACATCTGTATGTAAAGATGGTCTGTTTCGTTTTCTATAGACAATCACAAAGTACCAATAAAAGCTGTGCACTTTATATGACCTGTCACCGCTTCAATCTATATAGCAAGTTAAATAGCTTTACTGTACCCACTGTGCTAGTTATATCGTGCACTGAACAGGAAACTGTCAGAAGTTTGAAGCCTTTGATGTGAATGAAAAAAATCATTCTGCAACTCAGAAATCGGTTCAGCATACTAATAGAAAGCATTAACATCCAACATTATATACACTGCTGAAAATAAAGGGAACACTAAGATAACACATCCTAGATCTGAATGAATGAACTAAGCGTATCAATGGAAATCAAATTTATCAACCCATGGAGGTCTGGATATAGAGTCACACTCTTTGATGTAATATCCTTAAAACAAGTCTAAATGAGGCTCAGTAATGTGTGTGGCCTCCACGTGCCCGTATGATCTCCCTACAACGCCTGGGCATGCACCTAATGAAGTAGCGGATGGTCTCCTGAGGGATGTCCTCCCAGACCTGCACTAAAACATCCGCCAACTCCTGGACAGTCTGTGGTGCAACGTGGCGTTGGTAGATGGATCGAGACATGATGTGCCAGATGTGCTCAATCGGATTCAGGTCTGGGGAATGTGCGGGCAGTCCATAGCATCAATGCCTTCCTCTTTCAGGAACTGCTGACATACTCCAGTCACATGAGGTCTAGCATTGTCATGCATTAGGAGGAACCCAGGGCCAACCACACCAGCATATGGTCTCACAAGGGGTCTGAGGATCTCATCTCAGTACCTAATGGCAGTCAGGCTACCTCTGGCAAGCACATGGAGGGCTGTGCGGCCCCCCCCAAAGAAATGCCACTCCACACCATTACTGACCCACTGCCAAACTTGTCATGCTGGAGGATGTTGCAGGCAGCAGAACGTTCTCCACGGCGTCACCAGACTGTCACATGTGCTCAGTGTGTACCTGCTTTCATCTGTGAAGAGCACAGGGCGCCAGTGGCGAATTTGCCAATCTTGGTATTCTCTGGCAAATGCCAAACGTCCTGCACGGTGTTGGGCTGTAAGCACAACCCCCCACTGTGGATTTCGGGCCCTCATACCACCCTCATGGAGTCTGTTTCTGACGGTTTGATTGGACACATGCACATTTGTGGCCTGCTGGAGGTCATTTTACAGGGCTCTGGCAGTGCTCCTCCTTGCACAAAGGCGGAGGTAGCAGTCCTGCTGCTGAGTTGTGCCCTCCTCGTCTCCTGATGTCCTGCTCATTCTCCAGGTAGCGTCTCCATGCTCTGGACACTACGCTCACAGACAACAAACCTTCTTGCCACAGCTTGCATTGATGTGCCATCCTGGATGAGCTGTACTACCTGAGCCACTTGTGTGGGTTGTAGACTATGTCTCATGCTAGCACTAGAGTGAAAGCACCACCAGCATTCAAAAATGACCAAAACATCAGCCAGGAAGCATAGGAACTGAGAATTGGTCCGTGGTCACCACCTGTAGAACCACTCTTTTATTTGGGGGGGGGGGGGGGGGGTGTCTTGCTAATTGCCTATAATTTCCACCTGTTGTCTGTTCCATTTTCACAACAGCATGTGAAATTGATTGTCAGTGTTGCTTCCTGAGTGGACAGTGTGATTTCACAGAAGTGTGACTGACTTGGAGTTTCATTGTGTTGTTTAAGTGTTCCCTTTATTTTTTTGAGCAGTGTATAACCTTTCCATGACAAGCCTTACAACAAGACTTCTCTAAAATATTTATTGCCTAACAGTAGGACAGTCCATCAATATTTGATCTATAGGGTGCTTTGTGACTGTATGCCACTGGATGTTTATTAGTATATCAGATTGAGTGTACAGTATATGTGCTCATATGAAAATATTCAACCAGCCTATCCTGGAGTAGCAACTCAATTTAAACAACCTACCGTATATACTCGAGTATAAGCCGAGTTTTTCAGCACAATTTTTCGTGCTGAAAACACCCCCCTCGGCTTATACTCGAGTGAACTCCCCCACCCGCAGTGGTCTTCAACCTGCGGACTTCCAGAGGTTTCAAAACTACAACTCCCAGCAAGCCAGGGCAGCCATCGGCTGTCCGGGCTTGCTGGGAGTTGTAGTTTTGAAACCTCCGGAGGTCCGCAGGTTGAAGACCACTGCGGCCTTCAACATCATCCAGCCCCCTCTCACCCCCTTTAGTTCTGAGTACTCACCTCCGCTCGGCGCTGGTCCGGTCCTGCAGGGCTGTCCGGTAAGGAGGTGGTCCGGTGAGGAGGTGGTCCGGGCTGCTATCTTCACCGGGGAGGCCTCTTCTAAGCGCTTCGGGCCCGGCCTCAGAATAGTCACGTTGCCTTGACAACGACGCAGATACGTCGTTGTCAAGGCAACGGCTCTATTCCGGGCCGGAAGCGCGGAGAAGAGGCGCCCCCGGTGAAGATAGCAGCCCGGACCACCTCCTCACCGGACCACCTCCTTACCGGACAGCCCTGCAGGACCGGACCAGCGCCGAGCGGAGGTGAGTACTCAGAACTAAAGGGGGTGAGAGGGGGCTGGATGATGTTGAAGGCCGCAGTGGTCTTCAACCTGCGGACCTCCGGAGGTTTCAAAACTACAACTCCCAGCAAGCCCGGACAGCCGATGGCTGCCCGGGCTTGCTGGGAGTTGTAGTTTTGAAACCTCTGGAGGTCCGCATGTTGAAGGCCACAGTGGTCTTCAACCTGCGGACCTCCGGAGGTTTCAAAACTACAACTCCCAGCAAGCCCGGACAGCCGATGGCTGCCCGGGCTTGCTGGGAGTTGTAGTTTTGAAACCTCTGGAGGTCCGCATGTTGAAGGCCGCAGTGGTCTTCAACCTGCGGACCTCCGGAGGTTTCAAAACTACAACTCCCAGCAAGCCCGGACAGCCGATGGCTGCCCGGGCTTGCTGGGAGTTGTAGTTTTGAAACCTCTGGAGGTCCGCAGGTTGAAGACCACTGAGGGCGAATGATGAGAAGAGGATGATGAAGGGGGGGGGTGTGGGGATGATGAAGGGGGGTGGGGATGATGAAGGGGGGGGGTGTGGGATGATTACAAGGGGATGATGAAGGGGGGATGTGTGGGATGATAAGGGGATGTGTGGGATGATGACAAGGGGATGATGAAGGGGGGATGTGTGGGATGATGACAAGGGGATGATGAAGGGGGGATGTGTGGGATAAGGGGATGTGTGGGATGATGACAAGGGGATGATGAAGGGGGGATGTGTGGGATGATGACAAGGGGATGATGAAGGGGGGATGTGTGGGATGATGACAAGGGGATGATGAGGATGTTAATGACGGGTCTGGATGATGACAGGGGGGGATGAGGTATTTCCCACCCTAGGCTTATACTCGAGTCAATAACTTTTCCTGGGATTTTGGGTTGAAATTAGGGGTCTCGGCTTATACTCGGGTCGGCTTATACTCGAGTATATACGGTAGGTATAATACAAAATAAAAGGTTGCTGCAGAAAACACCAGAATGCAAAATAAATCTGACTGTGAACATTTTTTGCTATAAAAGGTAGGTGGAGGAGGGAGGAGGCATGCTTCCTGCAGCTCAGCACAGGGTGAATTGTACTCACCGTATTTTTCCTTGAGTCTGAAGGCAATTAAGCTGGGTTCACATTGTATTCACACCATACATTTACAGAGTAATTTATCATAAGTTGTCGAGCAGTTTTGTTGTCTATATTTGAAGAAAATTTTTGCACAATGGCCTCTTTGGGCAAACATTTTGTGACTTTTCACATGGTGTGGATGTGGGGTTGTAGAAAGTGGGGTTGCACAAAGATTTTTTTGCTTTGCAGCAGTAACTGACTTATCAACTGCAACTTTAAAATTGGCATTACTGTTTTATTTACAACACCAAAAAAAAAATGGTTGGATACTGGCAAAGGGAATGATTTCTTCCATATTAGGCTTCTTGAAATAGAAGTGACACCTGTATAGGCCACCTATGCACACACTTCCCTAATGAATACAACGGTTTTCCTTAATCACTCCTAGTATAAAAATATTATCGGAATAATAAACATGAAATATTACTGATATGGCTTGCAGGCAAGTAAACTGTACAGTTTTGTAAAACACATCCGGTAATAAATCGCAACCAGTATGTGACATATGTCTGTATTGGTATTAGACAAAGGTAAGCTACTAATTAAACTAGCAGAAACATATTTTTTTTTAAAGGAGTACTGTGGCGCTAAACAATTTATCCCCTATCCAAATCATATTAAAGTGTCTAATCGCAAGGGGTCAGACTGCTGTGATCTCCTGCCAAGCACATAGCTCTCCTCATGCACGGAGTGATCTTCCCTCCATGCAAGGAGACTGACGACTTCCAAAGAAGCGGTAGTCAACACACCCCCTCCATACATGATTGCTGTATCTCTAGCTCTCCTACAGAGATGCATGGAGGAGTGTCGGCCATCACTTAGTCTGTGGTCAACAGAGCTCCATCCATGCAGATAGCTTCTGGAGCACCGTTCACGAAATTGCAGTGAGGTGGGGGGTGAGGGTCACGGGTTGAGGGTTGTAGTGGGTAGTGGTGGATGGTTTGGGGATTGGGGGGGGGGGGGGAAAGAGGGTGCGGCTTAGTTTGTGTGGGAGATTCCAGTGGTTGGACCCCCATGATCAGACATTTACCCTCCTACTTTGGATAGAGGATAAATTGTTTAGCACTACAGTACTCCTTTAGTTAATTTTCCAAACCTATTATTACAGCTTAGGGCTCGTTCACACAGCCGTCTGCCTCCGATGCCCGTTCTGCAATCCATTTAATCATTTTTAAGCGGCTGTAAAATAATCTCATTGATGTCAAACCCGTTTTTTTTTTTTTTTTTAACGAGAAAAGACTATGCATGCAGTATTTTTTCTCCTGCCAAAAATAACAGAATTAATGTCAGTTTGCCCCCGGTTTATAATATCAGTTTCTGAACTATTACTTCTGAGCATGCTCAGAAGAGGTGACATCAGCAGACTCCTGCGGTGTTGAGGGACTACTACTATTCCCATCATGGAATAGTTCCCCCAGCTGCGGGATTCTGCCAGCAGCTGGGGAGGCTACATTATTGTTTGTACTACTACCCCCATCATGGAACAAAGTCTGTGCCATGTTGGGGGTAGTAGTACATGGGATAAGGGATTGGTCTCACTTCAGAGACCCGATGCGATCAGCAGTTTTAAAGCAGGGGAGCGGGCGGCATGCTCCACTCCCCTGCGATGTATATTCTACTGTGTAAACTTTCATTTTGAAATCCCATGCCGGGAGCCCTCAATGGCCGGCATCAAGGAGCCATTTAGGGCTCCCAGCAGATCTGTGCTTGTTGGCTGATCACTGGCCCTTTTGCATGCATATTCGCCTTATAATTGACCCACATAAGAGAGAAAGTCCTGTGTGTGTACTACTAGCAAACAGACCATGTCTGGTACACTTTAAGGGTACATTCACACGTACAGGATCCTCTGCTGCAGATTTCAATGTAAATTAAATCACAGGGCACAGCTTCTAATCTGCAGTTACAAAAATAGTGCAATAAATCTGTGCAGGATCCTGAACGTGTGAACATACCATTAATGTGACATTTCAGTTAGCGTTTTCCCTTATGTACCAATGCAAACTGGAGCCACTGAGTGAATTAAACAAAGAGACAGCAAAAGAAAAGAAAATACATAGTTTGTATGCACAAGAAAAGCAACAGTAGATCATCATCATCTTGTTCTTATTTTATTAAAATAGCATATTCAACCACCATAAACTGATAATACTTTATTTCTTTATCCAAGAGTACACTTGACAACACAATAGTGATTCAAAATATTCTTATTTATAATAGCTGCATTAAAATTAAAATTTACAGCTTGGTGAACATTGAGAACAAAGGTCATGTTTGAGTAAAAAACGATAAAAAAAAAACCAAAGAAAACCAAAACAAAAAAGGGAAAAATAAAAAAAAAAGAAAATCACGACGCTTTCGCACATATTTTTTCACACTCTTCAGCCCCTTTACCGTTCAAGGGGTATATCTAAATTGGCAGTATGTAAGAGTAAACCTTCTGACAAGACTGCCACCATGTAATGCATAGAATACATACCATATTTCAAAGTACCCACCATATGTTATAAACATATATAAATAAAATTGGCATTTTTCTTATCTTCATGTTAACTGCAGCTTCAAAATGAAACCAGAAATTGAAACCCGTTGTACTCAGCAGAGTCTGAAAAAGGACTAAATGGATATTCTTAGCTGGCCCCACCACCAGCAATAGGGCTGACCTGTCCTGAGACAGTAGTCCAAAAACAGTCACAGCAAGATATATAAAATGTGGAGAATTCCATGTTTTTCCTACACTACTGTACATAGAAAGACAAATTTTAAAAGTGCAAGGCAATGTTCGTCAATGTTATTAGGCACATCCATTCCTTTAAAGCAAGCTTCATAGGGAAATTCCAGTTTTATTCTTCATGATACCCCCTCAGAAGTCTCTCTTTTCTTGTAAAAGAAACAAAGGGGAGAGGGAGAACAAAAATTACATCCTGTAAACCATCATGATATCCTCTCTTCCTTATGGAGTGTTCAGTTATGTCGCGTTCTACCTTTTTTTATTCTTGCCGGTTTAGGCTTGGGTATATATTGGTTGTTTGCTTGGTATTCAAGTTCTTTACTAAAGTAGTGGATTGTTTTATTCAAGCCTTCCTCTAGGGGAACCTAAGAAGAGCAAGAGGAACAATGTTACCGTAGCTTTTCGATCTTGCACACAATACGATGAAAAAATAAAAACACAATGTAACCTTGCACAACAGAATCTTACAACATGAACTACAGAAATAAAAAAAAAAAAAAAAAAAAACTGGCAAACAACCCTTTATGGATAAATTGGCTATTGGCATTAGTAATATGTCACATTCTATTATTAACCTCTAAGTATGGCATACAATCTATATGTGCCAACATCCAAGTCACAACATAGTTTTATTTCCCACTTTACATACCACAGGTTCCCACCCAAGCAAAAGCTTGGCTTTTTTGATATCCGGTTTTCGCCTTTGTGGATCATCTTGAGCTTCTGAAAGAAACTGTATTTCTCCACCACTCCCTAGAAAGAAGGAACATGCACTTAACATGAACTTAAGGCATACCTGCAGTGCTTTTCTTGAAAACGGGGCACTGCACATGATTGTCATCTTTCAACGTTCCCTTCATTTTAAAATTGGCGCCTAAATGCTCATAGAAGGACTGTTCTCCCCATTTCCCACCATATATAAATATGCAATAGGAAACAGTTTCCAGAAGGTCTTTCTTTGAGCATCAATACAAGACCAGTGAACTGGAGTTCCTAAATCTTACATATATTGATTCAAGAATTGGAGCTCTAGAGACCTAAAGGCGTTGGTGGTAATACTGCAGCGCAAAAAAAAAAAAAACTACAAACCCAGAAAAAAAAAAAACACACCACCACACTGGGCGAGTACTTAGGCTAATATTGTGCAAACATAATAGCAGTGTCTTTGGTCATAATACATTATTAGTCATATAGTGACATTACAGAAGTTGTCTAAACCACCCTCCCAACCATCACCTATGGCTTGTCTTTTGCTTCCTATCTAGTTCTGTTGGAAGGTAAATCGGAATCTCCTAGCAGAGCTGACATCCACGGCGTGGCATGCACAACTGCTGTATCTCAACTATATTCAAGGGGTATACTGGCCAAAGATATGTGATATTTCCCTTGAATACCTTCTAAAAGTGACAATCTAGAACATCTGCAATTGATTCTCTAATGCAAGTACATTTGAGCAATAAAATATTTATATGAAACAAGTATAAGGCCGCTTTCACAGGAGCGGATTTTTCATCATTATTTCAATCATTTGCTCGTGTCCACTATTAAGTGTTTTGCAGATGGAAACCCTGATGTTTATGGGGAGTGATACACAAGACACCCATATTGCATTAATACATCATTAGCACAGACTCCATATTAAAGGGGTTATCCAGGAAAAAACTTTTTTTTATATATCAACTGGCTTCAGAAAGTTAAACAGATTTGTAAATTACTTCTATTAAAAAATCTTAATCCTTTCAGTACTTATGAGCTTCTGAAGTTAAGGTTGTTCTTTTTTGTCTAAGTGATCTCTGATGACACGTGTCTCGGGGAACGCCCAGTTTAGAAGCAGATCCCCATAGCAAATATCTTCTAAACTGGACGTTTCCCGAGATACATGTCATCAGAGATCACTTAGACAAAAAAGAACAACCTTAACTTCAGAAGCTCATAAGTACTGAAAGGATTAAGATTTTTTAATAGAAGTAATTTACAAACCTTAGGGACCCACTCTGAATAGGTGGCCTTGACGTGGCGAGTGGGCTTGTACTTTTTGATCAAAAATGTATACTAACAACCGCTTAGTTTTTGATATTGTGCTGAGAAGCAATCAGATCATTATACAAGATTGTAGATGTGCGCCATGTCTGTATTCTACTCAAATTAATTTACAAATCTGTTTAACTTTCTGGAGCCAGTTGATATATAAAAAAAAGTTTTTCCTGGAATACCCCTTTAAGTCAACTTTTCACACTTGCTGTTTCACGTAGCAGAATGAATGGCAGCTCCTAGGTATTACTGATGACATACTCATGAATTATGTTTCGTAATATGTCCATATTGCAGATTTTTAGCTATATGTTCATCAAAATTTTATTGTACTGACTTATGTCTTGTCAATTTCTTATTACTTTTATATTACATAAATACAGTCAATGACAATTATCAGCACTCAAGTACAACTACTAACTCCTGGCGTTTAGCGTGGAGAGAAGTGGGTCCCCAGGTACAGTCCCTGATGGCTGGCAGTAATTATCCGCCCCGTGATTACATATCTAATCAACAATTGGCAGCGTTTCTAGGAGGGTACAGGACTCACCAACAAGGTGTTTAATTAATCGGGCAAATTCCAGGATGGTGTGCTCTTCTGGGTTTCCCTGCGGAGGAGATGAAGGCAGATTACAACTATAATTGCAAATTGTAATTATCAACTTCACTTTATGAATTTACAATTAACCTCCAACTTTTCTTCTTACAGTTATTTAGACTCCATTTCACCTGGAAAACTAAATATTAATTGGATAAATGATACTTAAAAAAAAAAAAAAAATAATGACCTTGTAGATGATTGGTTTTGTCCTTCAGCGAGTCACGTGTGATTCAGTCCAATGTATTACCTAACCATCTTAAAAACGTGGGTCACACTGTCCTGCGTAGGACTTGTGGCACCTGCCTTCTTCCACAATGGTCCAGCACACATGTAGCCATCAGGTGTCTTATTAAATGACCAATTTCATTTGCCATATATGTGCTTTCCAGTACTGTTATTCATTTTAAAGCACCAATACACTACCAATACACAATTCCAGGGCACTTTACATATTCCAGGGGGGGCGGGATTTGGTGGTGGGCTGATTAAAATACAGTAGACATAAGCAACAAAATGGTACAGAGAGAATAAAAAAAAAAAAAAAACTCTGCCCATAAGGGCTTACAATCCACTCACAGATGTATGATTTGTGGGGATCTTATTGCTGAAAGTCCCACTGATCACTAGAACAGAGGCCTTTATTTCCCTAGTTGTATAGAAAAGAATTTGAGCATGCTTACTAATACTCCACTTAAACGTTATGGGACTGCTGAAGATAGAAGAACCCTGTATATAACCACTTATAGCAGTCAAAGATTAATGGATGGCTGTTCACATGCTCGACTGCAGCTTCGTTCAACAGGGGTGCTTGGGTCCCCCATTCTGCTGATCACACCCACACAAGTCAGACAGACCTATGAATAAAGTCTTAAAGGGGTACTCCCGTGGAACACTTTTTTTTTTTTTAAATCAACTGGTGCCAGAAAGTTAAAACACATTTGTAAATTACTTCTATTAAAAAATCTAAATCCTTCCAGTACTTTTTAGGGGCTATATACTACAGAAGAAATGCTTTTCTTTTTGGATTTCTCTGATGTCATGACCACAGTGCTCTCTGCTGACCTCTGCTGTCCATTTTTGGAACTGTCCAGAGCAGGAGAAGATCCCCATAGCAAACATATGCTGCTCTGGACAGTTCCTAAAATGGACAGCAGAGGTCAGCAGAGAGCACTGTGGTCGTGACATCAGAGAAATCCAAAAAGAAAAGAATTTTCTCTATAGTATACAGCCCCTAAAATGTATTGGGAGGATTAAGATTTTTTAATAGAAGTAATTTACAAATTTGTTTAACTTTCTGGCACCAGTTGATAAAAAAAAATAAAAATAAAAAAAAAAAAAAGTTTTCCACGTGAGTACCCCTTTAAGTTTTGATTATGGAAACTCTTTTTAAGTCACCTCTAAAAGCAATAAAATTAATCAAATTTAAGGTATGTCCTTGCTGTTTTCTGCACTTCAGTGGTAGAAATTTCATGTAACATTTTTAAAGCAGAATGTAAACTCAGAAATGGAAACCTTACCAGATTCACAGGACTGCTGACATTGCTGTTCATTAAAGCCACAAGGCCATTAACTAAGTCACTGGAAGAGAGAAGAATCAGTAGGTTATTACTTACAATGTTTCTTAAAAGGAACCGATTACCATGAAAATGCTGTCCAATCTACAGGAGGTATGTTATACTGGATGGGGAGCTGAGCAGATTGCATGATTTTATGATGTGGGAAAAGTTCCAGGATAACGACCTTTATTCATGAAAATCTCTGCTCATTCTGGGCTACGTGGTCAAGTGAGTGATCCTACTCCGTATACACATATACACTGGTACCTTTGTATAAGTATGCATATAGAGCCATTTTTTTCCCCACCAAATTTACTTATACTTAATTTACATAAATAAAAATCACGAGAACTGATTCAAGATAGCAAAAATGAAAACAGACAATTAGGGAAATGTATCAAAACCTGTGCAGAGAAAAAGCTGACCAGTTGCCCATAACAACCAATCAGATTGATTCTTTTTTTTTTTTTTTAAAGGCCTCTGATAAATGAAAGGAGCGACCCGATTGGTTGCTATGGGCAACTGGCCAACTTTTCCTCTGCACAAGTTTTAATAAATCTCCCCAAATATTTTCACAACCATTCATTTGGCAATAACAGCAATGGATAAGCAATAAAACTATTTCTACCTAAAGCTACAGACAAACTAGTACATTAGTATAAGGCTAGGTTCACACCATGGAATTTCTGAGCGGAATTCAGTTTCAATATTCCGCTACAGCAGAATCCCATTGCTGTCAATGGGATTCCACTGCATGGTGCACACTACAGAATTGCAGTTTCCGCTGCTGAAATTCCACCACTGAAAGAATGATTTTTTAAATTTTTTCGGGAGAATATGTACGGAATACATAACTGTCTATGGGGCGGTAATATTCATGTGGTCCTAGCGCTGACTGACTACCCTCAGAATCTCCTACTGGAACATTTCTGGCCACATAATCCTCAGTCTGAACCAAGCCTAATTTTTTTTATGGCGTCTATTCCAGAATTGTTGTAATTGATTGTTTAATCACATGACTTAAGGATTTCTAGGATGGAAAAAAACAAAAAAAATAAAACACCTTTAGGTGCCATGCAGAGAGTGTGATTTTTCTTTACATAAACGCTGCATCTGTTTTAAGCTTATACTTTAATTACTGTACATCTACATACTAACTTAGAATTTTCTTTAGAAAGCATTGTAATATTAGGTAGGAATGCAGAATCAAATGTACTATATACTATATAAAGACATTTTAAGGCAGGTAAAATCTTAGCTTATAGTTTACACGGGTCCATTATGCGTATAACTGCAGTCACTAAGCTAAAGATCTAAATCTACTTCCCTTGCAGTAAATCATTACTGTCAGAACTGTGGCCTTATGCAGGAGATGGGACATGATGTAGTATAGCTGCTCTAATGCGTCTATTAATCATCCTGATGTACGGTAGGTAATGCTGCTTCAGGTACCTTCAGTAATACCACTATTATAGAACATTACTGTTAACCCCACACGCTCCCACTATACAAGGGCAAACATGTCTCATTGTAGAGATACATGTGGAAGTCTCAGCGGACAAAGGCTATTTACTGTATAATAAAAAGTTATACAATTGTTCAGTACACTGTTTGTAGCAAATCTTGAATATAAGACCTGTGCTTGCTGTCCTTCAGTAAAATCATTCATTGTATTGTCATGTGGTAATCACGCAGGTACAAGGTACCATACACCTGTGAATCCATCACATGACAGGACCATTTTCCCCCTTGGAGGTAAACACTGTGGAAAATGATCTTAAAAAAACATTTTTTTTGAAGATGTATACTGGAAAATTTAACAATATTTTAGCATATAAAATAAAAAAATAAAAAAAACACTTTTTTTCTGAAACAAGTTTTTTTTTTTAAAACCAAAATAGCAAAAAAGTGGCACATTTCTGTACAAGCCCTAGGTTTATGCAAAAATGTGTGACTTTTTTCCCTTTGACACTAGCCGGGCTAGTTAAAGGTGTACTCCACTGGCCAGCGTTCGGAAGTAAATGTTCCGGACGCTGTTTTCGCGCTGCAGGGGTCGGCCACACACCTGGTGACATCACGGCCACATCACATGGTCATGATGACACGATGGGCGTGGCTGGCCCCCCCAGCGCAAAAACAGCGTTCGGAACATTTACTTCTGAACGCTGGCCAGAGGAGTACACCTTTAAGGAAATGCAGGCATGACTTCATGTAAGCGGGGAGTGGTTTATTCACACAACAAATTTCTAAAATATACTCTAGAGAGCTGGTAAACTTTGTAGCTGAAGACTACCCTAGCTTTGAGCTAGTGTAGTTTTCTATTGAAGTGTTGGGATTCCACATGTTTCTCTGTTTCCAACAGCTTCCTCAGGGTAGTGGGGGTATTTTTCACTTTGCATTGACTATTCTTCTTATACAATGTGATCCGTATATTTTTTAGCCCTGCTGGTTGTCTCTATTATTTGAGTCCTGCCCAGGGAGTGATGTCTACACTCTTGTCTAGGGGTGTGGTTGGTACATTAAAGCCGGGTTCACATAGGCGAAAAATGTCAGAAATGTCAACACTGAATATTCTGCTTGGACATTCCGCTGCCTCAGAGTCCTTCTGATTTCAATGGGAATTTGCTGCACTGTTTGCAAGTCAGAATTTCCGTGCAGATGTTTCAGGCGTGGAATAGACAAGTCTATTCTTTCTGCGAAGTCCACAAGGAAAAGAATTGCTGTTGATGAGATGCGCATTTCAGCGTAGTACTAGCACCCATGGATTGGTCAATTGTGCGGAATGTCCGCACTTGTCTTTTGTGCAGACATTCCGCATATTTTTTTGCCCGTGTAAACATAGCCTTAATGTTTTAAACCGGTATTTGTGGCATTAGCACTTTAATACATTTTGTGTGTCCATTTACATGCGAGTCGAAAAACGATCGATTATTTTCGGCCTGTGCCCTTGTTTTTTTTGCATGGTGTTTGGTTGTTTTCTTGCAATGTTAACAAGGATTGTGGTACATGCGAGAACATTCTGTCAGTTCCATTGTCATGAGATAATCAGTGTCATTCACTTTAGACAACAATGATTCATAGTCACAGGTAGCAGACATGCTGCAGATCTACCACAGCAGAATTTCTGCAACATTTGTGAAGTGAATAAGCATTTTTTAAATATCGCTGTGGAAACAAAAATCAGCAGAAAATCTTGTAAATGGACCATTAAAGGGGTACTCCGCCCCTAGACATCTTATCTTATCCTTTGGATAGGGGATAAGATGTCAGATCGCCACGGTCCCGCTGCTGGGGAGCCCTGGGATCCCCGCTGCGGCACCGCGCTCTCATTACAGCACAGAGCGAGTTCGCTCTGCACGTAATGACGGGCGATACGGGGGCCGGAGCATCGTTACATCACAGCCCCGCCCCTCATGATGTCACGGCCCGCCCCTTTCAATACAAGTCTATGGGAGGGGGCGTGGCGGTCGTCACGCCCCCTCCCATAGACTTGCATTAAGGGGACGGACCGTGATGTCACGAGGGGCGGAGCCATGAAGTCACGCTGCTCCGTCCCCCGTATCGCCCATCATTACGCACAGAGCGAACTCACTCTGTGCTGTAATGAGAGCGCGGTGCCACAGCGGGGATCCCGGGGCTCCCCAGCAGCGGGACCGCGGCGATCTGACATCTTATCCCCTATCCTTTGGATAGGGGATAAGATGTCTAGGGGCGGAGTACCCCTTTAACAAAATACCCTGCCTTAGTGTA